>NW_021703784.1:17966642-18678449 GCF_005190385.1 Monodon monoceros | reverse complement strand
GTGTGTGTGTGTGTGTGTGTGTGTGTGTGTGTGTGTGTGTGTGTGTGTGTTGGTAATATCTTGTAGACTATTCAAATTGTGTCATCTGGCCTGAACGGACTCAGTGAGAAATGCTTCATGAAATGTAAATCTATGGGTAGACCCCATAACAGAAAAGAGGAAGAGGGAGTAATCGCTTATACCTCCAGAGAGCAGGATGAAATTCAGACGTGGATTCTTTGCCCCCACGGGAGTTTAGGGAGTGCTACTGGGATTGTGAGCTCTTTTTGCTCTATAGCCATTTATTCTGGCGGTTCTGTCCCTTTAGGAGACTTGGTTGTCAGGTTGTTACTGTTTAATAGCTTTCTTATAAGATACTGGCACCTTTAAAGGCCAAATAGTGATGCTGACAGCTATGACTTGTTTATAGAAATAAAGGCCTTGTTACAAAATAAGGTATAATGCAAACATGAGGGCTATATATCCATATGTATCCGTGATTTTTCTATTTGGCCAAAGTTTGTTGCTGTCGTTGGGTGTGTAGGATTTCTGTCTGTCTGTCTGATGGAAATATTCAGAAGGCCAACCCTGAGAATTGGGGGTGGGATGGGGAGAGAGATGATGAGAGGGGAATAAGGCAAGGACTCCATTACACAAAAGATAGACCTGTTGGAGAGACCCCAGTCCATGAGAAATGAGTGGCCCATTCTGTCACGATCCACGGTGCTAAGAGATCTGCTGAGTTACCCCCAGGATGACATAGTCATCCTGACGGCAGACAGATGCACTGTTGCTTCTAAGGCAGCCACGGTTCCAGCCTTGTCTGTCGGCACCGTTAAAGCCCTGCAGCATGGAGTTTGTTTTGGGAGTTTCTGGTGGGGACGTAAGAAAACTAAAAGTTACACGCAACACGAAACAGCATCATCATGTGTGAGCTCTGCCAATTTAAATACGTGCAGATCGCCACTAGTGTTAGGGCTCCTCGGGATTGTAGCTATCAGTCCAGTTTGGAGTAGAAACAAGTGCTTCCACTCACAAGTTTAGCCACTGATGAAGCTGACTGTAAATTCAGTGGTCGGTGACCTGAGTTTAAGGAATCCAGTTTTACCTGGTCACTGTGACTTAACATCATCTTGAAATTTCAAAAGTTAGTTCCCAAGGGGAATTTGCTGTCCAGGAGCACAATGTGAGGAAGGAGTGTGAGTGTGTGTGTGTGTGTGTGTGTGTGCACATTTTCTCCCCTGTGCCCTGCCCAAGTCCCTTAGTTAGACTTGGTGCTGGAACCAGCAGGCAGGATCACAGTGGACACTAAATCCCCATTGCCAGGAAAGGGGTTTGGTCTCCTGAAGTTGAGAGGAAGTTTCCCATAAACCTCCCCTAAAGAGAATTTGTCTCTTGGCAGGTTTTTCCTTTTTATTTAGATACAGATTCAGGAATAATGGTTTAGTTACTTGGTTTTAAAGTTGCTCATAGAACTAGAGTTTGTCACCTTGAAGGGGAAGTTAAGAAACATTGCCTTTGTGAAATCCTTCCAAAAAGATTCTGCCACCATCAGATGAGATGGGTTTGTGTTTGTTTCTCATGGGTGAGCATCATACTTGCCTCTGACCTTTGAACTGGCTCCTTGGGATCCCACTCATTTCAGTCCTTGAACTTGAAATGGGCTTTGATAAGCCCATTACGACATGGTGCCATGGGGAGGACTCCCTTTAATCTTTCTGTCTTTGATTTCTTAGACTGGGATTCAAAGGCTCTCCTGCCTATTGGATAAAGCAAAGTGAGTTTGTCAAGGACAGTTGGGTTTGGATTGGGCGAGGGAAGGAGTCTAAGAGAATAATGAAAGAATTTAGTGATGGTTGCTCAAATAAAAACCCTACTACAAAAACAAAACCCAAACAAAAGAACTGTAAGGGACATATCATAATGATCTCACTCCATATCGAATGTTTATGACTTACTGGCAGTTCTTTAGGGTTGTAGCATTATTATGGGCAAGAAAGGAGCATAATTAACACACATGGAAGGTCTCAGCTACCAAGATGAGTGGGAATGTTACGTGTTTGGTTGTTTTTTTTTCCCAAACTCCCTGTTCCTACCCAGCAGACCATTTTCCCAGCCCTCTCAACAAACTCTGTCCACATCATTGACTCATTATAACTTGGAAAGACTGATAGCAACGTAGAGTTGCTGGCTGTCAGTAGGCATACACAGCAGAAGGTAGAAGTACCAAGAATGAAAATGTCGTGTCAGTCCCCAGCCTGGGGCTGGGAGAATCCTTGGGGGCTCTTCTGGGTCCCTGAAATCACACTGTGTGAAGACAGAAGGAGGCCACAAATGTAGCCAAAGGACTTTTTAACTGAAAATCAGAAAGTAATGTTCTGTAATTGTATGGATGGATGGATCCTAAGGTTGGCAGATGTAGTACCACGGACTCAGAACCAGGATGTACTTCAGATGTGCCAGGACCACCACACGGCCACCGTCTGCCGCTGCCCCTCCGCCACCCCACCTGGGCTGGGGCTGCTCTCACTTCTAAGTTCCTGATAAGCCAGTGACAGATATGGCATTTCAGCTCTTACCCTAATTAATGGTGCCAGCGACAGCTTTCTTTTTTGTTCTCTAATTCAAGAAAGTAATACAGTTATTTCCCAGATAACGGATATACTATTTGTAAAATGATTATTAAGTGGCTGTTTTCTTCTGTTCTATCTCCTTCAAAATTTTGTGTAATATGGTTCTATGTATTAATCAACAGGTCAGGTACTGTCTGATGAGGGGTGACAGTGGCCAAGGGAATAGGGAATGGACTCTCTATCGTGCAGAAGAGATTGTGACCTCTAATAAGAATCTCTTTACCATGGTGCTCTCCAGATGGCCTCTTAAGGAGAGTGAGTGCTTTGAGAGAACACTGGCCGAGGAGCTGCATGAATAATCCGGTTCAGATGCACACCCTGCAGAGGAGCGAAGAGCCAGTCACAACTTGTGTCGGCAAAGAATAATTCTAACACTCACATCTTTTTTGTTTTGTTTTATTTTGGGTTTTTTTTGTGTGGTACGCGGGCCTCTCACTGCTGTGGCCTCTCCCGTTGCGGAGCACAGGCTCCGGACGCGCAGGCTCAGCGGCCATGGCTCACGGGCCCAGCCGCTCCGCGGCATGTGGGATCTTCCCGGACCGGGGCACGAACCCGTGTCCCCTGCATCGGCAGGCGAACTCTCAACCACTGCGCCACCAGGGAAGCCCTAACACTCACATTTTAATAAGGCATGACACGGCTTATCCAGAGTCCAAATTGGGGGATCAGGAGTGACCCATAGATGGGAAAGTCCCACTTACAGCCTCTGCTTGATCCCTGCTGGTGGCCACCACTGATACTGAGCTCTGGTGCCTGCCGGATGCATCTAGGCCAGACCCATTGGTGGCAAGCAGAGGGGCTAGAAGGATTCAGTTCAGGGGCAAAGGCAGGGCTGCAGCAGGGAGAGGCGTGTGGCGTGGCAGGCTCAGAATTCCAGCAACCTGTTTCCAGCCCCTGTTCAGAATCAGTACATCCAAGAGTAGATAGTGTTTTTCTCTACTCGTGTACTTGTCTCCCAGTTCATCCAGCACAAGAGCAACCCCTTTTCACGAAAGTTGACTGTTTGTTTTTTTTACATCTTTATTGGAGTGTAATTGCTTTACAATGGTGTGTTAGTTTCTGCTTCATAACAAAGTGAATCAGTTATACATATGTTCCCATATCTCTTCCCTCTTGCGTCTCCCTCCCTCCCACCCTCCCTATCCCACCCCTCTAGGTGGTCACAAAGCACCGAGCTATCTCCCTGTGCTATGCGGCTGCTTCCCACTAGCTATCTACCTTACGTTTGGTAGTGTATATATGTCCATGCCTCTCTCTCGCTTTGTCACAGCTTACCCTTCCCCCTCCCCATATCCTCAAGTCCGTTCTCTAGTAGGTCTGTCTTTATTCCTGTCTTACCCCTAGGTTCTTCATGACATTTTTTTTCTTAAATTCCATATATATGTGTCAGCATACGGTATTTGTCTTGCTCTTTCTGACTTACTTCACTCTGTATGACAGACTCTAGGTCCATCCACCTCATTACAAATAGCTCAATTTCGTTTCTTTTTATGGCTGAGTAATATTCCATTGTATATATGTGCCACATCTTCTTTATCCATTCATATGATGATGGACACTTAGGTTGCTTCCATCTCCGGGCTATTGTAAATAGAGCTGCAATGAACATTTTGGTACATGACTCTTTTTGAATTATGGTTTTCTCAGGGTTTTTGAAACCAATTTTAATACATACTTAAGATCAAGGGCCATGGAGCTGGATCTGCCTGGGGTTCAAATCTCGGCTCTACCTCTTACTAGCTTTGTGACCTTGGGCCATTAGTTACCCTTTCAGTTCTTAAGTTCCTTAATCTGTCAAATAGGATAATAACAGTACCTATCTCGTAGGGTTGTTATAAGGATTACTTGAACTCAATGAAGTGCTTAGGACAGGGACTGGCACAAAATAATCACTCTCTCTATATAAACAATATATCTTGGTTTGAGAGTGTGATTTTTTTCACTTGACAGAAACTAAATTTAACAATTCTTTGCACTGGTTGTTTAAGAGATTATAAGCCTTTGTATCTTCAATAGCCCAGATGTGCTTAAAGCTATGATCACATAAGACATTTTTGAAAGACACGGGCAGGATTTGAAATTCTCTGGATGAAGTTGCATGCCAGCATTCTCTAAATTTCTATTTTCTGGGTGTAAAGAATATAACATCTGCAAACAACAGCTGGACAAATATTGAAAGATATAATTCCAACTTCTTGCCATGTTGGCAAAAGCTGATGGGAGGGAGAGAAACCATCCGCCTTGTATCAGTACCTTTTTGTAGCCGGAAGAAGAGAAGTTGGATGAGTCATTTTGTCAAGGCAAGGTTTCAGAAGAGCAGACCTAAGGAAACATTGTCAGGGGCATCCTGGCAGCTATCAAAGCGCACACAGCCGTTTACTAAGAAGGCCTGGGTTATCGGGGCAGGTTGATAGATTTTATGTTGTTTACCTAGAGAAGCTTAGCTGAGTTCCAAACATCTATTTGCATCCTTGCCCTATGTTTCGATAATTCAGCTTCAGGCAAAGTGCTGGCTGGCAGTGAGTCTGCCAGGAAAAGGGAAACAGCAGGAAGGACAGTCTGAAAAGGAAGCAGGGGGTACTTCCCTGGTGGCGCAGTGGATAAGAATCCTCCTGCCAATGCAGGGGACACGAGTTCAAGCCCTGGTCCGGGAAGATCCCACATGCCGCAGAGCAACTAAGCCCGCGGGCCACAACTACTGAGCCTGCACTCTAGAGCCCGCGAGCCACAACTACTGAGCCCACGTGCTACAGCTACTGAAGCCCACATGCCTAGAGCCCATGCTCTGCAACAAGAGAAGCCACCGCAATGAGAAGCCCATGCACCGCAACAAAGAGTAACCCCCGCTCGCCACAACTAGAGAAAGCCTGCGCACAGCAACAAAGACCCAACACAGAAAAAAATAAATAAATTTATTTAAAGAAAGATTATGAAAAGGAAGCAGGGAACCAGAGCTTCTGTTAAAAAGTGGGCTGGTGCTGGCGGCACCAGATATTTTAATGGGCTTCGGACAGGAAGGTAGACCACCAGCTGTTTGTCCAGCTTTCCTACCTGCACGTAATAGAGCCAGTCTCTCCAAGTGATGACTCTTGCTCTTTGGGGACAGAGGTGAGACCAGGGCAAACCAGGCAAGAGGAAATAGTTGGCAAAATAGCTACTGGGAACACACAAAGCAAATGAGACACAGAAGCAAGAAGAGGCCTCAAGTCAGCAGTCAGCACCTGGGCCCAACCTCGTGGCTCCTGAACTTTGTGGCAGGGACCCTAGACTTCTGCTCCTGTGTGTCCCATCTGTGAAATGAAGGGGTTGGAGATTATATGTCAGGTCCCCCCAGCTCTAACCTTCTTTGTTACTAAATGTTAGCTCTAAAACCCTGGCTATGAATCAATCCAACAGAGTAGAAGACAGAAGTCAGGGTATAACTAGTCCACATTTGCCGCCTCTCGGTACACACTCATGCCGTCAGCTGGGTGCTCCCCAGGGTGGAGGCTGTGGAACATTCCTGCCTTCACCCCTTGTGGACTATAGGAGACAGTACGAATGCCCACTCCGAAAGGATTTCACTCCTGGCCTGGAATCTGGCCCTTTTGAGGCTCTATGGGACTCCTTCTGACTTTATTGCTGCTTTGGGGAAAAAAAAATTAAGTAAATTCTTCAATGCGTCTCCTTCCTTTATGATCCTCTATAAAAACAAGCAAACCAACCAGCTCCTTTCATCAGAGTTCGGCTGGCTTCTCTCCTGTGTCTGATCTGGGGGTGTGGTGTGGAAGTTGTTTGGGTCATGCTCGACTAATATCCCTTTGAGTCATTTCTTCTGACTCCCTGTTACAAGATGCTCTAGAGTGCTCCTAGTAGGAACTGTGTACTTTCTGCGGGTGGGGGTTAGCTGTGGGAGAGACAGCCTGGGGGATAGCGTGAATCTATCACATCTGAGCAGATTGAACCGCCGCGTAGATCTTTTTGCCCTATAACCAGAAGCATGAGGACACTGTGACATTAGTCAAGTTTTCTAGCTTCTAAGTAGTTCGTGGGGACAACAACCACGGTTTGAAACCACTGACTTAGTTCTATAAAACTAAGCCATCCGATCAGAACTAATGAAATGTTAATTTGACCCAGGGAACTCAGGAGGCCAAGAGAGCTGAAGCCGTTATCTGCCTTGGCTGTGTGTCCTGATGTGACGCCAGCCCTATGGAACAGGGCCAGAACCCAGTTATTCCTGATTCCCAGCAGCTCATATAATTTATTAGGCTAAGAAACAGAGCCTCCTGCTTCTAGCAAGTTGGTTTCTGTTGTTTGGCTACCAGAATTTCATAGGATAGTTTATTTGGGGTAACAGGATATCAGATTAACCATCTAGGCCTCAGTTGTGTAGCGACGCTCAATACTTTTTCTTCCTTAGCATAATACTATAATATCAACTATGTTATCATATTGCATAGAAAGCTGAAGAATTCTGAAGCCATATTCACCTTCCGCGTACCTCCCCCCATCACTCTGGAAGAGTCCTGAGATTTGAGGAGGTTAAAGAGAATTTTCACCAGGAATTGTCATTGCATCAGTTTTGTAATGAAACACTGTCCAGTTCTGATGGCTTTATTAAAATGATAGGCTTTGGAAACCTGCTTGGTATATGAACTAAGTGAGTTTGGTTTAGAAAAGCCTGTATCTTATCTACAGCTTCTCTGTATGGTTTGTCTTCATACAGAAGCTCTGGTTTCTCCATTCAAAAGGCATAAACCATGGACCCACCACCACCACCACCAAGAGCCCCCATCCCTTCCCTCTCCAGCCTTGAGTTCTGCTCTTGCAAGCCTGCTGGTGTTGGTGTTGTCAACCAGGGAAGACCACAGCTTTCCTTTTTTTTTTTTTTGCGGCACGCGGGCCTCTCACTGTTGTGGCCTCTCCCGCCGCGGAGCACAGGCCCCGGACGCGCAGGCTCAGAGGCCATGGCTCACGGGCCCAGCCGCTCCGCAGCATGTGGGATCTTCCCGGACCGGGGCACGACTCCGTGTCCCCTGCATCGACAGGCGGACTCCCAACCACTGTGTCACCAGGGAAGCCCGACCACAGCTTTCTTGAGGGCTTCCTTCACTCTCTAGGCTGGCTGATATACTGGGAGAAGCCAGGGGCCCAGGGTCCTGTGAGGACTACACACAGAGGGTTTCCCAAGGGTTTGGTCATAACTTGTCTCAGTTGGCTTAGAAACCCTAGCTAGATTATTTCTGGATGTTTAGGTTTAAATGGGAATTACATAGGATTCCCACCATGTACATAGATGGGGCCCTAACTAGGCTGACCAAGAGACCGGCAGCCCTGAGTATGACTCTTAGATGATTTTGGTTGCTGCTATGAACCAGCTTTAGACAAGGAGGATGCTTCCAGTGGCAATCAGAATATGGTCTTCCATTATGATGCCATTATACAGAACCAGAAGCCAAAATCTCTAAGCATATATGATATAGTTCCTTTAAATTGACATATAACTTTTGGGTTAATGTTTGAAAGTAAAACAGTCCACCTCGTTTTCTCCTACCCAGCTGCTGTCAACAGTAGCTCAAGCCAGAATTGTGAGACTCACATGTCAAGAATGGGTGAGACGCCTTTGTCATCCTTAATTGTTTATTCATTTTTCTCTCCCAAAATGAGAAAAGTTACCTATGTCCAGCTGCTTCTTGCAATGGTAGCAGTCTGACAAGTTGAATTATTCTATTCATACACACACACACACACACACACACACACTTTTATCTATGCTTTCAGTGGATGTTCCCATACATACACAT
Source organism: Monodon monoceros (assembly GCF_005190385.1). NCBI lineage: Eukaryota > Metazoa > Chordata > Mammalia > Artiodactyla > Monodontidae > Monodon > Monodon monoceros. The sequence continues at coordinate 18,670,051 of NW_021703784.1, read as the reverse complement.
AGATAAACACACACACACACCCCTTAATAGATTTTGGACAGTTGAATCCAGTAGTCTACAAGAGGTTCCTGCTATCTCATTCTCATTACAAGCATTATTGGGGATTTTGTTTGTTTAGGGGTGTGTGTGTATGTGTGTGTGTGTGAGTTCAGAGTACTATCATGTATGTGCTATCATTTAAAAGACAACCAGCACAGCCTGACCTTGTGTTTGGAACTTTACATACATTACTTCTCTATATCATCTCAACATCCCTGCGAAATTGATTGAGTTGTTATGTCCATTTACAAATGTGGAATCACAGGTCCTGAAACTCTCATGAGAACTCAGTTACTACATATCTGAGCTGGAATTTGGACCCAGGCCTCTCTGACTGTAGATCCTGACTTCTTAACCGTGAGACAGTCCAACCACAAGACCTCAGTTTTATTATCATCCCCATTTTACAGATGAGAAAACTGAGGTGAAGTGACTTGGCTAGAGTGCCTACATTATTGTTTATTTGGCTTTGAATTCAGTCATCTTTTATACCAATAAAGTTCTGACAGGCAAGTTAAATATCTTCAAGTAATGTGGAGAGTGGAATCGGTCCACCTGACCAACACATGGATCATTCAGGAAGTTTACTTTATTTAAAACCATAAAGAGAAACATAGCTTCTCTCAAAAATAGTAACCAAAATAATTTCCTTGGGAAGTGTTGTTGATAGAGGCTTATTAATAATAATAATACACAACAAGTATAAAATGTGTATTATGTGCCAGAGACTATTGTACATGTATTAATTCATTTAATCTTTCCAACAGCCCTATGATAAGGGTTCTGCTTTTCCCCGTTTTACAGATTAGGAAAAAGGCACCAAGAGGTTAAATAACTTGGCCAAGATTACACTTGGTTAGTAAGTGGTAGAGCTGAGGGTTGGCCCAGAGTCCATGGCCTTCCCCACTCTACAGGACTACCATTTGAGTCTCAGTTTTACATTCATTGCATTTCTTTGGTTTATCAGTGAAGTTGCCCTTTATCTTCCCTCGAGTACTTTGCTAACAATGAGAGCAGACTGTCTAGGCAAGCGGGGGTGCCTCGGTTATCACACTTCTGGTTCCAACATCTGGATTTCCCACAGAACCGTCAAATGGAAGACACTTTAGTATACTTTGAAAAATAAAAAATAAGTCTCCATTAAAGTGGTTAAGTATAGTGATATTTAAGGCTCACTTCTAGAACAATAGCTGAGAAAATAAATGTAGAACTAGACTTTGAGGCCTTTTTCAAAAATCCTTAGCCATTATTAAATAGGTTTTGGAAAATCTCTTTATCTGATGCATAGTCATTGATCTGATTCTGTCGTTCACCCATCTCTTAAATTGGTGACCAGAACATGGTCCTCAGGTGTACCTACCTTGGCCCTGGGCCTGCTGCACCTCTACAGTCTGCCTTCCTCAGGAACCAGTGTCTTTATAACCATTTAACAAGAAAGTACTGTCAACTAGCCATGGGAGAGACCTGGGCTCACTTTCTGCTTTCAGCTCCTACTTCCTCAAGCACCTAAGAATCTGAAAAGAACAGTAAAATTAAACTGCTGCAAGAAGTTCCTGACTCAGATGAAATCTACGAGTTCCTTTTTGAAATCAGAATAATTTTTTTCTGTTGCTCTGCTTTGGTAAGATCCCACCTCTTCTGATAAGTGCCTTAGCACCTTTAGAACTGAAATTTTAATTCCTTTTTCTCAGCAACTAAGACTTACAGCTCACTTCTGCTAGTGAGTTGGGAATCACAAAACTTCTACCTCAACCTGAAGCTGTTTGCTAAACAAGTTGGCATATCTTTCAGAACAAGGCATTACTTTTCAAAAAATACATTTAAGTAGAAAACACATTTTGAAACATATACATCTCTCACGGGGTTATTTTACTTTATAAATGAGACATGGAGAAGGGACTCATTCCATTCTCAAGAGAAGCTTTTTCTGTCTGTTCACAAGGGATAGAACAGTGTGGGAGAAATGGCTGGGGCTTTGGATGCATTTGACCTGGCTTTGAATCTTGACCCCACTATTACCTACCATTACTTAGGGCTCTGAGCCTCCACTTCCCCATCTGTAAAATGGGAATTATAATGCTACGGTTATCTGTGAACAGAGAGGCCAGTTGTAATTAACTAGAGTAGAAATGATGGCAGCAACTTGATAATAAGATGTTTGTACACTCTGCTCTTTCTAGCCCATAATTTAGAAAGAGAGCAAATGGTAATTAATAGGTAATAACAATAACGAGCCCATTAGGAGACCAAGAAAAGATTAGTGGTAGTTATGGAGTGTAGGAGGAAGAGCTGGAGCCTTAAAATTAGATGACTTTTAATCTTGACTTTACTACTTATTAGGTGAGTTGCCTTGGGCAAGTTATTTCATTTCCCTAAGCTTTGATTCCCTCTTTTGTAGAATGGGGACTAGAGTATCAGCCTTTTCATACCCCAGAATTGTCGTGAACCTCAGGTGAAGTAACAAAGTGTGCTTTGTAAACCAGAAAGTGTGAACTGGCTGCCAGAGGCCTTGGGGATGAGTCCTTATGGGAGGACACCGAAAGCCTGCCCTTGGGTCCCAGCCAGGTCCAACTACCTGTGTTTATAAGTGTGTGTCTTTGGATGCATCTAAGATGACACACCGTGTTTCTGCAGAGAATGTTTCTGCAAAGCAAGAAATGAGATACTTTTTCTGGGAGAAGTGTTTTCATAGTTGCTCTAAAGGGCCCGAAGTAGGCCTGGTGAGGAAATTTCAGTTATATGTGCAACTGGAGAAAGGTGAAAGTCGAGGCAGGAATTTTTATTGGGAGCAGTGAGAGGACTAATACAGTAATAAAGGAAAAGGCCACAAGAAGTGAAGGGAAAGAGTTTGGGGTTTAGAGCAGGATTTCCACTTACCGTTATTAAACCTAATAATTCAAGGTTTTGCATTTGGGGAAGAATAATCAACCATTGTGCTTCGGTGGAAAACATCCAAGCGCTGACTTTTCAGAGAGTCTGGGGCTCCTCTGACCTGGCTTTGACTGGCGTCTAGAAGGAGAAATCACTATCTTTTCCATGTGTGCAAAAGGTCAGGCGTCTAAATGGATATCTCTCCTTTAAAAAATCTCTGTGATGATAAATGTGTGCACGGGATCTGGTGAAGCCGGGACTTCCTTTGTAATTCTCATTTCTCACTTCTCTCCTTGGCCCAAAGATAGATACTGGCCACATTTGAGTATGGAAACTTTTCAGCCTTGCCGTGTTCTCCTCCCTCTTGAGAGTCATATTCTGTTTGAAAAGAGCTGAAAAAAATGAAGGCTGTTTTTTCACTTGGGATAAGAAAATCCTTCTCAAAGCAGTAAGGGCTCTGTGAGAGTAACAGGATCCATATGCTGAAGCTGGCTGCTAATACACAGCATATGGGCCAGTGAACTTTCCAGGCAGAAATATGCCTGTAATTCTCTAAAGAATGCCCCAGTAAACTCCAGAAAGGACCATTACTTAGGTGACAGATGGCATCGGCGCAGCTTCTGGGCTTCATAGGCCTGTCGTTCCATGGAACGTGAGCCACAGACAGGGATCGCAAAGGTCCTGGTTGGCCTTAAGATGGATGGCACTGGCCTGTAGCCCTCTCTGTAGGGCCCCGCACTCCCCCAAATACCGCGGGCTTGCTCTGTTCTCTTAGGGGATGTGCATCTGATGGTAGGTCCTCAGCTTGGCAGGATTATCTGTTAAACTGAGTGGAAACATTTTATCCCCTACTCATAGAGACAGCCTTACGTAATGGAAAGAACACTTACCTGGGAACCAGGTGGCCTGGGCTCTGGGGCCACCCTGGTCCTCACTAGATGTGACCTTAGGGAAGTCACTTTACCTCTCTTTTCTGATCTGGAAAATCAGGAGGCGGGACATAGTGATGGTTCGGACCCCTTCGGCTCCCTCAGGTTAGAACTCAGTGGCCCTGACTCCATCCAGAAGAGAGTGATGGGAGAAACCTGCCACCTCCAGGCACTCCTGCCCACCGGGTGCCGTGGCCCCGGCATTATATTCCATTGCAGCTCTGTGCACTATGGGTGAAATTCAGGAAAGGTGGGGAAGACATTTAACGGCTCTCAGGAAGAATTCCATTCTCGGGCCCCAATGAGTCAGCAGCAGCAAACTGACTGAGGGAGAGACAGGCTGCCCTTCAGTTACTCTACTATTTCTTCTGAACCAGCATTTGGAAGTCTCTGGACTCCCACTTCGTACTCTCACAGTGGATCCCTCAGGATCCTCTCCCAGCCTGTTCCCGATTCCTCACCATTACCCTCACTCCTCCCCTGTTCCGTTCCTTTCCCACCGAACCATCCCTTTCTCTGCAGCCTCTGCTGGGTTTTTCCATGGGCTGCTTTGTCTGTAGGACAGTTAGGAAGGCTGCGCCCCTGATAGCTGAGTTGCCCCCATGCTCCCCCTTCCCTGCCCAAGCAGGCCCTTTGATCCCTCTGTTCCACTGAGCACAACCATGGTTGCTTCTTCATCAAATGAGAGCAGACTGAGACCCACAGCAGCTCTGCAAGGCTATCACCATGGCAACGAGCATTCCCTCCGTTCTACTGTGAAGAGAAAATGGCTGTTAGAAGGAATGGCTAGCTGAGTCTCCATTACTCGGTCTGTTTTGTCCAGGCCCCTCCTTCGTACCGGCTTTGAGAAGCTACGCATTGAACCAAACGTCCCTTAGCTTTTAGCCTGCAGATTTACTTCACCTAAGAGGAGGAAAGGCAGAAGGAAGTTGAATCCCAATGAATAACAGCATTTTTCCTACTCTAAAAGTATATTTTCATAAGGAACAGTTATCTGCTCTAAGCAGATCAACGAGGGACTCCATGAATACAGGAATCTGTGAGATCTGGTGCAATGTATTTTGTCTTATGGGTGGAGTAGAGCGTATAGATATTCCAACGTTGCAGTGTGGTAGCCAAGAGATTCAGGGACCACAGGGCACAGACTCCAGCGTTTCAGAAGAGTTGACTGACGACTTGGGGTGACGATGTTTGATTGCTGTCTCCTCTTATGCAAAGAGGTGTATTGGTCCTATAGTCGTGAGGTAAGGTGAGCGTTTGTTTGGCATCCCCTGCTTCAAAATCAGTTTGGATCTTCACGTTGAATCCTTCCCCATCGTGGCTAAGCTCCGTGGCGTGGGGAAGTGGCAGGAAACCCTGTGCAGGGTTGTGGAGCGGCAGGCTTCCCTCTTAACACAGCTGTGGGGATGCTGCAGGTTGATGGAACTGGCTGGGCTGCTGTTGCCGTGAATCCCAGACGTGCTGCTCTTTGGAGCAGGACTCTGAGTCTTCTCAAAGGGTCAGAAACCTTTAGCGCAGAGGTCACCCCCAGATCTTCCAGGGGACCCTGCACTGTCTGATAGAGGATATTCCCATTCAACAGGGAATGGCCTGGACCCTGTCCACTCCTGGCCTCGGCATGAGGAACTCTGGTAACAAGTTCTCAAAAACCCGAACAACCTCTCTTCACTCTTTCTTGATGTGAGCAGGGAGACTGTTTTTGAAACAAAGCTCTGGTTTCTGTCTCAGAAATCCAAACGCATGTCTAAAGTGGACATTGTCTTTTCCAGTTTCTCTGCAGGTGGATATTGTCCCCAGCCAAGGGGAAATCAGCGTCGGAGAGTCCAAATTCTTCCTATGCCAAGGCAAGTGTCACACCGCATTTCAGGAAACCCACCCCTCAGAGCAGAGCCAGCGGCTGTGTCTACCCGGCTGATCGCAGTACGCCTGGAATCTCGGGTCACACTGTGGCAGGCTCTCAGAGTGACCAGAGAGCTAGGGAAGTGCTCAGACCCCCTTCCTTCCCTTACCAAGGCTGCCCCAGGACAGAGAAATGTGCTATGTGGACTTCTGCTTCGTGATGGAGGAGGTCTCGGGGTTTTCTTAGGGAAGTCAGCACAGCCCCCAGACCCCCTGCGCTGTGTACATCCAGAGTCCCATGAATGACACTGGAGAGCAGGGCTGGTGCAGAAAGAATGCTTCAGTGGGTCAGTGTACGGATTATTACAATCCCCCAGAGCAGGAAAATCCAAGAAGGCCTAAAGAGTGCCTGAAAGAAAACTGAGTACCAGTACCTCTTTTTGCTGTGAGGACAGGTGCCCTGGGCTTCCCAGCTCGCTAGTGAATTCCAATATTCTGTCCCATTGCCCCAACCAGAGCTTAGAATTTGTTGGACCTGGTATCCTTGTCTTTTGTTTAGAAAATATGCCCCCCTTTCCACAGCTCAGCTAATTATCAGTAAATGTCCTGCGGAGGAAAGGCTTCCTATGAGGCTTTGGAGTCTCTGTATGTGACATGCCTGGGATTTGGAACATGAAAGGACCAGGAAAGAGCTGAGCTAGGTGTAAACTGGCATCGAGCAAGTCGCTTTCGGCAGGGAGGGGCCTTGAAATGCTGTCATGATTTGCACCAGATGAGGTGGCTGGTGGCCGCTGGATGTGTTCCTTCCAGCTTTGCCTTCATTACAGCAATTGAAATGATCTGGACGTGCAGCCGTGGAGCCCATAGCGCATCTTGCAAATAGCGATATTTATTGAAAACATGATGGGCCCTGAAAGGAAGGCTGCTTCATTTCCACACTAAGCATCTTTGCAGGGCGGGGTGTGTGGGCTGGGGAAGGGTGCTGTGCGGAGAGGCAGGGCAAAGCCATGTCTGGGGATCCCAGAGCCCTTGTTCCAGCTCAGTGTCTGGACAGCTCGGCAGCTGTATCCCAAGGTGCCTAGGGAAAGGACGCAGAGGCGATGCTGGCTACCTTCTTTGCAGCATTTAGGCAGATGCATTTGCCTCTCTGAGACGGGAGTGCTGCAATGACAGTCATGCCAGTTTGTGCAGACAGATGCTGGAATGAAAGTGGTTGGAGTCTACACTCCAAAACTAGCCAGCGTCTCATCTTGCACTTAAGAGACCGTAATCTAAGCCCTGGAAAATAAGCTGACGAGTTGGCTCAGACCAGCTAGCCTTGAGCTCAGATCCCAGCTATACAACTCCCTTTGCCCCCCATTCTGTGAGGTTATAAGCTCCTAGCTTAGTGCCTGGCACACAGTGGGTCCCCAATAAATATCTCTTCTCTTCCCTCACTAGGGATGGGACCACTATGAGAAATACCAGCTCCAGTGTTTGTTGAGCTCTTTCCAAATACTGTTACGGACATAACAATTAAACGCAGAAACCACCAACATCAACGGTCATTCCCCGCCCCCCTTGTCATCAAGCCTGATGAGCTCTTGCTTAGTAGCTCTTACTGAGTACCCACTGTCACCCTGGAGAGGCCGTTGTCTTTTCAGCATCAGCGTTTTGAAAATAATCTCTTCCTCTTTAGTGGCAGGAGATGCCAAAGATAAAGACATCTCCTGGTTCTCCCCCAACGGAGAAAAGCTCACCCCGAACCAGCAGCGGATCTCGGTGGTGTGGAACGATGACTCTTCTTCCACCCTCACCATCTACAATGCCAACATCGATGATGCCGGCATTTACAAGTGCGTGGTCACTGCAGAGGATGGCACCGAGTCAGAGGCCACCGTCAATGTGAAGATCTTCCGTAAGATCCTCCCCCTTCTCCTTTTTCTGTGTTCCCTGTTCCCTCCTTTGTCTAGGAAGGCACATGGGTAGCAAAGAGAGTGGAATGGAGTAGAGGACCCACTGAGGGCTTGACAGGGCCCCTTTCCTCCTTTTCCCTAAGTCTTTTCTGCATCAAGCTAAGAGCTGCAGTACGTTTTTAAATGATCCTCAGCCAACTCCGAACTCACAACTGTGTTCATGCTGGTCACAGCTACCTCCCACTGGCCTCCATTCTCTAAACTGAAATTACACCATTCCCAGAGGACTAGGGTGGGTTCCCCTCTCCCTTCCCCAAGGGCTGACTGACTGTTGTACACTTCAGCTTATCCCCTCTTATTTCACTTTTTCCTGCTGGTAATGGAGTGCAAAGGCTCGGTGGGGTGTGTGGGGTTATTATCTGAACGCTCTGTGCCACTCAGAGCGGGTAGTTCTCACTGGCACCTCATTACCTTGTTATCATGCATCTGTCCTGTTGGCCAGGGTAATGATGGGTGACAGCCAATGGAACAGTACTGATTGTCACAGTATTTATTGCCATAAGCCTGCTTTTCTTCTGTTTTGTTCTTCAAAATTCTTTCTGCTGTAGACAGGCTGGGGATGGGATGCCAGACAGAGTGGGAGACCGAGGAAGGACTGGTGGCCCCTCCTATTAGTTGTAGAATAAATGTTCTACCAGTTCATTTTACCTGTGCACTGTGTTTCATTGGCTCCATCGCACATGGCGAAGACCCTTGGTAAAGACAATCCTTTCCCTCTGTAGACCCTTTTCTGCACAACATGTGATAAATTTAGCACTTTGAATAGACACTATTTGCCAAACACGGGTGATATATTCCCCTCCTTGTGCCAGATGCTCTGCCTGCATCTTTGGCCAAGTGATGGGTCGGACCCCCTTTGGTACCACTGTATATATGGACTTGAATCCAAGCAGTATAGTGCCAGTGAAAAGGGATCTTTGTGGGAGAACCAGCCGTTTTCCCTCACTCTCCTCTTGTTCCTTTTCCAGAGAAGCTCATGTTCAAGAACGCGCCAACCCCGCAGGAGTTCAGGGAGGGGGAAGATGCCGTGATTGTGTGCGATGTGGTCAGCTCCCTCCCCCCAACCATCATCTGGAAACACAAAGGCCGAGATGTCATCCTGAAAAAAGATGGTGAGACCTGGCAGCTGCCCTTTCCCCTGGGCCACTGAACCAGCTTCTGAGGCGTTCTAGCCCAAACTCAGATTTTTCCAGTGTCCCCAAACCCCATGTCGTTTCCAGATCAAAGGTTGCATGTCTATAGCTTGTATGTTCAAGCACTTGACTTTCTCTCCAAGGAAAAAGACAGATTTCCAACAGACTTTTGCCCTTGGCTCTATGTTGGAGCCAGGGCCACATTTTCTTATTGCAGCTTAGAGTCTCTCCCCACTCCCAGGTCCCGCCCCCCCATAAGCCTGATAGCAGGCAGAAGGAAAGGCTCAGCCACCTGCCTGTAGATACCAGCCCTCTGACTGATCCTTGGATGAACCTGCGCCTTGTCTCTTCTAGTCCGATTCATAGTCCTGGCCAACAACTACCTCCAGATCCGGGGCATCAAGAAAACAGATGAGGGCACTTACCGCTGTGAAGGCAGGATCCTGGCACGCGGGGAGATCAACTTCAAGGACATTCAGGTCATTGTGAATGGTGAGGAGATCTGTTCTGCTTTCTCCACGGGTACAACCTTGGCTCATCCGTGGCAACTGGGTCCACCTCTTCCCACAGCCCACCCCAACCTCTGCCTTGTCTTGTTTGTTGGTTTGTTCGTTTGTTTCTAAACACACTTGTCTTTGGGTCTCCCTCAACTGTGGGGACTTATAGTGTGGTGCTGGAATGTCCTTCATTATCTTATAACACTAGAAACTTGCCCCATGCTTACTAGTAAATTCTTATTCCTCCTTCACTGGCCTTGAGGTTACTGTAGCTGTTAAGTTAGTCCCCTGGTTCAGTCTTCAAAGAAAATATTATAATCAATTCAGGCCTCAGAACAGTCAGAATCCTAGTCCGTGGGCTTATTAATCTTAATTTGCAGTGTCAAATAAACACACCCATGGAATCGATCTGACATTTACGAGATGTTTACAGGAAATGTCAGTACTAAGAAAATAAGTAAATCATGGTTAAATTGCTTTGGATATGGATATATATTTTTTGCCAAACTCTCCCCCTCTCCTTCCTTTGGTAAAAAATCGTTTGTGCACAGGGGTGTTTGTGACGGTCCCAGAGAAATGTCGCTCTTTGGTGAGCTGGTGCATTTCAAATTGGTATTAACCATTTAATCCCTAGAAGCAGCAGTTTTTAATTTTTTCCAACATCAAGAGCCCCCCCCCCCCGCTTTTTTATTTTTTTTTTTGCGGTACGCGGGCCTCTCACTGCTGCGGCCTCTCCCGTTGCGGAGCACAGGCTCCGGACGCGCAGGCTCAGAGGCCATGGCTCACGGGCCTAGCCGCTCCGCGGCATGTGGGATCCTCCCGGACCGGGGCACGAACCCGCGTCCCCTACATCGGCAGGCGAACTCTCAACCACTGTGCCACCAGGGAAGCCCAAGAGCCCCCTTTTGAAAGTCAAGTTCCATCAATCATGGTAGTTGTAAGATTGGTATGCATTGATTAAGAAAATATATAATGATAAATAGCCACTGTAAATAGAATACCATTGTAAAATGAACAAAACATACTAATACAGCTTCTAAATCTATATTATTGAAAAGCAATATTATATATTGTTATATGTATAACAATACTATGTATTGTTGAAAAGTACTAATGTGCATTTGTGGATGAATTATTGATCCAGTTTACAGTAATTATTTAGTGCACACCTGAACTTAGATCCCTTACAGTAACTGTGCAGCTGCCCAGGACTCTTGACCGTCTGACCTGGGGTCTCCCGGAAGTGCCTCTTCTCCAGGCCAGCGGGTCCTTCCAAGTTTTCCCCGCCACCCCTGACAGTCCTTCTTTCCTTCAGTGCCGCCCACCGTCCAGGCCAGACAGAGCATAGTGAACGCCACCGCCAACCTCGGCCAGTCCGTCACCCTGGTGTGCGATGCTGAAGGCTTCCCAGAACCCACCATGAGCTGGACAAAGTAAGAAACTGGCTCGTGCTTTTTATCGCCGACTAGTGGAGAAGGAGACCTTGCAGGGCCTGTCCTGCGTTGGCGTTCCAAGGGAACAGGGGTGGGCGGCTGGGGAGCATCAGCTCTGGGTGCAAGATGGATTCTTTTCTGTCAGGTCCTCTTGCCTTGTGTGTGCATTGGATTCCTTCATTTTCAGTTTGTGGGGCAGAACCAGAGGTTCTCTTTGGAATTTCGGGGGGCGCAATTTGCAGCCCTTGGGCGGAACTGGAGGTTCGGGTAGAGGAATCACGAGGAAGTACAATTTGGTGTCTTAACGTTCTGTGAAGATTCCATCTTTCGCGTGGGCTCGGTCGCGTTTTATGGAAACTAATTAAAAATTAACCTCTTAGCTCTGTAGTCAAAATCACGGTCCTTTACATTTCTGTGCCCTGCAGGGACGGGGAGCAGATAGAGAATGAGGAGGAGAAGTACCTCTTCAGCGACGACAGCTCTGAGCTGACCATCAGGAAGGTGGACAAGAACGACGAGGCCGAGTACGTCTGCATCGCCGAGAACAAGGCCGGCGAGCAGGATGCGTCCATCCACCTCAAGGTCTTCGGTAAGGACAGGGAGGTCAAGGTCACCCCTCTGCCACAGCTCCGCTTACCCCACACAGTCCATCAGCAAGACCCTGTCCACTCTGCCTGGGAACCTACCCCACTTCTTGCCAGCTTCACCACCTCGGCCCTAGTCCAAGCCATGCATCGGTCCCCTTCAGCCCCTCCCACTCACAGTAGCTAGAATAACCTTAAGCGCCACTGCTCTGTTTCAGATCCTCCAGTGGCTTCCTATTGCAACCAGAATAAAATCCAGACGCCCTGCCGTCAACAGAGGCCAGATCTGAGCTAGCCCCTGGCTCCCTTCCTGACCTCATCACGCCTCTGCTGTGCTCTACATTTAAAGCTCTCCAAGCCCGGAAGCCCTCTTCTTCTCCCTCAGACACACTAAGCTTGTTCTCTGTCTCAGGGCTGTTACACTAGATGCTTCTTCTGCTTGGAATGTCATTGCCCCAGATCCCCTGTGAGCTGCCCTCGTGTCATCCCTAATCCAGATGTCAGTGCATCACTCAGATCAGCTTCTCAGTTACTCCTTCCCTCCCTGCTCTGGCTAGTGCATCTCCCTTATATTCACCCCACCCATCTCTTCTTCAGTGCCCTTCTCGGTACCTAAACTCATCTCATTTACATACTGGTTTGGGGAGTTATTTCTCCTGCCTCCACTCTTATACGTCACTTTATCTCTGGCATTCCAAACAGCACCAGACTCCGGAATAGGCCCTTGCTAAATATTAGTGACCAAGTGGCTGCCTCTGTCTCCATTTCTTCTTTCCCTGGCCTGTGTGAAGCAGGGTCATAAAAGTCATGAAAAGAACCTCCATAGCTCTACTCACTTCGTCTCTATAAACTCAGTTAACTTCTGTTCATTTAGAGCTGAAATGCACTTTGACCTGACTTTGACAAATTTGTGGCAGAGAGATGTTTAACCTAGTGGCTCTCAGCTCTGTCTGCCCGTCTTTTTTAAAAACACAGATAAGCGAGTCCACCGTAGGTGGTGCTGCCAGAGTACAGACACCGCAGGGGCAGCCCTGGCGCATGCAGCTCCCTGGTGGTTCCAGCACCTGCGCTTTGGGAACCTGCCTGGGACCCACTTGTTTAGCCCGATAAGGAGAACTCATTGATGTTTGTAAACACAGACCTTTGAAAACCAAGCGTTTATATGCAATTGGACCCGCTATCACAGATGAATCCCGTTTACTCATTAATGACAATTAATTAATGGGCTTAGAAGCAGGTTATCAGTTTGGTCTAAATTAACTGTACGTACTTGAAAGTGAAGCTAAACTTCTTGGAAAATATTCTTGACAGTCTTTTCTCTGATTCTGACTTATCTACCCCAGTCACTCCGATTTTAAGTTTTTCTAGATGAAAGACAGATGCATTTGTTAATGTATTCCTTAATTTTCACAAATATTTACTAAGAGCCCTTGTTGCTGGACGAGGGGCTACAGAGATGAGTAAGATATGGTCTTTTGACCCTGAGAAGCACAAAAAGGGACATAAACATATAAGCCTATAAGTTATAATAGATGGTGTCAGTTAACAACATTTGAGTACCAGCTGTGGGCCCGGCCATTGCCCAGGTTACGAAGATAAATAACATGCACTCAGTTCTCATCAGTGGGCTCACAGGCTAACGGAGATAATCAGTGCTGAAGTTTTTAATAACCCATTCTAATGACTTCATAATAGCAATACGCACAGTGTTTTATAAGAAAAGATTTGATTTCTGGTCCTGTGTGACAGAAGTTAGAGAAGTGTTCGAAGATGATATGCTTTTCCCAAGTGGGAGTTTCCCAGATGCAGGAGAGGTGGACAAGCCTTTTCAGGGCAGGCCACACAGGCATCGAGGCCGGAAGAGCCAACGTTGCGGTGAATGTGAACTTGTGAACGAGGACTGTGTCTGCTCCACTCACAGGCATACCCCCAGGGCCTAGAACATCACCTGGCATATAATAGACACCCGTGTTTGAATAAATGAGGGAATCATAATTAGTTTTATATGAATGAAGCATAATGTATGTGGCAGGGAGATGAACCTGGAAACATGTAATCCCTTGTCTTTAGGGACTTCTTTTAGATATCAGCTCCATAAAGTAATAATAATAATACCCAACACAAAGTGAGCACGTATAATGTGCCTAGCACATTGTATGTGAAGTACTATCCATAAGTGACCTCTTTTAACCTCATCACGGTCCTATGAAGTAGATTTAATTTTTATCCCCATATTGCAAGTGAGGAAATTGAGCGCAAAGAGATTAGGTGTCCTACCCAAGGAGCCGGGACTCAAACCCAAGCTTTCACATCCATTCCCTGGGCTAGCAATGGTGTTCACTCCTCCACGAAACCCAGTTTAACACATATTATGTCTGAATTCCATATGGAATGACTAGTGGATTCTGCCTTTACCTCCATGGGTTACGTGGTTTCTCTACGGAAGTACACTCAGTTCTAACTTGGCTGGTCAAGAAGAGATCTTGGCTTCTGTTCCAGGCCTCTCTGGTGGCGATGGCTGCCCCAGGAAGGAGGAATGTGTAGTGTCAAGAGCCATGTGGGGCTGTGCTAAGGTGAAGAGGGTGGGTGAGTCCAGGGAAGGAGGCAGGGAAAGTAGGATGCAGGAACTGTGGGACGGCAGGATTTGTATTTCCACCCTCCTCCCTCTCCACAGATTCCCTCCTGCATCACACACACACTCTCTCTCACACACACACTCACATTCTCTCACACACACACACTCTCACACACCCACTCACGCACACACACTCCCTCTTTCACACACACACTCTCATAACACTCTCACGCACTCACACACACACACTCATACACACTCTCTCATGCACACACACACACACTCTTACACACACTCTCACATACACACTCTCCCATACACTCTCACGCACACACTCACACACACTCCCTCTCTCACTCACACACACACTTCCTCTCACACACACACACTCTCCCGTACACACGCACACACACACACTGTCTCATACACACTCTCACTCTCTCATACACACTCACACACACACTCTGTCTCTCATACACACACACTCTCATACACACACTCATACACACACACTCTCATATACACACACACGCTCTCACACACACACTCCCTCTCTCACACACACACTCTCACACACTCTCACACACACACTCTCATACACACTCTATCATGCACACACACACTCTGTCTCACTCTCACACACACACATTCTCTCTCTCACACACTCTCATACACACACACTCTCTCTCTCTCTCTCTCTCACACACACACACACACACACACACACATTCTCTCTCTCTCTCTCTCTCTCTCTCTCTCTCTCTCTCTCTCTCTCTCACTCCACTACCACAGTTCTTTCCCAAGACTGCAGCTGGGAGAATGTTCATTAGGCAGCCCAGTAGAGCAAACAAGGAGATGTGGGCCGACTCCTGCAGAGACAGGTAAAAGGATCATAGGCGCCCCATCCTCCAGGCCCCATCCACCTCTAATCTGGGCCCCATCTTCCTCTGTAACGTCCTGAGGAGAGTTCACATGGTCTCCTTGGAGCAACCTGGTACCCCATGTATACCCTCCTTTCTCTCTTCATTTCACATTCCTGACCTCCTTTCTCTCCTCCTCCTTCTTGCCTCCGCATGGATTTTGGAGATTGGTACTAAGGCCTGGGAGCCGGGTGGGGAAGGGCTAGCTAGTTGGGACTTCATCTTTCGTCAGCCCCTTTTTCCCTCTCCTTTGCCTTCTGCCTTGCCATCGGGAACCAGCATTTGGGGAGAAATGGGGTAGGTTCCCCAGAAGCAGCAGAGTTCAGAGGAGGAAAGAAGCCTGTAGCTTAGATAGTAAAGAAGTTCTCAGAACTGTGGCTTCAAGAAGGGCTCGCAATTAGTGTGTAAGGGACATATCTAAATTAGGGACTATCGTAATTATCCTAAGTAATACCAATTTTTCCTAAGAAAGGGACATGTTCTAGCATGCACTGCCCTAGTTATCAGCCAGAAGCTCTTTTTACTAAGCGCATCCTCCCTTCCTTTAAACTTGGCAGTGAATCTCCATTGCTCGCCTCCCCTGGGTCCTGCTGAAGAAGTATTTTTGTCTCCACAGATTCTTATTATGCTCGTACGAATGCTCTTGAGGCATCATGGTACTGTGGTCTGAGGCAAGTTCACCAGTGGGCAGAAGCTTTGCTTAGCTGACCCCTTAGGACCAAAGCAGCCCTTGTGAGTTACAGCAAAGGACAAACAGACTCCGGAACGAAGGGGTACCCTGTCATGCCCAACACCTCAGTGCAGGGAAGCAGGGGCCCTGGAGCCCTCCTTGGCCTTGCAGGACCCTGGATTGGAGTTAGAGTACACAAGTCTGGCCCTCAGTGGCCGGGTGCAGAGCCATGGATGTGCTGGATGGAGAGAGCAAGCATGCTTAGAAAACTCAAAAAGACAGCTGTGCTCACAGGAGGGTCCGTGGGGAGAGGTGCAATGGAACATTCTAAGGCATTAAGTCCCATGGCGGCAGGTAGAGAACAAAACAGGGATCCAAAGTCACAAGGGCCGAGAACGGAGGTTCTTTAAGATGGTGCACATACCATCCACAGATGAAACCTGGAGAGATTCTTCTAGATGCTGGTGTTCAGAAGGAAGGAAGCTTTCTTTAGCAGGATGACCCCACATCTGTCCCTGTCTGCTCAGTGAAGCCCATCGTCCCAGAGTCATTATTCAGAGCATGCCTTTAACTCTCCAGAATGCCCCAGTCTGGACAATAAATGGTATTGCTATCCTATTTCCAAGGCAGCATTCTAAGCCTTCAGTTAGCTCCAACAATAGCATTGCTTCTGAAGTGCAGAAAGGAATAAGTTACCAGCGAGAAGCTTGTCTTCCTTCCAACAGCCTCTGTAGCCCATACAAAATTAGCCATTGTTGATCATGTTTTTAACAAGAATATATTTTGCCTTGTTCAAAGACTTACACAGTGTAGCCTTTATAACCATCTGGGAAATGGAGTCACCAAGACCAGATATTATTAATAGATGTTAACTGGCCCTTGTCTGTCTTCTGCTAACCTTTTGCTGCCAGGACAAAGCACTGTGGAGTGGGACAAGGTCAGCAAACACTGTCTGGATCACAATGTCCATGTAGGTTCCAAGAGGCCAGAAAGTCAGCCTTCCTGTGGCTGCCTCCAGACCCCAGACCAACTGTCAGTTCAGTGAATTCATTTGTTTGGCTGATTTTTTAACTTTTCAATCTGTGATTTTAACAGTAGAGAAATGCAACTTTTATTTTGCCTCTCTAAAACCTTCTGTTCAACACACTTAACACTTACTCCGTCCAATATGAGTTATAACCTCCTTGAAAGTTCTATTCATCAAGACAGACACAGAACCTTCCTGTGGGAAAACCTCACTCATGTGGGCTCCATCAGTTCAAATTTGTAATCATTTGACCACATTGGATTGAGATGTGCCTGGGTGCTAGCCATCAAAAAGGATTTGCTATTCTAGGTACCTCGTGTAAGTGGAATCACATAGAGTCAGAAAGTACGTTGGTAGATGCCAGGGGCTGGGGGGTAGGGGGTATGGAGGGGGAATAGGGAGTTAGTGTTTAATGACAGAGTCTCAGTTTAGAAAAGTGAAAAATCTGGGAGATGGATAACTGAGAGTTGTACAACAATGTGAATGTACTTAGTGCCACTGAACTGTATAGTTAAAATAGTATGCTTTATATTATGTGACTTTTACCACAATAAAATACATTTCAAAAAAAAAAAAATTTGCGGAGATTTCCCTGGTGGTCCAGTGGTCACTAATCCGCCTTCCAGTGCAGGGTACGCGGGTGCGATCCATGGTTGGGGAACTGAGATCCTACATGCCGCGGGGAAACTAAGCCGCGCACCACAACTACTGAGCCCGCCAGCGCTCTGGAGCCTGAGCACCACCAACTAGAGAAGCCCACGCACCTCAGCGAAGACCCAGCACAGCCCCCCAAAATTAATTAATTAATTATTTATTTTTTAAGAAAGGATTTGCTATCAGCAGGCCATTAGTACAGATTAACTGTAGGAGAATATTTGCGCTAAATGAGTCAACTTATATAGAAGCAAATATTTGCTACAGAAAAGGCACAGCTCCATCATTGGTCTCTGTTTATTAAAACACAATTAAGGCCTCAACTTGGAGGATATATAATAGGCAGTAGTTTTAATAGTCTTCTTGGAGTTACTGTATGAATTTGAATATAAGGAAATGTAATTCTTTCAAAAGTTATCCATAATTCTGATTTATTTATTGTTTGTTTGTTTGTCTAGCCTGGCCTTCTTCTCTATTAGTGAAATAAGTTATATTTGTGCAGTGTTATCTTTTCTCTTCGATGGATTTCAGAGTATAGTGATTTCAGAGGATAATTGTTTTAAATTGGGGAAATTCAATTTTCTCTAATGTTTTTACATTTAAACTCAGCTTTCGAATGCTTGTGCTTTCTTGCATTACCCCAAACATTTGGGAAATGAGCTCATCTCAACTCATCTTATTCCCAAGCCCCAGCCCACTCCCCAGCCCCCAGTGAGTCACCCACCACGTTTCCTTGAGTTAATGCTAACACAACCCTCCTAGGTATTAAGAATCTCAGAGTCATTTGGACTCCTAATTTCTTCTTTGGATTCTTCCCATCTCTACTTGCCCTCTGTTCGCTTCCACTTCCTGTAAAGCCCTCCTTCAGCATCTCTCTTGAAGCTGCCTTTTCTCCTCCATTCCCCCCACCCACCCCCGAGAGGACGTTCAGGATTGTATTACGTCACATCTGGGGCAATGCCAGGGCTTCCAGGTTGGTTTTCCCACCTTCAGGTTTTCTCCATCTTCAATTTTGCCTAGATTAACCTTCCTTTAATACAAATGAGCATTTCATTCCTCTGACTAAACACTGTCTGTGGGTCTCCACCAGGCAGGGGATAAAATTCAAGCCAGAGTTGTAACCGGGCCATCAAGATGCTCTCTGCCTGGGTCCAGCACTGTCTCCCACTGCTTTGAGGCACAGACACGCAGACCCTGACGCTCTGCTCTCTTCCCCACCCTCTCTCCACACATTCTTGCTTCTTTGCTTTCATTCACGTGCCTTTCTACACTTGGAATGACTCCGTGTCCACCCAAAGTTCCACGTACTGAAAATCTCACAACCCAGCCCCAAAGACGGCCCCAAAACTCTCTCCTCATGAAGACTCAGCCAGAGGAGAGCTCTTCCTCTGCTCAGGCCTCCTGCACCGCCACCCTCCACACTCTCCCCATACGGGACGTTGTTATTACTGTCACTTTGGTGTCGTCATATGCCTGCTCCATTGTAAGCTTCTGGGGGGGTTCAGCTCGTTAACTCATACAACACCTAGAATAGGGCCTTATGGTTAATAAGTTGATAACCTTTGTTGAATGGTGCCTTTATAATTCAAACCTGGAAAGCTAAAAAAATGTCAAACTCATGGAAGTGTTCTGTCTTTTCAGCAAAACCCAAAATCACCTACGTAGAGAACCAGACTGCCATGGAACTAGAGGAACAGGTCACACTTACCTGTGAAGCCTCAGGAGACCCCATTCCCTCAATCACCTGGAGAACATCCACCCGAAACATCAGCAGCGAAGAAAAGGTATAATGTCGCCCAAGAGTTTCAGGGCCATGGAATGCAGACTCTACGTGGATTGAGTCTGCCCCGTGCCCAGTCCTCTTTGGTGAACCAGAAAATGGGATGTGGTCACTGGAGGCTGCAGCCAGGTCCTATGGCCCCCCTCCTCCAGCCTGCCCTGGCTGTGGCCTTCTCAGCATCCCCTTGAGATGGAAGGGGCACAATTCCTTGCATGGATTTGCAGGGGTGTGATGGTAGTGGGTATGGTTAGGTTAGACGTTGCAAGGAGGAAGGGGATAGTGATTTTCAAACCAAGGTTATGGAGCTGGGAGGAACAAGGGAAGTGAAGGTCCCAGTGCACTGGGTGACATTAGCATCATCTCAGGAGCACCCAGGGAAACGTGTCCCGGAACTAACAGGGATCATGATGAGCCCATGAATTCTTCTCCTTGTGATGTGTATGTTCATGCTGTACATGCACTGTATGCACAGAAGCTTGGTTGCCTTTGTGTCTGCCTGTATTCTCGGCCACACTTGCATATCATTTTGTTCTAAAGGCAAAAATAATTAGCAGTTTCTACGTGATGATGACTACACCGGGTTCTACAATATATTCTCTGAGATGAAGAACATTATAGCAACCTTCCTGGCAAGTTTAAATGACGGGGAGGATTTAGCTTTCAGGCACATGGATTTATAGGCCACTGGAAAGCTGTCTTTATTATTAACAGTCTATAAAAATTGAGGTAACCCCACATCAGGCAGCCTTTTGCTACTGAGTGGGCCAAAAGACAGGGGGAGGAAGAAGCTTGGTTTTAAAGCAACCTAAACCTCCTTATGGCACTTCTCCAATATCATCTCATATATCCTGTAGTAATGGGCTTCATTTTAATTGGCCAGAGCTTTGTCACCTATTCAAGGAGTAATGGCCTTAGCCTTAAAGAACGTTTATAATGGATTGCCGATTGACTAGAATGTCACAAAAGATAGATCTTCACTCTTCTGCCTGCCTAAAGGAAATCCCTAGAGAGGGTAGACTTAAAGCTAAAAAGGGATAGCGTGAAATTTCAGAGCCAAATTTGGGATTTGCATTTGAAGAACTGATTTCTCTCCTACTAATAGAAAACAAAACTAAATCAAGAGGAACAGAAATTGCTGTTCCAAAAAAACCCATTAATTTTTGCAAGTTTTACCTCCAGAGTTCAATTCAACTTAACAAAAACTCAGCCGAGGAACTGCTAAGTATTTTTGAAACTTGCATATGCTGTTTGATATTGTGAAAATCAACTGAATTAAGTAATGTAGAGTTTACTTGGATACTTTATCAACATTGGAATTAAACCCTCAGCTCAGATTTTAGCTCCCATCGTGTGTGTTACGTGGATTGAATGTACATTTCAAGGCTTAAACCACAGGGCTGCCACTTGGCAGATTTTTCTACATCAGGCTTGAGAGTAGATTTGTCCAGAATGACCCAGTGTATATCTTTGATCTAGAGGGAAGGACAGAAATAACATCTACCCCAGATGAATGATGGTTTTAAATTCTATATCTTTCCTAGGAGTAGCTCAACGGTCAAGCTAGACCAGAAGAGTTATTAAGATTTGTGCCTACCTCAGGTCCTTTAATAGGTGGGCACTTCTGGCTTGTATCTGTGAATTCATTTTTATAGAATGAGAACAAAAAACCAGGCATTAATACACACCCATACTTCCTAAATATTAAAACCAAAGGTGTCTAGCAGAGACCATCTCAAGCCAAGTAGGCTTTGCATAGTTCAATTATCAGTATAGATCATTAGTCTCAATCTGAGATAATTATTTAAGCCCAGCCACATAGGTTGTGTTGCACTTTCTTTTACTGTGGACCGCCTTCAAGTGACATTACTGCAACAGGAATGAATCAGTGTTAGAACAAGCGTTCCAGATTGGCCAGTGATGTGACCCCAGATCAGCATATTTGCCTAAACGAAATGCTGTATAGAAAAATTGCTATTTCTACTCATTACATATTGACATCAAAGAGGCATGATAGTCATATTATACTGGGGGGTGGCTAAAAATTAAGGAAACAGAGATGGCCTATTCGTGAGCCAGGTGGTCTCCAGATAGTAAATTTCACTTTTACTTTGACAGCTGCTCCTCGTTTTCTCCTCCAGCTGAAGTTGCATTATACATATTGATAATTAGGTATCAAGATTATTAGAGTCACAGAATTATAGGAGGGCAAGAAAACGGTTTTCTTTTGAAAGTCAAGATGACGCGCTGAGCAGTAAGAATAGCCAATTGTTTCTCCTGAGAAAGGAAAGAAGCCTCCTGAGAAAGTAGATCACATAACCTGCCAGAATCATAGAAGGTTGGAAGGAAGGGTCCTTTGGAGGTTATCTAGTCTCACTGCCAAAAAGTCACTCAGCCCCTGCTTGAAGGGTGACAATGTCAGTTCTTTGCAGTCAGGTGGCCAACACTGATGGTCAAGAGGCCCTGCTTCGTTGCCCCTGCCACTTCTCAGCCTTCCAGCCCCTACAACTCAGTCCTTTGTGTGAGAGCCATTAACTAGCTCTCCAGTTTTCCTTTAGTCAGCCTTCTGCCCTGTAACACATCCAGTTATTTTCACTGCTGCTCTTATCTTACGGTTTCCACACCCTTCACCTTTCTAGTCGCCCTGTACTAGAGAGCTTCACTTCCCTAGTGTCCCCTATAACTTTGTGGTGCCCAGTATAGCTAATGCAGACTTCCTGGCTCATTGCTCCCTTGATCTGGACACTGAAATGCTGTCAACATCACGTTAACCCTTTAGCAGTTTCCTCGTTCTGTTGTCTCCTGTTGAACTGCATTTAAGCCGCATATCCCCTGTCCTGTCCTGCCCTTATGCAATTGATTGCTTAACCAATAATGTAGAATTTTATATTTATTTCTATTAAAAATTGTTTTGTTTGTTGCAACCCAGTATTTCTCAGTGGGGGTCACAAATGACAGTTTGGGAAGACTCTTTCTTCACTGGGACTGTCCTGTGCATTGCAAGATATTTAACATCCCTAGTCCCTTCCCTTTAAATGTTAGTAACCAACTCTAATCATTGTCATTACCAAAAGCGTCACATACAGAAACACTCCTTGGCTTGAGAACGACTATTTTAGTCCATCTTTCTGACCAGTCAGGACTGGCTTTCATCAGAACTGTCCTTAGAGTTCTTTGGGTCCAGGGCCTTTCAACCAGTGTAGGTCCCCCCTGTTTTATCTATGTTTGTTCAAAGTAATGGGGCATAGCAGTCGATGGTGACCCCAGTTCTAAGCATAAGACCCAAGGGCAGGCAATTCAGCCTTCCCCATGCAACTGCCATCTAGCATCTCTATTAGCTGTTGCTTCCAACCTGGTATGAACGCTTATTTGAAATATCTTTGTCCAAGTCACTGATAAAAATGTTGACTGGAACATGGTCAAGTACAGAGCCCTTAGAATGCCACCGGCGCTTCCCTGGGGTGAGTGGCTCAGAAGGTGGAGCACATAATGCCTTGGTGCTCTCATGATTCTGATGACTTTCATGGAAGGCTCAATGCTCCCTTTAATAAAGTTGGTGACACCAGAAGCTGATTAAAGCAGCTTGGTCTTTTGCTTCACTGCTTAGTTGAATCTAGTGTTAATCCTTTTTAGGAGGAGAGGGGAGAAAAGGCTTTCATTCATAGGCTTGTGGTGACTTTCTAATGGAATACGGGTGTTCTTCATGTAAAAAAGAAGGGAAGAAAAGCAAAAACCAGTACACTGAGCCCAAAAGTCACACTCTGTCTTTAACCATGTCTCTAGGTTTAGTCTAGTCACTCATTTAAGATTGATTATAATCAATCCGTTCGGCTTCAGCTAGTTGAGTTGGGTTCACTCAACAAATGATAATAGCTAGGCTAAGTTTGGGTCACTAAGATCATTAGAGGAGATCATCTGTCTGAAAGTTAATCCATTTCTCAGTGGTCACTAGTCTGTTGACAAAAAAAATTTGAATTTCATAATGGGTCAGTTTGATCGATGTGTTTGGAGGTCATTGTGGTAACTGCTGATACAAAGCAAGTTTGTGCATCCACATCATTTTATTACCCATCCTATCGAGGCTCATGTTTTAAATTGCCACAGTGAGTGGCACCAAATTCCAGGTACCATTTACATATCGAGTGAGAGCCCTGGATGGTAATTTATATACTCTCTCCCTGGCAGAACAAGTCCAGTGGGTGCTCATTTGAACATACCAGTGCCTTTGAAGAGTCTGCGAAAGAAAGGCTTGTGAAGCCTTAATGTCTAAGGAGAAGGAGAGGAGCAAAGAGTTGAGATCAGAAGAGATAGAAATAAGTGAAAGGCATTTCATGAACCTTGAATTCTGAGTAAACAGAGTATCCTACAAAACAGAGAAACCTTTTGAAATTCTGAATTCCCTAGAAACCGAAGTTTCTTTTCACCAGAGAGAATTCCTCATTCAGTGTAAAACAGGTGCTCACTCTTAAACGTTGGGAAAGGTGCCTGCATTGAGCAGTTTGGAGTCTAGTTTATCCAGGATGTGGGCAGAAGTATAACAGGGAATACTTAGGATAAGTGTCTATCACTTCACTTCACTTTAATTTGTATACATACTCCTACAGACTTGTGTGTAAGATCATAAAACATGCAAATATTAAAAGAAACTGGAACTAAACGTTTTGGGAGCACTGCTGATCATATACTAGTTTAGGTTTTAAGTATGTATATTTGCATATCAGCTTGTCTTAAAGTGGGCTACATGCCTTCACCAAATGATCAGGGTCGAGATATATCCTATTATCCTACCAGGCACACAGGTCAGGCTACTATAAGCATTGTGTTACTAGCACCTACTTATTCTAAAAGCCACAAAACCACAGTAAGTTAGGAGAGACACAGGAAGAATCGTATCTGAAAAACAAACAACTCCATATGATAGGGCCCCTGAAAGTTGTCTTGATTCATGTAGCCCTGGCATGTGACGGACAAGCTTCTAAGTGATGTGGAAACGGCAACCACATTTGACGTGTTGGCCCGCTGTTACTTTGGTCTATGCGTGTTCCTCTGTTCTCACTTTCTTCTTCATGCCAACATCATGTGACATAATTCAACATCTCCATCCTCATGTCTCACAAAAGCTCCTTGCATTTAGTGGACTCTTACTGAATGTTTGCTAACTCATTTGCATTCCCGGGATTGCATTACTGTGTCTCTGGCGTCGTTTCTATCCTTCTTCCATCTGAACATGAGGGACAATCAGGCAGTCATGCCATCTAATAAAAAGAATAATGCATGTATGATAGTTTTGACTCCCAGCGTGAAATCAGAAAAACTTTGAGCATAGTAGATTCCCCAGTGCTGGATAAATAAAAATCTTGATGTGGGTAGGAAAATACCTAAACCCCCTTTGTGAATGCCATCTTTGATGAAGACGGTGAACGCTTAATCCTGCATGTCATCTGGGCGTCCCTCTGCCTTTAAAAACCAACTGGAACGTACCATAGCACTCAGAGTTCAGTATCCTCAAAGCTTCCTGTCTTAAGGGCATACTTCTCATTCCTAATGTACCCTTCTGCTCCTTTCTTTGTTCCTTTTTTTAAATTAACATTTGATTTTTAATAGAATGCATGCAAAGAGTTACAAGATGCATGAGCACAAAATAGTATATTGGTGATAAGCTGTCCAATAAAATCCAAAGGAGGAAACCTACTCTAGAAGTATCTCTAGATTGTGTGGTTAGAACTAGCAGTGTCACCTAATATTACGAGGAATGTTCAAGATGTTTTGGAACAGGAGCAGTCTAATATATCTGCTGGTATCCATATGTACGTCTTCCAAAGATTAGGAAAGCCTTTACCTTTGAATTCTACATCTTAATGTGCGTAAGTGGGGGAAGAAAGCTGAACATAAGCTAAGTCCGAAATTAAATTGGGTAGTAAACACACCGTTGAAAGTGGGCCTTGGAAAAAGTTCTGAATTTAAAAGAAGCTGCATGTGCACGGAATGCAGTGTGATACGTCAGTTCTCTAAAGCAACATGTTGTAAAATTTTACTGCTTTCTTGTTGTGTTTTATATCTTGTTCTCTACAGGCTTCGTGGACTCGACCAGAGAAGCAAGAGGTATAGCTTACCTGACCACTAGCCAGTCTGTAGTTTTGAAAGCATTACAGTTCAACTCACCATTGCAGTTTAATAACCAGACATGCTGAAACTAATCAGTAATCTAGTTAGATTAAAGAATAGGTCGATAGTGGTAGACATCACTTAGCAATAGTGTCACTTTAGGATGAGCAAACAAGCTGTGTTGGGAGTGGATGAACAAATCCTTATTATTTCCTAAAACTGGATCTTATTCTCTTGCTGGTGCTGATAAAATCACATCCAGGTAATTATACTTAGAGAAATAAATGGCCCCAACTCCCAGGCCAGGCATTTTGAAATGGTACAATTTTTTTGACTCTTACCTGGTTGATGTGGCTTTGGATCATAAAGTCGCAGAGTTAATGATCTAAAAACCCACTCAAGCCCTTACCTTTCCAGCTCAACTCATCTTGTTGCTCACTTATCTTATCATGACTGGTCTTTTGGTAAATTACCGCATCACATCTCATCTCGGAGCAATGCAAATGACATCTCTCATTGGTTTTCCCAAATTGCTAAACATATCTATGTTACTTTTATAGAGCATTAAGTTTATGAGATTAGAATGATTTGTCACAAATGGTTCTTTTTTTTTTTTTTTTTAAGTCAGTAGCATATTTAGCCTTTGAAATTTCTCTGACTGCTTGCTTCAGTTTGGGTAATGTGGGACTTAGTTTGAAAACTGAAGCTAAATATAAATCTTTAGACTGGAATCGCTGTATCCACAAGACCCTACTGATGATCGTGCCCGTCATTCTTGACCAGATTTGTGTAATTAAGTGACAGATAAATAAAAAACAGTATGTTTTAGATGAAGTTCAGGAATCTCATCTATAAATACTTTTTTTTAAAAGTAGCCTTTTCTTCATATGGAACTTTGATATTGTGTAATACTATAAATGTAGAATATGGCAATCCTGTAGACTGTATTTTAATTGGGTAAACCCATCCTCCAGTCTTTCGGAAATGATAATTATTCAGAACACGTAACGCACGTGTTCCTGTCATAGCTATAAATATTTAATGCCGTTTAATATTTAAAAGTTGTCTGCCTGTCCCCAGGCACTGTTGCTGGTTTCTGCAGCCTGCCGTCGTCAAATCTAATTCATTATAAGCTCTCTTTGTATCATTCCTTCCTCCACGTCGTAGGGACTGTAGTTAGGTGCATACCCTCGCTAAAACACTTGCCTCCTGTAAACACTCCCCCGGAGTGCTGTCACAGACTGGGTGTTTTTATTGCCCAAAAGTCATGCTCTCGTTGGGATTGGGGAAGCGAGAAAAGAAGGGTTAACTACCAGCCACTCCTGAGCCACTACCCCTCTCGTTCTGCTTGGCCTTGTGCATCTTCCCCGTCACTCAGATTTAGACGGGGCTAGAAGAGGAGCTGAGATTTATCAGGGAGCATTAAGGAGATGTTGAGAGAATTGTTATTATTAGTGGAAGTAATTGATTTACTCCCAGGAAAACAGACACCTCACTCCATTTTGCAGACGTGTCCTTATCTTAAGTTATCTCGCTCTGGACATAATTGACTTTCAAGTGAGTTCTGCCCCCTGGGGCTCAGAAGTTCCGTTCCCTCCTATTTGTCTCAGTCAGGGATGAAGACCATGAATCCAGATGAGCTCAAAAGAAGGCTTGGGTCATGGCTGATTTCATTCTGTAAGCTCTGGAAAGCCTTAGGTCTTTTCCCTGCAAGAAGAGAGACAAAAATGTTTTGACGAGAAGAGCAATTATAATTGCCCTTCGTACGTTTTTGCAAAACCGGGTCTTCTTGCCACAGTGATCTTTTCATTCGTGCCCAGAGTTTATCTGCTTCCTCCTCGAGTCTGGACCATCAGCATGACGTGTGGTCTGGATGGCTTGGAGGTGGCACTCTCTGACTCTGTTCTGGTGCCAGAGTAAATCGTTTCAGAGGGAGATAGTCCAATCACACTGGAGTCTGTCTGCATCCCCTCGGAGGGAGAACTGGGCGTCTGGCAAATAATTCCATCATCAATCCTGTTTTGAGCCACCGCAAAATAAAATTCTCTATGGAAGGCTGCCTACTGCTCTGCTGACATCATTAAATGAGAACATTTTCCAGAGAGAAATTTAGACAAGGAGACCAGAGAGAAGGGGGGGAGAAAGTAAGGCTGTCAATGCAACCATTGCCTGAGCTTCTCTTTGACCATTTTCTAGATTATCCTGAGTAAAAACTGCTCATGCCCCCCTTTGTGGTTACTTGTTAATGTCCTTCTCTTACCTACAGGACTTTCTTTGCATCTTTTGCTGTTGTATCCTTCCTTATGGAAATGTTCTCTTGACTTCCGAAAGATTCTGATCAGTTTTCCGTGTTTGTGGTGTGGCAGCCCCAGGACAAATCCTGGGTGTGTGACAAAAAATTACAGTTCAGTCGCTGGCTGGCATCGCTGTTGGCTGAACCTGTGATCTCGCTGAGATAACCAGAAAGGCCGGGGTGAACCATGAATCCCCTCTGCCTTCATTCTGCTGTCTTGGGAGTATAGGAATGACAAGCAGGTCAGGTCAGCCCTCAGAGATACTTGCAGCGTTGACCTCACACTCCTGTTGCCACGAGTTTAGGGGATGTTTCAAGATTTTGTTTGGCGCATGACTGTAGACTTTGGAGACAAGTGCTCCACGGCTGCCTGTGTCAGCTCCCGTTCATCCCCTGGGG
The DNA here is from genome assembly GCF_005190385.1 of Monodon monoceros. Classification (NCBI taxonomy): domain Eukaryota; kingdom Metazoa; phylum Chordata; class Mammalia; order Artiodactyla; family Monodontidae; genus Monodon; species Monodon monoceros. Next base: position 18,642,351 of record NW_021703784.1, on the reverse strand, counting down.
TGCAGCTTCTCAGCCCATCAGCTTCCCAGCTTTCCAGGCCTCGTGGAGGCCGAGAGCCGAGGCATCTGGGCATTCCTGTCAGAGAGAGGTGGCCCTCGCTGCAGTAGGAGTGATGGTTTTGCTCGGCTCTTCTGCCTCTTTGCTGGCAGCTGTGTTCCAGCTTCTGGATATGAATGTGATGGGACTCAAATGACTGAAACAGATTAGCTCTACCAGTGATGGGACTTTTTGCGGTAGATCTGAGACTTCTGTCAAGGCCAATGGTGTCTTGCTTTTGAGCTCCCCAAACTGGCTGCCATACGATATTTCAATGCTGGGTTTTGGGCTTCCGAACCAGCAGCTAAAAAGAACCTGGAGGCAGGTGTTCTTTAGTTCTTTAAAGACCCAGCCTCATGGGATGATGGGCGATATGCAGAGCACCCACCTGTCTATCTCTATGGAATATCGCTCACTGGACTTAAAGAGTATGGCCCAGCCTACGAGGAGCTAGACTCCTTCTTCAGATTGTCAGCTTTCTTGAGGGTCTGAACTCAGACCACATGCCTAGACTCTTCCTAGGCCAGCAACCAGTTTACTTAAGAGTGTCAAGGGGGGAAGCCCCTTGGAAATATTTCAGTGCCCATTGCCCAGGGCTCATATGCTTATTCCCTGTTCGACCAACTCTTGTAATTCCAGAGACGCAGGAAGACAGTTCTAGTGTCAAGGGCCAGAATATGGTGACTATAGTGTCCAGGATCCCAAATCTGCCTGGGATTCTCTGTGTCACTGTTCCGGGAGAGGGGACCCGGTTCCCCTCACTTCCAGCTCAACAGCTCCTGAGCTCCAGATTGTTGGACTTTGTTCGACGAAATTATTTTACTTTTAAGCATCCAGGAAAGTAAGGCGTCTGCAGAAATATGGATTTCTTGTATAATTTCTTTTATTCAGATTTCCCATTATGTGTGCATGCACCAAGGAACAGGCAGATGGACGGGGGGCTAGAAGGAAAGGACGGGAGTGCAGGTTTTCCCGAATCTCATGAGGCAGGACTGTTGCAGCTGCAACGCCTGCTGGCCAGACTTTGGCTTCCGTTTTAGATGTGCCAACCAAATCGTCTTGGGGGCCTGGGTTGTCCTTCACAAGCCAACCTTGGCACATAGGCTAGGCTGCTTGAGTAAACTGAGTCCCATTTTCTGTCTGGGATGCACCCAAGTTCCCATAGTGCTCTCCGGAGCCTCCTCGCAAGTCGGTACCTAAAGCGAGACTCAGACATTGGCCCAGAGAGCAGAGGGCTGTGAGGCTGGTCGCAGACAGTGATGGCCCGGTCTCCTGGCCCCGCCCAGCCCCGGGCCTGACGCTGTCCCTCCCCTCCTGGCAGACCCTGGACGGGCACATGGTGGTGCGCAGCCATGCCCGCGTGTCGTCCCTGACCCTGAAGAGCATCCAGTACACAGACGCTGGGGAGTATATCTGCACCGCCAGCAACACCATCGGCCAGGACTCCCAGTCCGTGTACCTCGAAGTGCAATGTGAGGAAAACGGTGGGAAGACGGGGCAGGGAGGGCCGTGCAGCTGCCAGGACCGGGCCCATGGTGGTTGGCCCCTGGCCATTTCAAAGCTGTGTCCCCAAGGCACCCCTTCACTCCATCCCCCGGCTTCTTACCAGTCTGCGTGTCTCCCTGTGCAGCTCATGGGAGGTGACCCCGATCTCTGCTGTCCCCCGGCACCAGCTCGGCCTCAAGGCGTGACCAGCTTCCCGGTGCCAGGAGACGGAGTGGGGGGAGGGGTCACGATCGTGGCAGTCTTCCTGAGAGCTGTTGTCCTTCTTTGCAGATGCCCCCAAGCTTCAGGGCCCTGTGGCTGTGTACACTTGGGAGGGCAACCAGGTGAACATCACCTGCGAGGTGTTTGCCTACCCCGGTGCCACAATCTCGTGGTTCCGAGACGGCCAGCTGCTGCCAAGCTCCAACTACAGCAACATCAAGATCTACAACACCCCGTCCGCCAGCTACCTGGAGGTGAGACATGGGGGCGGCGGGCAGGGTGGAGGAGGCACCGTTGGAGGATGGGCAGGCTGCTGGGTACAGCTAATATCTTCTCACCTGCTTCCGTGGCACGTCCTGATCAGGGGAGCCACTGGCTGAGGAAGAAAGTGAGCCTCGGCCCTCGTTTTCTCCCCGGAGCTAGACTGGGGCCTGGGAGGCAGAGTGCGCCTCTCCCATGATCCCCTTTTCTGTTCTCTCTGGGTTAAGGCTCGGCTGCAGCTTTACTGATTCTATTCTCTGCTAATTTTAGTTCAATAAATAAGGATCTGAGGTGGGGGCCATTCCGTGGGACACTCGTAACTCAAGAGCTCCTTCTTTCTAAAGGTGACCCCGGACTCTGAAAATGATTTTGGAAACTATAACTGTACCGCAGTGAACCGCATCGGACAGGAGTCTTTGGAATTCATCCTTGTCCAAGCAGGTGAGCACCCCTTATGGCTGCACCACCCTCAGCCTTGCCGGCCCTTTTTGTGACCTTCTGTGATGACAGGAGTGTGGGAAGAAGAGGGGGTGAGAGTCAGGAGGCTGGGAGCTCTGGGGGCTTTGAGGATCTGGACATGGGACACGTTGGGAAAGAATTGCATGGTGAGGTGGACCAGGGAGAGACAGGATATAGACGACAAGATTCCCAAGAGTTGAAAGAAATGAGAGAGATGTGTTTCGTGATTGGGAGTTACGTCCTGGGCCAAATCAGGCTCACCTGAGTCTCCATATATGTCCTTTCCACAGACACCCCATCATCACCATCCATCGACCAGGTGGAGCCATATTCTAGCACAGCACAGGTGCAATTTGATGAGCCAGAGGCCACAGGCGGGGTGCCCATCCTCAAATACAAGGCTGAGTGGAGAGCAATAGACGAGGAAGTGTGGCACTCCAAGTGGTATGATGCCAAAGAAGGTAAGTTGGAGAGTGCCGGTTTACTTTAGAATGATGGCTCTGGGCACACGCTCACCCCCTGTGTTCACCAGATGCTGGCACCCTGACTGCCCATTTGGGTAGGGTGCACACCACTCCCCAATACTGAGAGAGGCCAGATGCCACCACCTGCCGTCCTGTTGATGTTCCTATGCTGCAACACCATCACCGGCCCCCCAGGCTTAGGGTGTGTTCACATCTTATGTAGAGTTATTGGCCTTCTGCCCCCTGGTACTTCAGAACCTGGTTCTCGTGACGCTGCCAGGACAGATGAGGCCAGCTTAGCCACATGCCAAGCGGAAGCCCTGCTCAGGTGCTGAGCACAACCAGAGGAGTCCAGTCCGCCCCTGCTCTGCATATTTGAGTTCCATGCGCTTCAGGTTCTCTGCTCTCGCCCATCCAGTCCCGCTTGGGTCTATTCAGGGACTGCCCTGTAATTAACCAAATGACCAGAGCCAACAAGACAGGTCTGCTCTTACGTCAATCCTATGATATATTTCCAAACCACAGATTTGAAAAATAACCCTTGGGTGACTGCAATTTGAAGTCTCTGAGCTCGGATCATGTTTCCCTGAGGACTGAATATATTTATGTCTGACTCTCCCTTTGGGGTTTAATTGGAATAACTCAGTGAAGTAGGTTTTGTTTCTGTAGACATTTTTAATCCTGGAAATAAGGGTAGAATTGGGAATGGGCTAGGACACGGTGTCATAGCACTTCAGAGACATCTTCTAACCCAGTTTTACAGAGCATTCATCCTGCCAGGAAGCTCCTGTCACTCCTTCAGCTTTTGGGAGGGCTTGGAGGACTTTCTGGGTAATCAGGATTAGAGCTAGAAGGAAATGATCCTTTACCTCCCTGACTCCCCCCCGAAACCTCGTACCAAATCTGTGGCTTTTTTTTTTTTTCTAGTTAACTTTTTTATTGCGGTAAAATATATTTAACATAAAATGTATTATTTTAACCATTTTTAAGTGTACAGTTCGGTGGCATTAAATACATTTACGTTGTTGTGCAACCATCACCACTGTCCATCTCCAGAACTTTTTCATCTTCCTAAACTCAATACTCATTAAAGAATAACTCCCTATTCCCTCCTTCCCCCAGCCCCTGGCAACCACCATTCTACTTTCTATATAGTTGACTAGTAATAGTCTCTGTATAGTTGACCCTTCTAGGTACTTCATATAAGTGGAATAATACAACATGTGTCCTTTTATGTCTGGCTTATTTCACTTAGCATAATGTCCTCAAGGTTCATCCATGTAGTGTGTGTCAGAACGTCATTCCTTTTTAAAGCTAGATAATATTCCATGGTATGTATCGACCACATTCTGTTTATCCATTCATCTGTCAGCAGACACTTGGGTTGTTTCCACATTTTGGCTATTGTGAACAATGCTGCTGTGAACATGAGTGTACAAATATCTATTCCAGTCCTTGCTTTCAGTTCTTTTGCACATATATCCACAAGTGGAATTGCTGGATCAAATGATAATGCTATGTTTCATTTTGGGGAGACCTGCCCTGTTGTTTTCCATAGCAGCTACACCACTTCACCAACAGCCTTTTCCTCCTTTGTGACCCTTTCCATATTTTCATGACAGCCAGCGTGGAGGGCATCGTCACCATCGTGGGCCTAAAGCCCGAGACAATGTATGCGGTCCGGCTGGCGGCCCTCAATGGCAAGGGTCTGGGCGAGATCAGCGCAGCCTCTGAGTTCAAGACGCAGCCAGTCCGTAAGTAAAGCCAGCTGCCCAGCCTCTTCCCCTGGGGGTCAGGGGGGGCCATGAGTGGGCCCATCCACTGTTCAGATGACAGCTTTTTGTCTTTCAGACCCCTCTGCTCACGGTGGTCCCATCTCCTAGTTCTGTCGCCCTCGGTGATGGCTGATACCCAGGCCCCTCACTGTTGTGGCCTCTCCCGTTGCGGAGCACAGGCTCCGGACGCGCAGGCTCAGAGGCCATGGCTCACGGGCCCAGCCGCTCCGCGGCATGTGGGATCCTCCCGGACCGGGGCACGAACCCGTGTCCCCTGCATCGGCAGGCGGACTCTCAACCACTGTGCCACCAGGGAAGCCCCTGTCCTCACTTTCTTGAAGGGCTTGGTGACACCATCATAGCAGCTGGTCCAGCTTGGTAGAATAACAGCCAGGGAGGAAAACCACTAACACGTGTTCTTAAAGACAATAGGAAGGATCACGGCTGCGTGGTCGGGAGGGATTTGGGTAGATTTGCTTTTTGTCACCAGGGCCCTAAGCACCCGGTGACCTGAAGGAAGACGGTAAAGGCAGTGACAGTTGATGTCATTAGTTGTGGGATTTTTAATGCAGCAGAGATACTCAGTTATAGGAAGACGGAGCCTGCTGTAGAGTGAATGAGCAGCAGCAAAACCCCAACAAGGCCAATGGGAAAAACATGGCCTCTGACGTTCCTGCCTCTCCTCCCTTCCCACACCCAGAGCACAGTCGGGGTCTCCCTGGTCAAGGCCTCTTTCAGGAGTCGCTTCTTCCTGATCCCATTCAGGGTTGCAGCTCTGTTTGTCTCCATCACTCCCTGTTTCCTTAAACCAGGCATGCCGTACTTTTCCCTCCCTTCCCGCACATAGCCAGGCTCTGGGTGAGCCCTGGTCTAGTCCTATCCCTCCACAGACTGGAGTTCCTGCCCTGGGAGAATGGTGAGTCCATCCGGGTGAAGAAGGTGCTGTAGCAGACTCCCTCAGTGGTCACAGAGCTCCCTGGGCCCTCTCTATGACTCCTGGGATTAAAAAGCACGCGGGGGAATCCTTTGCTTTCTTCTCTCTGAAGCCGGGGGCCTGGGAAGTGATCCCCTTACCTCTTCCCAGAAGTAGAAAACCTGTCTCATCTTCCTCGTACAGGAATTGCTTCTTTCTGGATTTGAAGTAATTTGATAATTTGAGTTTCCAGCTCCGTGTGCTCTGCGGATCCTATTCATTTCTTTTACATCTTATTTTTTTTTCTTGGGTCTGTCTCTTGTCTTTTCTTTTCGTCTGTGTTCCATCCATGGGATATGCAGATAGCCCTCTTCCACGTAAGTGCCTCTTCATACCTCATTACCTGTTTCTATAGCGTTAACATCTGCTAGTTCTAGTTTTTAATTTAGTTCTGGTCCCTTTTGTCCCCTAGAGGCTGAAGTAGATGATATCGTCCGGGCCCTAACCACACTGACCTTAGTCTAGCTGTGCTCTTGTTAATGTCCGTAGGTTACTCCAAGAGGCTAACACTCGTCCTGTTTTAGAGCATGCAATTTTTGTGTCTTTTGAAATTGTGTTTATTTATTAATTTCTGTGTGTGACGATTACCCTGTGGCAACATTTTGCTGAGCCAAGCGTGGCGGAGGTGTGCAGAGGGTCTCTGAATAACAGGCTATAGCCCCGTCTCACCTTTAGCCGGGTTGCCAGAAAAGTGACCGCAGCCTCGCCAGGCCTCTGTTCAAAATCCCTTCATGGGCACAAGAACCCGGAAGGATGTTCACATTTGCTTTTAGGAGGTGAAAGAACTGAGCTCACTGCCTCTCCCTTTTCTGTCTGGCAGGATGGTAGCTGGAAGGTTCTAGGGAGAAGGGGTAGGGGAACCTCGTGTAGCAGCAGCTGCGGTGGTAAAGTGCAGCATGAACTTGGGTTCAAATCACAGGTACATGCATCCTGCAGGGGAGTTAAACCCCCAGTTCTGGTCAACTCTGTTCTCTAGCAGTAGGTTACTTGCAACGTGGATTTCCATGTTTGGGAAAACTGACCAGCTACTTAGTAGCTCTACTGCCAAGAATGCAGAAAGAGGGTGATTCTCCCCAGGAAGGACACCCTAATCGTGTAAGCTATAAATAGTGGATCTGGGAGCAGGGGTAACAGGAAGCACACCTGCTGCTCCGGGAACAGAACTGTGGTCTGGTCTCAGCCTGCATAGATGCCCCCCAAACTTTGCGTCCACTGAGGCTCAGCTTCTTCCCAGGCTGAGCTCAGAATGGTGGAGGGAAGTCTTAAGCTGCACACTCTTTTCATAAAAAGCTCCTGGCTCCTGAAAGGCACTCAGGGAAGCTTATCTTTTGGAAATTTATTCAGAAATACTGCAGCAACAGCAGAAACTAAGTAGCTCAGTGTAGGCGTTCTGAGATTTCGAGCAAGTGCTAAATCTACTCTCTCAGCAGAGTTGGTTCCTGAATGGACCGGTTCTGGAAGGATTCGGAATCGTGTGTTGGGTAGAGCTGACGGCTAGGACTGACGGCTGTGTGCTCTGGGCTGGCAGCTCAGCTCTGCCCTGAGTGCATTCAGAAGGCACGAGGGCACCTTCCTCCTGGATCTTTACCTGGTCTTCGGGTGTCCTCTCCTCTAGATTTAGCAGTGAACGAAGGCCGGCTTAGTTATATGACAGAGAGGAAGGCTAGGGTCAGGCCTCCTTCTGAGTGTCTAACCAGTAACGGGGTTTTGAGTACTGAATCGGAGGAACTGGGTCTTGAAATTCAAAGGTCATAAGCGGTTTTCATTCACTGCCAGCCCAGCCTTTGTTAGGGTGAGAATTTTTTGTTTGTTTTAAAAGCCAACATTTAATTTTTTTTAGAAAAGGAGACCTCTAGATTTTATTGTTTGTTGTCTGCCAGTATGAAGATGGATAATTAACCAAGATTCCAAGAAGTCCTTTGGAAAATGGTGGGGTCAGTTCTCTATTCCAAGTCAGTCGTGAGTGATACAGCAGCAGGCATTGCTAGTGTCATGAAAGGTCAGTTTTCTCAGTCACCTAATAAGGGTATGGCTTAAAGAACTAAAAGGCAAACTTCTTTTAGCTAAAGAGAATGTGGCGCAGTTTTAGAGTTGAACGTGCTGTTTTCAAGGGCCTGAGCGGAGTAAGAGAATACTATGCTCTCACTGAAGTTGGTTTTTATGGACTTTCCTTGCACCCTCATGGCCTTCCTAGAGTTGCTGAAGTGAGGATGTTTGCCCAAGGGGTATCCTGTCGTGCCCAGAGCCATCCTGAGAAAAGGTTACAGTTGGAAGGAAGATGCCAACGTTTGCCACTGCCAGAACAAACCCCAGTTATTGCTGCTAGAAAATGAGGATAAGTTTTAGGAAGGACCTTCTCTGGGTTCTCACTCCCATTCCTTGAAAGACACAAAGACTGTTTGAACTTGAACAAGATCGGCCATCAGTTTAGCTGTGGGCTTACACGGAGCCCAGGGACCAGGGGTGTTGGTTTCTGAATCTGGCTTATCTTGGCCACGGACAGTGCATTCCCCTGCTGTGATGTCGGGGTGCAGGTGCACAGCCTGCTCCTGTAGCACTGGAGGTAGGCGCTGGGTACACCCCACCTCCGAGGAGGAGACAGTATAGGGTCAGCAGGGGCTGGCACCCGGCACAGAGTCAATGCTGCCAGCCCCTCCGAGTTGGGAGGCGTAGGGGAGAGCCATTCCTCAGCATTTGAAGTTTGTTGAAATGTCTCAATATTAGTGTTGCTCTCATGGTTCCTTAATAGACTACTCCACATTTGGGGGCATGAATATGTCAAAACAGGGATGAGCAGGTGAAACTAGCCAATATCTCAAGGACACCTGCTTCGGAGCGGCCCGATTTGAAAGCCGGGCTTACCTGTTGGGAGGTCCCTTTGTTTCTGTGAAGGCAAAGGAAGCTGTGGCTCTAATGGGACAAATGGAATTCCAACCTGGGAAAAAGTCCCTGTTTCATGTATTTTTAGGCCAGGTGTCTGCGTGCTGTCAAGAAACTCTTAGGTGGAAAGTTCACAACCTCTGTTTGCCCTGAGAGGGGCTGCTTCCCTCTCAGAGCTGCTAAAGCCCTAAAGAAAGGATGTGACAATTTATTATGACTCTTTCCTCCACGAATGAACCACGCACCTTCAGAATCTCATTGCCTGAATGTTACCTCTTCATTTGCTTCCGTACCATGAAGCGACACAGACAATTTCTTTCCGGGTATAAAGGTTATAAATGAGTCTCTACTTTTTAAAAGAGGCATCTTGAGACTCTTTTGCTTTCACAGTTTGCCCCCTAGATGGCACATGGCAAGTAGAAGTTAAAGCATTGTAATATATTGTGGTTAAAGCACATAAAACCCTATCCCTTTGCCAGAATGATATGGACAATGACGCGAACAATTCAAGCCAATAAATAAATAAATAAAAAGGGAAAAAAAGGAGAGAGAGATACACTTTTACCAGAATTAACCAGGCTATCAAGTCATGATGAGTTAGTAGCCTGTCTTGCTCTGATTCCAGTGACATTGTACTCGATGGTTTAATGAGGTACCCTCATCTGGAAGGTACGAGAAAGACAGAACCATGAGTGTCAATGCAATGTTGGAGATGCGGTGATGTTTTTCCAAATTTTTGTACAGCTCTCCAAGGGGACTATGTGTTGTGATGGCTGATGGAACAACTTCTGAATGTTTGCCAGTGAAAAACTAAAGATGCCTTTGGTGTCCAAAACGTCTCAGATGCACCATTTTAAAGGTTCTCCATGCAGAAAGTTGGTTAGCATTAACTTCGTTAGTCCCGGCCCCTCGAACATTCCCTTTCTCTCGAGGGCAAGAATGACACCCGATGTTAATTTGCTTTGCCCCCTGTGCACACAGCAGCAGCCAGAGCATCACATTTCATAGGGTTTGGAGGGCAGCAGTGGCTGTCATGCCATCCCGATGCCGAACCATCCCTACCTCGCCCAGTCACAAACATTAAGGAGGATAGTTGTTTCTGTTTCATTGAGACCTTGAAATCAGAGAGTGAGACACACAGGTTGTGCTATAAATACGTGCCATCCACGTAGGTATATGCCTATATGTATACACATGAAGAGGTAGGTAATGGCAAAACCAAAGTGCTTTTCCCCTTTTCTGCTGGTTCACCTTAAGCTGGGGTCCAAGTTCCCTTCCCTCCTGACACCTGATCCGATGGAGACAGCTGGTCCTGTGGAACCGGCTCTTTGTTTTCAGGCAGGGTTGGAGGCCTCTGCAGCTGTTCCTGGCCCAGTCCCTTACCTGAACGGCAGGGCCTGGCAGGCGCACAGGCTCAGGGTTTGAAGTCAGAGAGGCCCTGCTCTCTGCTGGGCCGCCGGCCACCTGTTCTCACGCATGGGGTTCTCCTTCCCACTTCTAACTCGCTTCAGCTTCTCTTACTGACACCCCCAGGTTGCCTCTTCCATTCTTCCCTTCAGTATCTGTGTGCCTCGATGATCTTTTTTTTCCCTTTTTTTTCACCTTCATTTTTCTTTCCTCAGCGGCTCCTGCTAGCTCTTCCACCCCTGTTCCATTGTCTCATCCGGATAGTGAGTATCATTTTCTTCATCCATCTCTCTGCAGGTTGCTTGCTCTCTGCCAGCCACAGTGGGCCTGCCTCACGTCACCTCCCTTACCAGGTGATAATTCCACTCTGTTGGTGGAGAGCAGCACGGGGTTTTAGAGAAGCAGATGAGAAGTAGGCACAGGTCCGCTCAGATTCACGGTGGACAGCTCTCCCGGCAAGAGGAGGCGACTGGGAAGCGTGGCTCTGGACAGAAAACCCCGCAGACAGGCTCCCTGAGGCTGTGGCAGCCCCAGCCCTGTCCTCGGGATTCATAGCAGGCTGATTATTTGGAGAAGCCAAAGGAATTTCCCAAGAAAAATGTCTGTTCTGCAGGGTCATAAGAAATGTTTGGGTCACTGTGTTTTCACCCTTCATTTTAATTGGCATTGTTGGATTCAGACATTGAAATTAGACAGCGAGGTCTGTAGCTTTTGCTTTCTCCATAAATGCATATATTTCTCGTAAATGCTTGTGGGAAAAGAAGCAGTGTCTGCCTGCAAATGTGCCTAGCCGTAGGCCCTTAGGCACATTATTGAACCCTTTACCGGGGAGCCTTGTTTTTTCTCCTCTATAAAACACGAGAAGTAATCGTATCCCCGCCCCCGGCAAATAACAACAAACCTGGCGTTTATGAAGCTGTTTGCCCACCTAGGAGCAGGGCCAGTAAGCCGGCCGTGGTGTCGCCTGGTCGGTCTCAGGCTTTGTCACCCTCCCTGAGCCTCACTCGTTTACCACCTTATTTTATTCGGCTGCCCTGCCCTTTTGTTCCCCTGAGTCCCCGGGCGTAGGGAGAGCTCCGGGCCTCCCACTGTCCGGAGTTATGAACCCAGCACTCCAAAGGGAAAGAGCAGAGTGAGACAGCTGCTGAGCGAGACCCGGGGGTCACGCCAGCATGTGCGCAGAGCAGCAGGCACTGCAGCCGCTGGGGCTGCCCGGCTGACCCTAACCCCTTGGTGCCTCAGAAGCCCTGCACCTTGGGTGGAGCCTCGGGAGTGATTCAAGCCCCAAGCTCAGAGCCCTTTGTGACATCTACTTGACTTGGAAACAAGCCCGCCTACCCCACGCACTGCTTTCCAGGCAGTGGACTGTAGCAGCAGGAATTCAGGTTTGGGGACCAGGGTCAAATACCAGCTCCACTACTTCTGTATGTAACTCCATGACCTTGAATGAGTCACCCCACCTCTCCTCACACTTCTTATCTCCCAAAGGAAGGATAGATTCTACCTACTCTATAGGTATTTATGATAATTAAAGATTAAGTATGAAAAACACAAAACACAGTGCCCAGCACGTAGTAGCTAGAATTCATAGTAAGAATAAATGAGAGTTATGTTACTTCTTGCTGCGTGAGAATAATTTGTCAGCAAAATCACTGATAATCTCTTTAAAATACCTACATTCATATTGATAAATCAGGGAAGAAGGAAATGAGAGAATACCTGCTTCACCATCTCTTTTTTCTTTATAATAATGCCTTAATATATATACACACACATAGATATGTATTTATAAATTTAATTTATCTCCGTTCCCTCTTTCACCTTTCTGTGCCCTTTCCATCCTTCATGTTTCCATAGCAACCTGGCCTCTTCCTGCCCTTACCACCACCAAACCATCTAGTGAGTACAGAGCTTAGCTGCCCAGGGCCAGACTGCTGCTTGTGGCAGAGCCGACTCCTGGGTCACAGCGCTGTCCCTGGTTCCCTCCCCGAGTGCTGAAAGCAACAGTTGTGCATGCACGGAGGCTCCTTGCCTGCTGTGGGTCCCTAAGCATGCTGTCTGCCTGGCCAAGAGAGCAGACCCAGTGTCACCAAAAGAACTGGGGTGATTCTTGAAGAAAACTCTGTGCACAAGGAGACTTTTCCAAATTTATCCACAAGTTAAAAAACCAGAAAATGATTAGAGAAATGCTGAGGACACAAAAGGAGAGCATCTCGTCCCAGCTTTCATTGTCTCTCCCCCTCTGACTGACACACACACACACACACACACACACACACACACACACAGAGAGAGAGAGAGAGAGAGAGAGAGGCTAAAATAGAATAGCTAAAAGACTGAGAACAAGGAGGGAAGGAATAGAAGCTGGCTGCCTGGGGAAAGGGAGAGGGTGAGGAAGGAGGGAGCCTCTGCTCCCTGACAGCGCACCCTCCTTTGCCTCCTGCAGAGTGTGGCAGTGTGTGCCCCGAGCACGCGGGGAAGGAGAGGGGCTTCTAGCCTCCCTCGTGCTAGAAAAATTATGGCCTCAAAAAGCATAACCAGGCTGTGTCAAGTTTGTGTGCTGAAAGTCTAGATGAAAGTTCTGGAATTCATCTCCTGATGGCCAAACTGTACCATCTTTCCCATCACGGAAAACATTACACTTCATCACAATCTGTAACACGTTCCAAGCTAGTCTTTATAACGCTCTAATGATGTAGGCTTGTGCGTTAGGCCTTAAACTCCCTGACAAGTCAACTGGAACGTGTGTGTGTGTGTCCACAGCTGTGTGCGAGGTTTAGATTTTATAATACTTCTGAGTGCACAGGAAAAATGATGTGCGTCCCATCAAGGGTAGTCAGAGCAGAAGGCAGAAAGCAAGGATGCAAAGTACAGCTCCCACTCCACTCCCTGGGCCAGGGTTTCTGATACATAATTGAACAGAGAAGAAAAGAGTTTCTGCGTTTTGCACGGAGTGGTTCTCTTTTCTACTGCAGAACATAGCTGAGAGTCTGCTTTCTTGGTGTTCTCTCCGTGTGCGTGCTGCAGTGAATTTTAATTCCTGATGCTTTTGAGGTTACATTTTGTGAGCAGAGCAGAGCAGGCGACAATGAGCTGTGCTCACATGGGTTTAATTCAGGTGATGGGTTTCTCTGCATTTGGAAAAGGAATGAAATTAACAGCACCCTTTCATCTGCTAACAGCGATGCTCTAGTCCTTTGCAGCTTGACTGCAGTGTGTGCCGTGCAGAGCATAGCGGGAAAAGGCTACACAATGCATTTGCACAACTTGGGTCATATTTAAGGTGTCTCACTGTAGGTTGGTCTTCTCTGGAAGGAAAACAATCTTGGATCCAGATTTTTCCTTAAGGAGGAATTAGGTGTCTCTCCCCTCACATAGGTTTAATTTTTAAACATCAGGCATTTCTTCCCACAGGTAAAATGATTAGCAGTGACATCCAAAGAGAAGAAAGTTTGAGTCTTCTTTGTTTTGAACCACTTGACTACTGACCCAAATTGTAGGTCCCAGTGGATACCGGGATAAAGGAAAGACAGTCACGATTGGGCAGCAGCCTGTATTTAGCATGAACATATTTCTCAACTGTAAGGCAGAATGGAGCACGTGTGAATTGCAGTGAAACTAACAGCAGAGTAGCTGGAAGCATCCAAAAATCCATCAATCATCAGTCAGTAGGGTTGAATGTAAATAACGTCTTTTATTTTTGCTTCTGTGTGTGTGTATTGATTCATTTATAATTATGAATGAATGAAGGTAGCCTAAGTAAAATCAAAGGAGAAACTGCTCAGTTGTCTATAATCCCTGCAGGCACCCTTGGTTGGAATGTGCCAGACCCTGTGCAGTGTCGGACAGTGAGAAACAAACACTCTGATCAGCTCACGGTGGCAAGGGACTATGTCACTTGGTTGAAGCATTTCTCTCGAATCATTTTTAAACATTGGTGTGCTTTGGGCAGAAAGGTCTCTTCACCTTCCTTTTTTGTCCTCCTTCTCTCTTAACGCCAACTGGTAATAGCCAAAATGCCCCTTGGCCTGTGCAAGTTAAGGTGGGAAACCCAAAAGGCCTTTTGTTGAAGCAGAATCACTCAGCAACAAATCAGATGTAAATATAACATAGGACAAAAAGGAGCATAAGCAAATCCAAACAAGAAAGCTGTTTTTTTCATTGTAAAAATCAAACTCGTGTCTTATCCATTCACCACAAGTCTAAAATGCCCGAACATGTGTTTGATGTCAAATTCTTAGCTCGTTGAGCCAGGCGTTCAGTTTCTACTGCTTGGTGTTGACAGAGCTATGGTCTCAGCCTCCGGAAGGAAACCTATTCCCTTTCTGCACTGGCCTCCTTTTTTTATTATTATTTTGTTAGAATCTTTATCATACTACTTCATGGTTCTTAACTGTTTTCTTCATTGAAGTATAGTTGCTGTAAAAAATTATATAAGTTACAGGTATACAATATAGTGATTCACAACTTTTAAAGGTTATACTTCATCTATAGTTATTATAAAATATTGGATATATTCCCTGTGTTGTATAATCTATCCTTGTAGCTTATTTTAAACCAAATAGTTTGTACCTCTTCCCCACTGGTACGCGTTGTGCTAAGTGAAATAAGTCAGACGGAGAAAGATAAATACTGTATGATGTCACTTATATGTGGAGTCTAAAAAATACAACAAACTAGTGAATCTAACAAAAAAGAAGCAGACTCACAGATGTAGAGAACAAAATACTGGCCTCTTCTTTTATGTGTGTCTTGATTGGGGTTATCTCATGGTGGCCCCTAGGATAACATGGGTAGACGAATACGGCAGTGAGATGAGATCCCTGGCCACCTTCTCTACCTGCATCCTCCAACCCTCGCTCTTCCCACACCCGCCTCCTCATTGCGCCAAAGGAAACATGAAATGACTTCTTAATGTAATGCAATATTTTGTTCTTCCAGGGCACACGGTCTGCGCCTTAAAAACCATGGGACTCTTCCTTCATGACCATGCTCTGTTTCATTGCCCTTGTTTTCCAAGGATGCCGAGACATTTCTGGAATCTGTGAAGAATAACTTGCCTTGTTCTTCTCCTTCAACAGTCTCCTGGATTGACTTTGGCATCTGGGTCCTGACAGAGACACCTCCCCATTTCAAAACGAGTTTCCATGCTCCTCCTTGATGTGGTATTAATAGCAGTGTTGCAGCTGTTAGCTAATGCTTGTTGGCGTTGTTAACCAAATGCTCTTTATGATTTGTTAGTCTTCTATTTCTGGGCAGTTTTACTGCCCTTCCAATGTTTCCTATATATGCTGCTAATTTAATTTAATTTCTCCTTTTATTTAGTCTGTGATTTTGTTGTTGATTTTTCTCCCTGCCCATTGTTTACATCAGTTTTTAATTTTTTTGTATTTTCCATGTGATCTCCTCCACTTTCCTTTCAACCAATCATGTGCGTGCGTATCATGTGACTTTGTCATGTGGCTTGCATGGTGCTGGTGATGTCGTCCACGCTGGTGAACAGAAGGTAAAACTCTTTGTTCTGATTAGTGAAATAAATCTGGGACCACAGCCTGGCACGTAGGGCCCACTCATTTCTTCCTGTCTTGGATTTCCTAAGCAAAGCCACTTGAGAGATTTCCTCTTGTTCTCAATCAATGCAAATCCAGAATTCATCATCCTTCGTAGCCTTTACATGACAATTTGATGCCATGGCAGCCTTTGGTTTAATGGTTTTTGCTTCAAGAAATTTGGCTACAGTAAAATCACTTTAGCCATGGCAGAATTTGCACCTTTGAATTTTTACCAGATAGCTCATAAACATTATTATTTCCCAGAAAGCAATGTTGCAAGTGAGCTTTATAGCACTGTTGTTTAACTTCCGTAGTTCTACAAACCACAGCTGCTCTAAAATGTCACATTTCCATAAAAACATAACATTGCTACAGAGAGAAACGTATCAATCCCAAAGGTTGTATTTGCTCAAAACCAATGAGACAGTTTCATAAAATTCATGCAGATTGAAGGCTTTCTGAAATGAGAGATTGAAGAATTTGGAATTAGAGCAGTTTGGCTGTGATGGCCGAGGTGTCACTTTTCAAGTGACCCACCTCCCACTCCAGGCAGGAGGGAAGAAAAATCAAAGCAAAAGTCAATTTTTGACAATTACCATGACTGGAGATCCATGTAATCCAGAAGCACACAATTGACCCTTGCAACAAAGGCAAAAAAAATTATAGCCTGATTAAGTGCACAGGAGTGACAAAATAATTAGTTAATATTGTGACTGTCACAACCTTTTAAAAACATTTCTTATTTACCATGAAGAGTAAAGGAAGCCTCTGCTCACCACTTCCCCCAGTAAAATCAAACATCCATTCAAACCTACCCTGGGAGTCACATGCGTGACTAACTGAAAATTTGTACTTCACGTCACAACCTGAGACACACGGGCTAAACTGATTACAAAAGCGAAACTAACACCAGTAACCCCCCCCCCACCGCCCAGGGCGCCCGTGCATGCGAGGGGTCCCCGGCGACCTCGCTTCTCTGAGAGCTGATCGGGCGACATCCACACGAACAAAACCATCGGCCGTTCGTCTCGCATGTGCTCTGTCCCTGGTCTGTCCTGTGTCCCGTGCACCCCACGTGTGTGAGCCCTGTGTGTGCCACCCCTCGCCCTCTGCATTGACACCCTCTGAGGACTTCAGCTCTCTGGGCATGGCCACCGTGCCCCGGTTTAGTCCCATTTACAACCAGACTCCTGGACAGGGTCTTGGATGGGAGGCATCCTCGTTTCCAAAAATGGAGATGTTTAACATTTACATCGTATGAAATAAAGGAGGGATGTCCCCAAATCAGGAAACCTCCATAGTGCTAAAACCTTGGACCTAGCTTAAAAAATTATCTTAATCTGTGAGTCTTAGGGCAGAGGAAAGAACATTGGGAACCTATGATTGTATAAACTCCAAGTCCCACACACAAAAAAATGCGGTTTCATTATTTCCCTGAGGGAGGCAAGCTCTTTTCAGACTTGGGGTGACTGCTCAGAGGCTGAACCTTTCTCCTGAAATCTGAACTGTACACAGATATTGGGTTGAAACCCCGTAGTTTCGTCTGTAAAACCAAGTTGGGTCATTTCTGTGCAATGCTGTGATTCAGAATGAAGCGCAAGGTAGAAGCTCATTCACACCTCTGAGGAGAGATCTCTTGCAGACATTTTAAGCAAGGCTAGAAGTGTTTGAAGGTGTTTCCCACAGTTGCCCTAGAAACACACCTTAGCAGCGGTCTTGGCTGTCAGTAGAAAATTTGGCCGGTACTAAAAAATCACCTCGGGAGCCTGTGGAATTCCGAAGCGTGATCACCCCCTCATCAAACCACCCCTCTCCTGCCATTTGCAAGGGGGCAGGCAGAGGACGGTTGCTCAGATGAGCAACAAGCAGCAGGAAATGGCCTTTAATAATAAACTTGAAGGGAGTGGAGAGGCTGGAGCAAATAAGATTTACAGAGGAGAAAAATCTTAGTTAGGGATGGTTCCTCTGGGCATTAGTAAGGGTTTCAGGTGAGCTAAGCCTAATGAAGAGGGTTTAAGTGAACAGTGGGTTGGTTGTATGCCCACAATAGATTAAATCCAGTGTCCACTACCCTCCGACCCCCCGCCCCCCCGCAAAATTGCCTACGATGTGATTAACGTATGGCAGGTGTCCGTGCACCTTCTGTATCCATCCAGAAGAAGGGAGATGAACACAGGCATTGAGCACAGCCCAGGGCCACTTGGCCTCTGAGCCCACAGAGCTCTGCAGGGAGGGGTCCATGGCAGGAAAGCTCAGACACCTGGCCCAAGGGCACAGGCATGGGTTTGTTGGAAGTGTAAATTTGAGCCCCTGATGCCAAAGTTTATTTCTGGTATCATGACATCACACAACAGCGGGTCCCGCTTCCTCCATGCCCCCATCAGCTACCGAGGACTCTGCATAAATGGGACTCCCTTCCCACCAGCATGTATGTGATGAGATGCCCCCTGCACCCCCCTGTTCGTGTGCTGCATGTTTGAGCATGGATCCCTCCCCACCCATTTATAATGATCTTTTTTTCTTTAGCTACTGACACTGACTTGTACTAGGAAATGCTGATTCTGATGAACTAAACTCTTTAACACCCACTCTTCCTTCTTAGATCGAAAACATCACTAACCATCCCTTCCACTGCCCCCTCCTTTATTTTTTACAGCTGTGTGTCTGGATTGCCACGGTCTTTGGCAGGTCGACATAGACTTTTCACCAGGGGTTCTGCTCTAATTGCCTTTATTCCTAAGGATTCCCAGCACTGATGGTTACCAGGATAGAAAGCTAGCATGAAGGGACCAAGGCAGTGATGTATATCAGCCCGGATCCTGTGGGCAGGGACCGCGGGGTTCAGACAGTGCCCGTTTCCCTAGGGTTTACCAGCGTGAGGGCTAAAACCTCCCAGGAGCCTCGTACTTCTTAATAACGGACCTCACGTCCATGAAATAGCGTTGGAGATGTTCACGCACCCACCTTGTGACCTCGGAGGCAGGAGCCAAGTTCATTGTTAGTGACGGCGGTTATTTCTGTCTTAACTTCCTCAGCCTGGACCAGCCCCCAGACCACGAGCCATACCTCTGTGGCCGTATTTTCTTTTTAGGATGATGAAACAAAGATAATTGATCAATGAATCTGTTGGTGTTTTCATGACACCCACGAGAAGGGAATTGGCACTTTTGTGGTTCGGTCTGTCAGAGTTCATTTGTTGCTGTTTAATTCGTCCTCGGTGCTGCCAGGCCTCCCCCCCCCCCCCCCCCCCCCCCCCCCCCCCCCCCCCCAGCACACACTCCCCTTCACAATTCCCAAGAAAACTCACGCTGGGAAGATTTGTGGGCTGGATGCCTCCATGAGCCTGGCCGCAGAGAGCCAAGCATCCTTTCTCTGTAGAAGTGGGGGACCTGGCCATGCCCATACCCGCTCGTTCTGTACCCCAGCACTCCCCAGAGCCAGGGACTAGGATGGCAAAGAATCAGGTCATGCTAGCACAGCAAATCCTTAACAATTAAGAGACAAGCGCTCAGGAGAAAAAGAACGCTTTACTCCAAAGGCCTGATTTGGGGGAGCGATGCTCGAGACGAATGGATGTCAGTCCAAGCACTGCGGGCTGCTCTTTGGGAGTATTGGAAAACCACCTTAGTCTAGAATAGCCAGGTAGGCTGCCAAAGCGGCATCAGGGAGATGTTGAGGGTCCAGGAGTGTATGTGGCATAGATCACATTCGTCTGTTTGACATTAGGGCTAAGAGGTTGGTCTGAGGAAGGAGAGTTGGTGGTCTAATAACTAAGTCCTGATTCCCTTTGGTAATTTGCTGATCCCATAAGGACCAATCAAACTTTGAACTTCTTGATGTAATTTTAAATGCTCTTGAATTGGAAACATCAAACAAACGTCATATCAGAACAGTTTAATCATACATTTTGGACTCTTTAAAACAGTTTCAAATTGCTTATAAGAAATAATCAGTAAAGGGGAACAGGCATTAGGAGAAACAGAACGAACAGTATTTTTAATGCCAGACAATCCTTTTTGGTAGTGAAAGATTCTAATGCAGACCCTACAACCATCATTGGGTTCTTCTCAGATGCACCAAACCCTGTGTGGGTCCTGATGGGAGAGGAAACAAAGTGGGTGAAGACAGAACCCAGGTCCAGCCTGTCTCAGCCTATTGGCCCCACAGCATTTCATTCAGAACATACAACTCTTGGTCCTTGGGCTTTTTGAGTGAGAAGTAGAATATTGTTTTCCTTCCAGAATTCATAGTTGCTGTTCAAAGGCCCTGGGTTTGCTAGAATTTTTTTTGTGGAATTCAGATATCCAGCAGTAGTTTTCTGGTCCCAGGGCTTCTGCTGACGAGGAGAAAGACATGAAGCTGACTCTGATTTTAGGGCCAGTAGCACCATAATTACAAAGAAGAACCTGCAATCTACATGGCCAGAAATACACATTTCAATTACGGTTTCTAAGGGGAATTTATAGGACCTGCCAGTAATATTTTTGACTGTATGCGGTCTCTCTGGTACATTCTTTTTTTTTTTTTTCTTGCATACACGATTTACATTCTTCTAGAAAATACCAGAATTGCCTGCTATTTCATATTTGTTATTGACAAGGTTTATTTTTACGAATACCACTGTTTTAGTCTTTACATAAAATATTTAGGGAAATAAATTTGACTCATGGCTGAAGCTAAGCTCAGGGTATAATTAACCCCAGGGGTTTTCTTGGCGCCACCTGCCGATTGCTGCTGATTTGCAAACCAGCATTTACAAATAATTACAATATTGGTTTTGCTGAAATTACCCATAATGATTTCAATCAGAGCAGCCATCTCAGAACAGAGTGTACGCTGGGACCCTCTAAATAATTTCCTCTCTTAATGTGTTCAATAAAGCAGCAAGCCTCCTGAATGCCAGGCCCGTTTCTTTGGTGTCAGCCCCCTCCCTCCTCAGGCGTGGCTGGAACATTCTTTTTGCAGAGAGCTTAGGAAATCGTTTCTTTAACCCCATTTCTAATCTTTAAAAAAAATTCGCTGCCAATAAACATTTGAAGATGAGTAAGACAATTGATTAAACAAATATTGCTCTTTCCACATCTGTATGTCCTTAGAACAAGTTGCATGGCCATAACGTTGGTCCAGATCTCTATGATATTAGTTGAATAGGACCATCCTTTAGAAATACTGTCATAGGAAGGGTTAGGTTTCTGTACAAGGGCCCCACCGTGCAAAGAATTGAATAATAATTGAATAACTAAGTTTTTTCATTTGGCAAACAAAAACTTGTCTTAATCACCTTTGAAACTCGAAAGCCTAATGGACTATCCGGTACTTAGTATGTACGGAATGTGCATTTGATGAATAAATTACCTTTAAAGCACTCTAAATGATATGATATAAAATACTCTAAATTCTATGAGAAAGCAATACACATCAGGGTTACGTGGTAGTCACTCAGCTAAAATGGTGGCAAATTATAGTGTTCTAACTTTTATAAATGTTAGAACTATGTTCTAACTGTGGTATAATTTTTAGCCGTTGCTCTGTGATTCCCGCTATATTTTTCTGAAACAAATCCAAAAATAGGACAGCACCTTCATCGGGGCTCTTGGTTTTTGCAGGGATTCCTTGGCTAGATTTTTCTTCATATGTTTTTGAAGACGCTTGGGGTCTTTTTTTCAAAGACAGGAATTTTTGGAGATAACTTTTTTTAAAATTGTAGAAAAAATGGGCATCTCTGTGCCTAAGTGATATGGAATTGTTGATCGTGCGGTGTATCTCCCTAAAATTGACTGAACATCCTAGATTTGGGGTTCTGTGTTTTACAGCATCATGAAAATAGCCAAGGTGTTCTCGATAGCTCACCCTAGCACAGTGACTGTCACAGTGTCACGGTGATATCAGAGTGAGGAGGTGCCCTCGGGAGCATCTGGTATTTTGCAAATGTGGAGACTGAGGCAGTGACCTAGCCAAGGCACTAGACCCCCTGAGCTCCACTGTGGCATCCTTAGCATTCAGTTCTAAAGGGAGCTTCACAACATTGCAGAAAGCCCCTCTTCTAAGTAGACACTCTCCCCAAAGCAGGGTTCAATGTTTTGCGGTATTGATTCAGCCCTGGAGAGGCATACGGCTCAAATCTGAGAGAAGATAGTAAGGAAGGTACAGACAGAGCAGCCCCAGTGGAATAATCTCTATTTCCCTTCCTAGGAGGCCTTGGGGGAAGGACTAGGTCCTTGCTTGGTGAGCGTGTTGGAAGGACAGCCGATGCCACCTCCTTCCCTCCTTCTGAAGGCAAAGAGACCATTAATCCCAGAGTCAGTGTTGCAATTCTGAATACAGAGAGTTATAATGATTAATGTAAGTCTTCATTCAGTCCAGGGTCACCAACATCCTGTTTCACCTGGGACTAAGGGTTTGTCCATGGTAAAGGACTGCAGTGCTAATGCCTGGAAAGTCACAGGCTAACCAGGACGAGGTGGTCACTCTAACTGAGCAAGAGAGTAGAATTTGTAAAGTTCTACTGCATCTCCTATTCCGTTGTTCAGCATCGTTGAATCTACACAGACCTCCTTCCCTACTCTAAAATATACTCCACTTTGAATTTCTTTTTTGGCACTGGATATCTCTAATGGTATAAGACATAATTGAAATATTATCTAAGACTTAGAATGGTCCAAAAGAATTTGAGAAGCGTATGCACCTTGACATTATCTAAACCAAATCTCTAAGTACTTTCCACTGAATAGTTGGTGCTGGTGGCTAGATAGTGGCGTAAAAGCAGGACAGGTCTTCGCCTGAAGCCCTTTTATCTTTTTGCTTTTCTTTTTCCTTAATTACTGATTGAAGAAAACAAATAATAAGCACAAATTTTAAGCAGACATCCCTCACACATTAAGATTACACAGCCTCCCTGTTGTTGCTTTTATGTGTCCCCATGACTGGTACGTGTGCACCAAGATCGCCTCGCGATCCTGTTAATTGAGCTTCAAGGTGGTGTGCGTGCTGCCGACCCAGGCCGAGTAGCAGGGCTCTCGTTAGCTTTGTCTCTGGTTCCTCCTTGTCTCAAAGGGAAAAGTAGGACACTCGGCCACTGTAGGTTCTCAGAGTAGCTGAGTGAGGACAGTGGGCTGGACTGGCCTTACCAGCAGCCTTCTCATTAAATTACCAAAGGTACACTGTGGGTGATGAGGCCCAAAGCCTGGTGACAAGCCTCCCCTGGCTCTCCTATCCCATGTCTGTGATTCTGTCTTCCAGAGAGCAAGTGAGGACCACCCACCCAGAAGGTAACTCTTTTATAGGCTCTCCAAATTTTCTGTCTGAGGTCATGAAATAGATACAGAGATGCTTTCCACAGGAAGTACAGGGTTCCCAAGTGTTGTAAATCTTCATTTTAACTCTTTATAACAGACATTCTCTCATCTCATTGCTTTCAACATATACTAATGAAATAGTTTCTCTTAAAGTCAATCGCCCTCTTCCTGAAGAACCATCCCAGCCCTGGTAGTTTGTCACATACAAGCTCATCTTTCTTCTCGACCTTGGATTCAGAGTTCTACTGCAAGGAAAAGAGAAACATTGACTTTTTTCTGCTGAGAAATGCTAAAGACATATTTCCCTCTCTCTCTTCTCACAAATAAAAAGACTTTAATGATCGTTCCATTAATACAAGGTACCAAGGATTATCACTCAGGCTGTTGAGCCGCAAATGCCGGATACTTACAAGAAACTTGCCTGCAGCAACTCGTGCTTTACTTAATCACAACTGGAAACTCGTTATTTTTTTTAATGAATCTAAGTAATAAAATTTAATTCATACAAAGATGGTCACAAGAATGCAGCATCATTCCACCCCAGTTAGGGATTAGACCGCTGGGATGAATCATATATCCAGGGGGAAAAAAATGGGCTGTTTTGAAAACTTATTTGATGGGTATAAGTTTTCTCCTTAAATGCTTACATTTTCCCATATTTCAGGCTGTTCCTCAAAATGTACCAGGTTCATAAAAGTTAAATCTGTAGTTGTAAGAGCAGCTAAAAGAAAATACAGGCACGTGACAGAATAAAAACCAAAACAACAAAAAAACCACTTCTCTCTAAAATGGTAAAAGAACTATGCTACTAGGGAGGGCGGTTTCCCAGAACATTCCCAAAAGGCATTCTCACTCTGGGCTAAGTCTGAGGCATCCAACTGGAATTCAGAGTTTTATATGTATTGCTTTTTAACCATTTGAATTGCTGACAAAGCAAGAGGCCAGCCCCAGCCCATCACTACCTCCCATTCTGTTGAATCCGATTTTCATTTTGTGGATGAAAATGTCATGCGAATTACGTGGCTGTTTCAGGGGAACCCAGTGCACCTAAGCTCGAAGGGCAGATGGGAGAGGATGGAAACTCTATTAAGGTGAACCTGATCAAGCAGGATGACGGCGGCTCCCCGATCCGACACTACCTGGTCAAGTACCGAGCGGTGAGTGGCCTCCTTCCCGGGCGTCACACCACCCCGCAACCCTGACACCTGCCTTCTTGGCGCAGCAGCGTGCAAAGCCCAGGGGGGCGGGGGCAGCCTCTGTGCCTGGCAGGTGGCTCCTGGGTCCGGGTTAGGATTTTACATTCCAAGATTGACTTGCAGACTTTAGGTCATGTCTACGCTGAGACCATTTTTTTTTTCAGTCCCCTATTTTATATTTTTTAATTGAAATGCAGTTGATTTACAGCGTTGTGTTAATTACTTCTGTACAGCAAAGTGACTCCATTATACATATATATACATTCTTTTTCTAATACTCTTTTCCATTATGGTTTATCATAGGATATTGAATATGGTCCTCTGTGCTACGTATAGCGTGGATAAACACACTGAGACCATTTTAAAAACCCCTAAAATGATTTTGGTGATGACAAATCCATACCATGATTGATTTTTCTGCTTCCTAAATTTTTCTATGAAGTTATCTTGCCATCACCCAGTACTTTTTGCAAATAACATACTGATATCTGATAATCACACTTGGATAAAGTGTGCATCATAGGCCAGGCGTGCAGGCCCATGATCGCATGCATTTTCTTCTCCCCAAGAACCCTACGAAGTTGGTCTTAATGATTATCCCCACTTTACAGAGGAAGTAAGTGAGGCTTATGCAGTCAGTGACCGCATGACTCATACAGCCAGGAAGCCAGGGTTTGAATCCAGGTCTGTGTGCCTGAAGAGACGGGGTCCTTAGCCCCCGGCCTGGGCTGCCTCAGGTCCTAAACCAGCTCCTTCCCTCACCCCACCCCCAGTGCTCGTGCAGCCCACCTGAGCTGTTGTCACCCTGCTGTCCGGCTACCAGTGAGCCTGGCCATAAGCCTTTTCTTCTGGGTTTGCCCACCACCCATCTAAGATTTCTGACATTCCACCTGTCATCCCCGACCCCCAAACTGAAAATCACCCCATTGTGGCTTTTTGGGTTTTTTTGGTTTTAGAATGACCCTTGGCCATTGCCTTCCACAACCAATTGCTGAGAGGTTTAGAGGCAGCATCTGAGCATTGGAAATAGCCTCTCGCTAGGATTTCTTGCCCATAGAAAATAATGAACTTGAGAGGAGTTTTCTTTCTTCAGATAGCCCCCAAAATAGGCTTTTCCCGGGAAGTTTGACTTACTCCCTCTCTGCCTTTTGATCAGCCTTGCTTGAAGTGCCATGGGAGCCCTAACCCGGTTATGTTTACAGAGAGTCCGCGCAGCACAGAGCCCTCCCGGGCACACGTCTCAGCCGCTGGGCAGCCTGTCAGTCCACTCAGCCCTCTCCTCCTTAACTGTGAAGTCAGGCGCGAGCCTGTTGTTGGAGGAGGAGCCTCAGTTGACTTTCCTAAGGCCCAGCCCAGAGGCACCACCATCTGAGAGGTCCCTGTGGTTTCCTTGCTGTGGAGTAGGATTCAGGGACTGGGCAGGTGGTCCCATGGAGCCCACTGGAAGTGGGCAGTGTAAGGGGAGGATGTTATTATGTGTTGTTATGCCGATGTGGCCCAACAGACATGGGACCCAATTCCAGCTTTACCATTTAGCGGCATGGGACCTGTATAGGTCACCCAGTCTTCCATAATCTCCATTTCTCCATCAATAAAATGGAGAGAGCTTATCAAGCTGTTGTAAAGATTAGTTATAACGTAAGCAAAGAACCTGAAATGTGCCTGACACCTGGAAAACTCTGTACGTGGTAACTGTGATAATCACTGCTATGATGCAGGCTGGGGCTGGAAATATCTCCCTTATGAGGCCACATCAGGTGTCAGTGTTCCAGAAGAGCCGTCCCAGCTGTGCCAGGCAGGCCTGCCTTAAAGAGACAACTGGGGCAAAGCACTGCGATATGTTAGACTTCGACAACCGTAACTGTCCTCTCCCTTCCACCTCAAAATCCTAACATTTGCTGAACATTACTATTATTATATATTATTAATATGTATTAC
This sequence comes from Monodon monoceros, assembly GCF_005190385.1. Taxonomy (NCBI): domain Eukaryota; kingdom Metazoa; phylum Chordata; class Mammalia; order Artiodactyla; family Monodontidae; genus Monodon; species Monodon monoceros. Next base: position 18,616,408 of record NW_021703784.1, on the reverse strand, counting down.
GTAACGTAACGTTTGCTTTATATTCTGGCTCTGTCTTCTGTATGATGTTTGCCAAGGAAAGAAGCCTTTCAGAGAAAGAGGACAAGAACAGCTGAATTTCTTCATTTTAAATTAAAATGGGGTACATGCTGACACGCTCGGGAGCCAACTTAGAGCCATAGCCTGGCTTCCAGTTAGACTCTGAGGACATAAGCACCCCCTTCCAGCATTTCCCCACACTGGTCATGGCCATGACACGAGTGCTATCCCATTCCTAAAGGTATCCCTTTGGCTGGTACAAAGCATTTTTCTGGGAAGACGGCTGGCTTTCCTATAATGTAACTTTTCCTGCAGCCTCAGCCATGGGCTAGACCACCTTCCAGGTGACACTGCTAGCATGTTCTGCCCTTCCGGGGAGCAGCCCATCATCCAGTAGACATGCGTCGACAGCTCCCACCCAGAACAAACTCACTGGCAAACGTGTAGGATAGAACTGGAAAGAACATTTGAGAAAAGAGGGGCACCTATAACTCCAGCTTCGTGCCTGAAATTATGCCCTGGGCAGTGCTCTGCTGAGCTGAGTGTACCTTGCAGGCACTCTGGGCACCTCAGCCTTGGACCTGACAGAAGAATTCACACCTGTGACACCTCCAGCTCCAGTCTCAGAGAGCAGGTCACACTGCATGGAATAGGACAATCCAGTTCAGTGCAGTAGATGTGTGTTGAGCTCCCTTCTACGAAAGGCTTTGGGCCCAGAGGCTCTTGGCCACAGCTCGACTGCCCATGTGGCTTGGGGAAGTCACCTGACCTCTCCCTCCCTTCCCCGTCATCAGCTTTAGTAAGGGCCAGGCAAAAGCACTGGCAGGCTTGTTGTATGGATGCAGTGAGAAAATGTGCAGAAAGCCTTCAGTCCAATGCCTGGCACGTAGTGCGTGCCCCATAAATGATAGTTTTTATTTTTAATAAAAGTGGAATCTGTGCAGTGTTCCCATGTCAGGGAGGTGAGTCACACACCTGAGTGTGACCCACATTCTGAAACAGGACAAGAAACACAGTTGTTGGATTACTCTTCTAGGTCGTCCTTAGGCCACGGGCCAGCATTCCAGAGTGTAGCTTGGGTCCCTGCACGCTCTCAAGGTGGTGCACGGGACATTGAAGGGTTGGCCCCATGCCACACTGGCGGTCTGCCGCTGTTTGTATTTGCAGGCAGGCAACGTTGACCTCCTGACCTGCATGATCATTTACCTTTGGGTTTTTCAGGCCGGTTAAGAGTAAAGACCATGTCCTATCTTTGGTTTTTATTTCTGACTCCCTTATGTTCCTCCTGTTAGCTCGTCTTAGCAGCGATTTCACCTAAAGCTTTCTGGTGTCTTGTATCTTTCTTGCCGGTTTCTCCCAGAAGCTCTCCTCCGAATGGAAACCAGAGATCAGGCTCCCATCTGGCAGTGACCACGTCATGCTCAAGTCCCTGGACTGGAATGCCGAGTACGAGGTCTATGTGGTGGCTGAGAACCAGCAGGGAAAGTCCAAAGCAGCTCACTTTGTGTTCAGGACCTCGGCCCAGCCCACAGCCATCCCAGGTATGACGGCTTTGCTTTCTGTGAGTTTCCCGCTTTGGATTAACGCACAAGTGCCGCACCTCCTAATGTGCCTGAACAGCCCCTGACAACTCGCTTGCTTACAGCCATCCTCATGATCGGTTGCCCATGCAAAGCTTAGTTTTGCTTTGTACCTAGCTGTGCAGTAGGTTGAGATGGACTGGACCCCCAGGAAGGCTTGGCCAAGCCTCCTGAGTGAAGGTCCTGTGTCATTCAGCCTTGGAGGACTGATGATAAGCCAGTCCGTGGGATCCCTCAGATGGGAAAGACCCCAGCTCCAGCCGAGCTTTGGATGCTGGTTGAGGAAGGATCCTTTTTCGAGACCTTATCTGCTATCTACCATTTCATACAAGGACCACGTAACTGTTTCGAAGCACTTTCTATCTGATGCTTGCTTACCTGCACAACTGTGGTCCAAATCTCTTCTCTGTGGGAACCCCAAGAGAAGGGACATATGGTGCCCAGTTAGTTAGTTAAAAATCCTCCCCGCCAAGGGCCTCTCAATTGAAACAAAGATTAAACCGAGCCACTTGAAACAGAACAAGTGGAGAAAGTAGACGCTGGAAACCCCCATCCATGAAAGGCAGTCCAGTCTGCTAGAGGCCGGGATGGGAGCAGCTCTCCCAGGAGATGCAGATCTGTCTCTAGGGATCCAGGACCAGCTCAAGTGTGGGAATAAAGTGAGAGTTCTGCTTTCTGGCCCAGCTGCCTCGCTTCTGATGGCCAGTCTCCTCAATGACCTAATTCCTCGGAGCAGAAAGAGATTTTCATCTCCCCTCTCTGCTTTTCCAGAGCAGCCATATGCCAACCACAGGCAGGAGAGGTGGGCATAGAATATGCAGCTGTAGCCTAGTGGAGGGGTCCCCATAAACGCTCTGCAGTGTTCAAGTATGGTAGGAAGATGCTCCAACCTCCCGGCGGCCTTCGTCTGGCCTCCATTATGCCTGTCCTGTCTAGAGTGCTTGCCCCCAGCTCTCAGCTCAGTGATCACGATTGCTGTTTCCAGAGGGAGAGAGGCCAGAAAGGACATGGGCTACTATGACACAGGGCTGTGTGTGTGGAAGTGCGTTGGTCGAGCAGCAGCAAAGTAGATCAGTGTGTGCTTCCCGATGGTTGGCTGTGCGTGAGTGTGTGTATCTGAAGGGTGTGTGTGGGCCCCCAGGGAGTTGGCGGCCATAGATGAGAGGTGTCCATGGTCCTCCCCTCTGCACTGACAGGGAGGCCCCTTAGCATAGGCTAGGGTGGGTGTCTCTCTGCAGGCACTGGTCATGTGGTCAGTGATGAAGCCAAGGTATCTGGTTGTGACTGTAAACAATGTTCTCCTCACTGCTTCGTAGGCTGTCCAAATAGAGGTGGCCCTTTCTATTCTCTGCCCCTTCTTTCTCTGCATTCTTGGGTCAGTTTTTCCCTGGAATTGACAGTCTGGTGGGAGTGTTCAGATCTGCTCGGCTTTTATGGGGCACTCAGGAGATGGGGGAGTGAGAAGCCTTGAGTGATTCCTTTGCAGTGAGACAGATTTCTACGGGCATCTGTTTCCCCGGGTAAGACTTCGTAGGTGGTGATTCCGACACGCTGCGTTCCCAGGCTGGGTACTGCCAGCGGCATCAGCTTCTGGGGTTGGAGAAGTTGGGGCCACTGGGTGTCAGATACAGAAATTCTGGGAAGACCAGTCCCCCGAGTCCTGCCCACCGGGGTTGTCAGAATCCTTCTGGCTAATCTCTCAGGCTCCCAGTTAAAGGGGAGGGTTGGAGGGGCTACTCACCTCCCCAGGAGGGCTTCGGGCTCTACTGCATAGGTTTTAGAAGGAGGTTGCTTGGTTGGACTTCTCTGGGACCTGCGAATAAAACCTCTGAATTACGAGATGTACGTTCACGGTGGAATTCTCTGGTCAGTGGGTGGTTGGAGGTGAGAGGTGCAGAACTAGATTCTCTTTAAGAGCACTATGGGTGGGGGGATTGTACAATAGGAAGAAGAGTCTGATTTATTGCTGAAAAGGTGGCCCCCATCCTTGCATACAGTTTGCTGCACATACTGCAGTGATCAGATGCATCTCTACCCCAACGTGTAAAAAGCTCTAGAGGCTATAGAAGGCTGTGGGGAGACTCCTGACTGCATCTCAGAGACCTCCCCTTATCAAAGGTAACACTTTCCTAATCAGACTCTTGTATTTGCCTGTGGAGGCTTCTGTTCTCTCACTTTAATTTCATTTGCTCGCTGACCCCTAACCCCTGAATTCACCCCGCTGTGCTGCTTCTGGCCTTGCTGAGCTTAGGAACTGGCCTTATGGTGATAATATGGCACTGAACTCTTCTCTAACCTTTGTCAGTTTAATTTACAAAGTTGAATTAACCTTTGATTCTTGCATTTTCTATATTTGACCTATTTTTTTTTCTTTTTATCTATTTTTTTTCTCTGTTTCTGTCTCTTCCTTCTCTTTCCTCCTTCCCCCTCCCTTTCCTGTGTCTGTCGTTACACATATCACCTTGGACGTCACTGGGACACCCCCACTGCCACATTTGTTTTTAAACAACCACATTCTCTCTGGGGACCCATTGCTTGGCACCTGCAGCGACCTTGGGAGGCTCCACCACGTCCTCCACCTTTGTCTCATTGCTTTTCTCTGCAGTGACTCTTCTCTTGCTCTGTTAGGAACTTGAATGCCAAAAAACTAAATTTGCCTAAGAGCCCGGTTCCTATGAGAATGATCAGTGCCCCCTTTGGAAGGATCTGTCAGGACTGCCATGGCCACACCACCAAGTTGTCTGTGCAAGAGGAAGGTTTGGCAATTGGAAAAAGCTGGACCTCCACACCTATTACCCTTCACAGATACTTTTGTGCCACTTCATAAGGAGTTTGCCCCCTTTTTCATAGCAGTATAAAAATGTTTGGGAGCTCTTCTCTTTACACCCTCTCTCTCTCTCTCTCTCTCTATATATATATATATATTAAAAGAACAACAACAAAAAACCATTACATTAGGTTTACAGAAAAGCTTCTGCACATCTGCTACTGGTTGCATTTCTGGTTCTTACCTGAAAATGATGTAGCAGAGAAGGATCTCTAAGTACTCTCTAAAGCTTGCATCAGATTGTTAAAATCACCCCGTGTCCCCATTGTAACCCTGTGCTCCTCTGCTGCCCTTCAATAAGTAGTTGGCTTCGCTTGCATTTAAGTGCCCCTGGTAAGCCCGCTGCGATTCACCGGAGCATTTTGCTGGCATGATGGGCAAAGTAAGTCCCCCTGTTGCCCATGCAGCGGAAGAACTCGGATTTGTTGAGTATTTTCTGGGGCTGATCCAACATTCTGGGAGGCGCTTTGGTCCTGGTAGTATAACCAACACCTGATGCTGGCTCTGTGAACAGGGCCAACCTAGGACGTGCTTGGCACCTATGGGCTCTGGAAGGTGCGTGTCTCCCAGTCAGGGTGATACCTGCTGCGTGGCTACAGATCAGTCACTGACCTCGTGTCTTGGCGGATGTGGCCCAACTGTGACCCACATTATCACGTAAGCATCAGTCCCCCAGGTTGGAAGCATCCGCTGTGAGCCTGGTGCGAGTCACACCCCCTCCCCACACGTGCTCTGTAGAGCGCGAGGCAGGGCCAGCCCAGAGTGCCCATAAATTGGAACCCAGCCAGCCTGTCATACTGCCCGAGTGCCCCGACCCCCTGTCGGTCAGTGGTTTCAATGACATTTTGAAAATTCTGGTGGAAGCCAGCTGCCCCTCTGCTGTTGAGGGTAGCCCCCGCCATGCCCAGGAGAGGAGGTGAGGTGTGTTTGTTAAAGTTCCCCGTAGAGACTCGAGTGAATCCTGCTCAGTGGCGTCCGTGTCTGAGCTCAGGGGTACCTTCTCCTGAATAAAAACTCCCTCCTCCGTTGTGGTCACATATCATTCCACATATCTCATCTCTGAGCATCTCCACAGAAGTTTGATTTCTGTTCATTTTGGTTTCTTTACTTTTTGGTTCTGTTGTCATTTTTTAATGTTCAAAGACGAGCCTTTCTCTTTGGGAATCCAAATGATCCTGTGGTCTGCGGGGCAGAGCTGCCCGTGGCAGTGGGCACAGGCCCGTGTCCCCAGCGCTGGTAGTTTAGAGGGTCAGGTACACACACCGGAGGCCACAGGCCACCCAACGGCTCAGCCAGGCAGCGCCTCTCGCCCTGGCCCCGTTGACCTCCAGCCCCGCCGTGAACCTCTCCCCCGGGATCCCCGATCTCCCGTCCCGCCATGGCAGCGGGAGCAGACACGGTTCTTAGGTACAAGGCAGAGTATCAAGGAGAGGCCCATGGTGCCTCCGGGCCCGGCGTAGAATCCCAGGGCCATTAGGAAGGCAAAGGAGGGAGACCTGGTCCTCACACAGGCCACCCGTCACTGTCCCCTGACTCCCGGCAGGCTCTTGGTATCATCTTTGGCACAAGTTTCATATTCACCCAGGAGGGCCCATCTCAGCGGTCTGCCCCACCCTGGGCCCAGTCCCATAAGCAAGGGCCTATGTCTGTGTTTCTGAAGATCTGGCCCAAAGTGTGGGGAGGCCTGACACCCATGACCCTGTCCCCTCAGCTCATTCTGGGCCAGGCAGGCCTCAGCTGAAGCAACGTTGGGGTCATTGCATTGGCCCCATTCGGATAGGCCCGTGGTTTGTAAGGGACGCCCTTTCGGGAGACAGCATTCAGGCACGCCCGCCCCCACCGGACACTGAGCCACCCTCATGGTGGCTGCAGTCCTCAGCCCCGCCGGGAGCCCCTGAGACAGGCCCTGAAGGAGGGAACGCTCGCTGCCCCGCTCAGCCGCCCTGCCCCCGCGCCCTGTCTCAGTGCTGCCCGATCTCGACACGCCACAGGGCTTCTCTGCTCGTGTTTTGCAATATTTATACGGCAGGTTTGGATCACGTTTTTCTACTAATAAGAATGCTAACATTGTTGTGTAGATAATCAGCGAGGCCTTGATGACGTTTACACCTTTGCATTATTAAAGGAAATAACAGTTCATGTGAACTCACCAGCGTGTTTGGATTTTATTTGATAGTTGTGTATCCTACAAAGTGCCAAAATCCCTTTGCCTCCACCTCACAGGTACCTGGATTACTTTGATTGCCCCAGAGAGCCCTTTAAATTGGACCCCAAACTCGTAGCTTGCTGAGTGGAGTTCTAGTCAAAGGAATCACTTTCCCTTCCTCATGAGGAGTGATGCAGTTTTCTCAGCTCTCCTAAGAGCTGCTGTGGGTCACCGCCTCCTTGGACTTTCCCCAGCAGACAGGGCGAGGGGAAAGTGCCTTTGCGGAGCCAGAAGGTGGTCACCTTGGGATCAGGGGCACGCTCTGGGCCACCAGAACCACAACTGTGTTGCAAGTTCTCGCGATTGCACGGCTCCCGTAACGACTTCATATCCGAGGCTTCACAGAGTGACGTGGTGACAGAGAGAATCTAAGAGAAAGGTCTCATTGGCAAGCCCTATTCTGTTTATAATCACACTTAGTTGGATGCCTCCTGAAAGCCCCGAGACCAGCCGTCTATTCAGCAGATTCCAGGAAGGAACAAGCAGACGAGTGAACCAGAACCTCAGCTTAATTTTTCCGAGAGTCGGAGGCGGGAGGGGGCACTTCTGCACTGATGTCCCGTGACACAGTGACTTGGGCCCCCTCAACTGCAAGATGGGAGATGTCTTCCCATTTTGAGGCATTTATGAGCATAGGCACTTGTAGGTCTCAGTCTTGGGCAGGCCAGGTGTTCAGTGCCGACACCTCCCAGACCAGGAACCACAGAGGATGTGCAGCCCCAGCTTCATAGCCTTACCGTTCAGCGCAGCTCTAAGCCCAGAGGTTGTGGAGGAACTGCTCCCCGGAAGCACTCTATGTATGCAGGTGTGCAGATGGGGTAGCCAGGAGAGGTCAGGGGAGGGTCATGCAAAGATAGACCCCAAAGTTGTTTTCTTTTCCTTTTGTCAAATGTTAAGCAGGATGCAGGAGATAACCTTTGTCCTTCTAATTTCCTGGACTAAACAATTCTGTAGCAGCCACCAAGAGGTAATGAATGTTGGCTTGACTTGGGTACCCTTTCATTTGCATTCTCTGTTTCCTTTATTTACGGTTTTTTGTAAAAGCTCCACACATCCTTTCTCCAGCTTGAGGGGTACCTCACTTCCTCTGGAAGTCTAGACTCTTAATGGTGAACTGGGTGGTCCCTTGGGGATAAGTCTTTTTTCTCGCCATCCATCAAGTACATCAGTTAGGTCAGGGCCACCAGGTAAGACTGCACAGCTCATCCTTGGGTGGGGAGTCATAGGAACAGCTGTTATTCATTGTAATGCAGGCAGAAAACTTAGAAACAGTGGTCCTCAAAGTCTGGGGTGCATAAGAATCGCTGGGGTGCTCCATCAAATCCTGAGCCTGAGCCTCAGCCCCAGAGATTCTGACTTGGTAGAATGGGGGAACCCCAGAATCTGAATTCTTAACAAAGCACCCCAGGAATTCTGCTGCAGGTGGAGAAACATTATGCTGAAAGGTACTTATTTTTCAACTAAAGATAAAATCATAAGACTCAATGAATAAAGATGGGACCTACCAATTGTCTTGCAGGAAAAAGTCCTGCTCGGTACACCCTGTGGAGGACATGGACATTAGGGAATCTGTACCCTGTGCTGGGGACTGTAGGACATCTAACATGCAATGACAGGCCCTTAGAGTTGAAGAGGACCTGAAGACATCCTCTATCCTAGGCTCTGCCCAGTGCAGGAACCTCATCCAGAGCATTATGGTACCCCGGCCAAGGGATTTTCCAGCCTCTTCTTGAATGCCTCTGGCAACAGGGAGCTCTTCCAAGGCAGCTCACACCACACTTAAATAGCTCTTGTGTGTTAGTTCTGTCTCGCGTGAGCTCAAGTTTGCCTCCTACCCCCATAGTTGCCATCCACTAGGGACACTGAATAAGGCTGCTTCCTTCTCATGACACACCTTTAAATATTTGGAGACAGCGTTCTCATCTCCAAGGCTGAACACTGTTCCTTTGTTCAACAAATATTCTTTGAACATTTCTTATAAGTTGGGTTGTCCTAGATGCTGGGGAGACAAGAGACAGGGTACCTGCCGGGATATTCTAGAGGGCGGGGCAGCCAGATAAAAGCATGTCAATGAACAGAAAATGACAGATAGGGGTAAGAGGAGCATAAAACAGGGTAATGTGGTAGGTACTGGGTAGAGGTGCCTGAGTAGATAAGAGGTCGGGGCAGGGGAGGGGGGAACCTCTGCAAGAAGGTGACATTTGAGCTGAACCTGCAAGAAAGCAAAGAGCCACCACAGGGTGCCGGGGCTGGAGGGTTCCAGGCACTATGACAGGAACGGGCTGGGCGTGGTGAGCAGATAGAATGGAGCTGCTCCCGGCTAGAGCACAGGGATTGGAGGCAGGGCTCAGTGCCCTGAGTTATGATGGTCAGAGGAGTGGGAGAGTCCACAGCACGTGTAATACCTTTTAGACCAAGGGAAAGAATTTGAATTTTATATCAAATGAGAGAGAAGACCATTGCCCTACCTTCTGTTTTATATCAGTCTCGTTGCCCTCCTGGCCCTTGGAGGTGTTGGCCTTGGCCTTCAGAGCAGTGCAGCCCTCTGATGGGTCTGCTGAGCCCAGAGCACAGGTGGATAACAGCTGCTTCTCCCACACGGAGCAGCTTTGCAGTGGTTTGCTTTTCTTCCTTAGAGACCTGACTAGTTCCCTAAAACCATATTTATGTATAAACCTCAGAACATGGTGTTAGTGCCTTTGAGTCCAAAAATACAGACATTCTTTCCCCACAAAAATACCTTAGGCTCCTTCTGCAGGAAGTAGACACTATTGGGTATGGGTGTCAGGTGGCCTCCAGCCCTGAGTCATGGGATGGGGAGGAAGCCCAAGGCCGTATTTCTTCCCTGTTCAGGGAAGCAGCTTTGGTATTCTGAAGACCAGGAAGGCCTGAGTGGCTTTCTTTGCTTTTGTGTGTGGATGTGTGAGCGCCACGGGGGAGCAGAGTGGACGGTGTGCTACTGGGGAGAAGACCGGCTCTAGCTGACCGCAGGGACCCGTGGCCGGTTTCCTGCTGCCAAAGCCCAGAGACAGAGTGGTCAGAGCTGGGTCCTCTGAGCATGGAGCCCGTTGCCAGACTCGGGCCTTCCTGGGGAACAGGCTGTGTCTTCAGTGTGGGGTTGAAAGGGAGCAGTGGGGGAGCCTGAGGAGGGGCTGGGAAGCAAGAGCAAGGTCCCAAGGAGGCAAAAATATTCAAGATCCTAGGAGGTTCCTCCAGCGCAGGCCCAGCTGAGCCCTGGGTGCCAGGAATTAGGTTGTGAGTGGTCGTCTCTTATGTGCTGGCCAGTGGCCTATACACTGAATTGAAGTTAGAAATAAGGGCCATCAGAATAGGACAGCAGTTGAAGGAGCCCCGCCACGCCTGAGCAGGGCCCCTGGGACACACAGAGGGCCTCCCAGGAGCACAAACCACATGGAGACAGAGTGTGTGGCCCATCTCTGTCACCTTGGGTTACCTATTCTTTCCATTATTTGGCACGTGATGTGGCCAGAGGCCCCTGGGCCTGGCCCAGATTCAGCAAAGGCCCAGTGAGACCCAGGTTGTGTTGGCCACAGTTCCTGCCTCCAGTCAACACACCTGGGTGACCCAAGTGGGTCCGGAGGACACAGGAAGCTTCAGACAAGGTCTGGTGGTACGATGGGGCTGCCCCTCTGGAACCCTGTCCCCCCAGAAGAAAAATGAAGCAGGGTACCCACTTTTCAGCCTGGGGTCATGTTTTCCACACTGGCTTCCACAGAGCTCTGCATGGGTCCTTGCTTCCCCCAGCACAGCCTTCCGCCTGCCAGATGCTGGTGGGAATCACCAAGCGGTCGGGTCCACCGCAGGCGCCTAGCACCAATCACGAGGGGGCCCTATGGAGCCGAGCCTGGGGTCCTTCTGTGATACCATCAATAGCCCAGGGCCCCCAGGGGATTCTAGATGGACACCAGGGAGTAAGACACAGAGGTTGAGTCATTCCAGTGAGTCCAGCTAGAGCAGGGATGCTGGGCGCTGCTCAAAGGTGAGAATGTGTGTCCGTCTGTGGTAGGCACGTGTCCTGTGTGAGTGAGCCTGTCGTGCGTGGGTGCATCTCTGGGTGAGTCGGCTGGGTTTCTTGAAATCTGATCCAAGCGTGCCTGGCTCCCAGATGGTGAGTATTCCCCGACCTTCCACCTTGCCCTCTGGGCCTAGCGAGGCCCCCATATCTCCAGAGTAAGTGAGCTTCATTCGTCTTCCTGGTGCAATGAAGAAGGATATGGTCCAAAGTCGGGATCCTCTGGAGCGGCTCCTAAAGAGGGGGAAGGAAGCGCGGAGGTGCACGGGGCGTCTTGATGTGCCTGACGTCACCACAAGCCCAAAGGAAGCCCTGGGAACCCTCTGTCGCCCCATCTGGGACCCTGTCCCTGGCAGCTCCCAGGGCTCACGGGGAGACCAACTGAGTGTGGGTTGAGAGCAGGGATGGAGACACATTGCCCAGTCTCCTCCTGACGTGTGGGTGCCTTGTGCCCTTGTCCCCTGGTCTATGAGAGGAGGCTGCCATCCCTCCCTCTTGAAGAAAGAGATGCTGTTGTCTCAACACCTGGGGGTAGAGAGGCCCCAGGGAAAGTGTCACTCTGAGCACAGATGCCACAGCCGTCCTGTGGGCTCTACCCCACCGCCAGGGCTGTTGCTCAGCAGGTCCAGGTCTGCATCTCATTGTACTAACCAGCACCATCCCTCTCTCCCTCCCCCTCAAGCCAACGGCAGCCCCACCTCAGGCCTGAGCACGGGCGCCATCGTGGGCATCCTCGTCGTCACCTTCGTCCTGCTGCTGGTGGCCGTGGATGTCACCTGCTACTTCCTGAACAAGTGTGGCCTGCTCATGTGCATCGCCGTCAACCTGTGCGGGAAAGCCGGGCCTGGAGCCAAGGGCAAGGACATGGAGGAGGGCAAAGCCGCCTTCTCGTGAGTGCAGACCTGCCCTCTGCTGCGGAGTGCTACGCTCTGCCCCGGCCTGGGGCCCAGCGAGGGAATCACCTTAGCTTCCCCACTGGAAACCCCGAGGGGAGCAGAGCATTAGAGAACTGTCTCTCAAAGCATGGTCTTCAGGGGTACCCGTTTAAAAAGCAGACAGCTGGACCCAACCCCACATCTAGAATCACATAGACGTTTGAAATCCCTCCATAGGTCAAAATGAGGGGAATTGTCAGAGCTAAGCCTGGAGGGGAGCTACCATGGAGGGGTCAGCATTTGAGAGACACACTTGCCTTGCTGCCGTTCATGCATCCATCATTCAACAAATACTTACGGTGCAGCCGCTACAGGCACGGCACCATCCCCAGGCATTAGGGGACAGCAGCGAACAAAGCAGGTGAAAGTACCTGTCCTGGAGGACGATCCAGCGTCCTCCTGCAGGATGTGCTCCAGCATCTCTGGAGAAACAGATCCTGAGCCAAATAACAGGAACCTTCACAGACTGTCACTGGGTGGGGCTGAGGTGGAGCGAGGCGAGAAGGGACGGAGCAAGGAAATCAGTTGTTAGCACCACCCCATGCCAGGCACTGTATACACACACACACACGTCATGTACTTATACATGTATGTACATGCACACACACATATGTACACATGTTTTACTTACATATACGTATCGCTATACTTATACATGTGTGTACTTACATATACTTATACGTATACACATACATACATCATATACTTTCACGTATACATACTTACATATACGTACACGTATACTTATATATACATCATATACTTATCCATGCTCGTACTTAACGCATACGTGTGCGCATATGCGTACATACTTACGTGTATACAAATCTAGATGACTTGAGCACTGGACTGTACCAGGCAGTGTGCTAAGCACTTTATATCCATTATCTCAGTTAATGTTCATAACGTCCAGGCAAGGTAGAGACTGTTATCTGCCCCATTCTCCAGGTGAGGAAACGGAGGTATGAGTGAGCAGGTCACACGGCTAGCAAGAGCGGAGGCTGAGATGCCGCACTTGACTCTGGTTCTGGATCCCACCGCCCCCCCACCCCAGCCTCGAGCGAGGCACAGGTGCCTGAGCCGTAGCTGGCTTCCCTGGGAGCCCCCTGCATCCCCCAGCTCCCTGGGATGGAACCAGCAGAGCTGTCTCCACAGGAAAGATGAGTCCAAGGAACCCATTGTGGAGGTGCGAACTGAGGAGGAACGGACCCCAAACCACGACGGAGGGAAACACACAGAGCCCAACGAGACCACGCCGCTGACGGAGCCCGAGTACGTGGGCGGGGCGGGCTGCCACCTCCTCGGCAGAGCCTCACAGCCACCACATCACCCTGCGCACAGCTCCATGCTTCCCACCTACGGCTCCCCAGCCGAGCATGGCAGGCTAGAATTCTGGAGTGCTGGGCCAGGAACGCGTGACCCCACCCTCTCCCTAGAGAGGAGGCATTCCTGATTCTACCTGGGTGGCTGTGGATGCCTTAAAGGCTCCGTGCATACACGGGATCCCTAGACGCTGTGCCCAGGTCACACACACATTCTGGAAATGGCTTAAGGAGGCAAAACTTCATTGAGAGAGGCTGAGCTTAGCAGATTCTGTTTAGGATTTCCAAGAATTCTAGGGTTTTCTGCCTTCTTCCTAAAAGGGCGAGGGAAGCTGGGGCCCTGGTAAAAGCCCCCTGGTTCTCCTGGTCTCGGAAGCCTTGGGGACCCCCAGTCAGAGCCACATCCAGCTGTGATGGTAATGACCACGTGGGTATCGTGGGTCCTGTGGGTTTGAAGGAAATGGAGCTTAATGGAAGCACAAAATCTCTGGCTGGACCACCCACAGCCCTGAGGGACCACGTGGAGCCCTCTTCGTCTCCGGGGCAGGTGGGCCCAATCCCCCAGGGACCTAGGTATGACGCCTGCGGTGGTGGACACTGAGCTCCAGCTGGCCTCTCCCTGAGTCAAGACGCAGGCAGGGGTCCGAAAGGGCCGCCAGGGCTGTAGGGAAGGGAGCCCGTGCAGATCGGGCGGGGAGTCAGCAGGGAGGAAGGTGACAGGCCCTGTTAGACTGCCGAGTTCTCTGTTGTCTCCTGTGTCCTCTTCTGCCCGCCTGGGCGTGTGCTTCCTCTGGCGTCCTCCTCTCTCTGTGGGCCTGTGTCCATGCCTGTGCGTCCCCGCATGCCAGCCCCCGGCCCCCGCCTTGGCCTCTGCCCTTCCTGGCTTCTCTGTCCGTCTCAGCTTCATCGTCTATCTCTTCTACTTCCTGTCCTCCCCACAGGCTGCCTGCTGACACCACAGCCACTGTTGAGGACATGCTGCCTTCTGTCACCACCGTCACCGCTAACTCTGACACTATCACCGAAACCTTTGCCACTGCTCAGAACAGCCCCACCAGTGAGACCACCACCCTCACCTCCAGTATCGCCCCCCTGGCCACGGCCGCCCCTGATTCAAACTCTGTGCCCGCCGGCCAGGCCACCCCTTCCAAGGGGCCCGGCGTCGCCACCACCTCCCCGCCCCCAGCCTCAGCCCCCAAGGTCGCCCCCCTCGTTGACCTGAGCGACCCCCCGACCTCAGCCCCCGCCGCCAGCAGCCTGTCCTCTAGCGTCCTGGCAAACCAGGGGGGCGTGCTCAGCCCCAGCGCCCCTGCCAGTGCGGGCGAGGCCCCCAAGGCCCCTCCGGCCAGCAAGCCGGTCCCACCCCCGGCCGGGGCAGCCGGTCCCCTAGCAGTGGCACCGACGACCCCCACCCCAGAAGTCCCCCCGGCCAAGCAGGAGGCTCCCGGCACCAAAGGTCCGGACCCTGAGCCCACCCAGCCCGGCGCCGCGAAGAGCCCGGCCGAGGCAGCCAGGGCCCTCGCCAGCCCGAAGAGCGAGGCGGCCTCCATCAGCACCACAAACCCTGCCCAGGGCGAGGACTTTAAAATGGACGAAGGGAACTTCAAGACCCCAGATATTGACCTTGCAAAGGATGTTTTTGCAGCCCTGGGCTCTCCTGCTCCCGCCGCTGGGGCCAGTGGACAAGCCCCTGAGCTTGCTCCTTCCACTGCCGACGGCTCTGTTCCTCCTGCACCAGCCAAGACCGAGTACGGCCTCTCTCTGTCCATTGTCGTTGGGTGGTGTCCCGTGGTGGTGGTGTGCGTTTGTGCTGTGTCCTCCCTGTTAGATGTGTCTTCAGCCTACTCCAGAGCTTCTCGGAGGCGACTGTCAGCCAGGGGCTGGGCCGAGGCAGAGAGTGGGGACAGGCAGCAGGCCCGGCAGGCAGCCGCCTGCTGACTAATTAGGCCACGTTAATTAGGTTTTATCCTTATCGTCCTCGCAGTGGCGTCTGTTGCCCCTGGAGGAGCCTTTGCATTCGGGCCACTGATGAGCGTAGCTTGGGAAGTGAGCTAAGGAGGTCAAGGTGCCCTGATCGGCGACGCTGGGGCCCACAGACAGTGTGTCATCCAGGGCAAGACCGAGTCCCCACCAGAATGGCACGGGTATTCGGGAAGTAAAGAGGCAGACCCTGAGGCTCGTGTGGGGAGAGGATCTGTGTGGTCTAGAAGGCCCTGTCACACTCCAACCGACACACCTACCCACCCACCCTTGCTTCTCCTGCCCTTGAGGGACTGGGAAGACGCAGAGCTCCCAAGCACTGCATGACTGCTGGGTCTTCCAAGTTCGAGGCCAGGTCCTTCAGCTTACAGGTTTCTTCAGTGTGAGGCCAAAATGCAGGGGCACCAGCTGGGGCTGGGGTCTGAGTCTGCTCTGGTGTGTCCTTAAGCCAGATTCTCACTCTTGGGACTGATAGAGGCAGAGTCAGACAGAGGTTTTTATAGAGGCTCCTGTGGCTGCTCCCAGATAAGCGGAGGTGCTGCCCCCAAGAGCAGCAAGGGGACCCTCCCCAGGAGCCCCGAATCTGTCAGAAAATAAAAGGACAGCCCTGCCCACCCAGCTCCCCTGCAGCCCGGCAGCCCACTCTGGCCTCTCACCAGACTCCCATGGAAAGCTGCCTTAGTAACAAAGAGCATTTTCTTACCCTGCCCTGGCAAGCCATAGAGGCATCACCAGGAAAGGCAGAGCACAGAGGGGCGGGGGTGAGGACAGGCAAGCACAGGTGGTTTGCAGAGGGCCCCCTGGGATCAGTACCAGGGAGCCCAACATACATGATTTATACCAAGCTGGGCTGCTGCAGCCATGCAGCGTGAGGAAAAGCCTGCACCTGCTGCACTTGCACCACCCCAGGTAAAGCTGGAGCCCCTGGCATCAGATTAGGGCCGGAAGGGCTCCTTCCACTGATTCAGTGGCTCTCTACTTTGGCTGCAAGTTAGAACCACTTGGGTGCTTTTAAAAGTCACCACATTCATACCACTTAAATCAGGATTTCTGGGGACACGGCCCAGGCATCAGTGATTTTTAGAGACTCCAGGTGATCCTGACGTGCAGCTGAGTTTGGAGACCAGTGCTCTAACTGGAGCCCCCTTTGAGGAACTGGCCAGAGGGTGCGTTACTGCAGGCCGTGGTCTCAGTGCTGTTTTCCTGATTCTCCGCAGGAAGGGTCCTGTAGAAGCAAAGCCGGAGTGCCAGGAGACAGAAACGAAGCCAGCGCCAGCCGAAGTCAAGACGGTCCCCAACGATGCCACACAAACAAAGGAGAACGAGAGCAAAGCATGATGGGTGACGAGACACCAGCAAAGATCAAAATTAAAAGTGACACAACAGCTTCACCAGAGCATCTCCAATATCTCATACACACACACACACACACACACACACACACACAAACACACACACACATCTCATTCCTCTAGTGTCTTTTGCCTTTAAAAAAAAAACTAAGCAGATCAACGTGGGATCTCCTTTTTGTAGGTTTATAGAAAGGGTTCCTTTGCTGCGCACTCACTTGTAAGAAAATGAGACAAAAAGGTGAAACCCACAGCCAAACTAGGACTCTCCGTTCCCTGAAACCATTTAAAAATCAAACAAAAGGACCCCAAATTAAGAATCTAGGAAGCTCAGAAAAATAAAATATCTAGGTTCAGGAAGACCGCACTTGGTGTTGCCCAACTGGCACAGACCAGGTTCAGAGAAATACTTCCAGACACTAAGACTAACCGAATGAACAAAGTCCAAGTTTATTTTTATACTTTCAGTCGAGTTTGAACTCTGTAAAACCTCATAAATAAGTTATAATTTCTGTTCACTTTGTATTTGTTCAGTATGCAAAGTGTGTCACCCTTTCTAGCTGAATTCAATTCCCACATAGACTCTTGTTTTGTAGGAAGAATGCCAAATTGCAGCTTCTGGGGGTAGATCTCAATTTGCAGTATTCGGATTTCTTTTCCTTTCCTTTTCTTTTTCCTTCTTTTTTTTTACCTTTCTGCCAACTTTGCTTTCCAGTGTTTACAAGTTGACAAATGTTTGACTTCAGTTGTGTTTCAATGTCCGTGTAAAATGGCTGCCTTTTTTTTAAGTTACAAGTACTGCCTACGGGTGTAGGATCATCACAGGACAGCGTTACGAAATCTGATTGTTTACAGTGGCTCTTCCCCCCTTTCTGATTTGAAATTTTTGCCTGTGTGCGACTCAGGTGAAAATGCATCTCGTTCTGGAATGGTTTTGCTTTCGGGTTTTCAGTTCTTTTTTGTTTCCTAGGGGGTTAGACCACTTCTGATTAGCTACCACCTGCCTGTTATCTGTGAAAAGGATCTGCTCCCCAGGCATCCCTGTCCTTCCTTTTGAAGGACTCTTAGGCTTTGTTGAATGAAGCAGAGAAGATTGTATAGTTGGGGCTGGTCTTGGTGAACACACATTTTTACCCCAAACATCCCCTTTTTTTGTAGAAAGCCAAATAAAATATATACGTACAATTTCCTTTTGAGCCCAGAATCTAGATTTGAGCGGAAGAGCATGTGTGCTTCAGGGAATTAGTGTCTTTTTTTGGAAGTGTGTTGAAGTAAAATAACATCGGCCTTCTGTTCACTTAGGCAGCGTTTGTAGAAACAAAAGAGAGAAAAAAAAAAAAAACCCAACCTGCTGTCTGGAGTCATAACACAACTTTCCTGGATTGGAAACCAAGTGGGGGAAAGAAAAATACAGAAACTTTAAGGGGGATGGGAGGGGGGAGAAGGGAAAAGCCAGCCCTTTGTATAGAAATTTTGCTTTTTTTTCCTCATTCTACTTTAGAACTGCAAGCTTGTGCACTGTGGATGCGTGAATATTTTAGTGTGAAACGTGTTTTTGTCATAGTATTGAAATAAAACTTCAACATAGTTTGGTTGTGGAAGGTATAGCAGATAGCTCAGAAAAAAAATATTCAGGAAACAAAAATAAATCTTAAAAGGAATTGAAGCCTTTAAACAAAGAAAATGAAGTCAAAGAGATTGTGTTAATGAAGATGATGCTAAGTCAACAGAAATCAGCACCCTGCAGGTCACCTTTCGCAAGGTACAAAACAGCAAGAGGTTAGGGTAGCAAGACTTCCCCTGAGTCTGTTCTGTGGGCCACACTCCCCAGTGTTCTGACACTTCCGCAGACTCATCAATGGCGCTATGCTAGATAATCACATCAAACTGTGAAAAATAATGGTCCTGTCATTTGCTCAGTGTGGGGTTATTTTGCATTTTCTCAGCTCCTGGGGATGGAAATGGAGGATCCCAGTCTACACAGCTCTGGCCCTTTGATGTTAGGGCTTGCACAAATCTATGGTTCGAATGCACAGGCCCTCAGGAACAAGTCAGGTGAAGACAGTTGTTAGAGCACACAGAGCACACAGCAGATGGGAGCTCCTGGGCGTCTGAGACAGACGGGGGAGGACCCAGCGGGGAGTGGTAGGCTCTTCCGGTTCCCCGGGTGGTCAGTGGAATCAATTCCTCATCTTGTGATGTTAATGGCTTTGACTACCTAGGCCAAGCCCACGCTATACCTCGTCAAGACTGTGCATCTCACTCCAAGGGGTTGTGGTCAAATAAACTGATTTTGGGTTCCGGTGGTTAGGAAGAGAAAGAGGTATGGTCAACCCTCAGATAACCTGGCCCAGGGCAGCTGACTCCCCTGCCCCCTCCCTAAACCCTGGCTCTGCCATTGGCTGGAACCCAAAACTCTGCCAACCTTTTGTTTTGCCTCTCTCCCATCATCCATAGATTTGTCTCTGCCTGCGTGAGCTTTCTTTCCTTTAAAAAAAAAAAAAGAAAGAAACAGAGCAATGCTTTCTTTAAAATCAAAGAGGGAGTCACTTTATTTTCAAGACGTTCTATCTTTTACGTTAAAGGATAAAAGCTTATAGTTTTCCTTTTTTTAATTTTTTGAAGGAGAGATCACTCTACCGGTTTCCAGTGGCTGTGTGTCTATATGTGTATGTGCCATACATATGTATTCACATAAATACCGGCGTGGCCAGATTCTGCTGGAGGGGCGCTCAAGTGCCATGCACAGGGCCTCGGAACCCTGAAGGGCCGTAGTATATATAGTGCAGCTTTGAAGTGGAACGCTATTTTCACACTTTTCTATGGAGCCTTCCGTCCCAGGTTTTCACTGTAGGCTGTCTGTCTGGATGGTGGTTCTCAGATCTCCATTAACATCTCTACCCAGCATTCCCGACTTCGGGGGCCTTCTCTCTTGTTACAAACTTTTTACCAAGTGAAACATCGATACCACCTTTGTTTCCATTCTCACTGGTGTAAATACTGAGTACTAACTGAGAATTTTGACTTTGCATTCTGTCAGAATACTTGTGTTCAATAAAAATTGAAAGAAAAAAAAAAGCTCTTATGGTCCAACTGGGATTTATTTCAGATCCGTGGAAGTCTGGCATGTGAATCAAATGTGGAAATGCCTCTGGTATTTTTCTTTTTCTTTTTACCTCATTTAAATCCAGGGTCTTGAGTTCATGTTGCCTGAATGATAGTTTTTAGTCTTTTCTCTCAGGTTGTTAGAGGAGTCCTCGTCGAGAAGGGCCAGACATCAGATTCAGAAAGACTGCATTCAAATCCTGGTTCTGCCACTTTCCTGTTGACCTTGGAAGAGTTACCTAATCTCCTCCAGACTCAGTTTCCTCTTTTGACAAACAGGAAATACCAAGCTGTTAGAGTTGGGGTGCTGGGTAATGAACGAAGCAGCATATAGGAAAGCCTTGGCACATAGTAGGTGCTCAACGAATGGGAGTAGAGCTGTTGCCTCCCTGGTGTGTGATAACATCAAACCCACCTGGAATAACAGTGTACACCTGAGCTCCAAGGTGCCAACGCCGAGGTAGATGCATGAGGCTATTCTAGAATACGTGATGCCTCTCCGTATTACTTTGTCATCCCGGTCAGCACGTGGAGCCTTAATTCAACCCCTGGGATTTACTGAAACCTCTGATCTAGACAGAGAGGGAAGAAAACTTTGCCTCAGCTCAGAATTCTCTTGCATACGCAGCTGTCTGGCTGTGTTGGGAAGCAGCAGCCAGTAGAGTTGGGATCATCTATTAGACTATGGAATCAGGAGTTCCTGGGGAAGAGGCCAGGACGAGGGTGAGGCAAGGAAGGAGCCCAGGGAGCAAAACGTAACTCCTTCTCAGGGCCAACCCCGCACCTGCGCGAATCTGAGTGACACCATCTTTCGGGTCTATGGCCCTCACGCTGGTTTCAGCCTGGGTCAGCGGAGCCTTCTCCTGGGGTGGTATCTGCAGCCACTCCCAGAGTTTGTCCCTTCCCTGGCCCTAGGGCCTGTTTAAATGGCACAGAACGACATGCATCTATGTGACTTCCTGTGCCGCGGATTTCCAGCTGCATGTGGGGTGAGGGGCTCTAAGAGCACATTGCTTTTCAGGATTTGGGTAACCCTCTCCATTGATCCATGAGGGCTTGCTTCCAGAGCCTTCCTCCTTCAGGCTAGTCTCCTCTCTGATTCACTAAGTATTTCTTGAGTGTCTCAAGGTGCTCCAAGAGACAGCAGTGAACAAAACACTCTCCGGTGGAATGTGTGTTCAGTGTGGGGCTGAGGATTCTAGACAAGAACCTAGTACATTGTGGAGTCATTGGGCCGTCCACCTGCATTCCAGTTCTCCCCCCCCTCCTTCCCAGCACGTGACGGGATTACACTTCTCTCTTCACTTCCAGTAGATGTGGCCACGTGGCTTGCTTCCCACAATGATACAGGAGCAGGGGAGTGCATGTCCCTTCCAGGTGGAGCCTTTGAAAGCCAGTGGATCTCTTCCCCTGCCACAGCAGTCAGCGGCACTGCACGTGGTAGAAGTGCCATCACCTGGGCCCAGAGTGAGGGGTGTGAACAGAGGACCCATGATGGGCGTGGCGTGTGCATGTGATCAACCCAGTGAACGTTTTAACAACCAGCTCTCCAAAGAAGGAGGGGAGAGGTGGGTATATAAGTACGGGGGGTGTGTGTGGTGTGTGTGTATGTTTATTAGAAACTTTGCCGATATAAAGAATGCAATTTACAAATAGTAAAACAAAGTACCCTACGCTGAAATGCCATGTACCCAATCAATGCAGATGCTTTGGTTCATTTTTGCTGAAGTCTTGGATCCATAATCAACCTACGGCTGCAACTGATGGATGAGCGAACTTCCAACGTGAATGTCGCCTGGTATATTCACTTATGTTAATAAGTAAGACGAAAGCGACACGATGAAGAGCGATGGGCCCGGGCTTCACTCATTTATCAGTGGTGAGCAACCTCTTTGCCGAATCAGGTGTAGGTGTTTGAATACTGCTTCAGTTTCTGCTCTTCCCGGTGGAATGGCTGCGGACGGGACACACTCTGAAGTGTGACCTGCACCATAAGTGCTTGCCCCGTCACTTTCTAAGTCTAGACAGACACACGCAGAGAGACACAAAAACAGCCCAACCCTGATTTGTAGCCTTACTGATTTCAGGGCTGTGTAACTATTCCCAATATGGCTGATTTCTACGTGTCATCACTGCATGAGGAGTTAGGTAGGAATGCACAGCATTCCTAATATATGGTGGTTCTCTCTAATATACTAATATATTAGTATTTCCACAATACAAATAAAAAAGACATAGATAACCTCGAGCACAGAGGTCATAATAATATGGAGTAATAATAATAAACTTCATATACATTAATAATAATAGTAAAATGTTGTAAAACAATGGAGATCTGATGTGTTTTGAGTAGGTACTCGCCTCATTTTTAATGTTCATTAATTGGAAGTGTATGTAATTTAACTTTTAATAATGACCGTGCTTAACACTGACTTAAGTTTCCTGAAAATTTAACAATTGGCTCTTCTGATCCAGTACAAGCTGGCTTCAGCATACCACTGCATAACCCTTTATGTTATAAGCCACTTCACCTTGGGATCTGTTACCATAACGTTATTTAGCCTATCACGGCTGAATCAGGGAGTGGTCAGTCCTATGGACAACAATAAGTCCAGGTGAGGGGGGAGGTCAGAGTAGTCTTCTCTGAAATGATGACATGGGGCAGTGACCTGAAAGAAGTGAGCTGCTGAACTGTGCAAGTATCTGAACGAAGATATCTCAGGCAGCGAGAACAGCAAGTGCAAAGGTCCTGAGGTAAGGACTTGCCTGGTGCGTTTGATAAAGAGCAAGGAGGGCAGTGTGGCCGGAGCAGAGAGCAAGGGATGGTGTAGGACAGAGGCTGAAGAGGTAGGAGATAAGTCAGTGGTATCCACAGCTAGACCACATAGGGTCTGTAGACTATGTTTAGAATTTTGGCTTTTTCTTCAACTAAGATGGAAAGCCAAAGGAAAACTTTTAGCAGAAGACTGACATGACTTCTAAGTTTTAAAATTGTCACTCTGGCTGCTGGGTAGAGAATAGACCACAGCAGGGGAAGAGAGGAAGTAAGGGTACCAGTTAGGAGGCAATGATGTAGATGAGACAAGATGGAGTGTGTGGGGCAAGCTGGATCCAGCGGAAGTGGACAGTGGCCAGATTCTGGCTCTGCTGAAGGTCAAACTGTCAAAAATGGATAATAGATTGGATGTGAATTTGAGCGTGGCGTCAAGGGTGACTTCCAGATCTGGGGGCCGAAACCATGGAAACGATGGGTTTGCCATCTACTCTCTAAAAGGAGTAAAGAAGAAGCAGAGTTTGGGGATGCAGACTCTGGTTCTGGACACTTTAAATCCGAGATCCACGCGAACACCCTAGTGAAGATTTTGAATAGACTGAAGCTCGAGTGTCTGGAGACACAGGTAGGAGCTGTCAGCACAGAGCTTGGGTTTAAAACCCTGGCACTTGGTGAGGTCACCCAGGAACGAATATAGATGAAGAAGAGGAGAGAACCAAGCATGGAACCTGGAAAAGAAAATTCACAGGCAGCTCTATGTCAGGGAAGAAACTGAATGACTCTTTATCTGGCACTTAGAACAACGGCATTTACACAGGGGGTCGGCGGAGGAACAAGCTCGCACTGACAAGGTGAAAGACCACCTGATTCCATCTGATTCCAGGCTGTCCCTGCCGTGTGCAGTCTCCGGACTATGCCTCTCACATGTCGAAGGCTTGACGTGTGCTCAGGATCTTCCTCTCCCCTGAAGCTCCTCCGTCGCCCTGGCTGACTTCAGCGCTTTATGCCCACAGCCCTTCCAACACGCAGCTTGACCTCCTCGTCTCCGTTCCCTGGTCCAGCACGTCAGCCACTCGTTCCCAAAATGCCAACACTCCTTCGCCTCGATGTTCTCACTTTGCGTCTCTCTTGAAAAACTCCAGCCCCGGAAAATCGTCTGGCTGCCGGCTCTTTGCTCACCCCCGGACAGCTGGCCGCCTTTGGAGAGAATCCAGGTAATCAGTCACAATAGTACGAATAGGTAAGTCCCTCTCAACTAGACTCTGGCACTAGCACTGCTGGACAATCTTACGGATATTTCTCAGCAACTCGTTGATAGGTTACAAAACGTCTTCACTTTCCCCAAACCAACCCCTCCCTCAGCCACGCCTTCCATCTCAGCTTATGGTCTTGCTTCCTTCTCCTAAAGGAAAAGTACAGTTGGCAGGAAGGAGCAACCTCAAGCACCCACACAAAACCTACAACCCCTCTGTCCCCTTCCCCTCCCCCCGCCACCATCTCTTGGCTCCCGTATGAGGAAGCAGCATTTCCCCTTCCTAAAGGCTATCTCCATCCCTGGGTGCTGGCCCTCCTCTCCGCCTTTCATGGGGTCTTTCTTCATCCATTCAAGATCCATTCCACAAACATCACTGAGCACTGGCCCCAAGGCCATGACTGTTGTAGATGCTGGGGAAACAATGACCCCCCTCTCATGGAGCTTACACCTAAATAAATATATGATTCCAGGCTGAGTGCGGTAAGAAATATGCAGTGAGGAAAGGATGCTAGCAGGTCACGAAGGAGGAAGGGCTGTTTGACATGCATATCCTCAGGTCTCTGAGGATCTGGCATTAAGCAGAGACCTCAAAACATGAAGCAGCACGTGTTCCAAGCACTCAGAGCCTTTCTCGGCTGGCAGGCTTGCGTGGTGGGTCAGACTCTCGAATGAATATGAAATGAAAATTTTTTTCCAACGTTGAACTTAATTTCTCCTTCAATGTGCCATGCCATGGGGTGGTAGAGATGTAATCTCCATCAAACTAAGACCTCAGCCCTCTCAGTGTTGCTGCCACGACCCCTAATCGTGTTAATCTCCAAGCCCATCACAGTGATTTTCCCTTCATACTCCATGTGCCAGAGTTAGTGGAAAAAATTGTATTTCCTTAATTATGCCAGGCTGTTTCTCACTTACGGGTCCTGGCATGTCCAAGCGTTTCTTACTTTCTCTGGAATCCTCTCCAGCACCCGCAATGCCCACTAATCCTTCACTTTTACTTCATCCTCAGGTCTCGGCTTAAATATCTCCTGATCAGGTAAGCCTCTCCTGACACCTGATCCAGGTTGCCTACTCCCCTGTTCGATGTTCTCTCCAGGGCCAGTATACAGCTGGCACTCGCAAGTACGGTTGTATCAGGTGGTTAAAATATTGAAATGCTTCTTCGCTGTTGTAAGCAACTGCTGTCGCCCAGCCCCTCACACAGGATCTTTCAAATGCCCCCAAGATCTCACAGCCCACGGGGCTGCACCTGACCCTGAAGAGGGTCTTCAGGGTTCTGTTCTCGTGCTCTAGCTGGTGTCCATAGCTAACATAACCCCACACTTTTTTTAATTTCTAATTTAATGCTTCTCTTTCCCTCTGATTCTAAACTTCTCCAGGGCAGGTTCTGTGACTATCTTACTTGCTTGGCGCCTCATAAAGCACCTGCCACAAAGTAGGAGGTTGGTATTGGTCTGCTTCATGAATCATGGAGTGAATGAATGCATGAATGAAGTGAACATATCTATATGGACACGAGCCATGGTTCCCTGCCCATGTTCATGTGTATGTGTGTATGTGAGCGTGTGTGTGTGTGTGTGTGTGTAAGTGCAAACAGGTTCTGTACCTGGCCAGGGAAGATGCCTTTGAACTTGAACCACACAGCAGTGCCACTCAGTCTTGAAGAAGTCCACCCTAGGGACCAGGGAAGTGTCTGGTCATAGGGCTCACATGTGGCCGGAAAGGGTCTGCTCTGCCTGTCCCAGTCCCTGATCACCTTCCTCCAGGCTGGTAACCAAGTCCAGCCAGTGAGCAGCCCCTCCACGATGGAGCCAGGCTGGGAAGACTCGGGTTAGGGGATCATGAAAGGGAAGAACATCGCAGCTGGGTCAACCCCATCCTGTTACTCAAACCCACGGTTATCTGACAGGCAGGACTGACCAAGCTAGCCCGGGAACCTCCTTCTGTGGAGTTTCCTCTAAGGGGAGAATCTCTGGGCTGGGAGGCTGGGAAGAGCAAACAGAAGGCGAGAGAACAGGCTGGTGTGGTCTGTGAAGGCCTCCCGGTCCCCAGGTCCGGGTGTCGGTGTGTTGGCCTGCCGGGGACAGCACCGTGCAGTTGCGTCTTCCTGAGCAGGTGAGCCCAGGCGCTTGGCTGTCAAGCCTAGCCCAGAACAAGGAAAGCCACAGGGTCTGTCTGCTTAGAGCACTTCTTGTCACGATGGCCATCAGCAGCCTGCTGGAAATGCGACAGTGAACATGAGGAAGAAGCTTTGACGAGCTCTTGGGCTGAGAGGGGGTGAAATTTCTCAGAGGTCCAGACTTTGGAGCCCAGGGATCCAGCCCACAGGTCCTGCCATACTCTGTGTCTTCATGCTGAAGGAGGAAAGAAAGTGGGTCCGTAGAGACAAGGAGAGGGTCCCCCACGGGCAGCCACCCCCGCCCCACCCCGCCCAGGCTGGGAGGTCAGTGGCGGCACTCGTCCGCAGCCACACTTGGCCGAGCTCCTCCATCATCCCCTTGGCCAGCCTTCTGGGTTTCCTGAGACACCGTATAAACTGCACATTACTGGATCCCAGATCCTGAGGCTGCAGGTCTGGGGTGGCGGGATTCCGTTGTAGCTGGCCCTGAGACCGCAGATGGAGAAAGGCTGGAAGGCGGGTGTCTGGGGACCATCTAGCTTCAACATCCCCGCCGTGGGCACCTGGCCTGAGGGCCCAGCCCGTTCCGCTAAGGGCAGGAAGGAGCTTCTTCAGGAGGCTCTGCGGTACCGCAGGGACAGACAGGAAGGGCTGCAGACACAGTCGGGTGTCTGGAGTCGGCAAGACACTGCCCGCGGCTCAGCACACTTCATGCTGGAAGGCAGAGTTAGCATCCCAGCAAGCCAGCCGTTTGAGACAAGGAGCAACCAACATGATGTTGTGTCCGAGGAATAGATGTGAACTCCTGCACACTCCCTGAAATCCAACTGCTGACGCGTGTGCCGACAGGATGGGGCTTAGCAGCAGGGCCTGTGTTTTGAGAAAGAAAGAAAAAGACAATGGATTTTTAATTGGCTATAAAGTCGGTATGAGAGGTGATGCAGTGTAGACATTCAACAATACTTGTGATATTGACACTGACTGTTGTATTTATTTTTACTTCACACTTCTCGAATACTATGTCAGCTGCTGTTCTAATTAACTTAAATATTTACTCTGTTAGTCTTTATAATAATTCTATGAAGTAGATATTATTGTTATAAACCCATTTTACAAATGGAGAAACTGAGGCACAGAGAGGTTTCCTAACTTGCCCAAAGTCACACAGCCAGTAAAAAGCAGAGTCAGAATCTGAACCCAGCCATAAGGTACCCATAGCGAGGAACACGTGAGCCAATACTCCACCCGGCCCTGGGCAGACCACACTTGTGGTACAGCTTTCATACCACAAGGTCCCTCATCACATCCGAGAAGAAGCACAGGCCAGTGGGGTGTGTCTAGGGCAGAACCACTGGAGGGGGAAGGAACGCAAATCCACGTCTGAGGAGGCGCATGCGGAGGAGGTGTATGTGTTTCACTTGAGGAAGAAAACCTGGGAGCAAGTGGGAGGGCGTGGGACTGAATACAGGAGACTTCAAGTGGCTGCCTTCACATATCTGAAGGCTTATCAATTAAAAAAAAGAATGGGGGCTTCCCTGGTGGCGCAGTGGTTGAGAGTCCACTTGCCGATGCAGGGGACGTGGGTTCGTGCCCCGGTCCGGGAAGATCCCACATGCCACGGAGCGGCTGGGCCTGTGAACCACGGCCGCTGAGCCTGCGCGTCCGGAGCCTGTGCTCCGCAACGGGAGAGGCCACAACAGTGAGAGGCCCGCGTACCACAAAAAAAAAGAGAATGGGTCCTGGGCCTATATCCAGAGAAAACTCTACTTTGAAAAGATACATGCGCCCCAATGTTCACTGCAGCACTATTTACAATAGCCAGGACATGGAAGCAACCTAAATGCCCATCGACAGATGACTGGATAAAGAAGATGTGGTATATATATATATATATTTATATTTATAAAATGGAATATTACTAAGCCATAAAAAAGAATGGAATAATGCCATTTGTAACAAAATGGATGGATCTAGAGATGATCATACTGAGTGAAGTAAGTCAGAGAAAGACAGATACCATATGATATTTCTTACATGTGGAATCTAACAAAGTGATACAAATGAACTTATTTACAAAACAGAAATAGGCTCAGAGATATAGAAAACAAACTTATGGTTACCAAAGGGGATATCGGCCGTGGGGAGAGATAAATTAGGAGTTTGGGATTAACATATGCACACCATTATATACAAAATAGGTAAACTAGTACCTACTGTATAGCATAGGGAACTGTACTCCATATCTTGTAATAAACTGTAATGGAAAAGAATCTGAAAAAGAATATACGTGTGTGTGTACATGTGTGTGTGTATAACTGAATCACTTTGCTATACACTTGAAACTAACACCACATTGGAAATCAGCTATACTTGAATTAAAATTTTTTTAATTAAATTTAAAAAAAACCTAACAAGTAAAAGAAAGGGGGGGTGGAGTGGGCGTCACATGTGATACTCTGGTGGGCTCAAGCAGAACCAGCATTATAGGGAACCTGGCTTTACAAACCAGAGGAACACTACTGTCTCAGAGTAGCCCTAGAAGTGGACAGTCAGGTCCTTAATAGAGGCTGGGCAGCCACTCCTCAGGCACGAGGAGAGGAGATTGAGGCATCAGAGGCACAGATGATTCTGTTCAAATTCTCAATTCCTTTGATAGCAGTGACTCTGTGCTCCTGCCACCACTGAATGTGGAGGAAGCAAATTGTCAACGTGATCACAGCCATCGTTCGAATTCACCTTTGGGGATAGACAGTTAAGTTCCAGATGGAGCAGAGGGGCTGGAGCCAGGAGGAGCCAGGGCTCTCAGGAGGGTTGAGACTTTCCAAGACAAGTTTCACCTGGCATTTTACCAGGACTTGTCTCCACCCCAAAGATGCTCCAAGCTCGACCACACTCCAAGAAAAAAGACTGTGGCATTTTCATTTACTCATTTGTTCAGTATTTATTAAGGTCGGATATTTATTGAGCACCTACTATGTGTCAGGCACTGAGCTGGGTACTGGAGGTACCGATAATGTCCCTGACCTGATGGCAAAGAGCCTGGCACAGTGGAAAGATCATGGACTCCAGAGACCAACATACCTTACATTGGACTGGAGGCTCTGGTATGTCCATGCTGTGTGAGCATGGGCAAAGTACTTAACCTCTCTGAGTATGTTTTGCTTATATCTATAAAATGAGAATTCCTACCTCATAGAAGTATTTGCAATTTAAAAGAGGCCTTGCAGTTGGCATGTGATACAGCAGTGTTAGCATTTACATTAGTCTGGGTTCTTAGCTACAAGCAACTAAAGCTGATTCTGGTGGATTAGCCTCAAACAGGATTTTACAAAAGGAGACTGAATGGCTCACACCATTGTGGGAGGCCTGGAGAACAGGGCTTTAGACCAAGCTTCCAAAAGCAATGCCTGTGACGAAACTGCAGAGCTGGCCTGATGAGAAATCTGCCACTACCCACTCTCCCCTAAGCAATGCCACACCCAGGTCAGGCACCTGGCCTTCAGCTGCTACCATCTGCCCCCCCCTCACCCCCACCTCCTAGAGAAAGCCAACGCCTCTGTACTCTCTGCAAGAAAAATGGCAGAACTTCTCTCCTCATGCTGTTCTTATCTCCAGACTGGGTCTCACATCCGTGAGTCTGGTCACAGGGCTCTGGGTCTCACCTACGACCAGTTGGTAGCCACAAAGAAGCCTGGGGGATGAGTTCTCAGGCTTCAACTTTTGGGCGGGTTAGGACTCAGAAGGCTAGACCTTCCTCCAATAGAGCAAGGATGCTCGACAAGTGCTTGGCAACCTGAACATGACAAATGTCCACTGGAGTCCCTTACCCAGGCTATTCACCAAATACACACCCAGCCTCTTTTTTTTTTTTTTTTTTTTTCGGTACCCGGTCCTCTCACCGCTGTGGCCTCTCCCGCTGCGGAGCACAGGCTCCAGACACGCAGGGTCAGCCGCCATGGCTCACGGGCCCAGCCGCTCCGCGGCACGTGGGATCTTCCCGGACCTGGGCACGAACCCGTGTCCCCTGCATCAGCAGGCGGACTCTCAACCACTGCGCCACCAGGGAAGCCCCACACCCAGCCTCTTGCCAGTCCTGGGAACTCCTGGTGGAGATGCCCCCAACTCCCAAAGCTTCCCTGCCTCACACTGCAACCCTGACACACCAAGGAACCATGGAGATCCTTTGTGTGCATCGCATCTATGTACACGTGGCCCCCATCTCCAGCACAAGGGAGAGTCTCAAGCAGGAGGTTTGAGAAGGGCTGGGGACCCTGAGGTTCCCGGGAATGCCCAGATGAGCAGGCTGGTCAAACTGGGAAGGTGCTGGGACGGGAGCAGTATGGGCTAAGGCTGCCACCAAGTGGCCATCCTGAGAACCACAGGAGGACCAGCCTTCCCTCCAACCCCGCTGCCCAGACAGAAAACCCCACCTCCCTTGGGGCATGGGAAAGGAGCCCTTCTCCTCCCCTCCGCTCCTGAACTGTCTAAACCCACGAACTCCGAAGGAGATAATGACATCCAACATTGGTTTGGTACCCTGAAGTGTACAACATGCTTTCATGCAGCAATAATAATTACAAGACAATATTATTGTTGTAATAGCCATCATAACTGAGGGCTTACTATATGTCATAAACTTTAAAATATCATCTCTTGATCCTCACAACAAATCTGTAGCAAACAAATGTATCTGCCCAGCTGGCTTTCATTTTCCTTCCTTCTCTCAACGGCACCTTTTTTGGGATGGGGGCCGGAGTCAGAGGGAGGGTTCCCCTCCTGCTCTCAGAACTTTCATTGAAACTACTGGCAAAAAGAAACTCTGTTCTCACTGAACCCATGAGAAAAGATGCCACCTGAGGAGAAAGCTTGCCCGAGATGGAAACCAAAGCACAAGAAGCACAGCGAATCTCAGTGACATGTGAGCACCCTGGATCCAGCCGTACCTGAAAGAGTCCTGGACTTTTCCATTCCACGAACCAATATATTCCCCTGTACTTAAGTCTAAGTAAACATTTTTTTTTACTCTAAACCAAAAGAATTCTATTAATTCCTATTTAATAAAAGAAATCAGCATGTGGAAGTAGGGTGTTGTAACAGATCCCAAAATAAGGAATTGTCAAAGGCAAGGTAGTGAGGGACATTTATTCAACTCCATGTGCTACTCTGTTCTAGGTCCTGGATATCAAGTAGGCACCGGGACAGATAAGATCCATGCTCTCCTGAGCCAACTTTCTAGTGGGGAACTCCACAATAAACAAATTAGACAACAGCAGCTGGTAATACATGCCACCCAGAGAACTATAATGGGGTGATATGACAGAGTAGGACCAGGTGAGAACTTTAGATTGGATGGTCAGAGGATGTCGTGATGGAAATGCTTTCTGTCCACTTGGTTACTGTTTCGCAGAACTCCCTTCTATATATAGTTCCAATGAGAGTTGGCCAAAAGAAGAACTTGTATGAGATTTGAAGGCAGAAGTGATGCAGTGTTCATTGCTTTGTTGAGGACTTTTTGCCATCAGCTGCAGGGATGGGCAAATGCAGAGAGGCTGGGCGAGTTCATCACGTCTTTGCTCTTCTCCAGTCAAGTCCAGCTGACCTTCGGTGTCCTTCTGATCAACCACAGCCTCAAGCCCATTGCCTGACACTTGGCTGTAGAATACACAAAGGTAATAGCCTCCCTTTGACCTCTCTATGAACACCTCCTTCACAGACCCACAGACGTGGTGGCTTGTATTAGAGAGGTGGTAGCAGTAATGGAAAGCGAACGGGTTTAACATCTGCTCCGGAGGTGGACTTGCTAGGACTTTCTGGCGGAGAGAAAGAGAGGAATCGGGATGACTCCTAGGCTTTTGCCTTAAGCAAGAGGGTGGATGTTTGTGGCCATTTTCTGAGATAGGAGGGAGCATATCTAAGGAAATAAGAGTTCTATTTTGGACATTGTGGTACACTGAAAAAAAAACAGCCATGATATTTTATTTGATTGAAAAAAATGGCTGCAGATTCTCCCAGTCATAATCACAAACTTACACAGAAGTTACGAAGAACTTTCTCTTTACTGCAGCATTTGAAGGTAAGCTTCTGACCCGTGCCCCACTATCCTCACATATTTTACTACTTCCTACAATCAAGGACTTTCCCTCCCTTACCTTGCCACAATCAAAACAGAAATCAAGAGACGAATATTGATACAATACTACTATTTAATCTGCAGTCTTTATTCAAATTTCCCCAGTTGTCTCAATAATGATCTTTATGGCAAAAAAATAATAATAATTTTGGTGTGTCTACCATTCACTCCAGAAACACACATCTCATTTAGTTTCCTGCTTCTCTAGTCTCCTTCAATCCGGAATATTCAACCTTTATTGTTTGCCATGATCTTGACATTTTTTAAACTATAAATTTATTGATTGATTGATGGCTGCGTTGGGACCTCGTTGCTGTACGCGGGCTTTCTCTAGCTGCAGCAAGCGGGGGCTACTCTTTGTTGCAGTGCGTGGGCTTCTCATTGCGGTGGCTTCTCTTGTTGCGGAGCATGGGCTCTAGGCACACGGGCTTCAGTAGTTTCAGCACGCAGGCTCAGTAGTTGTGGCACGCGGGCTTTAGAGTGCAGGCTCAGTAGTTGTGGCGCACGGGCTTAATTGCTCTGTGGCATGTGGAATCTTCCTGGACCAGGGCTCGAACCCGTGTCCCCTGCATTGGCAGGTGGATTCTTAACCACTGCACCACCAGGGAAGTCTGATCTTGACATTTTTGAAGAGTACAGTCCGTTTCTCTTGCAGAATGTCTCCTGATTTTGGTTTGTCTGAAATTTTCTCACAATTAAATTCAGGCAGTCCCTCTGACAGGAACATCACAGAGGAGGTAATTGGTTTTCTCGTTGTACACTATAAGGTGACACACGATTTCCATTCTCCTGTATCTGATGGTATCCACTTTGATCACTGGGTTAAGAGGATGTCTGCCAGGATCCTCCACTGCAAAGTTCCTCTTCTCGCCTTTGTAATTGACAAGCATCCACTCATCCTGGTGGTTAATATCATTAATTGAGGGCTTAATATGTGGAGAGGTACTTTAAACAGTTGTAAATATCCCATGCCCCATCAAACTTTCTATAGGTTTATCCTTTATCTGTATCCATGTAGACTAATGGTTTTCTTTTTTTTTTCAGCAAATTGTTGCTCTCATTATTTATTCTGATGCTTCCTTGTCTGGGAGGGCATTCAAGCTAGCTTCTGTATCAGTTTTTACAAGATCCCATCATTTTTTGAGTACCTCATTGCTTTCTGGAAAAAAACGTTCCTGGATCATCTTGTACTTTCTCCACCTGAGAATGGGAAGCAGCCATTTCTCCAAGGAACCCTGGTTCCAAGGTCTGTAGGCAAGAGGTGCTGCTGTTCCCAGGCCTTCTCAGCAGACACACGCGCATGCTCGCGTACACACACGCACACAGATGCCTTCCTCTCACTTCTCCAGCGCCACCTCCGCATGTGGACGTCCTCCTTACCCTGCTTGGAATGTAACGTCCCTCACCAGGCCACACCGATCCCCACCACACCCTCTTCACTCAGCACAAGCTCTGATACCCTGCACTGGCCCATTCCTCTGCCAGATGCCCTTGACCTCACTTAGGCTCTGACACCCCAGGCCAGGCCACTTCCCGCAAGCAGCAGGGACCCTACTTCTCCATCCGACTTCTGCTCTCACACTGTCAGGTGATCCCCCAACCTGGGGTGGATGCCCTTTGCGTGCCACTGGTGCCATACCTTCTTCATTCGAAGGCTGATTCCCTACTTCTGGCTGCTTCTTCCCAGGAATGCCTTCCTCACAACTGCTGGGGCTCAGACACCTTTCTCTGAGCCACTGCAATGGGTCTACCTCTAATGGCTTCAGCAATGAAGTGTTCAGGAAGGGAGGGTAAAGGGTAAAAGCCCTTTGGAAGTTTCCAGAATGTTGCTTTGCTAGAGAAATTTCAAGTCCAGAAAAAATAAAGGCTTGTGATTGCTGAAGCCCTAGGCCAATTCTAGATTTCCCAGCCCCAGCCCCAGCCCTGCCCCACCGTACCAATGGCAAATGAGCTACTAATGTGCACAGACCCCAGGAAGGAAAAGTCCTCTGATGCCCTTCCCAGATGAGGTCAAGGTGCAGAGTTGACAAGGGATAGTTTTCCACGGGGTGTGACTGGGGGCTTGTTGAGGAACGTACTGCATTCCCCAGGAAGGGATGACGTCACATTCCCGAACTGCAGGGTGGGATATAGTGTGTGGACCAGTGACCACAGTGGGGTCACACGTTATCAATGAGGATTTTCAGTTGCAGTTACCCGATGACTTTCCGATCATTGTGACACACCAGGCACACAGGGCTGATGACATTTATTATTTAGCTACAGGTTGTGTGACCATGAGGACTCACACCTGGACCTGAACAAAGGGTGCATACATCACTCAGAGAGCCCTGACCTGGGGCTAAACCCAGAAGTAGTTGGCTTTGGACCATCTTCCTTTGGGCAGAAGTGAATGAGTTGGTGTCTAGTGGTATAAGGGGGAGCATTTTTAAAATTACTACTTGGGAAGAAAGACGTGTAGAGTGCTGGGTAGACAAATGATGAACTCTAGTGGACTTGTTTCTCCTGCTCAGCATCTGTTTCCCTTTCTTATCATAACAACACCCTGGTTTCTTTTGGGGGAATTCACCCTTCCTCACTTTCTGTCTGTATGGATTGGGTAGTGGACCGTGGCTCTGGGGACGGCCATGTAACCCTGGCCTGGCCAGTCAGCATGTTCCATTCCTGACCTCATGATTATTCAGGTGTGGACAAGTTACCCAATCAAGCCACTGAGAGACAATTTTGGGTTTTGTTTTGTTTTTCTGGAATGATGCCAACAGAGAAAAGCAGGGCCAAAATGGGAACATAACCTAAGCCTTAATGATGTCATTTGAGACCTAGAATCTTATCATGACCAAAGACAGAGTTTTCATTTATGAGGCAGTAAATTCCTTATTTAATTTGAGTTCTAAATGGATTTCTGTTACTTTCGTTAAAAGAGTCCTAAGGCAAATTCTTTGGGGAGCAATTTTTACAGTATTTTACAGATGAGGAAACTGAGACCCAGAGAAGCTGAGTATTTGCCACAGGTCACATAGATGACGTGATGGTTAGTCTTATGTGTCAACTTGGCTGGGCCACAGTGCCCGGTTAACCTAATGCTAATCTAGGTGTGGCTGTGAAGGTATTTTGTAGATGCGGTTAACATCTATATTCAGTTGGCTTTTAGTAAAGGAGAGTCCCTTCATCCCATCAGTTGAAAGGCCTTTGAGCAAAAATAGAAGTTTCCTGAAGAAGAAAAATTTCTGCCCCCAAATGGCAACATCCACTTCTACATGAATTTGCAGCCTGCCGGCCTGGACGTGAACTTGCAAACCCCCAGTTGTGTGAACCAATTCCTTAAAGCAATACCTATCTATCTATCTATCTAATCTGTAATCATATCTATATTTATATCTATATCTACCTCCTATTGGTTCTATTTCTCTGGAGAGCCCTGATACAGATGGTAAGTGGCAGAACTGGAACTTGAATCCAGATCCATTTGACTCTAATTCTAGTGCTCTTTACTTCTCACGATTAAAGCTGCTTAAGAGAAACAGTCATGTGGGAATGTAGATTGATACAGCCACTATGGAGAACAGTATGGAGGTTCCTTAAAAAACTAAAAATAGAACTACCATATGACCCAGCAATCCCACTACTGGGCATATACCCTGAGAAAACCATAATTCAAAAAGACACATGCACCCCAATGTTCATTGCAGCTCTATTTACATTAGCCAGGTCATGGAAGCAACCTAAACGCCCATCGACAGATGAATGGATAAAGGAGATGTGGTACATATATACAATGGAATATTACTCGGCCATAAAAAGGAACGAAATTGGGTCATTTGTAGAGATGTGGATGGATCTAGAGACTGTCATACAGAGTGAAGTAAGTCAGAAAGAGAAGAACAGATATCGTCTATTAACGCATATATGTAGAATCTAGAAAAATGGTACAGGTGAACCGGTTTGCAGGGCAGAAATAGAGACACAGATGTAGAGAACAAACATATGGACACCAAGAGGGGAAAGTGGTGGGAGCGGGTGGTGTGATGAATTGGGAGATTGGGATTGACATGTATACACTGATATGTATAAAATACGTAACTAATAAGAAACTGCTGTATAAAAAATTTAAAAATAAAATTAAAAAAAATAAAAACAGTCATACATATGTATATGGATACCTACATGTAACCTATTGATACAGGATGCTGAAAGTATGCTAATAATCTCACATCTTTATCTCCATCCCAAACTTTTCTTCCAGAGCCCACATGTGAATAGACAGCTCTTTTCCCCAGCACCCTGAACTCAACCCATCAAAGCTCCTTGTTATCCCTTCCTTCATATCTCCTCCTCTTCCTCTTCCTCTGTCCCCACTTGCAGAGGAGGACATGGTCATCCACTCGCTTCCCTAAATTCCATAGCTGGCATCATCCCCCAATCCTTCCTCCTCTCCCTTCCTACTTCCAATGAGTCAATGTTCTCTACTGATTTGCCCTACTAAACATCTCTTGTATGCATTTCCTCCTCTCCGTCCATACAACCATAGACCTAGTTAGGCCCTCGTCACCTCCCGAATATGCTTCTGCAATTGTATGTACTTCCTTCCCCACAAGCAAAGGCCTGAAGGCTCAGCACCGGCTGCAGGACTAAGTCGGGAGGTGAGAGTTGAGTAAAGGACATGAGTGTGTGTCTACGGAGTCATCTCCACGGGAAAGCGCCCAATCCGAGGCTCTGGATATGCTCTGAGGTAGCAAGGCAGAGAAGGACAGTGAGGGTGTGCAGGCCACGAGGCCCAGAGCCAGCCGGAGGATAGACTCAGGAGGAAGAACCCAGGGCTGAAGAGCCTGGGTCATTTCTCTGCCCACAGTGAGGGAGCCGCACCTCGGTCCGATCCTTCCTGCACAGTAACAACTATCTTTCTCCAGCGCAGACCTGGGACTGACTTGCTCAGAAGAGGCCAGTTGTTCCCCTCCACCTACAGGATAAAAGCTAAGTCCTTAGACTGGTTGCATCTGGCCTCCCTCTCTGCCTTCACAGAGAACAACCCACCCTTGCACTGCACGCTCCTGCAAGACTGAAGTGCTCGTGGTTTCCGGGCGATGCCACACTCTCACACGTCCGCCCTTCACACCTGCTCTCCACTCTGCCCACAGGGCCTGGTTCACCTGGCACATTTCTGCTTCTCTTTCCTCCCCTGCGCTTGTGTTGCACACTGTGCAAATCTCCACTGAATCATCCGTCCCACTGCACCTTAACTGCCTGCAGGTCTCGGAGGTTTGTGCAAAAGAATACAAGCTCCTGTCCTCTCATCACTGTCTTCACACCGCTGCCCGATCCCCATGCCAGAGAGGCTGTTCAGTGTGCGTTTGTTGAATGGATGAATGAATGGATGGGTGAGCTGGAAATTGGGAGGAGAGACTGGTTTGGGCTAGTTCTATAAATTAGATTTACAGAACAATTGCAAAGATAGTACAGAGAATTCCTGTAAAACAGAATAGGTTTACCAAAACTAGAGAATTAGCATCGGTACGATGCTACTAACTAAACTACAGGCTTCATTTTTGTTTGTTTGGTTTTTGTTTTGTTTTGTTTAGTTTTTTTGGACAGGAAATTTAGTCAAATTATAAATATAGATATCAGTTCCACTCCTGGTTCTTAATCCCAAAGAATTCTCATATAAAGGCCCACAAATGAGGATGTACATTGAAACATTCTTTGTCATGCCAAGACAGAAACAGGCTTCATTTAGATTACACCGGTTTTTCTACCAACATCCTTTTTCAGCACTAGGATCTCATCCAGGGACCATCTTACACTTAGCCATTATATCTCTGTAGTCTCCTCCAGTCTGGGCAGTTTCTCAGTCTTTCCTTATTTTTCATAACCTTGACATTTGAAAAGTACCTTTTGGTTATTTTGTAGAATGTCCCTGAATTTGGGTTGTCTGTTGTTTCCTCATGGTTAGACCAGGGTTATGGATTTGGGGCGAAGAATGTCACAGAGGTAAAGTGACTTTCTCATCGCATCAGGAGTGCACAACATCTGACTTATCTACTGGTCGTGTTGACATTTGTCAGTTGGGTAAGGTGGTGTCTACAGGCTTCTCCACTGTGGAGTCACTATTTTCCCTTTCCTGGTGCTGTTCTTTAGAAGTGAATCACTTAGTCCAGTGGATACTCAAGGGGAAAGGAATTGAGTTCTATCCCTGGAGGGGTAGTATTTACATTTATTATTTGGAATTCTTCTATAATGAAGATTTGTAGGACAGGAATTTGAAACTTTATTTTTGCTATGACACCACTGTTAGTCAAGTGAAGCCTACAGACTCCTTCTCAGAATAGCATTTTTAAATTTAACTTTTTTATTTTAAAAATAAAACATACAGGGCTGCCCTGGTGGCGCAGTGGTTGGGAGTCCGCCGGCCGATGCAGGGGACACGGGCTCGTCCGGGAGGGTCCCGCGTGCCGCAGAGCGGCTGGGCCCGTGGGCCATGTCTGCTGAGCCTGCGCGTCCGGAGCCTGTGCTCCGCAGCGGGAGAGGCCACGGCGGTGAGAGGCCCGCGTACCGCAAAAAAATAAATAAATAATAAATAAAAATAAAATACAACATACAACATTACAAAGGAAAAGAATTATACTGAAATACAACTATCAAAATATTTTGTAAATGAATGTGTGGTATGTTAATACATGTGTTTGTTTATTAACACACCAAAACACAAGTTCTAGCAGCATGTCTAATAACTAATTTCAAATTGTTGCTGAGCATAAATGATGACACACTACTGCTAATACCACTGAGATTTGCTGCCTATATTAACAATGAAAGGGGTACTACTTCAGTGACAGGTGTGTAAAAACAAAGGTATAATTATTTCCCAAACAAGTTCACAGGCCCCAGAATTCTATCCATGGACCCCGGACCCTAGGTTTAAAACTCCTGGATTAGGAGGGTCCCAGACCTCAGAGATTTCTTGGACTGTGCAAAATGAGGTGGAAAGTACCTGTGCAGGTGGTAAAAAGTAAAAGTGACTTCACCTTCTCTGGTAATAAATGACAGGCAAAACAATCCATTTGTCACAGGTTTATTTATCAAACCATTTACCATCTTTTAGATTGGAAAAAATTAACACTCAGTGCTGGTGAGGATGTTGCAAAACTGGCACTCTCCTACATTACCGATGGTAGGGCTAATGTGCACAAATTTGCCCAACCCCACTGAGAAGCAATTTGTAAATACCAACAGCCATGAAAAGATTCAACATCTTGATTGAGGAACCCACTTCTGAGAAGCTACCCTAAGAAATTCATCCTAGCTATGTAAAAAGATGATTTAGAGATGCGTGTTGCAGCAAAGTTTACATCAGCAAACAATATTAGCAGCAAGTAAAGATCTAAAATGATGGCAAGTAGGTAGGCGAAGTGCAGTGCATGGATAAGTGGAACGCACTGCAGAGATTAAATGATCGTTACTAAAACGATGCATAACACGGGACAGCCTTATGAGAGGCAAGAGCTATATCGATCCCCTCTGAGCCTCAGTTGTCTTTTCTATTAAGAGGGGGATAATAATACCATCTCGTAAGATTGTTATATGGGTTCATGAGATGACACTTAAAGCCCCTAATAAAGGGCTTAGGACATCGTGGGTGATCAGAATGTATCAGCTATTATTATGGTGATATTGTGCTATATCAATAAAGTGAAATACATAATCATATGCAAGCATGGTTACATCGATGCCCAAAAATGCAGAAAAAAATTAAAAAGGAAATATATCAAAATGTTAATAGTGATGGTGTCAGGATAAAGAGATCATGAATGATTTTCTGTTTTTCTCTACTTTCTGTTTCTATGGTGTGCTTTTAATATGCTATTAAATTGTTAAGACAAAAAGAAGCAAAGGTGTTTGCTAGAAATACATATTCGCCTTTCATAACAATCAACATAGAGTAAGTCACTCTGGAGCCCTATATTTCTCTGCATCCTCTTGTCTCCAAAACCTTGGAGGCAAAGAAAATCGCCCTGCACAGATTGGGTGTATCTATAATTTCTAAGTGGTGCAAATCAGCCCTAGGTGAAAGTACCCCAAATAAATGACGAATAAATGTTAAACATTCACTACAGCCTAAATCGTTGACATCATTTAATTTCCTACCCAGAGAAGGAACCTCCCCACGGCAGGAGCGGTAGCAGCAATAGAAGGAGCCTAGCCGAATACGTGGCAATATTAGGTGCTCAACAAACATCAAATAAATGTCTGAACAGGGGCTGACTGCTCAGGAGTTCCTCTGCTTTCTCCACCACCGCATTTGTCCAGGAGCAGCCAGTCTGTCCACACGGTGGCAGTGCCGCTCCACACTAGGTAGAGACGGGCCGACACACTTTCCATCTGGCACTCAACTCCCCTTCCCTTTTCAGGCAGAGATGTCCCACGAGCCACAGAAAAGGCTCCAAAGAAGGACACTGTTGGAGTCACCCTCTCTTTCTTAACGGAGTGGGAGACATGGCCCTCTGGCTACAGAAAACATGCATCCATCACCTGTGGAGGGTTGGACCAGGCTGTGAAGCACCTGGAGTACCCTGTCCCGAGGTTTATACATCCATGAGACAGAGCTAGGGCCTGAGGCTTCCGGGGTGGTCCTTGTGATACAAGTTTAAAACAGCTCTCCAGGGACTTCCCTGGGGGTCCAGTGGTTAGGACTCTGTGCTTCCACTGCTGGGGGTATGGGTTCAGTCTCTGGTCAGGGAACTAAGAGCCTGCAAGCAGCAAAGCGCTGCCAAAAAACCCCCCAAAAAACAGCTCTCCAGGGGAGGCTGATACCTGGGAGTGTAGTGAGACAGGATAGTATGAGTTGGGGGCCACTCAGACCAGGTTTCACATCTTGGCTCAGCCTCTGGCAAACCACACAACCTCCCTGGCTGCATTTCTTGTCTGTGAAATGGAAATAGGAATTGTATGGCTATTGAGAGATTGAAGTTCGATAATGCCTACAAAGGATTGAGTGAGATGCCTGGCACATTGCAGCTCAGCGAGTTAGTTACTATCGTCACTGTTGTAATTGCTGTTGTTAGTAACTGTGATGTCATTAATTGTGCATAGAAATCCCAAAGAAGACTCTTGCTCCCTATGGGCACACAGACTAAATCTGTG
The DNA here is from genome assembly GCF_005190385.1 of Monodon monoceros. Classification (NCBI taxonomy): domain Eukaryota; kingdom Metazoa; phylum Chordata; class Mammalia; order Artiodactyla; family Monodontidae; genus Monodon; species Monodon monoceros. The sequence goes on along the minus strand of NW_021703784.1, from coordinate 18,575,641 downwards.
ACTAGATCCTGAAATGATTTCTTCATCTATAATAAGGTGGGAACTGAGAGAGCAAAGCGTGTCCAAGAGGCAAGAATTTTAGCTGTTTTTCAAATAAAGGGCATAAGTTTGAGGGAAAAAAATCAAATGTGATTTTTGAATTCTCTTTAGGGAGGGAAGAGACAAAGAAACCAAGTGAATTGGTTACTTGAAGCCAAAGTAACCAAGTGAATTGTAGTCCCAGCACACATGGTGTTGGGGTTGCCCAACAGACATCTTTGTGGTCTGTCTGGTTGCTGGCTCCAGGCTGACCTTGTCTGCAACTTTTCTATCCAGTGGGCAAATGTACAATTCCTTTTATTCCTCACGCATTTGTCCTCAGGAAAAGAATTTTTTTTCTTCCTTATTTCTCCTAAGTTTATAAATTATGATTGATGAGAAAAGGCAAACAGCTAGAATTATTTACACAAAAGGAGAGCAGAGTAAAAGAGAGGAGAACCAGCTTAAATGATCTCCAAGTCCAGGTTTATTACACAGTGGAAAGTGACTAAATGTTCTCCAACTTTTTACTGAGGACATAAAGAAAAAGTAAAATTTAAGTACCACGCGAGGGATTTAGGTAGGATGAAAATAGCAGGTTCTCTAGGGGGAATATATTTGAAATGTGTCACACACATTTTAAGTCTGTTTTCCTGAATATTGGCAGACATTGACACTTAAAATATAAATCACAGTGATCATAATCTATGTATGTTCATGCACAAGGTCCCTAGATTTTGTCATTGTAGCAAGTGAAGAACAATGGTCTGAGTGGGCCTATTAGACATGAAGGGCTATGTTATGCTGTGTAACAAGCAGGTCCAAGATGTTTGCCAATCACAAGAAAAGTCTATTGCTCACTTGAGCTGCATGTCCATCAAAGGTAGATGGGCAACTATGGTCCATGTCCTTTCACTCAGGGACTCAGGCAGACACAGACTCCACCAGACAGACTCCACCCTCTAGTTGCGGGGCAGGGGAAAGGGCTGGCTATGTATGGTGAGTCACACTCTGGCCCCTAAAGGCTTCTGCCCATTTCATTTCTTCCCACCATGGCACTGAACAAAGCAAGTCACCTGGCCACAGGGAGGTGAGATCCTACTGTGTGCCTGAAAGGAGGAAAACTGGCATCTTCGTGGACAGTTTATCACCACCCAGCCTTACTAGGACTTCTGACTTTAAAGTGATCAATCTGTCAAGTATGAAGTTTACCCTAAGATGTATTTTGTGACTGCCGCAATGTTTGTCCTCTGGATGGACTTCTCCGGGAAGCCTGGGGTAGGGAAACTATAAGCACTTGTAATCCTTTTCCATCTAGAATAACTTAGATTTGAACCTTCCTCCATGCAGAGCAAGAGATTAACTCACTTCCACAACACATCTTTTCTTTTAGGCTCCAACTAAGTGCCAGGTGCTGGGGAAATTAAGACAAGATAAAAAAAAAATCCCTTCTCTCAAGAGATTCATAGTCTAGTTATCCTGTTGGATTTATCAGGATGGGGCTTAGAGTGAAGTGTGGGCTTGACAGACATCCATGTAGGAGTCATTAGGATGGAAATGACTTCGAAGATGCCACGAGTGTCTGTGCCTGCTGAGCCCTGTTATTCCAGCCTGACCTTAGAGCACACACATCTGCCCCCTCTCTTGTATCCCTCCTGCTCAGGTATCTTGCCCTGAGCCTGGGCTCTTCCTGGGCTCTTCCCTTGTCTCTTCCCTGCTTCACACTCTTCCTGTGGCTTCCCTCCTTGATACCCTGTGCCCTGCCCACACCTCTGGGCTCATCTCTTACCACTCCCGCCTTGAACTTTTCTATTTTCTCACACACAGCACAGTGTTTCCTGACTCCAAACTTCTGCTCAGTCTGTTGCCTGTGCCTGGGGCACTGTGCAGACTCCCAGCTTCCACATTAACTGTGCCAATTCCTATTTCTAAGGGAACTTGCCTGACACCACTTCCTCCTCCTTACTTCTTCCTTAAGTGCTAGACTGTCACTGTCCTTATCACGTGGTTCTATAAGAATTTGTTTATGGGTAAACAACAAGGTCCTACTGCATATCACAGAGAACTACATTCAATATCCTATGATAAACCATAATGGAAAAGAGTATATAAAAAAAAGAATATAGGGCTTCCCTGGTGGCGCAGTGGTTGAGAGTCCGCCTGCCGATGCAGGGGGCACGGGTTTGTGCCCCGGTCCGGGAAGATCCCAGGAGCGGCTGGGCCCGTGAGCCATGGCCGCTGAGCCTGCGCGTCCGGAGCCTGTGCTCCGCAACGGGAGAGGCCACAACAGTGAGAGGCCCGCGTAACGCAAAAAAAAAAAAAAAAAAAGAATGTATATATGTATAACTGAATGACTTTGCTGTGCAGCAGAAATTAACACAACATCGTAAATCAACTATACTTCAATTAAAAAATATTGAAAAAAGAAGAATTTGTTTATGCATCTATCTTCCTCACTGGGCTGTGTGAGGACTGGAGCTGGGCCCCTGACTTATAGTATGGTATCTGGTTAAAGCAAATACTCCAACAATATTTGTTGATATTACTGTGGCAGAGAATTATGGTGAGATGATCAGCGAAAGACATTCAGGCATAAAAACATCCTATATTAGGATAGTATTCTGCGTGTGGGTGTGGGTGTGGGGGGGCTATAAAATGGAAATATGACTGAAGAGAAAAAAATAACTTCTAACTACAAAAATAACTTCTGACATAAAACATTATTCATGTGCTTTTTAATTGTGTGATCTCAGTGTCAAATTTCTCTGGTGTTTAGAGTCCTTCGGACAAAAGTTATTTACAATTGACATGTTTATTTTAAAATATCAATATTTCTATTTTTATGCATAACATCATTTGGACTATTTGGAAGGACTTATCACCAAAAAAAATTGATATCAACTTTAAAACAGTTAGTTGAATAAATGAATAGCGTCTTCCATATCAGTTAACGTTAGGTTTGGCTGGGAGTGACCGAAAACCCAACATAGCAGTGATTCTAACAAGATAGAAGTCTTTAGATTCCCAGAACCTGATGTATTGTTGGGGTTAAACAGCTTTCCTATACAGAAATATGGAGTTAGGTAGTCCAAAATCCAGTATGGTAACTCCATGATCATTAGAACACAGGCTCCTTCTACCTGTGGCTTTCCATCCTCAATATACTGCTTCTACTTCATGGTCCAAAATGGCTGAGCCAGCTCCAGCCATTGTGTCCACATTCCAACCAACAAGAAATAAAGGGAATCCTTTTTTAGGACACGTCCTAGAAGTAGCACCCACCACTTCTGCTTATATTTAATTGGACTGTCATGTGTAAGGAAATAGTCATATGTAAGGAAAGCTGGGAAATACAGTCTATGCTAGGTGCCTGTGCTTTGCTAAAACTTGGAAAATCTGAAGAAGAGGAGAGTAACTATTAAAGAACAATTAATATATTCAACATCTCCACTTGAATAACTCACAGGCATCTTGAACTGAATATAAATCTGAACTCATCACCTTTCTCCACACCTGATTCTCCTCCAATATTCTCCATCTCAGCCAACAGAGAGCCCTATTCTGGCTCAAGCCAGAAACCTAATGTCATTGTTAATATTTCCCTGCTGTCAAATCCCTCTCCAAAATACATGGCACATTCATCTAATCCTCTCTATTCCCTCTACCAATACACGCTGTTGACAATCTCTAACTTCTCTCCCAGTGTCCCCCTGGCCTCGTTCCAGATCATTCTCCACATTGCAGCCAAAATGATTTTCTAAAAAGAAAACTCTGAGCATGTCACCCCTCTCCTAGAACCCCTCAAAAGCTGCCTGTGGCACTTAGGAGAGAGACCCAGAACTTTTCAAAGGCCCTGTGTGATCTGGGCCTGGTTTCATCTTGCACTACTTACTTTTGCTCTCTAAGCCGCAGCCGAGCTTGGCTTCCTGTTGGTTCCTTGTCCTTGCCAGGCTCCTTCCTGACTGCCCATCCTGCCCCCTCTGCTTCCACTTCCCTCTCCAGCTGGTCAATGCCCACTCATCCCTTAAGTCTCAGTGTAAACGTCATGTCCTCAGGGAATATCTCCAAGGTTTGAGACTCAGCTTTCATGGTACCCTTTGCTACTTTTGTTTTTCACCCTTTACTTCTTAGAGCACTTACCACAGTGAGAATTTAAGTGATTATTTGTTTATTGACCTTTAATCCCCTTACGTGACAAGCTCTTTGGGTCTGGTGACTGGATACTCGTGATGGTTAATTTTATGGATCACTGGCCCAAAGCGTGCTCAGATATTTGTTTAAATATTATTCTGGGTTTGTCTGTGTGTCTGGATGAGATTAACATTTGAATCCATAGCCTGAGTAAAGCAGATATCTCTCCCCACTGTGGGTGGGCCTCATCCAATCAGGTGAAGGCCTGAATAGAATTCTTTCTCTCTGCCTGACTGTAGTAGCAGGAACATTGGTCTCCTGCTTTTGCACTCAGACTTGGACTGGAACTTACACCATCATCAGCTCTCCTGGTTCTCAGGCCCTTGGACTTGGACTAGAACTCACACTATTGGCTCCTTGGGTCTCCAGCTTGCCAACTGCAGCTGGTGCACTTCTCAGCCTCCATAAACATGTGAGCCAACTCCTTACAATAAATCAATCTCTCTCTCTCTCTCTCTCTCTCTCTATGTGTCCATTGTCTCATTCTGCTCTAAATGCTATGATTCCCTGGATAATAACCATCACTTACCCCTACTGACTAGGTGCCTGGAACCTTAACCGTAAATCTTATGAGAAAGTGCCATTTCTCCATTTTTTATATAAGGGAGAACTCTGAAGATCAGAGAGATCACATAACTCTCCTCTCCGAAGGTCTCGCGTACACTAATAAGTAAAATCGGATTCACACCCAAGCCTGCCTCTCCCAAGTACGCTGCAGACCTTCCCTCTTCCGGGCCAGGGATATTAAGCTAATGCAAGTGACACACCCTCCAACCCCAGAAAACAAAGAAGCCAAAATCTGGCGCTGATTTAGGGATCAGCGCAGGTCACTCGTGCTTCTTTTGCTCCCCCCAGCTTCCCCGGTCCCCAGCGGGCTTCCCACGCCCCAGCTCGGCCTTGAACTTGGCTGCGCGCTCCGGAACTAGAACGCAGGGCGCGTCAGAGCACGGGGCCAAGTCCGCCCCTGGCCCTTTGGCGCCGCCCCTCCTCAGCCTAGGTCGGTCACCGCCCGCCCACAACCGCCATTTCCTGTCCAGCTCTGGGCGCATCAGGTCAGTGCAGCGGGGTGGCTCGGGGTCTGCCCTGGTGCTGGTCCTGATCTGGCCGTCAGAGCCAAGCAGAGGACGCTGGTTTGGGCCCCGGCGGATGGGACGGTATCAGCTGAGGGCCGCGGGGACCTCCACGGCGGGCACTCAGCCGGTGGACGCTCTGGAGCGGTTGCCCGGGCAACGGTGCCGCCGGCCCCGCCCCTCTGCGCCGGCCGGGGAGGGGGCATTTGGGGCGAGCGGGTCTTCTGGCGCCAGGCGGGGCGCAGGCTCCTTCCCGGTGAAAGTGGATACCGTCGGACGCCTTGGGCATCACCGTGCCCTGGCCTTCTCGTCCCGTCGTGGGTTCGCTGCCTGGGCATGGCGCGCCCTTAGACCCTGGCCTGGGAGCACAGGGCTTGGCGCCTGCCCGCGGGAGTTCTGAGCCTGCCTTCTGCCTCTCCTAACCTTGGGCAAGTCAACTCACTTGACTAGGCCTCAGTTCCACGGGAGCCTGAATTGTTAAGAGCTGGCAAGAAACCTAGCGATCATTTAGTTAAGCCAGAGGTCCCCAGCCCTGTTTTATAGATAAGGATGTCTTGCAGTAACCACTCATTGCCAACCTGGTGCTTTAAATTAATCCCCAGATAGCCCTCTGTTTTTTTAAATTTATTTATTTATTTATTTTTGGCTGTGTTGGGTCTTCGTTACTGTGCGAGGGCTTTCTCCAGTTGTGGCAAGCGGGGGCCACTCTTCATCGCGGTGCGCGGGCCTCTTACTATCGCGGCCTCTCTTGTTGCGGAGCACAGGCTCCAGACGTGCAGGCTCAGTAATTGTGGCTCAGGGGCCCAGTTGCTCCGCGGCACGTGGGATCCTCCCAGACCAGGCCTCAAACCCGCGTCCCCTGCATTCGCAGGCAGATTCTCAACCACTGCACCACCAGGGAAGCCCCAGCCCTCTGTTTGTATTATAGTTTCCATAGGACGAATGAGGCCTCTGAGGGTCAGAGAGGCTGTGACTTTAGCTGAGGTAGCACAGCTTATAACTGGTGGAATCTCAGAGAGATCAAATAACTCACAGCTTGTTCCTGGCAGATTTCAAATTTCCAGTTAAAGGTGCCTTATTTGGCTACACTGTTATTAAACCTAGCTGTAAATCAGAATCACCTGGAGGGTGTTTAAAACTATACATTCCAGGGTACTCTCTCAGGCTTACTAACTGAGGGGCTCTGGGCTAAGGCTGAAGAATCTTATGCTAAACCAGTTTTTGGATGATTCTTGTGGTCTGTGGGTGGACCTTTGAGAACCACTGGCTGTAGCATGAGGCCTTTCACTCAAAAACAACAGAGTGGTGATCCAGCTAAAGTACTTGGAGAGGAGAAGAGAGGCTGGCGTGCAGGGCTGTCAAGTTCGAATCCCTCCATGCAATTTGTAGCTTCTCTTCACTCCTCAGAAATAAGCCAGAGGCTTATATTTTAAATAGTTTGGACATTTAGATGTAAATTGTCCCATTTTTGGTTACCTGTAACACAGCCAGGTCCAAAGCTTCTGGCTGGGCCAGCCTGTCATGATCGAAGTCAAGTGTTAGTGTCCTTCTCCATCTCTGGTGGCCTGTCAACTGCTCTCCACCTGGCCGCCTTCAAGACGGGCCCCTGACTCACAGCAGCTGACGTTGGCTTCGTAGGGACATTTTGCAGAGCACTTTCCCCATTGAGGGAGGCTGGCAGCTTTCCAGAAATATCGCCGCACATAATGAGGGTCCCTTGGCCTTAACAGCAGTCAGAGTGTAATAGATCACCCTGCTTGTTATTCATGACTTTTATAAACACAAATCCATCTTGAAAATAATTACCTGGCTCTTAGTTTTAGAAGGCTAATCAGCCTGACAAATTCTGTTTAGAGTTTTATTATTATTAATTTTCATCATTTATGCTGCCTCCCTCAGGGATTCTGGCTCACAATGGCTGACTATCAAGAGGAAGACTTGCAGAAATTTCTTAAAAATGTAGATGAAATCAGTAAGTACCAGTAAATCATATACTAATTAAATTTTACTTTAGGGAGGTGGAGTTGTTAAAGAGAGATGATTACTCTAAGTTCGTTCATGGGTTGCCTGACAGGTTTATGACTCTTAAGGAAAAAAATGTTCTTGAGATTAAACAGAAGGGGTATTGAGAAGCAAGTAATATTGGAGCCTGGGGGTAATATTTTTTGGCTGTTAATTGGTATCAGAGAAGCTGCTAACATTCTGATTGAATTCAGGCTGACAGCTCTTCCTTGTATTTTCTCCCCTTCTGTGTAGAATCAGGTCAAAAGGAGCTTCTATTTCCCCATCACCAATGAGCCTACTGTTCCCTTGGAGAAGATCACTCAGGAGCCCCACTGATCGGTCTGAAATCCCTCTTGTTTTAGGGGAGAGCCGTTCCTGGTTTTGAGCTGCAGAGGCAAAGTCAGAAGGCTTTCCCTCAGGGTCCATCATATTACATAGATGGCTGCTGGTTGTCATACTCCTGTCTCTCTTCCTCTAGGCAGGAAGACCCTTCTTCAACTTAGACAGGTGGAATCTCAAAGGACATACTCTGACCACACAGATCACACACAGGAGATTCCAAAGCACTCAGTCCCTGCTCAGACTTCAGGGAGCTTGTTTGAGGATAGAGACAAGAATATCAGCAGTGAAACAAACCTTACATATCAAATAGAAATATATTGAAGTTGCTGCTTCTCACAGGCTGTATGGGTCCAAAGAATAAAATGGTTTTAAAAATAGTTCAGGCAACTTCATAGATGGTACATCCTTAGGGTGTTCTTTGGGTTTGTCATGGGCTTCTTCTCCTTGGCCCATCCCCCAAATGTTGTTCTGGCCTGGCCCACTGCTCGCCTTTCTCTTCAGGTGATCGAGCCCAAGCACGTGGTTTTAGCTACCACCCTTATGATGACCCCACATCTCAATTGCTACCAGCCACTTTTTTTTTTTTTTTTTGCGGTACGTGGGCCTCCCACTGCTGTGGCCTCTCCCGCTGCGGAGCACAGGCTCCGGACTCGCAGGCTCAGCGGCCATGGCTCACGGGCCCAGCCGCTCCGCGGCATGTGGGATCCTCCCGGACCAGGGCACAAACCCGTGTCCCCTGCATCGGCAGGCAGACTCCCAACCACTGCGCCACCAGGGAAGCCCACCAGCCACTTTTTTTGAGCCTCAGCCTCTATGCCAACTGTCACACCCATTGTATCCCTCAAGCACCATGAACTTAATATGTCCAAAGGTTAGTTGATCATCTCTTTCTCTGTCCCCTCCCAGTGCCAAATAAAACCTTCTTCTCCTACTCTCCCATTCGTTCTAGTCTCACTTGGTGGCACTGCTGTCCCCAGATTTACAAGTCACATTGGCCTCCTCTCACCTCTCAGCCCTTAATTTAATCAACCCTCAGGTTTGCCTTCTCCCTCCAGCTCCCACTTCAACAACCCCCTGATTGTTTTTCCCCGGCCTTCAGGCTTACACTCCCCACAGGGTAATGTATCTAAAATGCAAATCTGACCCAGCCACTTCTCTGCTTGCATTCTCCCCGCAGTCCCAATAAATTTCATGCTCTCATCAGGACCTAAGTCCTCCCGTGACCTAGGCCTTACCTCTCACCTCCCCCTACCTCACACTTGAGCTACAGACTGCTTCCGGTTCCCCACACACCCCCTGACCCTTCTTCCTCTGCCTGCTGCCTTTGTCCTTCCCTCTGCCTCCCGGTCTTTCTTTACCTGGCTAACATTCATTCGTACCCCAAGTTCATTTCCATATCATTTATATCAGTGCCGTCTGATAGAGCTTTCTGTGATGATAGAAATGTTCTATAATCTGCACTGTCCACTGTGGTAACCAGTGACCACAAGTGGCTATCGAGGGTTTGAAATGTGGCTAGTGCTACTAAAGAAGTGAATTTCTCTATTTCATTTATAAGTAATTTAAATTTATATAGCCACATGTGTATAGATTCTATACATTCATTTCTTGGGCTCTTGCTGTGTACTGAGCATTGCTAGACCCTGGAGAATACAGTAACAATGAATAAGAATTACTTTCCTTCATGGTACCTACAGTCCGGTGGGGAAAACAGATATTAAACAAGTGATTTCAAGGGTGATGTATGCTACAAAGAGAGATTGGTAAAATGCAAGAGACTCTAACTCAGATTAGGGAGTTGTCTGATGGGCTGCTGTAACAAAATATCACAGACTGGGGGGCTTAGGCAACAGAAATTAATTTTTGTCACAGTTCTGGAGATCAGAAGTCCAAGATCAAGGTATTAGGTTTAGTTTCTCCTGAGCCCTCTCTCCCTGGCTTGCAGACAACCCCCTTCTTACTGTGTCCTCACATGGTCTTTTTTCTGTGTGTGCACATCCCTGGTGTTTCTTCCTCCTCTTATACGGACATCAATCCAATTGGTTTAGGGCCCCACCCTTATGACCTCATTTATCCTTCATGACCTCTTTAAAAGCTCTGTCTCCAAATACAGTCACACTGAAGGGATTAGGGCTCCAACATATGAATTGGGGAAGAGGGGCACAATTCAGCCCACAAATAAAGGCTTCCCTAAAGGATGAGATTTAAGCACAAATCTGAAGTCTGAGTAGGAGTTGGCCACTGGAGAGAGGGTAGGGGAGTATTCTAAATGGGGAGAAAGTACGTAGGAAAGATGGAAGTTAAGAGCAAGTGTGGTACTTTTGAGAAACGGAAAGATTAAAAAGCTCAGTATAGCTGGAGAGAATAGATCAAGGAGAGAAGGGTCCCATCTGAGTCCAGAAAGGCCAGATCAGGAAAGACCTTGGAAGCCACGGTAAGGAATTCGTGTTTATCCTGAGAGCAATGGGAATCCTTTGGAGGGTTTACTCAGAGCAGAAACATGGTCAGATTTACACCTTAGAAAAGTCACTCTGGCAGTGGTACACTGGAGGGGAGAAGCAAACAGGTGCTGAGAGCCAGCTAGGAGGCTGTTACAGTGCTCCAGGGAGAAGAGACTGTGGCTGGAATGGACACAAGTAGACAGATTGGAGACATAATTCAGAGCTTACTTGACAGGCTTTAGTGTTGATGGCTGTGAAGGTGGAGGGAGAACGAAGGCTTAAGGATGAGCCTGAGAGTCTTGATTGAATGACAAGTGGATGGTTGGACCATCTGCTGAGATAGGGGCATTTGAAGGAGGAACAGTCTGGGGAGAAAGAGGATAGGCAGATGAGTAAGGCATCCCAGTGAAGATGTTCAGAAGGCAGTTGGCTTTGTAAGTCTGAGCCTAAGAGAGAGAGAGAGTGGCTGGGGAGGTCAACTTAGGAGGCAGTGGCATCTGCATGGTATTTGGAGCCGTAGGAGGGAACAGGAATTCCTGGGAAAGGTGTAGAAAAAGAGAAGAGGACTCGGGCAGAGAGTCTACAGAGAAAAATTCAAAAAAATCTATAAATAAATTATTAAAGTAAAGAAGGAAATCGAGCAAGGTTTTTGGATACGAGATTAATGTATAAAATTCAGTTGCATTCTTATATACTTCCTATATACCAGCAACACTTCATTTACAATACCAAAATAAATCCCTCAAAATATATGCAAGACCTTTATGGGGAAGGTTATAAAATTTAATTGAAAGAGCTCCCAGTGGTCAAAACTAGAACAATTTGAGCAAGAAAGCAAACAGTATTGGATTATAGCCCAAAGTATAAAATAAATATCCATGAGTCTATATGGATATAAATAAACGATGAATAGATAAATAAGTAAATAAATATGTAAGGCAAATCTCCCATACAGAAGAATTTCAAACAATTTATGTAGATATTCCTGCCTCTAGAAGGTAGAGCATAACTCTCCGCCCCTGAAAGTGAGATACATTCACTGACTTGCTTCCAAAGAGTACCGTACAGGAAAAGAGGGGAAAAGGTAACTTTAAGATAGAAAAAGCTGACAAACTCTTCCTTAGGTGGTCAAGGTTAACAGCATGATAAATCATATTGATAACGTGTACCCTTAATATGTGCTATGGTCTTCCTCCCAAAATCTTGAGAACCTCAGTCTGACTGTGACAGTAACATCAGGTAAACCCAAACTGAAAACTATTCTACAAAAAATACCTGACCAGTAATTCTCAAAACTGTCAAGGAAAACAAGGAAGGTCTGAGAAATTGTCATGGCTCAGAGAATTATAAGGAGACATGACTAAATGTAATGTGATATCCTAGATGGTATCCTGGAGTGGAAAAAGGATATTACAGAGATATTAATGAAATTAGAATAAAGTTCAGAGTTTAGTGAATAAAAATTTTAATTGAAAGACGTAAAATATCTAAATAAGTGGAGACGTATTTTATCATGGATGGGAAGACACATTTGGTAAGGAAATCTTTTCTTCTCAAATTATCCTCTACATTCAACACAATTTAGATCAAAATCCCAAAAATGTTTTGTTTAGAGTTCAACAAGCTGATTCCAGAGTTCACACAGAAGAGCAAAGGGCCAAGAATTAATCCAGAAAATTTTGCAGGAAAATAAGAAGGTGGGATCTCCCTATCAGATGTTCAAGACTCATTATAAAGCTGTAGTAATTATGCATGGAAGGTTTGGTGCTGAAAAAGATTTCATCCAGTAGAATGGAATAAAGAGCCTAGAGAAGGTTCACGCATGTAACAGGGATGGCACAACACATCGGTGGGAAGGCAGGGACTCGTCAACAAATGGTGCTCGTGCCCTATGCAAAGTCAGCTCCAGGGATCTTCCCTGGTGGTCCAGTGGTTAAGACTCTGCACTTCCACTGCAGGGGGCACGGTTGCAATCCCTGGTCTGGGTATTAAGATCCCCCATGCCAGGCTGTGCGGCAAAAAAAAAAAAGTCAGCTCCAGGTGGATTAAATACCCTAATGAGAAAAACAGAACGTTAAAACATACAGAAGACATATAAGAGTATATTTGTAAACCTAATATACACAAAAGGCATAAAGCATAACGGGAAATATTGGTACATTTAACACATAGAAAATTTCTTCAACAAAAGCTTCCATAAAAACAGATAAAAAGACAAACCATACACAAGGAGATGTTCACAAATACATATCAGTCCAGAATATATACAGAAATCATAAGAAAAAGACAAACAACCCAACAGAAAATCGGCCAAGGATAGGAGCAGGCAGTTGACATAAAAGGAAATCCAAATGGCCTACAAACCAATGAAAAGATGCCCGATCCCAATCATGTTCAGGAAAATGCAAATGAAAACATTGAGGAGATAAATGCATTATAGTGGCAACAACTTAGAAGTTTGACAACAAGTGTTAACTAGGATGTGGAGGCATGGGAACTCTTGTCACAGCTTATAGGAATAAACCTTGATACAGCCGTAACCTGAGGAATATGTCACATGTGTGCATGGGGAAATATGTACACAGATATTCGATTCGTCATTTATTCACTAGCAAAAAATTTTAAAACACCTGGATGTCCATCAATAAGGGAATGGATTACCTATCGTATATATAGTGATTAAAATAAATCAACTGCAACCATTAGTATCAAGAACAAATCTCTAAAGCATATTAGGAGAAAAAGCTAGGTTGCAAAAGAACGCACGTTTTGTAAAAACCATTCATTTAAGATGTTTAAATACACACATATACACAAATTCTCTAGTAGGTGAATAGGTTCTGGGGATCTAATATACAGCATGGTGACTATTGTTAACAGTACTGTACTATACACTTTAAAGTTGCTGAGAAAGTAGATCTTAAATGTGCTCACCACACAGAAAAAATGAAATTATATGAGGATATGGGTGTGTTAACTAACCTTGGTGTGGGAATCATTTCTCAGTGTATACGTGTATCAAATCATCATGTTGTACATCTTAAACTTACACAATGTCATGTGTCAATTATATCTCGGTAAAGCTGGAAAAATAAAAGTCCTTCCCCATGAAATTTTCTACACCACCTTTTAAGTGAATGGAGTCTTTCTTTTTGAAGACCTTGCTTGAATGATTCACCTGATTTCTCCTCTAGCCAGTTTAATTCAGGAGATGAATTCTGATGACCCAGTCGTACAAGAGAAAGCTGTTCTCGAGACAGAAAAGAGACTGAAGTTTACAGAGGAAGACCAAGAGGAGGATGAGTGCAGGACCACCGTGAACAAGACCATGATCAGTCCTCCACGAGCTCACACAAAGGTGCCCTTTCCCTATGGTGGAGTTATCTAAGTAGACAGAGTGAGAAGGTCTGCATAAAGCAGAGGAAGTAGTGGTTTAATCTCAACTGCCTGGTGAGGCTGAAATAGCCTTTTGATTTTTAGATTCACTTACATTTATTTTCCACAAGGAAGTATAAACTCTGATTTCTTTTCTCGATCTTTCTGGGCCATCCTTAAACAACCCTTTGGGTTTGTTTTAATTTGGCCTCTCTACCCACTGAACTTGTGACCATTTTTAAGCCACTAAGGTAATATATTCTACTAATTCATATTTCCAGCTCATACAGCCACAGCGGCGGTCCCTTGACCTGCTCGCCCTTGTTTCTGCAGATGTAGCCCCATAACAATTGTGCCCATAACTAGATCTCCTGATTTACAGCAAGCCCCCTGAATTTTGAGCCTTTCAGTATCGATGGTTAAAGGAAATGACCCTACTCCCCACTTGTAATTGATCTGCCTTCTTGCTTTGTATATGTATAAATGAGGGAGTGGTTTTTGAAATTTGTGTCTTTGTTTTTATGATAACCTGTGCCCTGCAGAATACAGATGAAATAAACACAGGTAAGGACAGCATCTCTCTTTCCAATGTGTATTATTCCTTTAGGATCAGTGTTTATTGATTTTAGCTTCCAGACACTTAAATTATAGCCTCTGGGCTTACAAACAACCCACGAACAAAAACCTACTGATCATTCAACTCTGTTACTAGTAGTCAGAGGGGACAGTACTCAGAGGGTTTTTCCTACCTTCTCCTGGCCAGTCTTTTTGGAAACTGAATTCAGTTATTCTGTTTCATCCAATTTACTCTTAGCTGCTTAAAGGGATCCAGAGAGTTTCTCAGTTGCTCAGCTCAGAAGCTCATTATGCTAAGTGGAACAAAAAAGTCTGTCTTCAAAGAAAAACTCTTTTAAAAGGCATAATTCAAATTTGAAGCACAGACATAGTCACCATGTATAATAATACATCACACAGATTACCATTTACTGTCAAATTAAGAAAATGTCATTTTAGTTGTCTCCAAATCTGTGTGTGTGTGCGTGCACGCGTACATGTGCCTACATGTGAATGCATGAAAAGTGTGGCTCTAAAACTCTAAAGTAGCTTTTTTCTGAATTTGAGCTAAAGAACTGATTATAGTATTTGGATTTTTCTTTTTAATATTTGAAATTACACTGTTGTCAGAGGCCTTCTTGGCATCTGTGGAGAAGGATGCAAAAGAACGTGCCAAAAGAAGAAGGGAAAACAAAGTCTTAGCAGATGGTAATTGTCAGTCTTTTCACTTTTCAATAGCCAGGGTGATTTGTGCTAGAAAGAGCAAGGAAGTCTCTATGCTAATGTCTGAGGACATCAAGATTCCCAGTGGGTGGGTTCATGATGGGTCTGAGGCAGTGGGACGTGGCCAGGCAGAAACTAGTCTGTCTCTTGTTCCCACAGGAGCAAGCAGGGAGTCAGACACAGCCGTGAGTCAGCCTCCACAGTCAGACCTTTCTAAAGCACATGGATGGATTTAGCTGCACTAAGTGATGCTTGGAACGTAGGGAGGGATGGGAGTGAGGTACTACTGTCCAGCCTGAGGCACAGATGAAGGAATGAAAAAGAAAAATGAAACAAACAAAGCTGGGAGAAGGGAGAGGGGAAATAAAGGAAAAGAAAGAACTGGGGTTGTGTGTGTGGTGAGGAAGATACACATGACAGAAGAATGCTTTCAGCACTTATTTTATACCACTCAGTGGTATGTGTGCTGCAGATCTGAACGATTCCGTATTTGCTAGAAAATTAGTTGTTTGAATCTCTTTATGAGACGTTTGAATGTGTAGACTTGCCCTTTGTGGCAAGTTTGGGGTGTTCTGAGCCTTGAGGCAGAAACATTTACTTGTTCTGAGAAGCTGCTTAGAAGACTTCGGGTAGATTGAGAGGACAGAAACCGACCTGGAATTATCTGCAGAGAGAAGTAAGTGACAGGCCCCCTTTGGATGCATGGAAGCTCTGACCTTCAAAGTAGAGTTGGAAAATCAGGACAGTGAAGTCTGAAAGAATTTTCCAGTGTGTGGGGAGAGCTCACCCGTATAACTTCTATTCTCACAGCCCTAAAAGAAAAGGGGAATGAAGCATTTGTCAAAGGTGATTATGAAACAGCCATCCTGTGCTACAGTGAGGGTTTGGAGAAGCTGAAGGACATGAAAGTACTGTACACCAACCGAGCCCAGGTGAGTGATCCAAGGATGTGTCCACGGGCTTTCCTCAGGGAACAGTGGCCACTAACCTTGTGAAAACAGAGAAAGATGAGACCAGACGGCGCCAGTGTTGTGCTCGTAACTGTGTAATGGCTGGCTCTGGTCGGGTTGGGGGTGGGAGCTGACTTGTATGGAGCATTTACCAATTTCCATGGTGTAGATACTTACACTGTGGTTCAATTTCAAGCTACCAACTTGGAATCATTGAAGGAGAACTTGGGAACAGCTACACATAACCAGTTCTCTCCATAGTAGAAGTCAGCTCCAGCACATCACTGATGGTACCCAGGCACTTTCCCTCGTGTATAGACAAGAAATCTAGTGGAATGAGACAGTCTTTAAGACCTTGGAATTCTGCCACCACTGAAGTTGTTCAGCTTCTTTTTTTGATGCCAGTCTACACTCCTAAGGGTTACTCTCCTGTTAATTTCTCACCCATCGTTTCAATCCCTCCTTGATTAAGCTTCTGTGACTGGGGTATACTGGAGAGCTAATGGGCCTAGAGCCAATTTCTCAGAAATTTTGAGTTTCTGAAATCCCTCATACCTCCGCTTCATATCACAGACGAGCTCAGATTCCTGGAACACCAGGTAAAAACCATCACCCAGATGTTTATTATCTACTACTTAATGAAGGGCAAAATTAATAGTTCTCAGTTGAAGCAAAAATGTCACCTGTGACCTTATCTTTGAAAAGTACTTGAGTTTGTGTATGGAAGAGCTCTCTGCCGCTCAGGCCTGAAAAATTGGCAGATTCGTGGACATGATTATCCAATGATCAGGATATGTCAGCAGGACCTGGGTGAGATGAACTTGACACCATGTCATTTACCAGAGGGAGAGATTCATCGGCTCCAATTTCTATAACTCAAGATTAAGAAGATCCTGCTGTGGCATGTTGAGGGAGAGTGCAAGAAACAGGACGTTAGCAGTCTAGAAAGGCTGGGCAGTGACAGTGACTTAATGATAAATAAATCCAAGCACAACATAAGCTCATTAGTTCAGCAGTTTGGATAAATCGGACTCGAGCTGAGGTGTCATTTACCTAGCCCCATTTGTGGAGAAAAATTGTAATAAAGAAGAGAATCAGTAAATAAAATGGCCAGAGGTTGATTTCGCCATGTACTTCTTATCCCCCTAACAAGATTATAAACTTTTTGAAGGTAAAAACTGCCATATACTTTTCCCCCTAATGCTTTACTTATAACAGATGTTCAATAAATCCTTGTTAAGTTACATAACACTGGGTGGAGGCACAATAAGTCCATTTAAGGGAATGGCGTTTCTGTTGACACATCAAAAGGAACATTTAAATGCAAACAATTAATAGAATAATCATAGTTCCTTTTTATTTATCACCAAATTTGGTCTCCAGAACATTTACCTACTGATGCTTCTTCAGTCTTGTTACTCTGACGTTATTTGAAAGCTGTAAAATTGAGTTGCCTTTAAAATGTTATGTAATTCAGACTTACACTAATTCAGATGGTCTATACCCTGATTCATCTAAATTAGTTACATTTTTACTGTCCTCAAGTTGAAGCAGCACTTTGATTAGTTCTGGAGAATCACATTAAGAATGACTGTGGATAAAAATAAGTAAATGCAATGAAAAGCTTTGGGAAGGCAATTCCTCCCACTTTTCCCAAAGAGAAAGCTTATTCAGAGACAAATAAATGCAAAATGTGCTGCCTGGTGTTGAGAATCATTTGAACCGTTGACTATTTTTAAAATGCCTCCCTGTTTGCACACAGTGTTAGAAAACACTAAATAAGGACCCTGTGAACTGAGAGTCGCTGCTTGCTGGAGAGAAAACCTACCCTTTCATCGCCGTGTTTTTCTCCTGGAGCTAATGTTATGATCAATAAATTGCTGGTGTAATTTAGATAAATCAGGAGTTTAATTGCCATTTGGAAAAGTCATTCTTTTTAAAATGTGGAAGAACAAAAGAGAACAGGGAATTTATAGGGTGTTGGGTCCAAGCTTTAAAAAAAGAAAAAGAAAGAAAAGTGAAAGGCTCTGTAGAAAAATTGTTGAAGCCCATATAGAATTTTTCAGAGTCTGTATCCTGAATAACAGTGTCGTGAAATTATGACTACGGTTGTCTAGAAGGATGTTCGTTTCTTCCTCACATCCTCTGACTTTCTAATGAAACCCCACACCCGGAGGAAAGGGTGGTGCTTTATAGAACAGAGGGCTCAAAGAGGCGTTGCCTTCAATTAGTACTGAAGCCCTGTTAATGAAAGCACTGCATAGCAGCTTCCTATGTATTGGTGCGAAGAGCTGCCCGGCAGAAATCCCATTAGCTGGCTGTTGCCTGCTCACTCCTCACTTTGGTTGAATGCTTAGATTTCTCATGAATTATAACACTAACCTCATATTTGGCCTGTCCATGTAAATATCTCATCAGATTTATTGTTCAGAGTGTCACAGTGCCCTGGTACAGTTTTGATCGTGGGCAAACCTCCATGGAGTATTGGGTCTATTATTGGTGACTGAAGGGACCCTGGTGCCTGGTTTTCCTTTCTTCCAACAGGGTGATCATTGCTGCTTCTTAGGGAACTTTCAAAAAGAAGAGCCCTTAAAGTCTACTTTGTGCAACTTGATAAGAATTTATTAAGCACCTTTCATGTCCAGTAATTAAATACAGAGGGTATAGTAGCCATGGTGCTTGCTGTTAAATGACTTCATTTGTTTATAGATCACACGTCTCTGAAACTATAAATGAACTAGATTCTTAATTCGGTTTAGTTTGAGTGGATCACAGAATTCTGAGTTAATTCTTGATTTTCAAGATTTTCCCCAATTCTAGGAGATCCCGGAAGAGAGCCCCAAGGCATTTGAAACCGAGGGCTCCTGGGGGTGGTCTGACTCTTAAATGTCAGCTCATTTCCTATTTCTCTTCCTTCTTGCTGCACTCATGAGGAAAGAAGGGGAACTTTTTCTTAAGCATATTTCCATAACAGCTTTATTGAGATACAATTGATATAACCTACAATCACCCATTGAAAATGTACAACTCAGTGGTTTTTGGTGTATTTACAGGGTTGTGGACCCCTCGCCACAGCCAATTTTAGAACAGTTTCATCATCCCCCAGAGAAGCCTGTACCCTTTAAGCAGTCACTCCCCAGTCCTCCTCCCCTCCCCCACCCCAGCCCCAGGCCACCACTAATCTACTTTCTGTCTCTATACATCTGTCTATTCAGGACTTTTCATATACATGACATCATATGATGTTTATCCTTATGTGTCTGGCTTCTTCCACTTAACAGTGTTTCCGGGGTCCATCCATGTTGCAGATACATCAGCACTTCATTCCTGTTTATTGCCAAATGATATTTCATTGCCTAGATCTACCACATTTTGGCTATCCCTTCAAAAATTGACGGACATTTGAGTCGTTCCTGCTTTTTGGCTCTCATAAATAATTCTGCTATGAACACTGGTGTGTAACTTTTTGCGTGGACATATGTTTATAGCCCTCTTGGCTATCTACCCAGGAGTGAAATTGCTGGATCCTATGGTACCTCTGTGTTTTACCTTTCCAGGAAATGTCAGACTGTCTTTCCAAATCGCTGCACCATTTCACATTCCCACCAGCAGTGTATGAGTGTTCTGATTTCCTGCATTCTCACCAACACTTGTTATTACCTGTCTCTTTGATTCCCTTTCTCATCTGGCTTCCTTCTGGAACATTCACAGCAGGGTAGCCTCCAGAAGCTAGCTCTTCCTTTGTAGGGGTGGTCAGTGTGCTGGGTACTGTCTGTTTGCCCCTCCAGCTCCTTCTCTGCCCTGCTCTGTGCCCTGGGGGACTGACCTCTGTGGACTGCCCTCTTGGCTTCCCAGCTTTCTAACTGCCATTTGGGTTCAGCCAACGAGCTGAGAAGGAAGGAGGAAAGTGAACTGCGGCTTTATTCTCCCAGCTTCTGCTCTACCAAAGGCCTCAGCTCCTGCTGAGCGGCGCTCTTCACAAAGCGACCCTCTCCCGTTTTGTTCATTGCTCCTCCCTCTGCTTCTTCAGGTCTGGCAGTGGTGATGGCTATCCACTGCTGGTCTCCCTCCACCCTGCCCTCACGCTGTGAATAGTCCCTTTATTAAACTCTCCCCGGTTACCCCGTGTGAGTGGCACCTGTTTCCCGCTGGGACCCTGACTGGTACAGGTAGGGACGAGTTACTTCTCATCACCACTCTCCTGCCCGACTACTCTTTCTGTGTTGACAGAAGACTGCCGGCTACAGAGCTGTGTATGAATAGCAGCTGTTTGTGTCCTTACAGGCTTATATCAAACTTGGGGACTACCAGAAGGCACTGGTGGATTGTGACTGGGCTCTAAAGGTAAGAAGATTGTTTCCTCTTCCACGTGATGGAGCTGGGCTCGCTGGGGCCAGATGTCTCAGTCCTGAAGTGAAGAGAGGGGAGCTGCCAGTGTATCATGGCAGGAAAGGGTGTAGGCTCTGCAGTGAGAGTCTCAGTTTCCTCATCTGTAAAATGGGAACGAGTAGAATTGTCGTGAGGGTTGTGGTAATGCACTCGGTGCCTTGCCCGTGGGAAGTGCTCTGGAGAAGCCGCTGTTAATATGGGTCTCTCAGGGCTTGATCACAAGGGCGCACCCTTCACTGCTGTGTTAACAGGTGCTGTGCTCCACGTGGTGGCGGAGGCGCCGCCTTCTCTTTCCAGAGCTGACCTCGGGGGCTTCTTTCCACAGTGTTGCCATTCTTCCTCATCAGTCTGGGCTTTTCCTCTCCGGTTCTGATAATTTGGAAATGTATCATAGCACCCCCTCTTTGTAGAGGAATAATCAGAAGAAAGAGTTCCTGCCGTTCAGCTTGGATACTAGTCAGGCCTCAGGCTGATAGCCTAATACTGTGCCTGGTATTTCCTCTGAAACCTGACAGAATAGATAATCAAAGGTGGAGAGGAGGAAGGACTGTTCGTAGAAATATTAGAAGGGTTTTAAAAGAGAAATGTCATGATCACTTCATAGGAACATTATTTCAGATGACTAAATATTTAAATAACCCTTAATCCACATTCCCCCAAGTTACTCTGTCGCAGGGGCTTAACTAAATAACCAAAAACAGTGCTTCTCAGCCTTCCTTGCTGAAGTGCTAACAGAATAAACATGAGCCCCTGGAGGGTCTAGAAGCAGAGAGCATGAAATTTCTTTTTAGACACATGTTTTATCTTAAAAATCCTTGCAAATTTTGCATTGCATGCCATAAAATGTTATCTATTTGTCTTAATATAGCCATGTTATTTTAAATAATTTATAATCAAGTAAAGTTGAAGTGCCGGGAGAACGTGCCAGGTTTATCCTATGGCATAGCTTCCCCTGGTCCAGCACTGCCTACCCCAGCTTAATGAGCGTGGCCCCCAGACAAGAGCACATCGCAACAGCAGCACACTGGCCACACCTGCTTCCCTACATTTTGTTGAAAGGGTATGCAAGAAAACGGGAATTCGAAACTCACCTTTACTAACAATGGTTTATAAAACACGAGCATCCCACCAAAATGGATATCTGGAGTGCCTGATTTCTTCACCCCCTAGAAGATACGGTGTGGGGGACACCTTGTCCCATTGCATCGTGACAGTCTTTAAGTGATGAGAGCTGCCCCAGACTGGCGCCATTAGGTTCTCCACAGCTCCGGTGGAGATCCATTAGCCTGCTTTGTCACCTTATATGATCATGACTTTTTTCTACTATCATCTGTAAGAGAAGAAAGAGGCAAGGGCGTTTTCCTCTGGTGTTCCAGCAACAACGGCAAAAGCTGCCGTTCACTGCACGCTGGCCGTGAGCTGTCTCATTGGAGCCTCACAGCCTTCTTTTCTGTTCTGGTCAATTCCACAGTTATCCTTATCTTTCTGACAAGGAAACAGAGCCTCAGAGATTAACTAAGTAAACTGTGTGGGATCACATAGCTAACGTTGGCCTAACTGTAGGCTGGTGCCCTGAATTGTTGACTATAAACAGCTTCTCCACAGAATCCAGGAAACCCCATCATCCCTGGGTGTGGCTTTCATTCCTTCTGTGGCAGAAACAAGATCTCCTTGTGGGGCTTCCAGGAGCATCTTTTCTGATCTGAAAAGGACCAAAGAGGTAGTCACAGCCTCGTGCTGATTCAGGACGACACACTGGCCCATTCCCAAATGTTCACTGAAACACGATGTTATTAACGGTGAAACCGAGGCAAAGCAGGCCCAGCACAGCTGACATTAAAAAATGCTGACACCCAGCAGCCAGCCTTGTTAAACGTCCAGCAAGGCTCCCGTTGAAGACGATTGGGTAAACACTTGGAGGGATGGGAAAAAAATGTATAAGGAATTCTAAAAACTAACAATCATTGGCTCTACGTGGAAGCTGTGAATTAAAAGAAAAAGTTTCACTCCTTTTAAATATTAGCAGTGAATGTCAGTGGCACTCCATTATTCGTAGTATTAGTACTTTCACGCCGGTTTAATATTTTTGACACTTGTGAATTGGCAGAGACAAGCCCATGTGATGACATTTCAAGACTGATCTTCCTAGTCAGGGAAGATAAGGCAGCGAAGCTGGTTTTAATTAGGATAAGAATCATTTCTTTCTCGGCAGAACTCTTCCTGCACCTTCCTCTGAAGGCAGGATTCCTTTTGAGGGGACCTGGGGTTCAACTGAGAATCCTGGTGAGGGTTGGTACCTCATCGAAGGAGAAAGGGCCTATTAGTGAGAAAATCCATTAGTGGCCCTATGTGTTAGTGTCTGAGTAAATGTGGTCACGATGCACCCCTCGCGAAGGCACAGTGGGACATGGACGCGATCTGGGGCTCCTTTTCCCCTGTTGGAACCCTGCCGCCCTTCCGGTGAAGGTGCTGTGAACAGGTGGCTTCTGCGAGCTGCGGTGCCAGAGTTTCCGTTCCCTTTGACAGTTCCCTTCCTGCTTCCTCAGTTCCATCCTCTGTGAGTTCTCCAGGGTTCACTGCACAGCTCCCTGCCTTTCTTCCTCCTACAGTTTCTCCCTCAAAGCTCTCGTCTCCTCTGTCAACTGTCATTCTTGCAAATGGCTCTCACATCTGTATTTCAGCTGCCCCCCACCCCGCAGGTTTCCATGTGATTGTCTTTGCATCCTCTGAAACACAGTATGTCTTTGTTAGACTGTATGTCTTCAGAGTGGATTTCCTTCTACTCAACTGCTATAGCACTTTTCTGAGGGAGATCTGGTGTAATTTTTAAGCCTTTGGGTCCTGGAGTCAAATGGCTAGATTTTAATCCCAGCTCTTCCACTTAGTTATCTATGTGACCTTGAACCTCTCCAACCCCTAGTTTCCTCATATGTGAAATGGGGTTAATAATTATCTCTACTTCATGGAGTTGTTATAAAGTTTACATGAGATAATTCATATGAACCATATGGTCAGGACTGAACAATAACGCACTAATATTATTACTGTCATTCACTTAGCAACGAATCAGGAAACGATATTCATGAAAATGCATCTATAAAGGCCTCTCCAAATATAACAATTATTGTTACCCCTTCTATTATTCTTTAGCTTTTCTTTAAATTTTCCTTTTTGCCCTGAAATGGATTGCTTTTGCTGTAACTGCAACAGCAGCAGCTAATCCTCTATTACCTGGTACCACAGTGTTTTACACACGTTCCCTCCTCACAATAGCCCGCTTTGCAGATGAAGAAAATGAGCCTCAGAAAAGCTGGGTGGCCTGGCCAGCGTGCCACTTCTGGTGAGAGGCAGACAGGGCTTCACCCAGGACTTTCTAGACGCCTGAGCTTGGACCCTTAACCTCTTTACATCTATACCCCTGATGGCATCCAACCAGGCACAATGCCTGGCACATAAAAGGGATTCAATGAATTAACTGGATGCTTTAAATTATAGTTTATGTCTTTGTGCCACATTATTCCCTCTGGAGTTATAATAATTCGAAGCAGGCAGGTGCAGGGCCCCCTGTGCAAGCAGTATCGTTTCAGCCATAAGTTTCGTAAGTTTTGAAGGGGGCATCCCTCCTGATCGTAAGTGATAGGAACGCAAGTTCTTAGTATATATGTCGTGGTTTATTTGAAGGAAGGAACATAAATATACAATAGTAACCTCAGCTGTTTACCCAGCGTAAATTTTCCTCCCTTTTAATAAACCAGTGGTTCTCAAACTTGGTTGCACATTTATATCACCTGGAGAGTTTAAAAAATTATTGATGCGTCGGGTCCTACCCACTAGTATAATTTAATTGATGTGAGTTTCAGCTGGGCCATCAGGACTTTTACAAGCACCTGGGTGATTCTAATGTTCAGCCAAGGTCAAGAGCTCTTCCAAACTAAAGGTTTCTGGTTTGTTTCCTGGTTGCCTCATTAAATGGAAATGAAAACTGGCAAGTATCGTAATTAATTTAATAGAGAGCTTACTTGTGCATCCAGGCTCCTTGCAGGCATCAATTAGTTTGGTTACAGATGCACAGAAAAGTCTGAATTGTCAACTCTGGTGGCTGTCCTGAGAATCAAAGCACTGCCCTATCCCTATTAGCTGGGCAGTTGGGGGAGGGGCTGATAACTTCAAATCTTCCGGAACATCTGATCAGTGATTCTCTGTTATGCAGTGTGATGAAAAATGCACAAAAGCATATTTCCACATGGGAAAAGCCCACCTGGCCCTAAAGAACTACAGTGTGGTAAGTGCTAGAGGAACCTTAAGTGGCATGTTTGATCTCGGAGCAGTGCTTCAGATTGTCTCAGAGAAGAACCACATTCCTCCAAGTTGATGAGATATTAATCCACTTCTTAGTATTTTCCAGGGTAAATCTTAAGATCTTAGAGCTGGGAAGGATGTTGACTGTCATCTGATAATAGCCCCACCTGCTGTAGGAATCTCTTCTGCAGTATCTTCTACCAGTGTCCGTCCAGTCCCGGGATGAGCATCTCTGGAGAGAAAAGACATAAGCAAAAAGATGAAAAAACAAAATTCACTTGTAATCTCATCTCCTGAAAGTAACCATGCAGAGAGATATACACACTAAGATATTGGATATTGTTAATAGCAGCTTTATTGAGATATAGTTCACGTATCAAACAATTCCCCTATGGAAAGTATACAATTCAGTGGTTTTTAGTGTATTCACAGAGTTGCACAACCGTCACCACAATCAACTTTAGAACATTTTTGTCACTTCGTCAAAAACACCTATACCCATTAGCAGTCACTCCCCTCCCCTCCATCCCGCCCTCAACCCTAGACAACTACTGATCTACTTCTGTCTCTATACATTCGCCTATTCTAGACCATTCATATAAATAGAATTATACAATATGTGGCCTTTAGTGACTGGCTTCATTCACTTAGCATAGTGTTTGCAAGTTTCATCCATGTTGTAGTATGTACAGTACTTCTTTTTTTTTTTATTGCTGAACAATATTCTATTGTATGGATATACCACATGTTATTTATCCATTTGTCAGTTGATGAACATTCAGGTTGTTTCCACTTCTGGTTATTATGAACATCCATGTACAAGTTTTTGTGTGGACACATGTGTACAGTCCACTTGGCTATACACCTAGGAGTGGAACTCCTGAGTCATGATAACTCTATGTTTAACCTTTGGAAGAACTTCCATCTTGTTTTCCAAAGTGGCTGCTCCATTTGACATTCCTGCCAGTAGTGTATGGTTCCAGTTTCTCCACATCGTGAATAATACTGGTTATTTATTTTTCTTTTCTATTATACCCATCCTGATGAGTATGAAGTGGTATTTCATAATTTTGACTTGCATTTCTCTGATGGCTAATAATGTTGAGCATCTTTTCATGTGCTTATTGGCCATTTGTGTATCTTCTTAGGAGAAATGTCCCTTCAGATCCTTTGTCCATTTGTTCATTAGGTTATTTGTCTTTTTATATTGAGTATAAATATATTCAATATAATATAAATTGAATATTTATATAAATATTCAATATAAAGTAATATAAATATTATATATAGTAATATAATATTCAATATAAATTCTGGATACAAGTCCCTTATCAAATAAATGATTTGAAAATATTTTCTCCCATTCTCTGCCATTCTCTGTGTTGTCTTTTCACATCATAGCACAAAAGTTTTTAATTTTGATGAAGTCTAAATTACCTATTTTTTTCTTTGGTCACTTATGCTTTTGATATCAAATCTAAGAAACCATTGCCTAATCCAAGATTTAAGAGTTTTATGGCTTTAGCTCTTTCATTTAGTTCTCTGATCCACTTTGAGTTAATTTTTGTATATAGTGTGAGGAAGGGATCCTGCTTCATTCTTTTGCATGTGGATATCCAGTTGCCCCAGCACCATTTGTTGAGAAGACTGTCTTGCCTCCCACTGAATGATTTTGGCACCCTTGTCAAAGATCAATTGATCGTAAATGCATAGGTTTATTTCTGGACTCTCAATTTTATTCCATTTGTTTATGTCTACTCTTATACCTATGCCACATTGTCTTGATTCTTACAGCTTGTAGTAAATTTTGAAATTGGGAAGTGTGAGTCTTCTAACTTTGTTCTGCTTTTTCAAGATTGTTTTAGCTATTCTGGGTTACTGGAATTACCATACAGATTTCAGGATCTGCTTTGTCAATTTCTGCAAAGAAGCCAGGTGGAATTTTTTTTAATTGAAGTATAGTCGATTTACAATGTTGTGTTAGTTTCAGGTGTACAGCTAAGTGATTCAGTTATACATATATATATATACCTATTTTTTCAGATTCTTTTCCCTTATAGGTTGTTACAAAATATTGAATAGTTCCCTGTGCTATACAGTAGGTCCTTGTTGGTTATCCATTTTATATATAGTAGTGAGTATATGTTAATCCCAAACTCCTAATGTATCCCTCTTCCCCCTTTCCCCTTTGGTAACCATAAGTTTGTTTTCTGTGTCTTTGGATCTATTTCTGTTTTGTATATAAGTTCATTTGTATCATTTTTTAAAGATTTTACATGTAAGCAATATCATATGATACTTGTCTTTCTCTGTCTGACTTACTTCACTTAGTGTGATAATCTCCAGGTCCATCCATGTTGCTGCAAATGGCATTATTTCATTCTTTTTTATGGCTGAGTAATATAAATAATAAATGCTGGAGAGGGTGTGGAGAAAAAAGGAACTGTCCTACACTGTTGGATGTAAATTGGACAACAGTATGGAGGCTCCTTAAAAAAACTAAACATAGAGCTACCATATAATCCAGCAATCCCACTCCTAGGTATATATCCAGAGAAAACTCTAATTCAAAAAGATACATGCACCCCATTGTTCATTGCAGCACTATTTACCATAGCCAACACATGGAAGCAACCTAAATGTCCATTGACAGATGAATGGATAAAGAAGATGTGGTACATTTATACAATGGAATATTACTCAGCCAGATGGAATTTTGATGGAGATTGCATTGAATCTGTAGATCAACCTGGGGATTATTGCCATCTTAACAATATTAAGGCTTCCAGTCCATGAACATGAGATATCTTTCCATTTACAAGATATATTATTTTTAAAAAGAAATTGCCCCCGTTGTACATTTTAAAAAATTATTCTTTGTTGGATTTTAATTCTAAAAGTAATACAGACTTATTGTAATAAGGTCAAATAATAGAGAAGTAAAAAGGAAAATATTAATCTCCCCCCTACACCAAGTTCCATTTACTTATTCATTCATTCAGTTAATTAATTCACTCAGCACATATTTAATGCATGCTTCTATGTTCCAAGCACTGTCCTAGGCAACAGGAATACAGTAGCAAACAAGACAAAATCCTTGACTTAAGGGAACTCACATTCTTGTGGTAGGGGCGACTTGTCCCAAGATAGAAGCCAAATAAGTAGATGTGTAGTATGTTAGGTAGCAATAAGTGTTACTGAGAAAACTAAATCAGGAAGTGGTGAAGGTGAGATTGGTTTTACAGAGAGTGATCAGGGAGGGCTTTTCTGGAGGAAGGGAAGGAGTGAAGTGAGCAAGCCATGTGGATATATTATACAGTGGAAGAGTGGTCCAGATAGAGGGCTAGCTAGAATGGAGTGAGCAAGGAGGGGAGTGAGAGGAGATGAGGTGAGCAGGTTGGGGGGGATACGTGGGGGACTGATCCCCTAGGGCCCTACAGGTTTTTGGAAGGACCTTGGCTTTTATTTTGAGTGAGCTGGGAGCCATCAGAGGGTTTTGAGTAAAGGAGAGAAATGATCTGACTCATGTTTTAAAGGATCACTCTGCTGTATTGAGAATATATCTTGACATGTAAGAAGAGAGAACCAGTCAGAAGGCTATTGCAACAAATTATCCAAGTGAGAGATGATGATGGCTTGGACCACGTTGGTGATGATGAAGGTGGTGAGAAGTCCTGGGGTTCTGCTTATATACTGACAGTGAAGCCAACAAGAATTGCTGATAGATTAGAGCTAGGGTTAAAAAGAAGTTGGATACAGGGTTACTCTCTTAGACCTTTTGGGCTGCTATAACATAATACCATAGATCGGGTGGTTTATACAACAGAGGTTTATTTCTCCCAGTTCTGGAGGCTAGGAAATCCAAGATCAAGATGCCAGCAAATTCAGTGTCTGGTGAGGACCTGCTTCCTAGTTCATAGACAGCCAGCAGGGGTGAGGGAGCTCTCTGGGGTCTCTTTAAGAGGGCACTAATCAACTCATGAGGGCTCTACCCTCATGACTTAATCACCTCCCAAAGGCCCCACCTCCAGATACATCACATTGGGGGTTAGCTTTCAACATCTGAATTTTGGGAGGATGCAAACATTCAGTCTGTTACAGTTACCATGTTTGATATCCTGCAACACTATTCTCTGTTTTAATGTGATGCTTTTTCTTCAGTTCATTTCTTAATCCTAATCTTCTAGATGAGCCTTGAGCTTTTAAGACATCTCAGAATGTTTCTTTGTTTTTCGTTTTTTGTTTTTTGGGGTTTTTTTTTCTGAGCCTTTTCTTTCAGTGACTGGTCGCATTGATAGCCCTGAGGACTGTACTGCCCTAAACCCATCATCATGCCCCATTAACAAGAATCTTTCTTTTCCAGAAACTTTCTATCTAACAGTGTCCTCAGTGAGCCTCTCACGCTCAAGTGTTCTAGTTGACTCTTCCATGGCCAGTGAACAGACCCCTTACCAGCTCTTTGCAGCCTGTACGTTTAAATAGGCAGTTCTCGCTTCCTGTTCCCAAGTCTCTGTCAACAGTGTTTCTAGCTTCATTTATTTCCTTATTCCCTGTGAGCATATCTGACAGGTAGCCTCCTGTTCTTTCTCAGTGCAAATATCATATCTGAATTTTGCATTTACCTTATGATTATTCTTATCCCAGCCAGACATGAGCCACGAGAATTTAGGACTGGATATTTTCCATCACAGGCTGTATCTGACAACACTATTTTTTAAAATAAAATTTGAAATTATACCTGTTGCCCCACAGAACCAAAGAAGCCTAAACAAAATGTCAAATGCATGCTGCGTTCCCCATGCCCGCCTCCGACGCGGGTAGCGGGGGAGGCTGGGAGGAGATAATGATACCCTGTGCCTTTCTTATAATCACCGTTCGCCCCTAACCACTCTTCAAGACCTTGTTTCTTTCTTCCAGTCTAGAGAGTGTTATCAGAAGATCTTAGAAATAAACCCCCAGCTGCAGACACAGGTGAAAGGTGAGACTTCCTGCCGATGTCCTTGTTCAAATTGCACCTCCCCTCTGTGCCCCGGTCCTGGGGTGTCCTCCATGCCTTCTCTGCACTTGGCCGCAAGCACAGCCACGCCCAGCCCTTCACAATCACATCCTCTCATGACAGCCCAGCCTTGCTCCTCTTCCTCTGTTCTTGGCCTTCCTCCTTTTCTCCACCATCCTCCCTCCAAGCCTTCTAGACAAGGAACAGTGTTGGCCTTGAATAATTCCCAAGATGTTTTAAGATTCCTGGTAGAAACTGTACACGCCTCCTAAAATTCTCCCTGCTGAAGATGAGTCTGAATTATTTTAATGCTTTCTGCCTTTCAGCCTCCTCCCATCCTTAAAACAGGTTGCTCCGTGTGTGGACATGTTGATTGTTAGGGTTTTGTTGTGTTTTCCTTCTTGTTTTGCTAGACTACCTGAATCAGGTAGATCTTCGGGAGAAAGCAGACCTTCAAGAGAAGGAAGCCCAGGAAGCACTGGATTCAAGCACGAATACAGCCGTGATGACCAAGAATCTTCTGGAGATTCTTTCCAAGCCTGATCAGATCCCCTTGTTCTATGCAGGGGGGATTGAAATCCTGACTGACATGATGAAGGATTGTAAGCCAGCGATGTGTGTGATCTCATGAATATTGTCAGTATAAGGGGACAGAGTTTAGAGGTCTGTCCTCATGAGGCAAAGAATCCGTTCCTCCCTTCCTTCCACCAATATTGATTGAAGGTCTACTATAATGTAGGTGCTAGAGAGGGTGCTTAAGAGACGCAACCCATCCCAGCTCCATCCCCTCCTCAGAGCATGCTGACACATGACACACAGGCTGTAAACACTACACAATATGACACAAAACACACAGACGGCATGCACTCCATATATACTCACAACACACACACACACACACAGCATGTGCTCACTATCATGTATACTTACATACATCACACACACACACACACACACACACCACGCGTGTGGGACAAATATACCACATATGCTTATATCACATACAAGCACACCACATACATTCACCCCTCACGGGTGTGCCCCACGTGCTGCACATACCCACACACCCTTTGCATACCCCTCACAGACCCCGTATACACCCCCAACACCCTGCACCAGCCCCACAGGTTTCCCCCCAACCGTAGAGGAATGGAAGACAGAGTTTTGTGGGATAAACTGTAACGTTCATCCCAGTTACACTTAGTGGCGGCTTAGGATGTGGAAATAGTTTCAGAGCAAACATCAGCTGTCCTGCTAACGAGAGCCACAGTGCTCTGCTTTAGTAGTTTCTGCAATTACTGATCCCAGGGCTGAAACCAGTGTTGTTACTCAGTGACAGAATGATGTTTGTACAAATGGATGGAGTCTGATTTCCTCTAGTGTACTGTGGAGGGTGCTCAAATATCCCTGCAGTAGTTTCTTGGAGATTATAGGTTCCTCTCTAGAGCCTGGAAACAGCTTTGAAATAAACATTTATTAAGAACAGATGGATATGCCAGTTCTTCTAGGAGGTTAAGCGGCTCCTGGAGACTCTCTAGAGATTACAGAATGATGAGTTGTCAGATCACTCTTGGGGCCCCCCCCCAGGCTCAGCTCTCCTCTGAACAGGGCATCCCTCTCACGGTGGCTGATGACAGCCTTAGGTTTCAGAATTGGAGGTATTTGTTTCTGCCCAAACTGTGGATTTGGTGATCTAGACATTCCATATTGGGTTTCTGTTATCATCTGGCTCTGTGACAGTTAGACATCAGCCAGACAGTTCAGGAGTCTGACGACACGGTTTTCTCTGACCTTGTTTCAGGCACGGAACGAACTTTATTCAGAACACACAATGGATTCAGTATCATCAGTGAGAATGAGGTCATAAGAAGGTAGGGATGTTTGTAAAGACAGCCTGGCATCAAAGCAAGGAAAGACAACCAGTTCTCATGAAATCAGACACTCATCACACAGGCAGCGTGATCACTGGATGGTACTACCTTCAGTCAATACTGGGTTAGGAAAACTTCCCAGGGTTCCTCCAAGCACTTCAGAGTCAGAGAAATGGCCACTCTTGCTGGTTTCCCACCAGTTTTTGCAAGATTGCTCTTTGTTCTTGTCCTCTTTTGGACTTTGCTGATCATAACAGGAAATGAGATCAGCTGGTTCCTGGCTGATCTCATCTATCATTGTATCTGAAGGAAGACCCCTATGGCAGGAGGTAGTTTGCTAAATTTATTTTGTATTTCAATTGTTCTGGTGCAGTTCCCATGGCTTAGGACACTGGTGTGGGTTGGAGTCACCAGCACACGTTTGTGTGTGTGATGAGGCTCACGAACCCTAAGTGGTCTGCTGGCCCACCACAGTTCATTGGTCCTGCTGCAGCCAATGCCCTGGCCTCTGGCTCACCACCCTCCCTCTGTGCAGACCCAGCTTCCTTGGCTGCATCCTTGTCCTGGAGCTCTCAGTTGAGGTCCTAGCAGTCCCTTTTGGTCCTGGTGACCTGCGGCTCTGAATTAAGAAGTGACTTTCTTAAACCCATATTTGAGGAGTATGGAGGTGAAATAAAACTAATTGAAAGGAAGATCAAGACTGATTTGCAGTTTTAATATTGCTCTACCTTGCCCATTGTAGGTGCTTTTCCACAGCAGGAAAAGATGCAGTGGAAGAGACAGTATGCATGTCTGTTCTCGGGCTCTGGCAAGCGGTGTGCAGTGAGAATGGTAAGCCAGGGAATAACCATCGATCATCGTTAATGCGCTGGTAATGGGAGGGCTACGGGGCGGGGGTGTGGGCAGGCAGGATTGTTCCTCTAGGACAGGCCCTGGAGATGGCGGTCTAGACACTCCCCTGGAAAAGCATATGGATCAGAAGCGAGACCTGCGCTGCAGTCGTGTCTCCGGCAACCTCGCAGCCGCCTCCGCAGTGGGCAAGGTCACGGTCAGCATCATGCGTGGTCTCATCACCTGGGCACTTGCCCTGGCTCTTTGCAGACTAGTGATTTCAGCTTGTGCACTGGCGGTGAGGAAGGCAGAGTTTTTCCTTTTCTGTCTGCTGAAAAATAGTGCTCCCTTTTTGCTGACCACAGTACCGGTTTCAGCATCATGAGATTTACAACCATCCCTCCCGGCCTCTTGTGACACTGATTGATTCATGCATAATATTGGGACAGTAACATGCTATGGGGAGTTATTTACTGTAACTCTTCCTTTTTTGCATATTAGCCTCTTCCGGGGTTCACTGAGTTTTTGTACAGTCTTATCACTTTAGTGACCTCAATAAAAATTTTAGGTATTTCCCTCATTTTTTAAAACAATTGTATTTTTTTTTATACAAGCAACTCTATGCCAATAAAATGGACAATCTGGAAGAAATGGACAAATTCTTAGAAATGCACAACCTGCCAAGACTGAATCAGGAAGAAATAGAAAATATGAACAGACCAATCACAAGCACTGAAATTGAAACTGTGATTAAAAATCTTCCAACAAACAAAAGCCCAGGACCAGATGGCTTCACAGGTGAATTCTATCAAACGTTTAGAGAAGAGCTAACACCTGTCCTTCTAAAACTCTTCCAAAATATAGCAGAGGGGAGGAACACTCCCAAATTCCTTCTACGAGGCCACCATCACCTTGATACCAAAACCAGACAAGGATGTCACAAAGAAAGAAAACTACAGGCCAATATCACTGATGAACATAGATGCAAAAATCCTCAACAAAATACTAGCAAACAGAATCCAACAGCACATTAAAAGGATCATACACCATGATCAAGTGGGGTTTATTCCAGGAATGCAAGGATTCTTCAATATACGCAAATCTATCAGTGTGATAAACCATATTAACAAATTGAAGGAGAAAAACCATATGATCATCTCAATAGATGCAGAGAAAGCTTTCGACAAAATTCAACACCCGTTTATGATAAAAACCCTGCAGAAAGTAGGCATAGAGGGAACTTTCCTCAACATAATAAAGGCCATATATGACAAGCCCATAGCAAACATCATCCTCAATGGTGAAAAACTGAAAGCATTTCCACTAAGATCAGGAACAAGACAAGGTTGCCCACTCTCACCACTCTTATTCAACATAGTTTTGGAAGTTTTAGCCACAGCAATCAGAGAAGAAAAGGAAATAAAAGGAATCCAAATCGGAAAAGAAGAAGTAAAGCTGTCACTGTTTGCAGATGACATGATACTATACATAGAGAATCCTAAAGATGCTACCAGAAAACTACTAGAGCTAATCAATGAATTTGGTAAAGTAGCAGGATACAAAATTAATGCACAGAAATCTCTGGCATTCCTATATACTAATGATGAAAAATCTGAAAGTGAAATCAAGAAAACACTCCCATTTACCATTGCAACAAAAAGAATAAAATATCTAGGAATAAACCTACCTAAGGAGACGAAAGACCTGTATGCAGAAAATTATAAGACACTGATGAAAGAAGTTAAAGATGATGCAAATAGATGGAGAGATATACCATGTTCTTGGATGGGAGGAATCAACATTGTGAAAATGACTCTACTACCCAAAGCAATCTACAGATTCAATGCAATCCCTATCAAACTACCACTGGCATTTTTCACAGAACTAGAACAAAAAAATTCGCAATTTGTATGGAAACACAAAAGACCACGAATAGCCAAAGCAATCTTGAGAACGAAAAAAGGAGCTGGAGGAATCAGGCTCCCTGACTTCAGACTATACTACAAAGCTACAGTAATCAAGACAGTATGGTACTGGCACAAAAACAGAAAGATAGATCAATGGAACAGGATAGAAAGCCCAGAGATAAACCCACACACATATGGACACCTTATCTTTGATAAAGGTGGCAGGAATGTACAGTGGAGAAAGGACAGCCTCTTCAATAAATGGTGCTGGGAAAACTGGGCAGGTACATGTAAAAGTATGAGGTTAGATCACTCCCTAACACCATACACAAAAATAAGCTCAAAATGGATTAAAGACCTAAATGTAAGGCCAGAAACTATCAAACTCTTAGAGGAAAACATAGGCAGAACACTCTATGACATAAATCACAGCAAGATCCTTTCTGACCCACTTCCTAGAGTAATGGAAATAAAAACAAAAATAAACAAATGGGACCTAATGAAACTTCAAAGCTTTTGCACAGCAAAGGAAACCATAAACAAGACCAAAAGACAACCCTCAGAATGGGATAAAATATTTGCAAATGAAGCAACTGACAAAGGATTAATCTCCAAAATTTACAAGCAGCTCATGGAGCTCAATAAGAAAAAAACAACCCAATCCAAAAATGGGCAGAAGACCTAAATAGACATTTCTCCAAAGAAGATATACAGAATGCCAACAAACACATGAAAGAATGCTCAACATCATTAATCATTAGAGAAATGCAAATCAAAACTACAATGAGATATCATCTCACACCAGTCAGAATGGCCATCATCAAAAAATCTAGAAACAATAGATGCTGGAGAGGGTGTGGAGAAAAGGGAACACTCCTGCACTGCTGGTGGGAATGTGAATTGGTTCAGCCACTATGGAGAACAGTATGGAGGTTCCTTAAAAAACTACAAATAGAACTACCATATGACCCAGCAATCCCACTACTGGGCTTATACCCTGAGAAAACCAAAATTCAAAAAGAGTCATGTACCAAAATGTTCATTGCAGCTCTATTTACAATAGCCCGGAGATGGAAACAACCTAAGTGCCCATCATCGGATGAATGGATAAAGAAGATGTGGCACATATATACAATGGAATATTACTCAGCCTTAAAAAGAAACGAAATTGAGTTATTTGTAATGAGATGGATAGACCTAGAGTCTGTCATACAGAGTGAAGTAAGTCAGAAAGAAAAAGACAAATACCATATGCTAACACATATATATGGAATTTAAGAAAAAAAAGGATGTCATGAAGAACCTAGGGGTGGGACGGGAATAGAGACACAGACCTACTGGAGAACGGACTTGAGGATATGGGGAGGGGGAAGGGTGAGCTTTGACAGGGCGAGAGAGAGTCATGGACATACACACACTAACAAATGTAGTAAGGTAGATAGCTAGTGGGAAGCAGCCGCGTGGCACAGGGCTATTAGCTCGGTGCTTTGTGACAGCCTGGAGGGGTGGGATAGGGAGAGTGGGAGGGAGGGAGATGCAAGAGGGAGGACATATGGGAACATATGTATATATATAACTGATTCACTTTGTTATAGAGCAGAAACTAACACACCATTGTAAAGCAATTGTACCCCAATAAAGATGTTAAAAAAATTGTATTTTTTTTTTAATGAGGGGAAAATGTTTGACTTTGGACACGAAACAGTGAAAATGGGAAGAGTGATAGCTGTGTATGCCATGCACAGGCTTCTGTGGGGAGCTGTCGAGAGAGCTTGTAAATGCAGCTTGTAAACGATTAAATGCTGAATGTGAGATAATATGATTTTTTTCCTGATTTAGTAGGGTGGAGGAATCATGTTAAATTCTAGAATTCTTAAGTTCTAGAGAATCAGGGGGACTCCTCCCTGCAGGGAATTACGTTCAGACTAATAATCCTAATGAAGGCGCCCTGCTGCCTGTAGAACACTGCACCGGCTCCGACTGCCCAAGGGTTAGGGAGGCAGGCTTGGTGACCGGGCATTTCCTCAGTATGAATTGGACATGCTTCCCTCCGTGCAGCCCAACTTCCTCACCCTGCAGCCCACTTTGGTTTCTGTGAACCTTGGGGTCACATATTTCTTTAGTATCTGGAAAAATACTGTCGGACACAGCCTGTGACGTACATGCTGTATCTCAAATCAATGAAATCTTGGTATATCCAATTCAATAAATACAGAGCTGTTTTTAAAAAGGACAAAGGAATGCTTAAAAGTAAAGACATGGAAATATGTCTGTGATATAGTGCTGACTGAGAGAGAAAAGCCAGTTTCAGGGTAGGATGTATCATATTTTAACATTGTTCGTAAGAAGGGTGAATACTAGCCCCCTTAGGGAAAGGGCTTACCTGGAGGGGATACGGACGAGAGAAGAGGACTTTCATTTTCAGCTGTATACACGTTGTGTTATTTGAATTGTTTGCACTGAGCTACTTTTCATTTTTATGTAAACTAAACAAACTCTGCTCTTTCATAGCTTAGCCTCATACCCCAGCCTGTACCTCCGCCTGCTCTCAAATTCACGTACCTCGTTAGAAAATGCACCAGGCGAAAGCAGGGTGCGGGCAAATCTGATGCCACCGCCCTGGAAATAGCTCATGGTCTAGGAAGGGGAGCATTCTTTATTAATTAATGTTCTCATGTGATCGTTCTAGTTTTCTAGAAAAAACTCAAATAGTTGCTCTGGCCATTATATGAAAATCGATGGTCTAAAGCTCTTCCACCATTTAGCTGATTTCTTTTCCTTTCCTCACATTTCTGAACACCGTACGCCGAGAGGCCTCCGGCCAGAATAGTGATAATAGCTAATGTATGTGTGCCAGCCCCTGTTCTCCGCACCATCACGTATTAACTCACTTGATCCTCACGACAACTCTGTTATGTTGGTCACCTTCCTCGTCCCACTGATAAGGAGCACGGGGTTGATGACTCGGCTAAGGTCGTTTCTTGGTCATTCAGACCCTGCAGTCTGGTCCTAGAATCCGTGCTCTTACCCTTCATTATCCTGCCTCTCAAATGCATGGGGAAGAGTTGGGTTTCCCGTTGAGATGTGGGGAGACTGAACTGGTGTGACTGCTGTCATGGTCTGCGCTAGATGGACGTGCCCTGTGTTTTGCAGAGGAGAACCAGCGCCTGCTTGTGCTGCACCCCGACATGGGCCAGCTGCTGCCCTCCCTCTTGGCCTCCAGGGTCCCGAACATCCGGCAGCAGACCCTGGCCCTGCTGCTGCAGCTCGCGCAGACAGAGAATGGACGGAGCCTGATCATGGGCCACCTTGACCTGACCGGGTAAGGCTCTGCGCTGTGGGTGGGAGCTTCCCGGCAGCATCTCAGACCTTACCTGCCACATTAACACCTGCCTGGCTCCTGTCTCACATCTCTGACGTGAGAGGTGCCAGCCTACCAGATTAAGGTTCAGAAACAGAAAGAGCCTTTGAGAAGAACACTCCCTCATGAGGACCTTCAGGACACTCCTGTCTGAACTTGGTACCATGGACAGTGTCACTTCTCCTGAGCCTGTTTCCATCTCACAGACATTGCAGACCTTGTAAATATGGAAGCACTTCCAAAACCAGCAATTGGGAACCCAACTGTAAAATAGGCTATTTGTTTCTGCCCTTTTAGCCTCAGTCCTGGCTCTACCCTGTTCCTGTCCTTACTTTTCTTCACTTATTCCTGTTTTAGGTAATACTATCCGATTTTGCATATCCTTAAACCCTTTCTGGAGCAACGTAGGGTATAAGTAAAGAAAACACATTTCAAATACTGTTACATGTAGGTCTTTCCAAGGCTTAAGGTGATAGGAATGGAATGCTCCTCTTTCCTAAGTAAACTTTTTAAAAAATGGCTGAAGCACAGTGATTCTGCCCAGTGCTTTTCCTTCGAAAGATTATTCGTTCAAATGTGTGAAATTGCCACTTTTTATGTCACAAAAGGCTGCATGTGGTTCAACCGAAAAGAAATAGTAGCAATGATTTACCTTTGCTTTATAAATGCTGCCTATGTAACCTAAAAACAGAAGTCGGCTTCCGATTCTGTTCACTACCATGTCATGGGGAGGGAGGCAAGATAAGTGTCATCACCCCATTTCCCAGGTGGGGCAGGAGAAAGTGCAGCTACTGACTCGGGGCATCTCAGCCAGCTGTCTCCCAGGCCTTGGAGCCTCTCTCCTACTCTCTGTTCCCCAAAAGGAAAGCAATCAAATATGAAGCTGTGTCAGACCTTCTTGGACCACAGCGAGACCTCTGGGGCTGGTCCCGTGTGAGTGAGGAAGTCCATGTGCGCTGAGGACAGGATAAGCCTTGGCTGTGACTCTCCCCTTCTCAGCCCAGCTCAGCAGCCCCATGGCTCACAGGAAAGGCCTTGGCAGCCCCCGAAGCTCAACCTACACAGGCAGACAAATCGTTAGCAGAGTTAAATCCTCAAAAGCGCATTTCACATTTCAAATGACTCTTCAGTCATTTCCTCAATACCTTCATCATATGTTTTTTCATTTGGTTTTGGTCTCTTTGAGTAAATGTAGCTATAGTTATCATAAGCTTTCTCCCCAGCTATCTTTGAATCGCTTGAGTTTCATTTGAACTTCTCCAGTGTCTTGGCATTTGTGATCATCTTGTGTAGTCCTGCCTACTTTCCTTAGACAGTCAAAGAAACCTCAGTTTGTTACCTGTGTGCCCACTCTTCTCGTTAATGACCATCTCCAGTTAAACCGGAAAGAGATGGAACGTGTTCTCTGAAATGAAATGAGATAGTCTGAAACAGGACAGGGCTGCACACAGGTTCCATGACCCTCACATTCCTCCCCAAATGAGAAAGTGAAGGGACAAATGTGCATGGACAGGAGCCGAGTGAGG
The DNA here is from genome assembly GCF_005190385.1 of Monodon monoceros. Classification (NCBI taxonomy): domain Eukaryota; kingdom Metazoa; phylum Chordata; class Mammalia; order Artiodactyla; family Monodontidae; genus Monodon; species Monodon monoceros. The sequence continues at coordinate 18,536,792 of NW_021703784.1, read as the reverse complement.
GCCAGTATCCCTTTGTGAAAAGCTCTGGGGTTTTAGATTCAAGCAGTCCGGAGCCCACGTCCTCTGCTTGTCCCTTTCTACTTGTGTGACCCAGGAAAGCTGCTAAGCCTTGAAGTGCCTGGTATCTCATCTGTATCACAGACTTATGGTGAAGCTTCAGAGACATGATACCCGTATGCTAGGTAAAATTTTTTCTGCTGCATTTGACAGATTACTTGGCCAAGAGAACTGGTCTTGTTTTTCTCATGTAACAAAAAGACTAAAGATGGTAACAGCTGGTTTGGTGGTTTAACAATGGCAGGGTCAAGGTCTCTGTCCTTCTCTTGACCTTTCCCTCATGGTCACACAAGGCTGCTGCAACTCCAAGCATCACATCCCTCTTTAAGACAGGTTAGCACCAACTGGGTCTGTCCCTTTTATCAAGAGGAGCTACTGCTTTTGTTTCTCTTTGGTCAGAATTGTGTCACATGCCACCCTGGGGGGGAAGATGGTTCCAGCTTCTGTGGTAGAGGCAGGCAGGATAGAACGCAACCCTCCCGCATCCCAGTGTTTGACGTGTCTGAAGACATTGATGTTTTCCAGGTCAAGCATCCTGGTTTCCTCAACCGTTCCTCAGGTGGTTCGACTTCCAGACCCCTCCCAGAACAAGCTGCTAAATAAACCCAGTACCATAAATGTGGGTGACTGGAGGCCGTACTCCTGAATCTAAGAGCCCAGTTTGATGGGCTCTTTTCTGTCTTTATCTCCTGTTATAGCCTAATGGCATCTGGTCCTAATGATATCATTCTTCCTGGCCCTACTCCCACTCCCTACTGTTCCTTCTTGGCTCCCTTTGCAAGCCTCCTTTATGCTGTCATCTTTCCACGTCAGGGACCGCAAGATCCTACCCTTGGCCCTCTTCTTGTCCATGGACCTAATTATCATGTCTAAGTCTCTCTCAAATGTTACAAGGAAACATCCTTCTGCAACTGGGCTCCTTCATCGCAATGTCACAAGTATCATAAACTTAGTGTTTCAAAAGCGGTTCTTCAAACCAGAGCCTCTAGCTGAATTTTCTGTCTTCATAGATAGCATTTCCATCCACCCCGTTGCCTAGGCCAGAATCCTGAGAGCTCCCTGGTTGGCTCCTGCCCACATCCCTGAGAAAATGGTACTTGTCAGTCCTATCTCCTCCGCATCTCCTGGATTCATTTCCTCTGGCTCTCCTGCACCGTCTCCCATCATTACTTCTAGGTCATTGTGAGGCCTCTTTCTTCTCAACTGTGCGTCTTACTCTGCCCCGTCTCAGCTCAGTCCCTTAACCTTTATTGTCTGGAAAACCCCGGTTCTCCCCCCGTTGGATTCCCTGGTTCCGGTACTACCTGCTCTGATCCACCTGCAGCACACCACCAAAGGGATTTGTCCCAAATGCACATCTGTCCTGTTACTTTCCTGCTTAAAATGCCGTAATTACTCTACTGTCTCTAAGACTAGTTCTTGAATTTCTGAGAAATGTAGCGCTTAGGAGTCACCTGGGGGCTTTATTAGAATACAGCTTCCTGGGGCCTCCTCTAGCTCAGAGACTGAGAGGGGTTCAAGAGCCTTCAGCCCTCCCCATACACCCCCACCAAGCAAGTCGTCCACTGCCCACACTCGGGACACAGGCTAACAGGGGAAAGTACACACATTCCAGAAGGCCCCCCGTGACCCAGGCTGGCTCTGCCCAGCTCCCCAGCCTCGCAGCCCTCTGTCCTCCCCGCTCCCTAAGCACTAGCTGTGAGGAAACGCTAGCAGTCCCCAAGTGTGCCTCTGCTATGTATGCCTCATCGTCTTTGAGACGGCTGTGTGCTCAGCCTCAGATGCTCTGCTCCCGTCCCCACGTGTCTGACGCTGGCCTACAAGCTCCTTGGAGCTGGGGCCTTGTCTTGTTTCATCCCTGTGGCTCCAGAACCTACCACATCACCTAGCACATAATGCCCGTAAGTGTTGTTGACTGAACGGACAAAGGGACAAGTAGCCAATGCTGCACTTTCAATGATGCGGAAATGTCATCCTCATCTCCATCCTCCCACAGCTCTTGCCAGGGGGACTCTGTGCCCACTTGACATGTGTCTGTTTCTAACCTATCATCTGACACACGTCCCTGTACGAGACAGGAGCTCAGTACTGTGTCCCAGCACTGAGCACGACACTCAGCACGCTGTGGGTGCTTGGTGTGGGTTTGCTGGATGGACAAATGCCTTCTTCTCTCTTCTGACCTGGCGCTGGTCAGTCTGTTAAGGCAGCCTGAGACTGCATTAGCTTTTCGGCAGCTGCACCGGACTGTTTGCTCGTATACCAGGTTTGCCACTGGCTAAAAATTTGTAAGTTTTTTTCACATGAGTCAGGTATAAACCAGGTCTCCCAATTCTGTTACTTAAACAGAATTTCCAGCTCTAAGTGAAAGACTTTGAGTTTAACTCTCTGAAATTTCATCTGATATATTCAGCAACCTATCAAAATCTTGTTAAATCTTGATTCCATCCCCCACTTCATTAGGGGGCCTTCCCACTTAGTCATCAGTAGATTAGTAAGGGTGCCATTTAGATGTCATTTGTGTGATTCAACTTGGCCAAGCCAGAGTCCCAGGGCAGAGGCACCAGAGATTCTTTCCAAGTCAGCATCTGATAATCAGTGAACTTTGGTTAAAACTGTTAATTCCCCTGGGCCCTCCCGTTAAGTGGTAGAGCCATTCCCACGGGAGGGTGTCTGCCTCATTGGGGTGGGCAGGGGCTGGGCTTCCTGGTGGGCATGGTAAGGCCCTTTCAGCTTATTTCACTCAGGTGCTGACTCCTTCCTGGCCTCCATGTGAAGCCTCCTTGTTGGGGATGCTGTCAGCGGGAGGTCAGCCCACCCTGAGGGTGTTATGGATTTTTGCAGGTTGTTGGAAGCCCTCGTGTCGTTTCTTGATTTCTCAGATAAGAAGGCCAACTCAGCCATGGGACTGTTCACAGACTTGGCTCTGGAAGAAAGGTAATTTTTGTTTCCAGAAATTGACATTTCTTCTTCAACCTTTGTTGAACTGTCTGATCTTCTAAAACGTGAGGCACACGGGAGGCTAGACCAACTGAGCATCACAAGATTCACTGCGTAGGACAGCTGATGTCCTCAGGGGCCGTGGTCAGCCACTCCCGTTCCAGTCCCTCTAGGTGCAGGGGGCGACCCGGCCCTCAATGAGCTTGGAAGCCGTAACATACTTAGAACAGTAACTCCCCCAGCAAGCAAGTCTGCTATGCGGTGAGGCTTCTTCCCCTAATCAGTGCCTAATAGGAACTGCCTGGCAGACATGTGCTGATTAAATGAGAGAGAAAGAGAGGGAGAGAGGGAAAGAGGGAGAGAGGGAGGGGGAGGGAGGAGAAACACAGTAACAAAGTAGAGCCCTCCCGGGCCGCCAGTGGCAGTATGGGTAACCATCCCCCGTGCTTTTTTTTTTTTTTTCTTTGTTTAGCTGCTGCTGGGGAAGACAGTAAAGGTCTTAGATTTTCATAACTTTTCAGTTTTTTAAAAACTGCATCTTGTTTTGTTTTTGATTTCTTCATCAACTTTAGGGCGTCTTACTTAGGAACCGTCATACAATGAGAGAGAGCTGTTTGTGCTGGCAGCCGGCCATCAGCACGGGCTGGGAGGGTGTACTCGCCTCTCTAGCTGGTGGAGGTGTGTGTGCCTCGGGGCCCTCCTCACAGCTGTGACACGTAAACATGCTTACACCGTGTCTCCTGTTTGCACGGCGCACAGCGTGTAGACTCAAAGCAAGGGGAGGGCAGGGGTGGCGCTAAGTCAGTTCGGCAGAAACCTAGGGATTCCAGCAGCTTCTGCATGAGAGAGCCACCCTCTGAGATCTGTTGTTTAACGTCAAAGGCAAGTCTCCAGGCTAAGAAAAAGTAAAGCCACATTACCTGCCCAGTGACGACCTTTTTCGGTTCCGAATGAATCATCCATGCAGGGGCAAATCACACGGGCCCAGGGTTGGACGGTCTGCTCCATCACCCAAGATGCTGTATTTATGTTTTAGTTTGCACGGGGTAGAAATAAATCATGGCTGATGTTCTCTCGACAGATTCCAAGTCTGGTTCCAGGCCAGCCTTCCAGATGTTCTCCTGGCACTGACGGGCGTGCTGGTGAGTAAGCCCTCATTTTATCACCTGTGACAGACCCTTTTGGGAGCATGAGCAGGGCTGTTTCAACACAGTTTACACCCCAGAACTCCTGTTGCCTCTCAGGTTGATTAATCATTTATTCACAGCTGGAATTTATACAAGTCTTGGTTGTTGAAACAGCTGCAGTGGGGGCAGGTGGAGATGGCATACGGGCAGAGCTGGTTACAGGGGAGGAAAGCCTGCCTGGGGGCTGCAGTAGGTGAAGGTGGAGAGTTTGTCGGTCTCCATCAGTCTTCTTCTGAGCCAAGTCCCGTCATAAGTACCACGTGCAACCCTGTCCCCTGAAAGGCAGTCATCTCGGTCAGGAGGGCAGGTGTGGTGGTTGGAGCTGATGAGGGAGAAAATTGCCAGGCCGGGAGTCCTCCAGGAGAGCGTGCTGTGACTAGACCTGTCCCCAGTGAGCCATAGAAGTTTCAGGGGACCTTAGAGGGCATACTGACACGCCAATATTTCACAGATGTGGAAACGGAAGGTCTGAGAAGGGACAGGACTTGTCCCAGTGCCCCCAGCTAGTTGATGGAGCGACTGGGATTAAGCCCCAGGCCTCCCTATTCCAGACCAAGGTGATTTGGGGTCTCCCCCTCTGTGTGCCTCCTTCCTTTCTGCCAGCGTGACCCCACCGATGTCCCCATGTGGCATAACGCTATCTGGTTCCCAGACATTTTGGTGAGTGAGGGATGCCCCTAGAGATTATTCTGGCATCATTTGTCTGCTCTCTGCAGATTCGCTTTCTCTTCATCCCCTTTTAGAAGAGAGATCCCAAGGTCACCAACACCTCAGCTCTCTGCCAGTGTATTGCCATTATGGGAAACCTCAGCGCTGAGGCTGCCACCCGAAGACAGATGTCTGCCTCTGAAGAATTCAGGGATGCCTGCTTGGGCCTCATGGTATTTCAGCTTTTCTAGTCAAAGTTGGTCTTTTACCTGCTTTGAGAGCACTGGCTTCTTCTTCATTATCTGGCTTTTCCAGAAATTCTGTTTGAGGGTGCTGGGGCCAGTGGCTTACCCCTTCTGTAACAGTAGGTTTGATGGGCAGCTGGCCTTACAGAGTCCTCCAGATCAAGTCTCTTCCACCCCGGAGATGTTCGAAGGGTTTTCTGTGGAGCTGGCTTGAGCACCCATTTCAGCAGCTCCATCTGCAGTTTGAACCCAGGGCATACAACATATGACATGAGGCGCCACACACTCTGTGCTGTAAACCGGGCTCAGACCTTCCCACATCACTTAGGTTCATGACACTGACAATTTTAGGGAGTGTGAGTGATACTGAGACCATCGCCAAGGGGAACAGATGACCATGACAAGCTGCAGGAAGATCATTGATCACCTTGTTTTATTTCCAAAGGCCAAGTGTGAGGAGGATGTGGACCTGTTCAGAGAGGTCATGTATACCCTCCTGGGACTCATGATGAACTTGTGTCTTCAGTCCCCCTTTGTTTCTGAGGTACCGCATTCTTTTCTCCCTACCTTAACCCGTTCTGTTGCAAAGAACTGTTCTCATGTCTGCAAAGAGGATAGAAGCATGGCAGTGCTTCTACACTGGCAATGGGAATGGGGAATGCTGGGTGGATGCTCTGTCCCTGAGTTGCCGAGGGATGGATGAGTCGCTCTGTCAGGTATTGATTCTGAAAACCAGTTGAGCATCCAGGGCGCTGAGCAATGGTGCTAGTTTCATCGTTTACAAAGTCAAATACAATGTGGTCCCTGCTCTCAAGGTGTCACCCTGTAGTTAGGGGAGTTGGACGTGGGAAGAAATGCGAGCGATAGAAGAAGATGTGAAGGAAATGTGGACAGACGTGGTGGTGGCAAGAGGGAGGGAGTGGAGAGTGGTCGGTTCTACTTGAGCACTCAGAAGGAAGAGGCAGAGGACCACGACCAGGATAGGCAAACTCCTTCTCCCGCTCCTTGTTGTTGTAGGTTTGGGCCATGGAGGTGAGCCGGAAGTGCCTGTCTTTACTGAACAGCCAGGATGGAGGAATCCTCACAGTAAGCTTCTCCCAGGGAAATCCAGAAACAGCTTCCTTTGTTGTTCTCCTTTTGTTTTGTTTTGTTTTGTTTTGTTTTGAAGTCACCACACATTTCAGATTCTACTGATTCTCTGAGATATGAGGCAGATTATATACTCCTCAAAACGATGCCCATAGCACATAAATACTGAATTTGCCTATGGTTTCAGGGGATTTGGTGACACCCCCCACCAGTGCCCATCTGTGGAGGCCCTAGAGTCCAGGAACCCCAGTTAAGAATCCCTTTTCTGTAAACTGTGGCCCTTAACAGCTTATCCAAGGTAATCTGTCTGATTTGTCCTATATCAAGCCATCTCTGTGCAAATTGGACAGGCCAAATGATTTTATTTGGAATCTTTCTTCCATAGTCAAAAAAGCCAGACACATATTTTGAAGCCAGTGATTCTGGAGGTTGTTTATGCATAATGGTTTTAGCCCCCTTGGAGATATATGCTGGAATGGCTTTCTTCTGTTTCTGACATTTGGCTAAGAAAATTAAGAAGGCCTATGGTTAGCACAGTGTATCAGGAGGAGAATGTTGATATGATTCAAGAGGCTGTTTGCCATTATCCTGGGATGTGTTCTTCACTTGCATTAGGAATCACCCCAACTTTTATGCCTATTAGGTCAGGGCCCTAAACCTAGAGAAACAATTGGTGTCACATCCAGGGCAGGTCTGGGAAGCCAGCCCTTCAAGGATCACAGCCTGGGCACAAGCCTCTTAGATAGCCTCATCCACCAGAGGGCAGACAGCAGAAGCAAGAAGAACTACAGTTCTGCAGCCTGTGGAATGAAAACCACATTCACAGAAAGATAAACAAAATGAAAAGTCAGAGGACTATGTACCAGATGAAGGAACGAAATGAAACCCCAGAAAAACAACTAAATGTAGTGGAGATAGGCAACCTTCCAGAAAACGAATTCAGAATGATGATAGTGAGGATGATCCAGGACCTTGCAAAAAGAGTGGAGGCAAAGATCAAGAAGATGCAAGAAATGTTAAACAAAGACCTAGAAGAATTAAGGAACAAACACCAGAAGAATTAAAGAACAAACAGAGATGAACAATACAGTAACTGAAATGAAAACTACACTAGAAGGAATCAATAGCAGAATAACTGAGGCAGAAGAACAGATAAGTGACCTGGAAGACAGAATGGTGGAATTCACTGCCATGGAACAAAATAAAGGAAAAAGAATGAAAAGAAATGAAGACATCCTAAGAGACCTCTGGGACAACATTCAATGCACCAACATTCGCATTATAGGGGTCCCAGAAGGAGAAGAGAGAGAGAAAGGACCCGAGAAAATATTTGAAGAGATTATAGTCGAAAACTTCCCTAACATGGGAAAGGAAATAGCCACCCAAGTCCAGGAAGCGCAGAGAGTCCCATACAAGATAAACCCAAGGAGAAACACGTCGAGACACATAGTAATCAAATTGACAAAAATTAAAGGCAAAGAGAAACTATTGAAAGCAACAAGGGAAAAATGACAAATAACATACAAGGGAACTCCCATAAGATTAACAGCTGATTTCTCAGCAGAAACTCTACAGCCAGAAGGGAGTGGCATGATATACTTAAAGTGATGAAAAGGAAGAACCTAGAACCAAGATTACCTGGCAAGGATCTCACTCAGATTTCATGGAGAAATCAAAAGCTTCACAGACAAGCAAAAGCTAAGAGAATTCAGCACCGCCAAACCAGCTCTACAACAAATGCTAAAGGAACTTCTCTAAGTGGGAAACACAAGAGAAAAAAAGGACCTACAAAAAAAAAACCCATAACAATTAAGAAAATGGTAATAGGAACATACATATAGATAATTACCTTAAACGTGAATGGATTAAATGCTCCAACCAAGAGACACAGGCTTGCTGAATGGATACAAAAACAAGAGCCATATATATGCTGTCTACAAGAGACCCACTTCAGACCTAGGGACACACAGAGACAGAAAGTGAGGGAATGGAAAAATATATTCCATGCAGATGGAAATCAAAAGAAAGCTGCAGTAGCAATACTCATATCAGATAAAATAGACTTTCAAATAAAGAATGTTACAAGAGACAAGGAAGGACACTACATAATGATCAAGGGATCAATCCGAGAAGAAGATATAACAATTATAAATATATATGCACCCAACTTAGGAGCACCTCAATACATAAAGCAACTGCTAACAGCTATAAAAGGGGAAATCGACAGTAACACAGTAATAGTGGGGGACATTAACACCCTACTTACACCAATGGACAGATCATCCAGAAAGAAAATTAATAAGGAAACACAGTTTTAAATGACACAATAGACCAGATACGTTTAATTAATATTTATAGGACATTCCATCCAAAAACAGGAGATTACACTTTCTTCTCAAGTGCACACAGAACATTCTCCAAGATAGATCACATCTTGGGTCACAAATCAAGCCTTGGTAAATTTAAGAAAATTGAAATCACATCAAGCATCTTTTCCAACCACAATGCTATGAGATTAGAAATCAGTTACAGCGAAAGAAACATAAAAAAACACAAACACATGGATGCTGAAAAATATGTTACTACATACCAAGAGATCACTGAAGAAATCAAAGAGGAAATAAAAAAATTCCTAGAGACAAATTACAATGAAAACACAACAATCCAAAACCTATGGGATGCAGCAAAAGCAGTTCTAAGAGGGAAGTTTATAGCAATACAATGCTACCTCAAGAAACGTCTCAAATAAACAATCTAACCTTACACCTAAAGGAACTAGAGAAAGAAGAACAAACAAAACCCAAAGTTAGTAGAAGGAAAGAAATCATAAAGATCAGAGCAGAAATAAATGAAATATAAACAAAACAATAGCAAAGATCAATAAAACTAAAAGCTGGTTCTTTGAGAAGATAAACAAAATTGATAACCCTTTAGCCAGACTCATCAAGAAAAAGAGGGAGAGGACTCAAATCCATAAAATTAGAAATGAAAAAAAGGAGAAATTACAGCAGACACCGCAGAAATACAAAGCATCCTAAGAGACTACTACAAGCCACTCTATGCTAATAAAATGGACAACCTGGAAGAAATGGGCAAATTCTTAGAAAGGTATAACCTTCCAAGACTGAACCAGGAAGAAACAGTAAATATGAACAGACCAATCACAAGTAATGAAATTGAAACTGTGATTAAAAATCTTCCAACAAACAAGTCCAGGACCAGATGGCTTCACAGGTGAATTCTATCAAACATTTAGAGAAGAGCTAACACCCATCCTTCTCAAACTCTTCCAAAATATAGTAGAGGGAGGAACACTCCCAAACTCATTCTACGAGGCCACCATCACCCTGATACTAAAACCAGACAGAGATACTACATAAAAAGAAAATTACAGACCAGTATCACTGATGAATATAGATGCAAAAATCCTCAACAAAATGCTGGCAAACGGAATCTAACAACACATTTAAAGGATCGTAATGCCATGATCAAGAGGGATTTATCCCAGGGATGTAAGGATTCTTCAATATACGCAAATCAATCAATGTGATACACCATATTGACAAACTGAAGAATAAAAACCATATGATCATCTCAGTAGATGAAGAAAAAGCTTTTGACAAAATTCAACACCCATTTATGATAAAAACTCTCCAGAAAGTGGGCATAGAGGGAACCTACCTCAAAACAATAAAAGCCATATAAGACAAACCCACAGCAAACATCATTCTCAATGATGAAAAAGTGAAAGCATTTCCTCTAAGATCAGGAACAAGGCAAGGATGTCCACTCTCACCATTATTATTCAACATAGTTTTGGAAGTCCTAGCCATGGCAATCAGAGAAGAAAAAGAAATAAAAGGAATACAGATTGGAAAACAAGAAGAAAAACTGTCACTGTTTGCAGGTGACATGATACTATACATAAAGAATCCTAAAGATGCCACCAGGAAACTACTAGATCTAATCAATGAATTTGGTAAAGTTGCAGGATACAAAATTAATGCACAGAAATCTCTTGCATTCCTATACACTAATGATGAAAAATCTGAGAGAGAAATTAAGGAAACAATCCCATTCACCATTGCAACAAAAAGAATAAAATACCTAGCAATAAACCTTCCTAAGGAGGTAAAAGACCTGTACTCAGAACACTATAAGACACTGATGAAATAAATCAAAGATGACACAAACAGATGGAGAGATATACCATATTCTTGGATTGGAAGAATCAATATTTTGAAAATGACTATACTACCCAAAGCAATCTACAGATTCAATGCAATCCCTATCAAATTACCAGTGGCATTTTTTACAGAACTAGAACAAAAAATCTTAAAATTTGTATGGAGACACAAAAGACCCCGAGTAGCCAAAGCAGTCTTGAGGGAAAAAAACGGAGCTGGAGGAATCAGACTCCATGATTTCAGATTATACTACAGAGCTACAGTAGTCAAGACGATATGGTACTGGCACAGAAACAGAAATATAGATCAATGGAACAGGATAGGAAGTCCAGAGATAAACCCATGTACCTATGGTCACCTAATTTATGACAAAGGAGGCAAGAATATACAGTGGAAAAAAGACAGTCTCTTCAATAAGTGGTGCTGGCAAAACTGGACAGCAACATGTAAAAGAAGGAAATTAGAAGACTCCCTAACACCCTACACAAAAATAAACTCAAAATGGATTAAAGACGTAAATGTAAGACCGGACACTATAAAACTCTTAGAGGAAAACACAGGAAGAACACTCTTTGACCTAAATCACAGCAAGATCTTTTTTGAACCACCTCCTACAGTCATGGAAATAAAAACAAAAATAAACAAATGGGACCTAATAGGACCTAATAAAAGCTTTTGCACATCAAAGGAAACTATAAACAAAACGAAAAGACAGCCCTCAGAATGGGAGAAAATATTTGCAAACGAATCAACAGACAAAGGATTAATCTCAAAATATCAACAGCTCATGCAGCTCAATATTAAACAAACAACCCAATCAACAAATGGGCAGAAGACCTAAATGGACATCTCTCCAAAGAAGACATACAGATGGCCAAGAAGCACATGAAAAGCTGCTCAACATCACTAATTATTAGAGAAATGCAAATCAAAACTACGAGGCATCACCTCACACTGGTTAGAATGGGCATCATCAGAAAATCTACAAACAACAAATGCTGGAGAGGGTGTGGAGAAAAGGGGACCCTCTTGCACTGTTGGTGGGAATGTAAATTGATACAGCCACTAGGGAGAACAGTATGGAGGTTCCTTAAAAAACTAAAAATACAATTACCATATGACCCAGCAATCCCACTACTGGGCATATACCCTGAGAAAACCATAATTCAAAAAGACACTTGCACCCCAATGTTCATTGCAGCAGTATTTACAGTAGTCAGGTCATGGAAGCAACCTAAATGCCCATTGACAGATGAATGGATAAAGAAGATGTGGTACATATATACAGTGGAATATTACTCAGCCGTAAAACGGGACGAAATTGGGTCATTTGTAGAGACGTGGATGGATCTAGAGACTGTCAAACAGTGAAGTAAGTCAGAAAGAGAAAAACAAATATCGTATATTAATGCATATATGTGGAATCTAGAAAAATGGTACAGGTGAACTGGTTTGCAAGGCAGAAATTGAGACACAGATGTAGAGAACAAACATATGGACACCAAGGGGGGACGTGAAGGGGGGATGGTGGTGGGCTGAATTGGGAAATTGGGATTGACGTATATACACTAATATGTATAAAATAGATAACTAATGAGAACCTGCTGTATTAAAAAAATTCTTTTTTGAAAAAAAAAAAAGGGTCATTGTCGGGGGACTGGTTCCAGGGTTGTACAAACCTTCCAAGTAGATCCAGCATATCCTGTTTGTGGCCAGCAAGCCCACAGCTTCTCTGAAGTCAGTCCAGACTTACAGGGCAAAGCTGTTTAACCTGGGCTCCAGGAAGATGTGGTAGGTCTTCAGGTTCCCTGGAACCCCCAGCAATTGTATAGAAAATTCTGAGTGTATGTGCATTTTCATGGGACTGGAGAGCACCACAGCTTTCATCAGATCCTCAAAAATGATACACGACCCCAAAAGTGGTAAGCACCACTGTTCTTGGGTACTTGGGATTTTCTGGCTGGTGGGTCTAAAGCTGGGCCTGCACTAGTTCCACACTGGCTCTTCAAGGACTCTGGGGTAGATGTCCCCAGGACTCTGCTTGGCCACAGCTAGGTGGGTGCTCACCAGCTTGTTGAGCAGGGCAGTAGCCTTAGCAGGGAACCCGGTCCTTTAATACCGTGCTGTCTCTACTGCCTTGGGCCTGAAAAGAGAGCTGTACTGTCAACTGTAGTCACATCCTAGCCCCTGTAGGAAGCAGATTAGGGAAACAAGATAGGTGATATGATAATACACAGGTTTGTCCATTCTTGCTCTGGAGACTTCATTAAAATGAGACTAAAGACATTAGGGGGAAAAAAGGCAGAAACCCACACTGACAAAGTGAACAGGCAAGAGGTCACCAAAGGGTAAGTTATTTTAGCTAGTTTCTGGAAGATGGAGAACAGCTGCCAGACTGGTAATTAATGCGGCAGGGCTAAAGAAGCCTTCGTGTAGAGGACAGATGAGGGGAGCCCAGCTGGGGGGTAACGGGTCTGTCTTGCAGCTCCATGGAAAAGATCGAGAATTCAAACCGCCAGCTACAGCAGAGGACAGAAGTAAGAGATGGGGGGACTGTATCTGGCAGCCAGGTATCTATTCCTCAGGCATAAAATGAGCCATTTTTTCCTAAAGGAATTGAAAGACCAGAGGAAAAAGTTTTGCTTTCTAGTATTTGGGAGTGCCACCTCTCCACCTGTCAGTGGATAAACTTCCCATAAACATAGTGTACCCAAACATACTGCTTTTTTCATAAATGTGACTGGAAAGCTAAGGGTAGATCTCACCAGGCATATCAGGAAAGCCATACAGATAAATAGACGAAGCAAGGTAAGCAGAACATTTGACTCTCAAAAAATAGAGATGAAGTAGAAAACAGAAGAAAAAATTAATAACTATCACTCATGTCTTCAGAAAGATTCAAGATAGTGTTATGGCCATAAAATAGCAACAGAACTATTTTTTTAAAAAAATCAGAACTGGAAAATAAAATCAGTGAAGTCTCCCAGAAAATAGAATAAAAAGACAAAGATTTAGAAAAGATAAAGGAAAAGCTAAAAGTCCCAGAGGATCCATCCAGGAAGTCCACCATCTAATAAGGGCCCTGAACAGGTATCAGAGCCCCACGGGTGATACAGGCCAGGACTTTCTTGCCAAGGGTTGAACGCTGGTCCTGTGTGAAGCTGGAATAAGCTGGGCCTCTGTGCACCCGGGGGCAATGTTGGCGGCCCTTAGAATTGCCTACCCAGCAGCTTTATTATAAAGGACAGTACTTGACTTGCTATCAATTCCTTGGCCATTGTATTTTTAAAGTCAAGGTATTATTTTGCATCTAATACTAATGATTGTTTTTGCCTCACCAAACTACTCGTTGACTTTAAAAGGTCATCAGCATTTTAAGAAAAAAATTCCTATTGAGGTATAGTGGGTGTACAATATTATATATTTCAGGTGTACAACACAGTGATTCACAAATTTTAAAGGTTATGCTCCATGTATAGTTACGATAAAATATTGGCTATATTCCCTATGCTGTACAGTATATCCTTGTAGCTAATTTATTGTATACAAGGTAGTTTGTGGCCTTAACCCCCTACCCCTTTCTTGCCCCTCCCCACTTAGGAACGTTTAATCAGCCTTTCTTTCTGCTTCACTCAGAGAGCTGCTGGCGTTCTTAGCCGCACCCTTGTTTCCTCTCTGAAGATTGTTGAGGAGGCCCTCAGAGCGGGAGTGGTGAAGAAAATGGTTAAATTCCTGAAGGTAAAATAACTTCCTTGGTTACAACCTCCTGAATTTCCGGGAGTGTCATATTTTATTTGGGGAACAGAACTAAGGAGGGCTTTGTTCAGTTAAGGTTCTTCTATTTCCCCCCTGCTAGCTTCTAACCTTCTCGAATGGAGATTCCCTTCTGCCTGTCCACCCAGACTCTGCTCTGACCAGCAGTGTAAGATTGTTGAACAAATAATTGTTCATTAGATGCATCCATAAAAACTGCTTACCACTTAAACCTAACTTTAAAAATGTATGGCCTCTGTCCTCGAAAAAGATGGTCTGAGTGGCTTCAACAAGGTTTCTCAGGTCCTGGTTTTGTTCATGGTTTCCTGCTCATGACGCTTTATCCAGTTACCTGGAGAAGGTTGGAGATAACTCCATTTATGAGATATGTAGGCTGCAGAGTAACCGTGTGGCTTTTAAAAGGATGTTCAGATTTTCCCCGCAATATGAGTGCAGTGAAGCTATGTGAGTTAGTACGAGAGTTAACTAGATTCTCCTGAAGGGGGAGGTGAGTTACTAGGTCGCATCTCTGGGTCCCGCCAGCGATGCATGTGCCCTGTGAGGTTCACTACCCCACGTTACTGTGGTGACCCCACGGGAGACTTACTCATAAAACCCAGGCTGAGTGGCACCAGGAAGTGTGCTCTGTCGGGGGGCTGCTTCTGGGGCAGGGGCGATATTGAGGGGCAGGGTGGTGGGTGTGAGTTTAGGCAGCCACGTGGATGATGACCGTCATTCACTCTGTATAACTCTTGCACACCCACCGGAGCCTGCTGGTTGCATGCACACACATGTGCATTATGCATGCCTTCACACACACATGCATGTTAAAGACCCCACATAGGGTGATTTTAAGGGTTATGATTCGACAGTTGTCACCTCTTAAAATGATCTAGGTTCGTAATGTTCTCCATGCAGGCCTGTCAGCCTGACAGCCTTCTCAAGTCAACCCTCATTCTCAAATGGTGAAATGACATGGGAGGGCCTTTTCCTCCCTTTTTGGTACATCTGCCAGTAGACGGCACCATTCTGTTCTCAGCCACTCACTCCTAAGCCTTCCACAGGTAATTACTCAGGTGTACATGACAGGCCTACATTCATAGCGGGGGTGAGGGCCACGTTAGGGAGGATGTGAGTGACACTGCATCCCAGCAGGGACCAGGCCCACTCGCCAGGAAGCACACGCTATTGTCAGCAGAGCTCTGGCTCAGAAGTCTAGGAAGCCACGAGCACAATCACAGCTGCTCACTGTGGTTTCTGGCCGAGAGCAACCACGGCATTGATTTTATTTTCCTAATTTCACTCTGAAATCTAGGCAGGAGGCCAGACTGCGTCACGTTATGCGGTAAAGATCCTCGCCATCTGCACTAATAGTTATCACGAAGCACGAGAAGAGCTGATAAGACTGGATAAAAGTAAGTGATAGTTTCTTTAAGTGGAGCCCACATCAACCCAGAGATTAATCAAGCCGTGAAGCTGCAAAGGGAACTGCCGGTGAGGAGGGAGGAAAGACTGAGGAGGGATGCGTCACGCCCTCCCCGGACTCAGGCAGTGTGTATGAAGATGACGTCACCTCACCTCCAGCTCTGAAAGCTCCTAATTAGCATTCGGCCGCACACAGGTGCCACATCCTTGCTGGAAGACTCAGCTGGGAAACAGCTCAAAGATAACAGAATCAAAGCTGGGAGCTACCTCCCCACTCCAAGTAAACTGGGATTGTTTGTAAAGCATTCTGCTTAGACTGACCTAACATGGGTCCTCTTCATTCCCAGGGGAAACACCTTAGTGACCAAGGAGAATGGGAGAGGCTGAGCCTGTCTTTAGTCACTGCCCTGTCATGCGGGGCAGGGGTCCTGCTAACGCTCTCCTTCCCACCTCCTTTGGGCCGCACAGGCGTGAACGGGGGTCCCCACTGAGTGAGGGTCAGGAACCTTTCCTGTAGAACCTGTTCCTGGCCCCGCAGGTACAGGGTGCCAGCCCATGGCCTCCCGCTCAGGTGGGGGCTGTCGGGTGGAGCTGAGAGCTTCAGATTGGGGATGTAGAGAGAGCAGACCTGTCTGATGTATAGCCTGCATTCCCGGGACAGCTGAGTCCTGCCAGGCTCTGTGCCGGGCTCCTGAGGTCCCTCAGAGACACAGCCAGGAGCCAGAGAGCTTCAGAGCACTCAGTAGGGATTTGCCGAGTAAGTGACATGTCCATCCACTGCCACCTCCCTGTGCCCCCCATGTTCCACTGCCAGCCTCCTGCTTGTTCTTCTCCACCCTGTAGAGCTCGGTGTCCTGATGCAGCTGCTGGGCTCGAAGGATGAGATTCTGGTGGGCAACGCCACCCTCTGCCTGGGGAACTGCATGGAGGTGCCACACGTGGCCTCGTCCCTGCTGACCACGGACATCGTGCTGGTCTTGCTGAAGCTCGCGGGCGGCGATGCTCAGAAGACGGCCGTGCAGCTGAACGCGGGCATCGCCCTGGGGAAGCTGTGCACGGCTGAGCCCAGGTGCACGGCGCAGCAGGGAGCCCAGCTGCTTCTGTGGAGGATGCCCCCCACCCCCAGGGCACTGGGGAGAGCTCAGGCTGCAGCCGGAGAGGGAACCCGGTTATGGGACAGGGATCTTTCCGGGCACTGACGGCCGTCGTCTTCTGTCTGCTCCATTCCCGCAGTCTCCTCCAGCCACTCCTCTCTCCACCCCTCCTCCCTCGCACACCATCTCCCCTTCTCTCTGTCTCCTTTCTCTCTCCTCTGTTCTCCAGAAACAGACCTCCCCGACTTCATTTTTTTTTTTTTTTTTTTTTTTGCTTGGGACCTAAGCGTATGGGAGAATGTCCTGTAGGGTAAATTCTTGCGCTGGAGAAAACAGACGAGGTTGGGGAGCAGCATGATTAAGACCACCCAATAAGCTTGGACAGGAGCCTGCGCTTGATCTGGGTATCGTGCCTCTCTCAGCCCAGGCTTCCGCCCCGCTCTGCCCCGATCTGAGGCGCTGGAACGCCTGGTCCTCACGTTCCTGGAAGGTGCCCACCTGTGGCTGAGCGTGGTGCCCTGGCACAGGAGGGGGCGCCTTCCATGGTGGGGAGGGCCTCTGGCCTGCCTGCTTCCTTCTCGCACAGGCTCCCCCTCCCACCCCTCCTCTGGAGAACGAGAGGGTGGGCCTGGATGACGTCTACGGTCTTTTCGAGTTCTGTCTGATTGTTCAAATGGAAGGAATGGATAAAATCTTTCTTCTACAGAAAGCAAAGCACATCAGCTAGGATGGGCTCGCTGTGGCAACCTGCTGGGGAGCTCCCAAGAGCAGGTCCCGCAGGTCCCTGTCACATCTGCCACTCACATGGCGAGTGTTGCCGTGTTTTGTGGGCCTCCTGAGGGTCTCCCCACTTTGATCTTTAGGGCTCCCCAGGGCAACAGCTGCTGCCCTGTCCTGATTTCCCAGCCGGCTTCTGCCTGAGGGGGGACGCCTCTGGGGGCCAGGTGTCTGCACCCTGGCATTTATGTCCTGGAGTTTGTGTTCTGATTATGACAGGTTTGCTGCTGTACTGAGAGAGCTTCACGGGATGGAGATTCTCAACTCTACCATGAAGTACATGGACAATTCTTGAGAGACGTGGCGTCCGTGTGAGCTCTGGCTTGCTCCTGTGCCAATAAAGACTTTCTGAATATCCACTCCAGACCTGAATACTGATCTTCAGAGTGCTCGCCTGTTGGTTTCACTGGTCATAAGACTTCCCCAGACTCTCTGGGAAGCAGCGGTTCTAGATAGGAACTAGGTTCCGCCTAACACCGCACCTGCCCCTCTTGCTGTTTTCTGCTGGCAACACGCTAGAAGCGTCAGGTTTTTCAGGAGCGGTGTTTTGGCCTCTGTTTTCCAGCTCTGAAGTGCCAAGACACAGCTGCAGCGGCGTCTGCATGGTGAGCCTCCTCAGGCCTGGCTGTGGCGCACGGTCTTGAATTCAGTGGGTTGAGTGGTGGGTGTGGCTCCGCAGCAGGGAGTTCTGTAAGGTCCAGGGGAGTCAGTCCTGGAAGCACCACCCGCTGCCTTCCTCTGCCCCATGCAAGGATGTTGTGACCCCCCCTTCCCTTAAATTGTCTTCTGCTTCCAGTGCCAGAGCAGGGGGGGATCTGTTTCTGTCCTGAACTCTCACAAATACAGACATAATCTATTCCTCTAACCCACCTTGCTCTTCCACCCCACCCCCGAAAGGCACTGCTCCCTTACAGTTGCCCTCAGTCCACTCTGAAACTGACAGGGTCTCCTTTGGACCCCAAGTCCCTAAGCAAAAAGTCCAATAAGTGCCACCACTCTTCCACTTCTCAGTACCATCACTTGACTGTTTTAGGGTAGGAGGCGGGACCTGCACGGTAGAGTAAATGCCAAGTGTCCCAGACCAAAGTTCCCAAGGCCTGTGGTCCTACTTACCCTGCTGCCTGGCAGCTGTGGACTTTGGGCAAGACACTCA
The DNA here is from genome assembly GCF_005190385.1 of Monodon monoceros. Lineage (NCBI taxonomy): Eukaryota > Metazoa > Chordata > Mammalia > Artiodactyla > Monodontidae > Monodon > Monodon monoceros. Next base: position 18,518,240 of record NW_021703784.1, on the reverse strand, counting down.
ACCTCTCTGAGCTTTGGTTGCTGCTTTTGGAAAAGCTAGAGTAATACCTGTCCAACCTATCTCCAACATTACTGTGAAGATTGAATGAAGTTTTGGAGGTAAAGCCACGAGGAACTGCAAAATGCTACACAAATATAAGAGATTTCTAGGCTCCATCTTGAGATTGAGGGGGTTGACTTTGATGTCATCTGAGTTAAATTTAAGGTGGCTGGGAAAAGGTAAGCACACGTCCTTTAAGGAATCAGAACTGGATGTTTTTGGACCACATAAGAAAGGAAATCCTCTTCCTGAGAGATTTTTTTCAACACACCCAAACAAATGGGTCTTCGCAAGTGTGATAGCCCTTGGAAACCAAGAGAGAGAATTGTCACTTTGTGGGACTGGAAGGAAATCAGTAGCCCTGAGAGTCTCACTCTGGGATCAGGCTCACTGGAGTACTCTGTGTTGGTGCCCTATGGTCCCTGGGTGGCAGGCAAGTGACAGGCCACATTAGAGAGGCTGGGACTTGCCCACTCAGTCCCATCATGCGAACAAACACACTTCAAGAGGCTACTGAATTGCAGAGGGAGATGGCTTGGTGCTAAATAGAGCACAGAGAAGAAAATTAGAGGCTGCAAAATTTGCTGGGTTTGGAGAGATTCAGGGGAGCTTTAAAAATGGAAAAGCCTGCCTGGGTACGTAACCAGCAGGCTTGTCTCCTCCGATGTGAAGTTCAGACCCCTCCTTCTCCCTCTCTTTGGCTGCACTCCTCCTCCGCGGCTCATGAAAACGGCTATTATACATGTAACCTCTTCCCCGAAGAGTGGAGAAAGCCAAATTATATTATTATCTTTGCCTCGGAGAGCCTGCCAAGAGCAGCCATCCCTCTGCTTTGGAGGAGGGTCTGGCTGCACCTGAGGAGTGCCCTTCTCTCGCAGGTGGAGAGAGATGTTTACACACTGGTGTCTCCGTCTCGCTGCGGAGCCAACCCGCCCTAGCCTCGTCACCTCTAACACATGCTACCATACAGGGCTCCCAGGAAGCCTGGAAGAAACTACTTGTGTGTTGAAGAAGGGGCTCCTCTCCTCATGACTGGAGCCCCTGCACCTCCTAACCACCCTCAGGATCGTGGCTTATTCCGAGAAGGCGGTCTGTTGGTTCCACGGGCAGTGGGATTGTCCATCCTAAAGAGATGTGACCGAGATGGAACTTAATAACCATCCTGAAGCCACAGCAGAGGTGTCAGGTCACGGATGGTGAACACCTGTCCTAGATTAGGTGACACCGGCTCTTCTACAGGGCAGCAGGGCAGGATTGAGGTTAGATACTGGGAGGAAATGATAGGAAAGGGTAGGACATGCTACTGTAGGCACTTTGCTGAGGATCTGTTAGGACAAGACCTTCCTGGCTTGGAAAACCAAAAGAAGAGAGTACCACCTGAAGTATCCTGAGGCCAGGTGACGTTTACTCCTCCATGACTTTTTTCAGCAAAAGTTCTCATTTTCTAAATGCCTTGAAAATGCGGGCTCTTCAGAGGGCCCAGTAAGCGGAGAGAGTATTTGGAGGTGAGGAAAACATTTACAAGTCACTCCCTTTCCCAAGGCAAGAGGCTCTTGGTCCTCCTGGGCGGCGACTGGCCAGCCTGTTCTGCACCAGGCACTGTAACAAGTGCCTGAAGATCCAGCCCATATAAGCCTCACGAAGACCCAGTGGGGTGGGCATGAGCTCCACTCCGTGGGTAAAGAAAGTAAAATGTGAAGACAGTAAGTACTTCTTACCCAGGATCACCTAGCAGGTAGGTTAGGGAGTCAGAATTTGACCCCAGCCTGGATTTTAACACCTTCTACATTAAAAATATACCTCCACTTACTCAACGTGGTTTGAAGGAAAATTACCTAGTTTCTCCAAACCTCAGTTTCCTCTCTGTCAAATGGGAGGAACGGTCCCTACTTACAGAGTTCTTGGGTTTGGATATAACATATATGCAGTGCCTCGCACAGGTGACTGGAAGAGCGAAGGCATTTCCTTAAGAGTGACTTTTATTTTGAAGCCTGAAATTACCGTGATCACGTTATCTGCCGCCTTCCACCCTCACCTATCTGCTCATCCTCCTAGGTACTCATCTCAAGGCAGGCAAGCAGCTGTGTGGCACTTATGTTTGCTCTTCTCCCCCTCCTATGCCTGATGGCAAACGTGAGGATCCCTCCAGACTCGGCTGCCGACCTGCCTTCTTATACTACCTCGGAGGCAGGGAGGTCTGAAAGCCCCAGGCCTGGGCAGGGTGGGGTTCTGAGTAGAGATCACCGCAGCTCAACGGTGCTCCTTGCCAGCAGCAGTGTGACTGGGGCCTTCGAAGACCTGGGGCCGAGCTGCATTTATGCCAGCAGGACCCAGTGTACAGTGGGCTGGGAGCCCTATGCAGGAAGGGCCATAGGTGCTGGGATCAGTGCCCCAAAGTCCCCTCCCCAAACAGATGCTCCCTGTCACTTGCTATTTGACCTCAGTTTAGAATCAAGAAAACCTACTGATTCCAAGGACTGTGCCTGCAGTACCCACTCATCAGGATATTGATAGTTCTTTTTCCCTCAAGCCCAAGCCCTGGGTGCCCTGGAAAGGAGGTGTGGGTCACAGAAGGACCCACAGGGGACAGCTCCCCCTCTTGTTGCTGCTGCCATGTGCCAGTGAAGAGCTGGGTTTCTGTGATCTGAAGCCTGCTGGATGACATTCTATTTTAACAAGACCTCAAATTTGATCTCCATTTCAAGAAGGGGAAATGAAGAATGGGTTCCCCCTGGAGCCAGTCTGCCCCTTGGTCTGATTTAGCCCTGAGGCCAGGATGCCACTTCTCTGGCAGCTCTCTGGTCTCAGCTCTGGCCGGGGGTGGGGAGAGGGCCTTGGGCGCCAGCTGGGCGTGGGAGCAGTGACTGCTGATGCGCCCTGACAGCCACCCCAGCCTCAGGTGGGCCCAGCTCCGGAGAGGGACTCCCAGCCCCTCATGAGTGCGGCTGTCCGCCAGCTGTGCCTGATCGCACTCAGCCTGAACATCCCTCCCCCGTCACATGTCTGCTGGTCTCCAGCTTCACATTTGCACTTTTAATCTTCAGCAGCTCTGTCTGCTCATTTAGATCCCTCACGTCCCCTCAAGCCACAAGTCCACCCAGACACACGCACACACAGGCAGACTTCACGTGTCTGCATCCGAGAGATGAACTTCCATGTAAAATGGATGAGTTCACACGCAATGGGGATTTAGGCTAGATCAAAGGCACGGCAAGAGAGTGAGAAATGTTGGAATGAGTGATGAGGACAAAGGCTCCTAGAATGTCCAAGCTGAAAATAATTCAGGGACCATCTACTCCACTATCAGCTTTATTGGAAGCCATCTGATTTCAATTGCTAAATACAATTCACGGCTCAAAAGTGTGTCACCCAGCCCCATTTTACAAATAAGGAAATCAAGATTCCAAAAGGCCAGGTGAGCCGTCCTCCATGTATGAGAGGCCTCTGAACCAAGGTGCAGAGAAGGGCAGGGACCCAAGGGGGCTGCTGGGAAGCAGTAAATGCAGCGGCTGGAGTGCAAGTGCCCCGCATCCTGATGCCTGGGTTCAAAGCCCAGCTTCACCTCTTACAATTTCATACCTTCAATTGCCTTGTCTGTAAAAAGTGGGGGAGGTATGACAGCTATTTCATGGGTTTATGGTAAGGATTAAATGAGATGATTTCTGTGAAGTTCTCAGCATCATGCTGGGCACACAGTAAGCCCTCGGGAAATGGTAGCTACTATTGTTGTCATTATATTGGAGTCAGCTGCCTCTATGGATGCCCCCTATCTGTGCCTGTGTGTATATGAATAAAGGGGTAAGAAGAATGCTTTTTCAATTTTCTGAAATTTTGCTGATAAAGCGTTCACATTATTTCACTTAAACTACTGTAAGATTTATATATATTCCTTACACTGGATATGAGTAAGAGCCATGATTCATAAGTTTTAGGTATAATTTAAAATAAGCATATCTATTATTACCCCTTAAATATTACCAAAGTTACACATGGCCTTAGCACATGACCCATCCAGGGTGATCTCACTGAGTCTTGGAGTTGGCTTAGTTTTAGGGTCATATTCTGGTACTGTTACCAAACCAAGCTTGGGTCCACTCGCCTGCGCACAGTAGAGCCAATCTACTGACACTGGGTTGTGGTGAAGGAAAGTGCAGCGTTTATTGCAGGTGCCAAGCAAGGAGTCCAGGCTGCTCATGCTCAAAAGACCCAAACTCCCCAGTGGTTTTCAGGCAAAGGTTTTTAAAGACAGGGTGAGGGAGGGCAGGGTTGTGAGGTTCATGATCAATTCATGGACATTCTTCTGATTGGTTGGTGGTGAGGTAATCGGAGTCAACATCATCAACCTTCTGGTTCCAACCAGTCTGGGGTCTACCTGCTTGTGGTCAGCATGCAGTTAACTTCTTCCACCTGGAAGGGATTTCAGTCTCTGTAAAACAGCTCAAAGGATATGGCTCAGAATATGGCCTCAGAGGAGGAACTAAAGGTCCTTGACTTTGTTTAATGGCTAAACTATTATTATTTTGTCTTGCTTGACTGTTTTCTTTTCTGCATTTTCTCACTTTTCTGATTAAATTTATTCTTTGCAAATCAGGGAAGGCCTAGGAGGCTAAAGTTTTTCTACAGAGAAGAGGCAGGCAGAGGACATGGGTGGGGGGGTCTTTCCCAGGAAGGTCCCATAGGGTCCTGCTGGGTTACAGGACTGACCCTGGCTCCCACGTCTTTGTGGTTCATCATGGTGCTCCAACACCTCCAGGAAGCCTGAGGAAGATTTGCTGAGTGGTAGTGCCCCATCGTGCCCTCTTTTCTCTTAGGCCAGCTCCCCAATGTGTTCTGTCTGCATATATTCTTCTCATTCCCATCCTCTTGATTCTGCTTCTGCTGTTCCCCCAACTCAAAAGACCTTCTTCCCTTTCCTTAAATCTTACACATCCTCAAAGCGCTGACGTAATAAAAATGGCAGGTACCTTTCATTAAATGCTTACTAGGTTTCAGATCCTGGCTAATGAGGTGGGCACTATAATTATTCTCTCTTTACAGGGAGGAAACTAAGGCATGGAGGGGTGAAGCAACTTGTGGAAGGTCGGTCCCTGAAACTGAGTCCCCCTAAGTCTGAGTTCCTCTGCTGAGTTTATGATTAACCTTTCTATCCAAAACTTTACTCCCTTTCTTTTCCTGAATCTGTTCCCCTCAAGATTGAGGAGTATCAAAGAAAAGGGGGGATTGAACAAACCCCTGTGTCCCTGTCCTTTGAAGTTAAAGGCTTTTGATTTAGTCTCCCAGGCCTCCCTTGAGTCTCAAAAGGCTGGCTCAAGAGTTAATGATTAGGAAATGTGAAGATGTAGAAACAAAGGGCAGCTGTTGGGCTGGAAAACTGGTAACAATTTAGACTATAAATCCACCACACAGCAGAACCACTGAACTCCCAGTTCCCTGAAAGATACAGACAAAGGCCTGACACACGTTCCTAAGTTGTTTTTACAGGAAGCAGACCCCACCAGATGGAAACTGCTGACTGCAGGCACATAGACCCCAGACTGGTTGAAACCAGAAGGTTGATGATGCTTGAAACTTCACCTTGATGCCAAACAATCCGGGAATTGTGCACAAGCTGATCGCTCACCCTGCAGCCTCCTCCCTCACACTTCCTTTAAAACCCCTTCTCTGAAATCCATCGGGGAGTTTGGGTTTTTGAGCATGAGCTGCCCATTCTCCTTGCTTGGCGCCCTGCAATAAAGTCTGTACTTTCCTTCACTACAATCCAATTGTCAGTAGATTCGCACTCAGGTGAATGGACCCAAGTTTATTTTGGTAACACCCTGGGTCCTTCCAGGCACTCATACATTTGCGCCAAGCCCTTTCCAGCCCACACTTTTTTGTCCTTCTTCTGAATTCCTGTCTCAGTGTGCTGCACTTTTAAGTACTTTGATGTGAAATTCTTTTCTGTGTCTTTATTTTTTCTCTACAACTAGAATGTAAATTCTAGTTGGAGGACCTGGAAGATTTCTCCCATGAGAAGTCTTGTGAACAAGAAAAAGAGAGTTAGGCCTAAACAGAAGGCGTTTAATAACCTTATTCAAAGGCTATGTCATCTGGAGGGCACATCCTTGAGTATGTGCTTGGCTCTGTCCTCAAGAGCATGTGGGTGAGTCACCAGTAGTGACAGTGGCTTCCCTCTCAGTCATGACATTATCTTGTCTGGATCCAAAGCCACTGGGTCCCCGACTCCTCAGAGGAGTATGTGGCTGCTGCACATTTCTTTGTCATAATATCCACAGGACATGGAATGAGATGGTCCCCCTTTGTGTTTCCTCTTGTTACCAAGTCCAAGCTCATACTCCTCTCCACATGACAGGCCAATAAATTCAGAGATGAGGTGTTGGGGCAAGGAATAAGGACTTTATTTGGAAAGCCAGCAGACTGAGAAGACGGTGGACTAGTGTCCCAAAGAACCATTTATCCCAGCTTTGGATGTTAGTTTCTTTTATGGAACAAAGAGGAGGAGGTGAGGAAGTAAATTTTAAAAGGCAATAAGTTGTTGCCATTGTTTCCTGGCTCCAGTCAGACTCTGGTGGGGGTGTGTTAATTTCTTCTTTCCTGCAGCCATTCCTGGGTGGGCCTGGTCAGGATGTTTCCTGTGAACTAAACAAAGGTATTATAGCTCAATGCTTGGGCATGGGAGAGAGGGTTCCCAGAGATTATGTATACTTTAAGTTATTGGCAATATCCCTTTAGTGGTTAACTTGTCTCAAAAGCAATAGAATACAAAGGTTAAACTAAAAGGAACAGATCCAATATGGAGTCAGATATGTTCTTCCCTGTTATGCTCTGGGCAAATGTAAGCCAAAGAGCCTTATTCAAAAGTCCCACCCAGCAGTCCTGGTGTCTCAAGCAGAGGCTTCAGCCCTGCAGTCTGTTTCCTGTGGCAGGAAAATAATAGCCTCACACAGGGAAGTACTTTTAACTTCTTTAAAGGGCTTTCATGTCACTGCTCTCATTTCATGTGTACAATACCCCTGTCAGGTAGGTATTATTATTTCCCATTTGAAGCTAAGGAAAGAGAAGCCCAGAAATTCAATGTCTTGTCCAGAATTTCCTGAGGAAACCATGGCTGGGCTGGAACCAGAATCTGGCCTTTCCCTTGAACCTTGTTGCCCACCACCCAGCCCTGCCTCCCCTCTCATTCATTGTCGGTCCCAAACTACGGCAACAGTGAAGCAGCAGTTCTTCCCCCTGAGCATGGGGGAAAAATGAAACTCTAACCCCTTTAAGGTTTTATCTGAAAGCCTTGCTAATCCATCAGCAGTCTGTTAGATAGCAGCTTAAATCTCCCCACCACTAAGAAGTACCCTCCCAACAGATTCCCAAACACCTTAGAGGAGGTGTGAGGTGGCATGAGCGTGGAAGTTGGGACACTTTCTCTGAGAAATGGAGGTGCTCAGATTTCCAGACACTGCTGTCCCCCCTCAGACAGGGTGGGGGAGCCCAGGGTCTGTCCAAGCAACTCCTCAGCCAAGGTCACTTAAATGACAGATTGATCCTGAAAAGCTCCTCATTGATCCTGAATAAGCTCCTTATTCATTCAGTAAGCACCTACTATGTGCCAAGCACTGTGCTGGATACTGTAAAATGACTCTGGGTGAAATGGATGATATTTCCTCATCCACTGCTATGATAATTATAGCAGGGCAGTATCAGGGTGACAAACAAATCAGACACAAGCAAAAACTCTCCTTGGAGCTAATGTGATCTTGGCTTCTGATCCATTCACCTGACCTCAAGGATTAGAGGAACATCCACTGAGGGCAAGGATCCTCCAAACCCCAGCCCTTGGATTACAGGGGTTATCACTCCAAAGTCCAGGTATGGCAAGGTGCCTGGTGTCCTTCAAGCAAAAGGAAACATTTAGAAGACTTCAGAATTCTGTGGGAGTGCTCTCAGTATTACAGTTTATAAATGGAGGGATTATATGTCTGATGAAACAGATCCTCTCCTATATGGTCTTTATTCCTACTGAACTCAGCTGTGACTTTTTCTCCCAAGGGCAGTTTGGAAGTGCATCAGGAGAAATGTGGTCTTCCCTCTTTACCCAATCAGTGGAAGGCACTGACCCCCTCTGAGCACCAGTGAATAAACTCTGATAACTAGAGCTAGACTTGGTCTCACCTTTCCCTTAGACGTTTGCTGGGGACAACCTCCTCCATGAAAGTGCTATGTGTTTAGGATCTCTAGTCCTTGTTGGACCACACATCTGAGGCTCTGCATCATTAAAAATGCAATTTTAAAAAAAGGGCCTTTTTTTTTTTTTTCTCAGAACTGGCGGAATCAAATTCAGGTCAGGCACTGAAGCAGGAATGGTGTTTTTGAAATACAGACTTTCAAATAGTTGGGCTGTTTCCTGCTGTAACCAGAGTCATTGAGAAAAGAAGATCAGCGTCTGCAGGGGTGGCCAGGGAATACTGTGTGTTCAGCAACAGGAGGCCAAACAAGGTGGCCCCAGTGGGTTCTTTCTGAAGGCACTCTGGGACCAGCCTGGACCAAGAGCCTGAGGTCCAACTCTGCCCTAGTCATGTTTATGACCTCAGACTGACCAGCTCACTTCTCTGGGTCAGGACCTTTAGATTTGCTATTTCCTTGTAGACTGGACAGTCGATTTGCTTGCCCAGCACCCATTCCCCGTGTTGTACAAATGACACCTCAGTCTTCCTTGGGGAACCACTCCTCCCCATGCGTGGACCACATGATTTAGATGGAGCTGATTTTTTGTTCGTTTGTGGTACGTGGGCCTCTCACTGTTGTGGCCTCTCCAGTTGCGGAGCACAGGCTCCGGACGTGCAGGCTCAGCGGCCATGGCTCAAGGGCCCAGCCGCTCCGTGGCATGTGGGGTCTTCCCAGACTGGGACACGAACCCGCGTCCCCTGCATCGGCAGACGGACTCTCAACCACTGCGCCACCAGGGAAGCCCTAGATGGAGCTGATTTTAACCCTGGTTCCAGAGATGGGCATGGAATGTAAGCCAATCATAGCATTGTACATCCCTTTCATCATAGTGATTGGTTCAGAGGTGGTCATGTGACCTGAAGAGGGCCAATCAGAGCTCGGCCCAGACATGGAGAACAAAGGAAAGAGAGGAGCACTTACTTTCACTGAGGTTGCTCAGAAGACTAGGACCCGAGTTTGGAGCTGTGCTGGTGGAGATTTTACCATCCTTGAGAAGGCCTTCACTGAGAATGGAGTCAGCATAGAGGAAAGGAGAACCAACAGATGGAGTTAAAGAGAGCCCTGACATCATTGTTGGAGCCCCCGGATCCAGCTGTGCCTGAGGTTATCATTGGGCTTCCCAGTTATGTGAGATAACAAGTCCCCCTTTTGCTTCAGCCAGTTTGAATTGTCACTGTTACCAAAAGAGCACTTATCGATACCCTCCACCTGTTTCCCCTTGTCTCCTTTACCTTGCTTAAGATCTACTTACCCTAAAATTGTCAGTGTAAATGTTATGTGCTTCTGCAGCTTGGCCCTGGGGTGTGGGCAGAAGTGGAAACTGTAACAGGAGGAGGAACTCACTGGGAAAAGAGAGGACCCTGGAGAAATGTCAGAGGGACCCCAAAAGTCAGCCTCTACCCCTGAGCTTCACCTTTCCATTTCTTCATTCCTTCCTTCACTGTCAGATATGACTTGAGCTCCCTCCAAGCTATATGCCATGTGCTGAGAACACAGCAGTGAACAAGACACACCACAATTCCTGTCCAGGAGCTTACATTCTACTAGTCTATTTGAGGTTTGACTTTTAAGAGTTGTGTTCTTCACAATCACCTAAACCAATTGGTGAACAAACAAACAAACAAAATCTTTTTTTGGTTTCTTTTAGTGTGCCCAAAGTAGTCTAATTTTCCAAACCTTAAAAAAAAAAAAAAAAAAAAAGGAAGAAAGACGTTTACTAAACAGCAAGGTAAACAAAAAAGAAACACAGTACAAGAAGCATGAAATGAGTCACATCTTAGAAGTTCTTCTCTTCTCCTTCAGAGCCAGCAAGCTTCCAGCACTTCCTATTGTACTGTTACCTACCTGGGTTCTTGGACTCTTTAATCAAGAGGAATTGATAAGAGGCCACATGAGGAATTCAGGCAAGGTTTTACTGGGGCCCCTGCTGCAGCATGAGAGAGCGAGAACAAGCAACAGGTGCCCTACCTAGCTCGATCCCTCAAACAGGGTGAGGGTAGAGACGGATCTGTGTGTCGGGCGGGAGGCGTGGCTCAGGTGGTCTGCCCATCCCCTTGGTGGTGCCGTGTGCAGAGATCATGAGCAGTACCCTGCTTTTGCTCCGGGCACCTCGGCACCTTGGAAGGGCAGTTGGGTTTGGCCTTTCTGTATCTTGTTCATGATTTGCCCCAACTGCGCATGCACGCAGTTGTTTTAGTCCCTTATAGTTTCTTTGTATTCTGTTGCTCGAGGAGATGTTTGTCCAGGTGCAAGCACTGCAGCAAAGGCCCCAGGTCCCAGGTCCCAGCCTGTCTTGGTACAACCTGAGAAAGCCACCTTTTAGCAATTGGGTCTCTCTCTGGTCCCACTCCTCTCGGCTCCCACCAACCCTGGAAGGGCCCAGAGGAAAGAGGAGGCTGGCCGATGCCCAGGCAGACAATCCAGCCCCGACCAATCTCAAGGTTGACGTCTGGGGGGGTATTTTCCCTCCAGGGTCCCTGCTGAAGGGAGTCTCAGTTTCTTTCTTCACATCTCCCTGCCTGACTTGTCATTAAATTAAAAGCGTTCATATTTAAATTCAAAGCCCCTTTGTAACTCCTGGAGAAGGTATTGACCATGATCTCTTGGATCCAGTGTAGAGCTCTAAGCCTGAGGAGGCCCAGTGTAAGCCCTGGCCATGGCCAAGCGTTTCTTCTAAGCTGATTCTTGGCAGGGTTCTTGGGACATTTGTTTCTTATTTTGATATGGACCCAACCAGGATCACAAGCCCCCAAGGCTACAAAGAACCTGTGGTCATAATTATGACAATGAGAACTGTCTTTCCTGAAACACAGGGTTTCCATTTCTGCCTTCTTGACACTTAAAATAGTTTTTTTCAAAAGCTGTTCTAAGGGGAACCTGGTGTTTTACATCAGGGGGAAAGAATGGATATCCTGCCAAATCCAGAAATGCTTGTACTCCATCCTTGGTTTATCCCATTCTCACTCCTGCTTCTGTACTCATTTTGGTCCTAAGAGGGGCTCTTCTTCTGAAGAAATAAGACCATCAGCCTGGGTAGAAACAAACCCAGCAGACATATATGCCAGCCCCTCGCCGTCGGGCCCTCCTGACTAGCAGCAGGCCAGGTGGGGACACCCTGTGGCCCCTGTGAAGCCGTGCTGGTGCCCCTGGCTTTGCAGCCCAGCCCACACCTGATGCCTGCACATCTCAACTGCTGGACCACAGTCTCACAAGCCTCGGTGAGGTATGCTGAATAGAGAGCACTGAAATAATTCTGAGAATGGTAAGTAGATCTTTTTTCTGGCTTTCTCTGAAAGACTATTTCAAATTTGGTTTATCAGATGTAATTCTGGTTTTATCCAGAAGTACCAGCTTACCTGACCAAATCACCTGGGTGAGAGTATTGAGTTTTAGAAGGAACTGGATGGCTTCTTCCCACCATCCTCTCCTGCCTCAGACATTTTAACACAGTGACCTTTGCTCTCCCTCTTTAGGGCTTCTGTGTGTCCATGGGGGGTCAGGTATTTTCCAGGCTTTCCGTGGTAAATGTTAGGTTACTCACTCTCTTTCCGCTGTAATGGAAAGATTTTTCTTCTGAGAATGTAATGTTGCCTGGAAATAACAAGGAGAAAAAGGAGGAGGAGGGGCAGGGGAAATGAGAGGAGGATGAAGAAGATAGAAGGAAATTAGAGGACGAGATGGAGGAAGAGGGCTTTACAGGCACTGTTAAAACTTTTTGTTTTGAGATAATCATAGATAAACATGCAATTGTAAGAAATAATGCAGAGATCCCTTGCACCTTTCACCAAGCGAATGGTAACACCTTACATAACTATAGCACAATATCACAACCAGGAAATTGACAATGATACAATCCACAAATCTTATTCAAAATTTCACCAGTTTTAATGCACTCGTGTGCGTGTGCGTGTGTGTTTTCATTGCAGTTTTATCACTTGTGTAATTCTTGTGACCACCACTACTGTCAAGATACAGACAGTGCCTTGTGCTGCCCTTTGATAGCCACGCCCACTCCACCCCCAACCTCTGACAACCGCTAACCTGTTCTCTATCTCTAGAAATTTGTCATTCCAAAAATCTAATATAAATGTAATCTTTTGAGATTGGCTTTTTTCACTCAACAGAATTCCCTGGAGATTCATCACGTTGTTATGTGCATCGCGAGTTCCTTCTTTTTTATTGCTGAGTAGTATTCCACAGTATCCATATCCCAGTTTGTTTAACATTCACCTGTTGAAGGGTATCTAGGCTGTTTTCAGATTTCAGCTACTACAAATAAATTTGCTATGAAAATTGAGGTTAAGGTTTTTGTGTGAACATATGTTTTCGTTTCTCTAGGACAGATGCCCAACGTGCTTTTGCTAGGTGGTATGGTAACGGTATGTTCAGTTTTATAACAGACTTCTAGAGTGGCTGTACAATTTTCCATTCCCACCAGCAACATGTCAGTGATCCTCACTTGCATTTGGTGATGTCTTTTTTTAATTTGAGTCAGTCTTATAGGTGTGTCGTGATGCAGTTTGCATTTCCTTAATGGCTAATGTTAACATCGTTTCATGCACTTATTAGCCATTGTTACTGAATGCAAGTTCATGCACCCGACACACAGTGAGGCTAAACAAACCAAAACGTCGAAGGGTGGAGCAGAGAAAGGTGTATTGGAGGGCCACGCAAGGAGATGGGTGGCTTATGTCCAAAAAACCCCAAACTCCCTGAAAGTTTTCAGCAAAGCATTTTTTTTTACATCTTTATTGGAGTGTAATTGCTTTACAATGTTGTAATGTTTGTGTTGGTTTCTGCTGTATAACAAAGTGAATCAGCTATACGTATACATATATCCCCATATCCCTTCCCTCTTGCGTCTCCCTCCCACCCTCCCTATCCCACCCCTCTAGGTGGTCATAAAGCACCGAGCTGATCTCCCTGTGCTATGTGGCTGCTTCCCACTAGCTCTCTATTTTACATTTGGTAGTGTATATATGTCCATGTCACTCTCTCACTTACCCTTCCCCCTCTCTGTGTCCTCAAGTCCATTCTCTACATTTGCATCTTTATTCCTGTCCTGCCCCTGCCCCTAGGTTCTTCAAAACCTTTTTTTTTTTTAGATTCCATATATATGTGTTAGCATACGGTATTTGTTTTTCTCTTTCTGACTTACTTCACTCTGTATGACAGACTCTAGGTCCATCCACCCCACTACAAATAACTCAATTTCGTTTCTTTTTATGGCTGAGTAATATTCCATTGTACATATGTGCCACCACTTATCCATTCATCTGTCGATGGACACATAGGTTGCTTCCATGTCCTGGCTATTGTAAATAGTCAGCAAAGCATTTTTAAAGGCCAGATGAGCGAGGGGCATGGTTGGTTGTTGCACACTTCTTGGTGTAGGAATCCTTTGTTCTTGCAGCTGTCCACCTAGGTCAGGTCACAATGTTCCTGTAAACATCCAACAAGACAAATGTTATTCTCTGTTCTGCACTTTTTATCTCTATTTGAATGGAAAAGTGTTATACCCTTAAACGTCAGAGACTTGAGAATGGGCTATCCTGTATATTTCAGTCTACAGGCAACATTCTAAACTTGAAGCAAAAGCAACAGAATACAAACATTACAGTAAAAGAAACAGACCTAATATGGAGTCTGGTTTGTTCTTCCCTATCACACCATCTGTATATCCCCTTCATTGAAATGTCTGTTCATGTCTTTTCTCCATTTTCTAATGGGATAGCTTTTTTGTTTGTTTGTTTTTACTGTTGCATTTGGAGGGTTCCTTAGATATCTAGAAAATTAGCACTTAGTCCAATATGTGCTTTACAAATGTTTTCTCTTCATCTGCAGTTTGACTTTTCATCCTCATCCCAGGATCTCTCACACTGTGAAACTTTTTAATTTTGAATAAGTTCAATTTCTCAACTCTTCCTTTTGTGGGTTCTGCTTTTGGTGTTAAGCCTAAGAACTTTTTGCCTAACCCTAGGTTCAGAATATTTTCACCTATTCTTTTTTCTAAAAGTTTTATAGTTTTACATTTTACATTTAAGTCAATGATCCATTTTGAGATAATTTTTTGATAATGTGAGGTTGAGGTTGGTTCATGTTTTTGCCTATGGGTGTCCTTTTAGGTATATTTTTAAAAGGTTAATCCTTTCAGCAACCATCTGAAATGAGTATTGTATTATATTATCATCCCATTTCACAGATGGAGGAACCTAGAGAGATGTGGTAATGTGACCAAGGCCCGACTGCTGACAGGTGGTAGGAAAAACGCCATGGTTTGAAATCAGGTCTGCCTGACTCACATGCTCTTGCAGTTAAGCCCTGCTGCCACCGCCTCATTCCTTCCCTTTCTTTCTGGGAGAGCCTTCCTTCCTGGGCAGGTGTCCCAGTTTCTTGAACTCATTCCTTCATCTTGACTAACCTTGCCCTCACCTCGGTTCATGGGCTACCAGACGTTGGAGCCTGCCACAACTCATCCAGGTGTCCTTCTGTGACATGTTTGCAGGGTGGAGAATGGGGACAGATTGGGGAACTTCCCTGTATGCAAAGAGCTTGTCATTCTGGTCTGGGGAAAGGCTCATACTGGATTTCAGCATCTTTCAAAGTATTGCAGAGCTGCACTACCAACTCACTGGTCTGGGGGTGGCAGGCCCTCCCCCAGAACAATCAGACACCAAAATTCATTTAATAATTCTGAGTCCAGAAAATTTTCATCCCTGATCTGCCAAAGTAAAATATATTGATAGAGTCAACAGGAAGGACTCGGAGCTTCTTGGAGCAAAATTCCTATGGTTAGAACATGTTTCTTGCTCTTTCTGGTGGGACTGGATCATGGTCAGACTACCCTAGTAGTTCATTTCCATTCATCACACCCATCCCCGTTCATGGGTAGGAGGGCAGTGAATGTGGAGCTTTCCTCTCCAGCTCTCTGCTCTCCACCCACTGGCTGTGGACTTCCTAGGCAGGCAGGACCTAGGAACTTCTGCATTCAGACCACTGGGGAAAAAAAATCAGCAGTCTATAGATTGTCGTTGTTCTTT
The DNA here is from genome assembly GCF_005190385.1 of Monodon monoceros. Taxonomy (NCBI): domain Eukaryota; kingdom Metazoa; phylum Chordata; class Mammalia; order Artiodactyla; family Monodontidae; genus Monodon; species Monodon monoceros. Next base: position 18,502,944 of record NW_021703784.1, on the reverse strand, counting down.
CCCAGATCCCTAAGTATCACCCTACCTATTAATGAGGGATCCAGGAACTCTTTGCCTCTGTGACTTTACATTCAGAAAAAGCCCCTCCCCTTACTTCTCTCAGAGTTTTTCCAAAGACTACTAGGCTTTTGTCCTGGCCCACTTTAGAGAGCCCAGCTACAGGTATATATCTGTTTTGTAGTTATAGGTACATGCACATATCTATTTTGCCAGATTCTTCAAAAGCCTCGGAGGTGCCTGATCCCTCAGCTTGGCTGTTTCAACAGATAGGTCAACAGTAACACATGCCAGGTCCTTTGTGTCCTTCCGCCCACCCTGTAAAGAAATGAAGAAGAGTTTTATTCGGGATTCTGACATCTGCCTTGAACCCTGGGTATCTCCTCCCACGGGGATGATTCCCCCAGCCCTCCTGTGATGGTCTCTGCAGAGGGCCAATGGCAGCTTCTGGTTTCTTGCTCTCCCTAGAGAGCCACTTCAAGTGTAACTGGTCCAAGGGGAATTTCCTTGATGGATTCAGGCCATTTGACCCTGGTATTTCCCCCAGTGGCCTAGATAGATCATGTTGAGGGTCAGAGATCAGAGTCAACCTTCCTTAGGTCCAGTGGGCCACCTTCCCAATCTCCATGCTCACCCACCCAGCAGAAGCTGAGAAGCATTGTCCTTGGTCTCCTGATCTCCTTGACAATAATATCCTCTGTCATCTTCCAAGCTTCCCTGGGGGAGGGTCTGAGACTTGTCAGGAGTAGGCAGGGCTGCTCCAGGGGCAGTAAGTTCTGTCGGGCCCTGTCTTGCTCCAACCAAAGCAAGCCAGGGCCTCCCTCTGACATTGTCTTTGGGGGTATGTCTCCTGCTCTGGAACAGTTTCCATTGCCTCCACCCTCTTCCAGGGAGCATGACCCCCTTCCCTCCTTTTCCCCCATATCCTTTAAAGGCTCCTGTTATGCCCAACCCTTTCCACAGGGACCAAACAGACCTGGGTTTGAATCTCAACTCCCACTTACTAGTTATGTGGCCATTCACTACTTACTGTCTTCAAGCCTGGTCCCCCCATCCCTCACAAATGGGGAGATATTAACCTCACGCTGTTGTTGTGGATTTAAACAAGATCATATCTATAAAGTTTGTACAGCAGGTAAAGGAACTACTGACCTTGGAACAAAGTTAAGGCTCAATAGTGGCACTGTCTCCGGGCCAATCTTCAGTTTTCACTCTGCCCACCAGAATTCATCCTGGGGAAGGCAGGTAAATTGTTATGGGAAGCGCAAGTGCCCCAACTCCCACAAGGGGTCCCTGCTCACCTATCATGGCCATGCTGCTCCCCAGGAGTCTGGTAGGAGTCAGGATATAGGGCTCTACAGGTTAGGGCCAAAGGCAAGGCATGTCCTCCTCTGGTAGGCAGGCTCCTCAAACTTGAGGATGGTCACCTGGGGGTTCCCTGTGGACTTTGGCTCACCTGCCCAGCTGCAGGTGAGAAGTGACCTACCCTCCACTGCTCTGTGACAGTTCCTTTAGCAGCACCTGCCCTGGAATGGCCCTGGGAAAGCCACCTGTTCAAGCACTTATAATTTTCTCTGTTCTGGGGGTCTCTCAGGTGAGAGGGCAAGTCCATGGACCCAAAACCCAGAAACACCCCGCGCCCCGCCCAGGTTCAGCACCAGGAAGCTTTCCAGTATCCTCACTTGTACCCCCAGACAAGGACCAAGGGACCTCCCACAGTGGATGCCAGGAAAGAGGAAGGAAGTAGGGAGTTCGGAGAAAGGAAGGGGAGGCCACCCAGATGTGCTTCCGCAGGACACCTCCCTTCCCTCTGCCACTGGCTAACTTTACCCACCAGGACAGCTTCATATCTGTCCAGAAGCCACGTTTGCCTCTGCAGGTGCATCTTCTCCCCTCCTGCCCCAAGTCTCCGCACTGAGCCCTTGACCAGATTCCTCCACAGCCCCACCCTGCTCTGTGTTCGTCTCCTCCCAGGCTGCCCCAGTCATGCTCCAGCTGCTCCCTGAGCCTCATCTCTGGCCCCTGGCAACAAGCCACCCCAGTAACTGGGCTAAGGAGTTCACCTCACCCGTGGTCAACCCCAGACCCAGCACTCATCCCTCTCAGGTTGGGGCCAAAAGCAGTGCCAAGAAGGGGAGCTCCCGCCTCTCACCCCATGGGTCCTGCTGACTCCTCCTTGGTGACCTTTTGCATGCAGAGACTGACTGGCAAAGAAACAAACAAAAAGCCATCAACAACAAAGGAAGCGTTAAGTCAGCCAAGCCAACTGATTCAGACCAGAAAATCCGCATTACAACGTTTTACTCCAGACTTGCTATGGAGGCCTGGGTTCCAGGCCCCTAGCTCTACAATGGAGACCCCTGGCAGAGCCCTGAACCTTTTATAAACCCTCAGGACTTACAAGTTGAATGAATAAATGAATCTACTTCCGCGTAGAGTTAGGTCCAAATCAAAGGGGGCCAACTGCTCTGGCCAGACTCCTGTTTCTAATTTCAGGACACCTTCCACTCCCAGCACCTACCCAGGATCAAGCTGGGGGGAAAAAAATCACAGGCCGAGACTGAGGAAGGAGAGTGGGGCGGGGCAGAGTCTTTTGGGGTGCTGCGCAGAGACGAACCCTCTTTCCGGTCCGCGCCCCCATCGCTGCCCGCGGCCTCAGGGCTCACGCTGGCTTTCCCCGCCCTCGCAGGGCTGAACCAGTTCCTCCCCGCTCGCAACCCCACCCTCCTGGAACCTGCCTCGCAGGAAGCGGAGGGTGCAGCCCGGCCGGCCGGGAGCGCGCGGGGCTTGGAGGGCCCAGGCTGTGCCGACCCCCATGGCCGCGGGCGTGGAGCAGCGGCTGGGCGGCCTCCCCGTCTTCACCCGCGACGACTTCGAGGGCACCTGGCGCCCAGTGGCGAGCGGCGGCTTCAGCCAGGTGTTCCAGGCGCGGCACAAGCGCTGGCGGACCGAGTACGCCATCAAGTGCTCCCGCTGCCTCCAGCCTGACACCATCAGGTACCCGCCTGCCTCCCCGCTCCTTTTGCGGAGGGAAGCCCGAGGCCCGGGGAGCTCCCGAGGGAGGGGCGGCCGGGTTGCGGCTGAGAATTGTCCTCTCCACTTTTCTAAACTCTGTCCTGTGCCCTGAGCTCCCCAGGCACAGCCCTGTCTGTTTACGGCTCTGAAATAAACTTGGCTCTGTTTGTGGAATCAAACCTATGTGTGAAATCCACAGAGGTCAAAGGTGAGCAGGAACTACCCTCCAAATACGCCTTTGTTCCATTCAACCTCCCAAACTGGTCGCGCCTCCTTCTTTCCAGCCTCACCTTCCTTCCAGGTGTCGGCTTGGTGATGACTGCTCTGGATGACCCTCTGCCACCCTCCTACCCACCCCCTAACTCGCAGCGCAGGCAGGGCTGGGCTTGCTCAGAGCCTGTGGCACTTGGCTCAGTGATGCTCAGTGACCTGGGGGGAATCACAGGTTCCACACCAGGGGCAACTCCTGTCTGGTGTGGTCCCAGCCCAGCCCGTGCAGGCTGATGGGGGCTTGCAGGGGGTGGTGGTGGAGGCTGCCCAGCCTGCTGGCCTGAGAGCCTGTCCAGCCCTCACACCGGCACTGCCAGCAGGTCAACCCTGGGATGCTGCTGTCTCCGTCCTTGTTTTTGTCTCTGGCTTCTCCCAGGTCCCATTATACGTACTATGACCACTCCCTGGCAGGCCTCCTTTTCCCTCTTACTACCTCTTTCCCATTGCTTCCACCCATCTCTGCCTTCCCATTGCTTCAACCCATCTTTGCTGGTACTGGCTGTGCCCTCGCCCCTCGTGCAGCCATGGAGACTCTGGGATGTGAAGTCTGAGATGATAACCATGTCCTCCTCCCAAGCCTCCTGGGACATCACCTAGAGCGCCTTGGGGGTGCAGGGAGCAACTCCTATTGGCATCTTTTCTGGTCATTCTCTGTGGTCACTATGCAAGCTCCCAAGACACAGCCTCCGGTCCCACACACCCAAGTCCCTTCTCTCACTCCCAGACCCCCACCTGCTTAATGAATGAGGGCAAAGTGAGATAGCCCCAGACTCACCCACCTTCCTCCCTCAACATCCTGGCTTGGGAGTAGAGTCAGGTTATTCTAGGATCTATTCAAATCATTTACAGCCTTTGAAGCATTGACAAGACTACTCATGAGACATTGACAGTAACTCCCATCTCAATTCCCTTCCCAATTCCAGGAATCCTTGGGTGGAAAGGACTAAGGGATTTACGGTAATCAATGCCTGCCACATGTGGAGTGCTATACGAGGAGTTTCATGAGTATGACTTCACTGAATCCTCCTTCCATCATCTCAATTCATTTGTCCTCCTGATGAATGTTTATTGCTCACCTACTATGTGCCAGGCTCTGTGCTGGACCCTGAGATATAAAGATGAATGCCACAGATATAGCCCTCTAAATATTCTCCAGGAGCTTGCAGATAGGGGAGAAAAGACATTAATCAGATAACCCCACGTGTAAATGTAAGTGTGCTGCTGTGAGAGGTGTAAGAGAGGAGAGAGTTGTGGTTCCATGAAGGCTTATTATTGGAGTTGGAGATCAGAAAAGGCTTCTCTGAGGAAGATACACTTGAGCTGAAATATGAAAGATGAGTCTGAGTTAAGTGGGTGAAGAGAGGAAAGCTTTCCATGTTGAGCTTAAGGTGCCTCTAAGCAGCCAAGAAGAATTGTCAAGTAGACTTCAGAGTAAAGCTGTGAGCTAACAGTATTAAAATTTGTGAATCATTTGTTATAGGTGTATTTGAAGCTAGGACGTAGATGACGTTCACTCATTCTAGGCACTAAGTGAACGAAACAAAGTCTCTGCCCTGGTGGAGTTTATAGTCTAATGAAGGAAGACAGAAAACTAACAAACAAGCAAATATTTTTATCTGTATCCCTTACAAACCACCTGGCATTTTCTTTGGTTAAAATACCTGAGGAGAGTTGAGTAGTCTGATCTTCCAAAAAGAAATTTTGATCTTCCAATAAATAGTAATTTGTGGGCTTTTTTGCCCAAAATGTTAAGATTTTATTTACCAAGCTTCTTTGTTGTACAGAAAGGAAAAATGCTGTTACAATCTCAGTGTAAGTGGTAGCCACACATGGTTGACTTACCAATCGCAGCTCTCCACCCTACCGCAAGGGTCTTACACGAAACTCTGACAATGCTTATAATTTTGTCGTCGCCTATAAATTTGTTATAATGCTCGGTGGTAGATTTCCGAGAGGGACTAAATGGGTGGAGGCAGAATGTCACAGGAACTCTTCTTTGGTTCTTTGCGTGGGTGGGTGTCCTAGGGTTTGTATCACAGCTACCTTAAAAGAAAAGCTACCAACTCCATTTGAGCAGTCCAGCCAATACGGAACTCAAGAACAAATAAAGCAAGGTAGGGTTTTGTGCAGGTTGTTTGGAGTCTTTCCTTCAGCTTTCCTAGTTTCTTCCTCCCCTTCATCCTCCTCATTTTCTTCATCTTATCACCTTCTCCGTCACATCCAAATTCTCCCCTCCCTTCACTTCATCCCCTTCCCCTTCTGCATCTTCCTGTTCACCGTCAGACTCTCCCTTCTCACTGTTTTTCTCATCTTCCTGTGGGCATCTTCTCCTCCTTCATTCTCTTCTGGGGGGATAAGGATTGATGGAGCAGGGTTGCTATTTTCTATAGGCTTGAAATCCTTCCTAATTAAGTACTATTTGAGAATAAAGATTTGAAGCAAAGAAAGAGCAAACCATGTGGCTCTCTCAGGCTCTCTTAGTGTTCTAGGCAGAGGGACGAGCAAATGCAAAAGGTCCTGAGGAGGGAACAAGCTTGACATGGTGGGGCAGGTCATAGAGGGCTTTGTAGGCCATTGTGTGGTGGAGGGGAAGAGAGAGAAGCAAAGGCACCAGTTAGGAGGCTTGGGCCAAGATGCCAGTGGATAGAGGTGGTCACCAGTGGTCAGATTCTTGCTATATTTTGAAGGTAGAGCTGACGGAATGTGCTGAGGGGCAGCTTGTGGGAAGGAGAGGAAGAGAGGAGTCCAGGATAAGCAAGATCTTTGAGGGCTAGAGGGATGGAGGCCCCGTTCACTGAGATGGAGAAGGCTGAGGGGGGAGCGGGTTTGAGGGGAGAATCAAGAGTTCAGCTTTAGACACGTAAAGTGTCGAATACCCAGTTGGAGATGCTGAGGTTGCCTAGAGACAGAGTACGGAATGAGAAGAGGAAAGAAGAGGGCCCGGGACTGGGCCTAATGATCAGGTCACACAATAGGAGCCCGCAAAGTAGGCACTGACCCTACACTGAGAGCGAGAAAATTGCTTGTAGGCTCAAGCAACATGGGGGTCATGGGTGACTAGCAACAGCCTGTCAGTGAGGTATTAAGACCAGAAACCAGATGAAAGGGGATGGGGGGAGATGAAGAAAAGAGAAAGACAACAGGTGTAGCAAACACTTTCAAGAAGTCGGGGTGTCCAGGGGAGTTGTGCAAGTTACTGTTGTTCCCATTTTACAGTTAAGAAACTGAGGCCCAGAGAGTTTGCTTGTTCAAGGTCATACAGAGAATAAGGTGAAATTGGGATTCGAAAGCAGGGCAACGTGATCCCAGATCCCTTGCTTTTTCCACTTCATGACAGGTGTCTTCTCAGTTCTTGTGACTTCAAAAGTACAAGAGGAGACAGATAAAAGAAAAAATATTGCAGAGGTTTGAGGGGGAGAGTCCTTGAACAGTAAAGCAGTAAAGACAAGAATGGCAGAAACCAGGACTAGCCAACCTGTCCAGATGCGAGGGAGAGCAGGTGCTTTTCCCTGGAGCAGAGGAGTCTCAGAGGGCTGGCTTCCCAGGGAGGCCCTGTGAGCACATTTCCAGCAGCCTCTGACTGCAGTGCCAGTGCAGCTTTGCAAATACTCTGCTTTTTAAAGATGTCATTTCTCCTCAATCTTCATCCCCGCAATCCCAGAACAATTTATAACAATTTGCATATTTGCTGTTTTGTGGCACATACAGTGAAAAGAGTGAAAAGTTTGCAAATGCTTATTTTGTAAGGCTTTCCTTTAAGTATTGACTTCTGTTCAGTTCAACAAAGATGCCTTGTGCTGTACGTGGCCATGTGCTGTGGGGAGTACCAAGATGAAAACTTATACTTCATCTCCAAAATGGAATCCCGTGCAGCCATTACCGAGCTTGCTTTGAGAGAATAACGATGCAGGAAGTGCTCCGCTACACCAACAAGGAAAAGCAGATCGCAGAACAGCCCACACTATGTGATGGCAAGAGGGAGTGGAGGAGAAAGGAGTGACAGGGAGGGAGAAAAGGAGAGAGGTTCCTTGAAATGTATTGTAAAAGGATACGCTAAATTATTAACAGAGGCCAACTCTAGAGGGTTGGGTTAGTGATGATTTAATTATTATTACAATTTTTATTATTTTTTTTTGGCTGTGCCATGAGGCTTGCAGGATCTTAGCTCCCCGACTAGGGATTGAACCCAGGCCCCACAGTGAAAGCACTGAGTCCTAACCACTGGACCACCAGGGAATTCCCTAACTTTCTTTTCTATTCCCTAGATGTTCTACAAGGTATATATATTACTTTCACCATCAAAAAGTCAATAAATGATATATTTTTTCAATTTTTTTTCAATGTTTTTTATTGAGATATAGTTGATGTACAATGTTGTGTTAATTTCTGCTGTACAGCAAAGTGAGTCAGTTATACATATATATATACATTATTTTTTTAATATTCTTTTCCATTATGGTTTCTCATAGGATATTGAATATAGTTCTCTGTGCTATACAGTAGGATCTTGTTGTTTATCTGTTCTCTATATAAAAGCTTACATCTGCTAACCCCACTCCCACTCCATCCCTCCCCCAACTCCCTGCCCCTTGGCAATCGCCAGTCTGTTCTCTGTGTCCTTGATTCTGTTTCATAGATAGGTTCATTTGTGTCATATTTTAGATTCCACATATAAATGATATCATATGGTATTTGTCTTTCTCTTTCTGACTTACTTCATTTAGTATGATAATCTCTAGTTGTATCCATGTTGCTACACATGTGGCATTATTTCATTTTTTATGGCTGAGTAGTATTCCATTGCATATATGTTCCATATCTTCTTTATCCACTCATCTGTCGATGGGCATTTAGGTTGTTTCCATGTCTTGGCTATTGTGAATAGTGCTGCTATGAACATAGGGGTACATGTATCTTTTTGAGTTACAGTTTTGTCTGGATATCTGCCGAGGAGTGGGATCGCTGGATCACACGGTAGCTCTATGTTTAGTTTTCTGTTTTCCATAGTGGCTGCACCAATTTACATTCCCACCAAAAGTGTAGGAGTGTTCCCTTTTTTCCACATCCTCTCCAGGATTTGTTATTTGTAGACTTTTTAATGATGGCCATTCTGACCATTGTGAGGTGGTTCCTCAATAAATCATATTTTAAAAGAGAAGCAGGAGGCATAATTTTGGTCCTCCATGGGCTTGCGATCTCCTAGGGGAGGTAGACATATAGAAGTGGCCAGAATAAATGGCAGGCTTTTTGTGGCCGCCTCTGTAGAATGGGCTGGCTCCTAAATTTGCAGACCCCTTTACTTCCTGTCTTGTTGCTGGAGCCATCTGGACCCTAATCTGTGCATCCACTGGACATCCCCTCGTGTCTCTCTTTCCCCCTCCATTACCTTGCAAGCTCCCAAGGCATCTCTGGGTCTGCACAACCTGGTATCAAGTCTAGTTTGTGTGTCCTGCTAGTTGCTCTTGTAATTAAAGGGTCAGCTCCTTCCGTCTCTCGCTCCTGCCCCTCCATAGCTCTGATGTGAATTGCCTCATTGAAGAAGCAACCAAGATGGAGAAGATCAAGTTTCAGTACATCGTGTCCATCTACGGGGTATGCGAGCAGCCCCTGGGTGTTGTGATGGAGTTCATGGCCAACGGCTCCCTGGAGAAGATGCTGCCCACTCACAGCCTCTGCTGGCAGCTCAAGTTCCGCATCATCCATGAGACCGGCTTGGCCATGAACTTCCTCCACAGCATTAACCCACCACTTCTCCACCTGGACCTCAAGCCAGGCAACATCCTCCTGGACAGCCACATGCATGTCAAGGTAAGGACCCTAGTGAACCCCTCTGCCCCCTTTCACTCCAGAGCCTTCTCCAGATGAACAGGATTTTTTACTGCCTGACTGGCCTGTCAAGAGTTTTTGTTGTTGTTGTTAATATTTATTTATTTGGCTGCACCAGATCTTAGTTGTGGCATGTGGGATCTTTAGTTGCAGCATGCGGGATCTTTAGTTGTGGCATGCGGGAGCTTTTTAGTTGCGGCATGCATGTGGGATCTAGTTCCCTGACCAGGGATCGAACCCGGGCTCCCCGCATTGGAAGTGTGGAGTCTTAGCCACTGGACCACCAGGGAAGTCCCCTGTCAAGAGTTTTAAGCAGCTCCCTTCATGGACAAATGCCGAAGGCAGGGATCACACCTAAAACAGATAGATGTACAATGAAATTTGGTGCATGAAACTGGGTATCAGGACGTCTGCAAAACCCCTCTTTGAATGCCAGTCTTCCATTTCTAATGTGGGTAGAATAATCTCTATCCCATTCTTTGCTTCAGGTGAGAATGTGTGTAAATGAGATGTTCTTAAGAAAGGTCATGATGGCCATCTTTTCAGTTCCTAAAACACGCCCCGCTTTCATTTCTGCCCCAGGACCTTTGCACATGCTGTTTCCACTGCCAGGAACAGTGTTCCCCCACTCCCTCTTTATCCAGCAAAGGCCTACACATCTTTCAGGTCTCTCTCAGCTTAAACAGCACCTCCTCAGGGAGGTTTTCCCTGATCCACCCCCGTGGGCCCCTGTTATATACCCTCACCGTACCTCTCTTTTTATACTGCTAACCCCAATTGTAAGTATATAGTCATTTGTGAAACTATTTCATTAGCGACTATACCCCCATTTGAATAAGCACTTAGGAGAGTAATGGGTGCGAGGGTTTCATCATTCTTATCTGCTCCCTGATCCTCAGTATCCGGCCTAGCTGGCACTCAGTGAATTGTCAGTTTATTGATGTATGAATGAATCAATGGATGGAAGCAAAGTCAGAGATAAATATACATGGTGTCAATGCTTCAGGGCCCGTGAAAGTGGGATGAACAGAAGCTCACCAAAGATGCCACTTTTTCCACAGTCCCTTTGGGTAATGGCCACACCTTCCAAGTACTTACCATGTGCCAGGCACTGTTCTAAGTGCCTTTTGTATATTTCCTTATTTAGTGCTCATGCTAGCACTGTGAGTTAAGTACTTACCTTGTTTCCCTTTTATAGATGAGGAAATGGAGGTTCTGAGAAAATAAGTAACTTGCTCAAGGTCATCCTGTGGTACATGGCAGTGCTGGGAGAGAGCTTATGGCCTCAGCGGCTACACTACACTGGTAGTGAAGACAGTGGGAGGGATGAGAAACTCAGGCAGTTTTCTAGAGGCAAGACTGTATTTCCCCCCATCCCCATCCGGGCTTCCTCCCAGGTTTCAGACTTTGGCCTGTCCAAGTGGATGGAACAGTCGGCCCAGATGCAGTACATCAAGAGGTCAGCTCTGCAGGGCACCCTCAGCTACATCCCCCCTGAGATGTTCCTGGAGAGCAACAAGGGTCCAGGTCCCAAATACGATGTGTACAGGTGAGATGGAGGCTGGGCTCCAGGCCACATACCCAGGGCGTAGCTTGTTGTCAACGCCCTGCCTGGACCCCAAGGCCCAAAGGGCCGGGCAGGACAAGGATGAGGTCTGGCCCCTCCCTGCCCACGTGGGAGGAGGAGGGATGCGGGGGGATTCTGGCTGGAGAGGCATTGCCTAGGTTTGTGTGGTCCGTGGGGCCCCCCTGCTGGATATCCGAGAACGCCACTCAGGGGGCACTTTCCCCCATCTGCAGCTTCGGGATTGTCATCTGGGAGATCCTCACTCAGAAGAAACCGTATTCAGGTAGCACGTGACAGTGGCACCGTCAGATGGGGTCCTGGAAGGGGCTGGGAGGCTGGGGGTTCGTGGGGGCAGGGGCAGGCGGCAGGTTTTTCTTGGGGACCGTATTGCTCTTTAAAGGTTCCCGTCCTCTCACCCTCCTTCCTTCCTCCCCCTACTTTCTAGAGCTCACATGACGGTGAAAGAAAGGGCAACCCTTAGCCCAGGCCATACTCTCTGCCTCTAGTTCCTTTGCTTCAAAGTGTTCTTTTCTGTTTCTCTCACCCCCAACCCTGCCACCCAGGTGTCAGGCAAATAGATTGTCAGGGAATTTGGATAATCCAGCAAAGTTCGAAATCAGAGCCTGTAACTAGGCCTGCTGGTCAGTCCTGCCATCTTTGGACAGCAAAAGCCCGCAGTGAGGGGCCATGGCCGGTCTCGGCCTGGGAGGGGTTGGAGCTGGACCAGAGACCCAGCTGCTCAAATCTGAGCCTCAAGTCAGCCTGCAATCTAGTTATTAACTTACTGTGCATTTATGGGGCCCCTGCTGTGTGCACCACCCTGTCGGGATCCTCAGAGCCCCCATCGCCTGCCCAGCCCCTCTGGCCCTGCCTCAGTACCCGCATAGCCTGGGCCCCCTCTCACAGGCTTCAACATGATGACCATTATGGTGCGAGTGGCCGCAGGCCTGCGGCCCTCCCTGCAGCCTGTCTCTGATGAGTGGCCGGCGGAGGCCCAGCATATGGTGGACCTGATGAGGCGCTGTTGGGACCAGGACCCCAAGAAGAGGCCCTGCTTTCCAGGTTCTCATCAGCCTGATGTACACAGGGATGAGGGAGATGGGTGGGGCTGGGGGGGCCCACGGGCCAGGAGCGGTGGTTGAAGCCCAGGGCCACTCCTGAAAGCTCTGCAGGGAGGGCCCTGCATGGCACTAGGGCAGACTCTGTACCACAGTGCGGTGTTGGCAGGGGGTGGGAGGGTGGGGGGTGTGGATGGCAGAGGGCCGGTGGCAGCTGAGGACTGCGGTCTGGTCTCTTTGGGTTAATGTGTAACCTTATGGGAGGTAGAATAGAAAACCTTCATTGCTGGAAGGCATCTGGGCCCGGCTCTGAGGCTCCAGTTAGCCTGCGTCCTCTCAGGCTTCAGTGTCCTCATTGGTAAAATGTTCCCAGACCATGAGATCACAGGCGTGATGGATCTTGCGGTCATCCACTCCTTTAGGAACTATGCAAATGTATGCACGTGTGTAAGCGTGAGCATCTTAGCAATGCTTTATGGAACAGGTCTGACCCTCCAAAAGGGCCAGGGACTTGCCAAATGTGGCCCCACTGAGCCAAGGCAGGACCCTAGCTTGCCGGCCTTCTGGTGCGCATGTGTGGATGCCCCTGAGCCCAGGGATGGGTTTTGGGAGGGGGGACATGGGACATATTAGGGTATTTAAAATGAGGAAGAACTGCAGCCCAGCCTGTCACTTTCTTTTGCTTTTTTTGGAGCAGACATCACAGTGGAGACAGACACGCTGCTGTCCCTGCTCCAGAGTCCTGTGGCTGACCCAGAGAGCGAGGCCCTGGCCAGGAAGGTGTCCCGCACAGCGTGTCTGCGCCGGCCCCGGGAGGTGAGCATGGGGCGGGCCTGGTCTCCGGCAGGCGTTGAGGATGTGCGCACAGGTCCCTCCTCATGAGGCTGCCTGGCTGAGGGGCAGGTGGGGACCGGAGCCAGTGCACGCTCTGCTCGCCAAGCTGGGCAGCCACTCGGGGACACCTTTTCTTAAGTTGCTCGAAGATGCTCTAAGGGCTGGTGGTAGCCGTGGCTCAGAGCCTCTGAGAAGGACGTGCCATCCCTCACATGCGTGACATTAAACAGAGCCTGTCCTGCAGAGGGAGACCTCGGCTCTCCCAGGCTCTCACACCCTATGGGTCAGCGTCATCCTGGCTCTGCTGTCCTTTCCCTCACCTGGGAACCAGCTGTGGGCTTCCGTGGGGCTCCTGGCTGAACCCACAGGGCCGCCCTGCCTTCCCTGTGGCCCAAGGGGAAGTCAAGGCCCTGGGCCACCTCTTTCTGGCAGGGCGTCCTCTGCTCGGGGCTTTCCCCTAGACACAGCTGGTGGCAGGGATGAGAGAGGAGGGGGTCTCCTAGGACAGGGTGGAATGTGAGTCCTGACAGGTGAAGGGAGGAGTGGAGGCCGGCATAGGCCAGGACTGCCCTGATCCTCTGATCCGCCCCCTGTCTTCTGGTTCTCCCTCCCCAGGTCAGTGAGGAGATCAGCCAGGAGCTAACAGACAGCGGTGAGTCCAGAGTGCGCAGCTGGAACCAGAGAACCCACAGCGGAGGAGAAAGTGAACTCAAACCATATCCTGTCCCCATCCTCCCTGGCCCCCCTTCCCCCCCAGGCCTGTCACAAATCAGGAGTCCGGGTTCCCTTTCCTGGCACCCGGCCCTGTGCTCCAGAAATGCACATGCCCCCGGGGGCCTGGCTCTGCTTCCCCTTCAAGTCGGTGTCCTTTTGAGGCCGGACTCCTCCCTTCCTGGCCGGGGAGGAGCATTGGTTTTCACCTCCGGTTGCGTATTAGAATTACTTGGGGAATGAAAAAGTATACAATGCCTGAGCCACCCTAGAATAATTTAATCAGAATCTCTGGGGGTTTGGGCTGAGCAGTGATTTTCATTTGTTTGTTTTTTTTGTTTTGGAAATTGTTGCTTTTAATTCTAATACACCACTGGGTAGAGCAGGAGGAAGTGGGTCCTTAATGGCTCAGGAGGAGTTCAGATCTCGGAGCTCAGCTGCAAATTCATCTCCAATTTGCATTTATTTACTTTGTGCCAAGCACTGCTGGGGGAGTTCTTACCTACATGACATGATTTGTCCTCCCAGTGGTAGCATGAGGTGGGGCATTGTTCGTGTCCCCTTACGGATCAGGAGCTGGAAACTCAAAGAGGCAGGGAACACGTGATGCCAAGAGGTAGAGTCAGGATTTGCACCCCGGCCTCTTTCTGCCTCATCCTTACGGGAAGAGCTGCCAGAGTCAGTTCTCTAGGGCAGTGGAGCCTGCATAGAGATCCGGGATGCTGGGAAAGACGTTGCCCTCACTCCTATGTCTTTGTTCCTGGCTGGTACTTCCAGGAGGCAGGGGGATGGCCGAGATGACCTCTGGACAGGTTAGAGGTCCTCTTCTCAATCTCACCTTCGTCCCAGCAGATTCAGGAGACTACTTGAAGCGGGTCCTGACTCCCTCAGACAGTGAGAGCCTGGTCCTGAGCGATGAGCAGCTGCGCATCCGTGAGAACAAGGTCACTGCCCTCCACTTCCTGGTGGCTCAGGGCCGCCTGGAGCGGGTGAGGCTTCTGCTGGCCCAGGAGGTTGACGTGGACTGCCAGACGGCCTGCGGCTACACTCCCCTCCTCGTCGCCACCCAGGACCAGCACCCCGACCTCTGTGCCCTGCTCCTGAAGCATGGTGCCAACGCCAACCTGGTGGACGAGGACGGCTGGGCCCCACTGCACTTCGCAGCCCAGAATGGGGACGACCGCACTGCCCGCCTCCTTCTGGACCACGGGGCCCGTGTGGATGCCCAGGAGCACGGGGGGTGGACCCCGCTCCACCTGGCTGTACAGAACAACTTTGAGAATGTGGCACGGCTTCTGGTCTCCCGTCAGGCTGACCCCAACCTGCAGGAGGCTGAGGGCAAGACCCCTCTCCACGTGGCCGCCTACTTTGGCCATGTCAGCCTGGTCAAGCTGCTAACAGGCCAGGGGGCCGAGTTGGATGCTCGGCAGAGAAACCTGAGGACACCACTGCACCTGGCGGTGGAGCGAGGCAAAGTGAGGGCCATCCAACACCTATTAAAGAGTGGGGCGGCCGCTGATGCCCTTGACCAGAGAGGCTACAGCCCACTGCACATCGCCACTGCCAGGGGCAAGCACCTTGTCGGCAAGATGCTGCTCAGGTACGGCGCCAGCCTCGAGCTGCCGACCCACCAGGGCTGGACGCCCCTGCATCTAGCAGCCTACAAGGGCCACCTGGAGATCATCCACCTGCTGGCTGAGAGCCACGCAGACGTGGGGGCTCCCGGAGGCATGAACTGGACCCCCCTGCACCTGGCTGCCCGTCATGGGGCAGAGGTGGTGGTGTCCACACTGCTGCAGTGTGGGGCTGACCCCAATGCTCCCGAGCAGTCAGGCTGGACGCCCCTCCACCTGGCAGTCCAGAGGGGGGCCTTCTTGAGCGTCATCAACCTCCTGGAGCACCATGCAGACGTCCACGCCCGCAACAAGGTGGGCTGGACGCCTGCCCACCTGGCCGCCCTCAAGGGCAACATGGCCATCCTCAGAGTGCTGGTCAAGGCCGGTGCCCAGCTGGACACCCAGGACGGGGTAGGCTGCACACCCCTGCAGCTGGCCCTCTGGAGCTAAAAGCAGGGCATTGTCGCCTTCCTCGAGGGCAAGGAGCCCTCACTGGCCATTCTGGCCGGGGCTGAGCCTGGAGCCCAGACGGAAGTTTAGACAACCTGCAGTCTCCTTACCTGTAAGGAAGAGAGGTTGGTGCAAGTGACGCTGGGCTTCTGGCAGGGCCCCTTCCCTGTCCTTGCAGCTGCCCCTTAGACCTTGAGAGGAGACGGGAACCTGGTCCCCTGGGTGGTGGAGGGATAGGGAGAGGAATACTGAGGTTGTAGCTGGGGAAGGGACCCCCGGCTCAGAGATCTCCTTTCAGCCCTTCCTCCACGTGTGTCTCTAGCCAACTCTCAGCCTCTTCCTCCTGTACCTGGACTCAAGCCCCCAAAGTGAGTTCCCTCTTTATTCCCAAGGTTCCTGCCACCTTTAATCACTTGCCCCCGAGTCCACAGGGGCTCTTGCATCCTAGAGCTCTCTCTGAAGAAGGAGGGAGGCACAGAGGAGAGGGAAGTGTTCCCTCCCAGCTCACGTCTGTGTGACTTGGCCCCTTTCTTCGGGCGCGGTCAGGACAACCAGACGCCCGTGCTTTGTGCAAGGGCAGGAGCTGAAAGTTTGGAGGAGTTTTCCACTTCCAGTTGAAAGCCCCAGCCAAGAGCCTGTTGCTGCACCGACCGCCTTCCTGGTGGCTCTGGTCCCAGGGCCCGGGTCTGCCGTACAATCTCTTGCGGGGAAGGAAGGGTCTGCTCCAACCGCCCACGAGTGATCCTACATGGGTCCTGGTCCCCCTGCCTCACCCTTCACCCTTTGCTGTGTCCAGTTATATGGCCGGTTTCAAATCTGACTATCATAAAGCTGTGGATCTGAGTCCCTGCCTTAGAGGTGGACTGACCCGTGGCGCCAGGCTGGCTATGGGGGCTGGTCTGGCGTATGCATGTGCGCGTGTGCGGTGCGGTGTGTATATGATCGTGTGTGAGTTCCCGCTGGGGAGGAGGCGGGGGCAGACGTGGGGAGGTGGGTGGTGGTGATGTCACCTGGAGGGGAGGTATCTGGGCTTGGTGTGGAGCTTGCCAGGCAGGGACTTCCTCCTTGGCAGCGGCTCAGGGAGCTCTGTCCTGCCCCTATCAGCTGGCCTGGCCTGGTCTGCGAGTTGCAGGGCAGGTTGCGGCGGGCCTGGGATTGCTCAGACTAGCCTTGTGTGACCAGTCCTGGGCTCAGCGGCCAGCAGCTTCTCCTTCCTCTCTGGCTGTGCCAGGGCTGGCCCACCGTTGGGAGGGGACAGGGCGGGACTGCAGGTGGGAGCAGGGCAGGTGCCCTAGGGCCCTCTACGTCTCCTCTCTCCCTCTTCACACTGCTGGAGCAGCCCCTCCAACTCGAGGATATTGTGCAATTGTCAGAGAAGAGGGATCTTCTGCCCCAGCCACTGGCCAGCTCCAACCCCAGCCAACCCGCAGGCTCGCCTTTGAGTGTCACCCTCATGGGCTGAGTGTGGGGCCACCAGTCACCAGCGTCACGTGGGCATGGGGTAAGAGAGGCGGAGCAGAAGACACCTGTCGCCCCACGGACATGCTGAGTGCGAGTCTGTTCTAGCAGAGCTGGTGGCACAGGTCTCCCATCCTGTGGTCTCTGGGCTGTGGTGCCAGCCTCATGGACACTTCACCAAGCCACAGACTACAGCCACCACAGAGAGTCCTGAGAGCAGCTTTGAATGGGGTTGTGCCCTAGAACAAAGGCTATAAATCAAGCCTGCACATTAGGATCTCCTGGGTGAGGTGTGGCAGGGTGGTGAGGAATGGAAGGGTTTTTAAAGTACCCGGCCCTACCCTTGACCAGTTAAACCAGAATCTCCAGGGCAGGAACCTGATATTAGCTGGAGAGCAGCCAGGGCTGAGGACCACCACCAGGGGGCGTCCCGTGGTTTCTTGCTGGGCCCTTCTTAGCATCGCCATGAAGACAGTCACCAGCCCGCAGCCTGGGTGGTGGTCTTTTCCCCTCCTGGTTGGATGAGTGGAGACTCCTGAGGGCCGGGGCAAGGCTCACTCAGAGGACTGCTTCATGCCCCTGCTCCCTGCTAGCTGCCTGGCCCATTCTCCTCTTTCTCGCTGAGACTAAGCCTCGGGCAAAACTTGTAGTTAAACGTGCCCCTGGGAGTTCTGTCTTTCCTAGAACGGCTGGGGCAGGAAAAGGAAAGGCAGAGGGTACAGGGCTGGTTGCTTCTCCTCACACCCTGAGGTCTGAGTCTAGCTCCAAGGCGAGAATTCTGCACGAGCCAGAGAAGGGGCGTGGGGCTGCATGTTCAAAGCCACGCGAGCTCAGAACAACCGTGCGAATGTCAGGAGTGAACCACAGAAGGACAATGGTGTCTGGCTTATCCTGGTGGGAAGAGTTTGAGGGAAGACTTTGAAGAATGCAGTTAGAAAAGGTAAATGATTTTTTTTTTCTTGCACCTGTGGTCCTATAAATGGCAGAGGTCCCATGGAGATGCACATGGGACCATGCCTAGGATTCATTTCAACTCTGATGATCTCAGGGTCTAAGCAGAGATCCTCAGACCCCTGCTTTCTCTACTCCCTTCCTCCAAGCGATAACTGAGGTCACAATTTCAGGCCAGCTCCAGCCAACACAGCCCTATCATTGCTTTTCATCACCACCTTCTCCCTTCCCAAGCCACCCCTAGCCAGACACAGACCCTACAGACACACACAGCATCTACCCTGAGTCCCATTTCAACAGAGCTGCCTTCTAGAGGTTTCCTAGGGATGTTTAGAATTGGATTTTAGTAAGGCCTTTGCAATTCCCAAGGAGAGGACCTTGGTTGAATTTTGAACCTGTTTAGGGGAGATTAGGGTAGACGAGGATGCGAACCCCTAATTTCCTACTGGACGTTTCCACGTGAAGATCCTATAGACCCTTAAACTCAGTGTCCCAAACTGAACCTCCCCGTCCCCTCCCAAGCCTGCTCCTGGTTCTTCTTAGCTGAGGGGACTCCTAACCCAGGAGTCTTTCCGGACCAGCACTGTCCAACAGAACTTTCTGGGAGGACGGAAACCTTCCACATCTGCCATTAACTCCACGTGCTGCTGAGCACTTCAAATGTGGCTGATGCAACTGAGGAACCCATTTTTGTTTTGTTTTGTTTTGTTTTGCGGTACGCGGGCCTCTCACTGCTGTGGCCTCTCCCCTTGCGGAGCACAGGCTCCAGACGACGCGCAGGCTCAGCGGCCATGGCTCGCGGGCCCAGCCGCTCCGCGGCACGTGGGATCTTCCCGGACCGGGGCACGAACCCGTGTCCCCTGCAACGGCAGGCGGACTCTCAACCACTGCGCCACCAGGGAAGCCCAGGGACCCAATTTTTAATTTCAACAAGTTAAATTTAAGCAGCTACAGGTGGCTGGTGAACAGACAGCGCAGTCTACACTCTTCCTCTCCATCTCCCCCCATCCAATCAGTCACCCAGCTGAGTGGGGTTCATCAGGAAGGGCTTTCCGGAAGCTGCAATGTTAGAGGAGGACAAGGGCATAGCAGACGAGGGGCAAGACCCGGACTAGGTGGGAGAGGCCGGGGCACGGGAGACTGGGGAATGTGAAAGAGCAATCAAGCTGTTTGTGGGTGCAGACAGCACAGCGGAAGAGCGGGGGCGGGGGAGGGTGGGTACTTCATTAGGAGACCATGACACCATTCATGATTCCAGAGCTTGGACTCAACACGAGGGTCAACTGTGAGCTCCGAGCAGAGGGAGTGTGCTATCGGAATGAACCGCGTATTCCAAAGACCCCTCAGCCATGTGTAGGGTAAGGAAACAGGTGGTGGAGAAGGGGGTCCTGCCTGTGAAGGGCCTTGTAGTCTGGCAGAGCTGGGGTGAGGTCTTTACCTAGACTGAGCTCCGCCTCTCTCCTTGTAACGCGTATCATTGAGGGGATGAAATTAGATCAGGCACATCCCCGGCTGGCACTGGGACTCCCTTTACTTTGCTTCTCCACTGTTCTGGTTCTGTCCTTTCTCACCATTATCCTGTCCACCCACTCACTGCCCTTTATCTAGACAGGAGCCTCCTTCCCCATTCTCAATGCTGCTGCTTAAGCCAATCCATCCCTCCCCAAGGAGGGCCCTGGGAGATGGCACCACCTATCTGGCTGTCCGCAGAGATGCAGACAGCCCTGTTTGCTCTGCCTGGGAGGCCTTTTGTGCTGGGAGGAGCCGTCCCTCAGGGGGCTTCTCCTGGTTGTGAGGCCAGGAGACCAGAAGGGACAGGGAGGTTGGCAAGCTGTATCAACAGGAGTTAAAGTGCAGCATGGAAGTCCAAAGAGGCTTCTGTGATGTCTCAGCAGGCAGGCCGGCTCTGGGAACCAGGGGTGTCTGCCCCCGAGTCCTGACACCTGTGTAACCTCACACTGCAGTCACCAAGGGTTCCCCCAGGGATCAGCGGAAAATGCCTTGGACTGAAAAGGCACCCTAGAAGCATCGAGGAAATGAGGGGGCTGGGAGACTGTGTCCCTCCGAAGCCGACCTGGGGGGTGGAGCTCCTGGAAAGAGTGACAGGGGCTGGCGGAAGAGGAGGCCGGTCTCTGGGCCTGTGGCCGGGAGTGGAGGAGGGGGCAGCCAGCGGGCAGAGCACCAGAGGGGCCCCAGGGCTCCCTGAACACGCGGAGGGCAGCTCTGGTCCTCTGTTCGAGACCATTCCTTCCCTCCCTGCCCCCACCAGCGCCCATAGAACACAACTCCCGCCGTGTTTGGGCCTCCAGCAGGGGCTCCAGCGCCCCCAGGCCAGAGTTCCTCTGGTCCTACAGCTGGTCCTGCCACCCTGCTCACAAGCACAGGCCCCCTCCACCCGCCCCCCATCCCCCGCTGTGCTCCTGGGTCAGGGTCCTGCCTATTCTTCAAGACCCAACTTGCCTGTCCCTGCATGTGAAGCCTTCTCTGACTGCCCAGCTGGAGATGGTCACTCTGTCCCAATACCCGCTGCGGTGAGGTTCCTGCCTGGTTGTGAGCGCATCACTGCCTCGGCTTCTTTCCGCATTAGACCCGGTCCTCCCTCTGCCCTCCGTCTGTACCTGCTGGATAGGATACAGGCAGCGGGGTTGTTACTGTAACTTAAGGGAGAGAGGTAGCTGCCAGTCTGGGCTGAGATGGGGAGGGAAGCTGTTGGGGGCTGGGTAGCGGAAAGGCTCTGAAGCTGGGCTCTTAGCTGGCTGCTAAGACTTCCTTAGACTTGGCTGCATCATCTAACGGAGATAATGCTTATCTCATTGGCTTGCGGTAATGATCGACCCGGATGCCCTGTGGTCAGAGGGCAAAGCTGTTAGTAAGCACTCAACACAGTATCTTGCAGTTTGTCCCAAGTCAGAGGAATTTTTCTCTTGGAAGGAGGCACAGACAACCTAGCCTCCTGCAGCCTTTTGGCGAGGATGCTCTTGGAAGCGGCTGCCTATTTTTCTTTGCCAGCCTATTCAGGGGAGGAAGGGCCGGTTCTTCTTCAGTGCCTTGGTGTGGACTGAGACTCTGAGACCTCTTGGGACACTCCTAAAGTAGTGTCAGGTCAGCTGTAGGGCAGGGCAAGCCCCACCAGTGGGTCATGCCGACTGACACACAGCTGAGAGGCCCCAGGAGCCAGACAGGGGGTTCAAGGTCAGCAAAGCAAGGTGGCCGTGTCTGCATCTACCAGGAGAGGGTAGGGTCCAGGGCTGATGTTCCGATGGGCAGAGACAGCGAGAGGGCTCAGCCTGCACAGAGAGGACAAATGGATGAAGACAGCAACTGCACCGTGGGTAGGGTGCAGGGTGGGGAGAAGAGGTTTGTACATGAGGCTGAGAAGGGCCGGGTCAGGTCCCTGCTGCGGGGAGAACTAGACCACAGAACGTGCCTCCTCCAGGCAACTTCCTCGCTCTCTTGCCCACTCCATCTTTTCCCTGCCCCGGATGCAGCCCAGAGCTGGACTATTCTCATGGGGCCAACAGGACAGTGTTTGGAGTGGGGCCTGGTCAGGAAAACCCAGAAGTTGTGCATGCTGTAGCTTTGTTCCTACAAAATCCCCTACCTCTCCCATGTCCCAGGTGGTACCACCTCTGTCCCCCGCCCTGCTTCATCGGCAACAACTGACTCCCACTGCCCCTGAGGTTCTGGGGAGGCTGCCTCCCTTTCTCCAGCCTCACACACACATCTCCAGGTTTCAGGACAGAGCCGGGGTGAAGACTGGAGAAAGTGCGGGCAAGTGTGGTGGTCACACAGCATTTCCTGCGGACTCGGAGCTGCATGGCTCCAACCACGTAAAAGGCCTTTCCAGATGCCCTCCAGGCCAGGGGTTCTGCCCAGCAGCTCTCACCCTGCTTTATTTGCCAAGTAGCAAAGGTGGGATGGGAGAGGGAACAGGAAGCTGTTCCTACCAGCTACCTCCTTCTCCCTGCCCCCGATCACCCCACAAAGCCAGAGTGGCTCTCCCTCTGCAAAGATGGTCTGCTCTCTTCCTGCCAGCTTCCCGCTTCCCTGGATCCCCCAGAAGCAGAGCCAGGGGCACCTGGTTGGCGGGAGAGGAACTTCGGGTGCATGGATGCACAGAGTCTGGCCTCCCACTTCTGAAACGCCCACTACTGAAAGCTGCTCCCCCTAACCTGCGCCCCTCCCACCCCAGCACCTACTCATTTACCCTTGCAGCCCCAATGGCCATCAGGCTGTTCATAGTCACCCCAAGGGCCGCATCCTAAAAGTCTGGTCCCAAATGGTTTTTCTTTTTCTCTCTCCTTTAAAAAATTTTTTTTCTGACTACAGTAGCCTCTCGCAACTTCACCTGGGGCTGGTCAGGGAAAGGGCAGGATGAATAATAAAAGGTGCAGAGTTGAAAGACCTGGGCAACCACCTTCCCTGTATGAAAGGCTTCTCCTCCCCCAGGGGTTATGAGGACAGGACAGCACTTGGGGTGAGGCCCACGCAGCATAGATGGTTGCCAATGTTACGGACACAGCCTGGGTCCTGGGACCAGGGAGGGCAGAGAGACAGTGGGGCACAGGGCCTGGCCACACATCCCCAGGACAGGGGTGGCGTGTGAAGAGATCCCCAGATAGGTGAGCACACTAGAAAGGCCCCCAAGGTGTGCCAGTCCTCAAAGTCCCTGTGTGCAGGCAACTGACTGCCCTGTTCTGAGCCCACCAGGCAGCAGGCTATGCGCTTGCTTCTTTGGGGGGGGCTCCTGCCCCACCATTGAGGAAGTCCTCTACCGTCACACTTCTTGCCCTCACCAGGTCCCTACCTACTTGTTCCGGGCCAAGGCATGCCGGGGCTGCTGTCTCCCACTCAGCCTCATCATCTAGGTTAAGAGCGCCCTGGGGCGGGGCAGCGTGTGCTGTGCCAGTGGTCGCCACACCCAGCCGGGGCTCCGCCAGGAGCTTTTACCACTATCGTGTGATTGTGGGCAACGCCCGGCGTCCACTGGATTGTGAACCTGCAAAGGTAGGGATGTTGACCCCCTTTTCCACTGTTCATTCCCGGCACCTCGCTCAGGGTCTGGAGCACAATAAACAGTTACTCAATAAATATTCACCGAGTGAGATGGATGGATGAGGCGATGCAGTTTATCCTGCGCTACTGCCTTCTCAATTCCCAGGACACCTCCCCAGCCCATCGCCACCTGGGACTTCTCCAGAACCCACTAGGGGACGAATAAGGGCCTGAAGCTTGAAGACTTGCAGTCACAAACGGACATCTGAGAGGATGATGCAAAGTGCTCCACTGTGCCTGACCAGGAAGGCTCACACCTTAAGTGGGGCTTCCTTACTGTGCTCTGGGAGAGGGGGCTGGGGGGTGCAGACTCCCCCTTCTGTAAAGGCAGATCAGTGATCCTTTGATTAAAAGGCATTCTACAGACAAAGACGAGCACAGAGGCAGAAGCACAGGGACAGGCAGTGAGGAGAGAAAAATCGGAGCTGCAGCCTGCCCAGCCGCTGGCTTGCTACTGCCCTCGCTGTCAGGGCCTCTTGCAAGACAGCCAGAGCCTGGGCCGCCCCCTTCCACTTGGCGTTCCTGGGTCGCGCACCATCCCTCTGCCCCTGAAGCACCGAGTGGGGAGAGGGGGGAGCCCAGCCCTCCCCCTGCCCACTCCAGCTGTCAATCTGCTGTCTGGAAGAAAGACTTGAAGCTTCATGACAGCTGTGGGCAACTTTCCCTGCCCCGCCTCCCGCCCCTGCCTGCCCTCTTCCCCTCTGCTCCCTGTCAGTGCTCTTCCCAAACTGCTTTCAGGCTGCCTTCCCTCCTCCCTCCCTCCTTCCTTCCTTCCTTCCCTCCTTCCTTCCTTCCCTCCCTCCCTCCCTCCCTCCTTCCTTCCTCCCTCCCTCCCTCCCTCCCTTCTTCTCTTCTTCTCTCTCCATCCTTTCGTCATCTCTTACAACTCCCACAGCTAATAAACCTATGTGACCTCCTGAGATTTCTAATGATGAGCTTTTAAGCTCCCATCCAGGTCAAGATCATTCATAGACTGAGTGTGTGTGTGCGTGTATCTGTGTGTGTGTGCACGCGTGCACACGTGCGCCTTGGCTATGGGGTGGGTAACAGAGTTGACAGGTCTCGGTGGGGGGGTTCTAGCCCCCTTGGGGGTCTGGTGCCTTCCGCAGGAGGGGGTCACTGGGTTATTGACCCCCCGTTCCAGCTAGACCAGGAGCCTGTTGTTGCCCACCTTCTGGAATCGGGTATTCTGGGGACAGGAGCCTCTCCCAGGGCTTCGTGCTACATTCAGGTTCAGGGAGAAGATCAAAGTCCATAATTAAGTGTTCAGGGCAAGTTAAGTGCTCCAAACTTTGGTGCTAAAAATATTGTATTTAGCATGCAAATTATGCCCTGACAGCTCCCCGGAGCCTGAGCCCGTGGGTGCCAGCACCTTGTTTGTTATCACCGCTGTTATTCTCAAGGTGGTAAGAATATTCCTCCTTCACTGGGTTGATTTACATTTCATTTTTAAAAAGCCAAATTTCTGTTGTTGGGTCAGTGCCAAGTCGTGGCCCCAGAAGGCTTGGAGCTGTGACTGGTCTGGAGGCCAAGAGGCAGGAGGACACCAGGCCACGTTACGCAGGGCCTCCCCCCCTGCCCCAGAGGAAGGGGGTCCTGATGCGAGACAGGGGAAGGGGCAGACACAGACGTGGGCACAGCCGCACCTCGAAGGCCACCTTTCCCACAGAGCCTTCTCTGCCCTGGTGGACGAGCAGGGCTAAGGACTGGGCCTGCAGAGGTGCCAGGACCTGGAGAGGAGGAGAAGGGAAGTGGGGATAGCCTGGCTTGCCTCTGGTAGGACCCTGCTGCTCTGGCAATTAGGGGACCCGTGGGCTACTGGAAACGTTCTCCCCTTCCATCTTGGCTGGTGGTTGAAGATCAGGACCACCCAACTGCAGCTCTGAGAGCGTTCACGTCCCTCGGGAGGAGAGGACTGGATGAGGGGAGAAACACACAGGCACACACGTCTTCTCCTTGGCCCTCCTGCAGCAGCTCCTCTCCTCCTTTCCCCCGAAGTCCTGTACCCTCTGATGGTGGCCAGGGCCACCTTCTCTGGAGGGTCTGCAGAAAGCCTCTCCAACTCTGACCCCCAGCACAGACACGGAGCTTTGGCCACACCGGGTGCAGAGATTGGAGGTGACACTGCACCCTCCGCTTGAGGGGCCCTGGATGTGACTCTTGTCAAAGTTTTATTAGTTTGGAGCATGTGTAGTGATGTTACAGAGTTTGGGGCCTGGGAGCTCCCCCAAGCTGCAGCTTCCCCTCCTCCCTCTGGCAGGGCCAGGGCAGGCCGAACGGTGTTCTGCAGCCGCTTAGCCGTGGGCTCCTCTGAGGCGGAGGCAGTGGAAAGAAAGGGGGACAAGAGGACTGGGGAGTGGAGAGGCGAAAGGAAGAGAAAAGGACGTGGTTTGCGGCAGAGGGTGTCAGGAGCAGTCTCCCATAGGACCTCAGACACCCCCAACCAAGCCCCAAACATGTCATGTGCCCGCCTTCCCTCCCAGCTCTCCCAGGTTGGCCCAACATGTGCTACAGAGAGGCACCCACGTCCGTCAGGGGGGCAGTAGAGTGGGCTTGGGATAGGGGTGGTCCTCTCCCCGCAGACCCTCCTGGGCTCTTGGAGTATGGAAACCTCACGGGGAGCTGGGTGGGGTCGGGACCCACTGCTGTGGATGGAAGTAGCAGCTCCTGCTAGGCTCAGTGGGGGAGAAGGGGTGAAGTTTTGGGCTTGGGCTTCTCTGGGGTCCATCCAGACCTGGTATGTACATGGGTCTCCCTGGCCTGAAGTTGCCTGGGGCCTTGGCAAGAGCTCTGGCTTCCCTGGTGTAGGCCTTGGGGGGTGTGAACTGTCCATCGCTCCCCCCTGCCCGCTCCAGCACAGGCCTGTGAGACCAGGCCAGCACGGCCTCTGAGCTTTGACACTGGCCCAGCAACCCCAGGGCCCCAGAGAAGGCGGCTGTGTCTTTGGTGCCAAGGAGAGAGGGTCTGGAAGTGGGAGGGGGCTCCGTGAGCTGCCTCTGAGCCAGGGGTCCGGCCCGAGGGCTGGCACCGTGACTGGCTCTCTAGCACTGCCCTGGTAGAGCGAGGGTGTGCGGTCAGTGAGGGCCGTGGAGCCAAGCTAACGCCGCAGGGCCTGCGGGCAAGGAGAAGGCCGAGTCTGCCCTGTGTCACCCTGCCCACGGCTCCCAGGGCCCGAGGCAGGGCCGCTGGGCAGGGAGTTGGGAAGCAGGCTGCTGTGCAGGTGGGCAGCTGGGTCAGCAGTGTAGGATCTTCAGGAAGGCCTTGCGGAACTCAGTGTTGAAGGTGGTGTAGATGATGGGGTTCACGGCGCTGTTGACGTAGCCCAGCCACGTGAAGGCGCTGTACAGGACGGGTGGGATGTCGCAGTCACAGTGTATGTTCAGGATGTGGGTGATGAAGAAGGGCAGCCAGCAGACGATGAACACGCCTGGGGGAGAGGGCGGCAGTCAGGGGTGCCCGGGGCCGGGCTGCGCCGGGTGGGGCAGAGGGGGAGGACCCGGATCGCGGGCTTCAGGCCCCGCCCAGGCACCAAGGCTGCAAGAGCACCGCAGGGGGAGCCGCGGTCTTGGATGCTGGACCTGCCTCTGACCCCAGTTTGCAGTCATCTCACCTCCCTCGGCCTTGTTTTCCTGCCTGTGCAGTGTATATAACGATACCCACCTCATAAGGGAGGATAAAGGGCTTGAAAACAAATCCGAACACTTAACATCCTGACACAGGTCAGCTGGTAGAAATGGCTGTATCTACTCTACTTCCTCGTCGTCTTTGAGACGACCTTCCGCAGAAGCTGGGAGTGGAGAGTCTGTTCACTGCCGTGGGGAACGCGCGGTTGGGGCCAGAGGGAGAGCTGGATGCACAGCCACTTAGTCCTCTTGGCATCCCCACGAGGAAGGCGGAAACCGAGGCTCGGGACAGCTCTGTGATGTGCGCAAGGCCACTCCACTCTTGGTGGCAAAGCCGAGATCTGAACTCCAGTCTATCAAGGTCCCCAAGTGGCCAGGCGCTTGCTACGCTTTCCCCCAGCTTCCCCAGCCCTTGGTGGACACCCCTTGCTAATCCCCGCCTGGTGACACAAGGCTGTCACGAGTCCGACCTCCTGCCCACCTCTCTGCCTGCCTAACTCAGGACCTCCGGTTCGGTGGGACGCTCCGTGGGGAGGCACCGTCTGCACAGAATGCCACACGGGCACACGGGAATTCCCCGGGGATGGAGCAGTGCCTGGGAAGGGCGGGGCCGCAAAGCAGAGACCCCCAGGACTGGAGCAGAGGCCCTGGCCAGAGCCCGCTCTGCCTCTCCCAGCTGCGTGATCACGGGTTGGTCCCCTAACCTGCTATGACCACGAGCTCTCATTTGTAAAACCAGAATAGTGACACCTGTCCTTCTCATGTCATAAGACTGTTGGGAGGCCAAAGGGATGGTGGGTGTGGGTGGGCATCACAACTGCCCTGGGTGCTGCCTGGAAGGCAGAGACACATCAGTCCCTCCATCTTGTCCCCGTCACCCATATCAGTCCAACCCTGGATTCTTGACCGAGAATTTATTCTAAAGCCTTGTCTCACTCACTCTCATTTAGATCGGGGGCCCCCTCACAGCCCCTTTTATCGTTCACAGCTTTGGTCCCACCGGGTCTTGGTGGAGGCAAGTGAATTTCCTGATTCCTCAACAACAGCAATATTAACAACGCTTGTGTGTATGGCTTTGTAGTTTGTAAAATGCTTTCACCACCGTGTATCATTTGATGACCACGACAACCCTGAAAAGTAACCTACTCTCTACTGACGGGGAGATGAGAGAGAGAAATGACCTACCCAAGGTCACGAGGTTCTGGGGGTCATTATGGTAAACTGGTCAAGTTCAGATTCTGAAGTGGGACTGCCTGAGTTTAAATCATGTGTCCTCTTTGATCAAGTTACAAAAGCTCTCTGAACCTCAGTTTCCACATCTTTAAAATGAGCATAATTATAGAATCTACCTAGTCAGATATGTCAGTGGGCTTGACCTGTGCCTGAAAAGTGCCAGTCCTGTGACCTACCAGCCATGATTAGGGAGCGATGGTAAGTAATGGGACCTACAGTGATGGGTCCATTTCTCAGCCAAGGCTGGGCAGAGGCGGGCTGTGTCCAGCAGCTAGGGCCGACTCACCGAGAACAATGGCGAGCATCTGGGTGGCTTTCTTCTCCTTCTGCTGGGAGAGCTTCCTGCGGCTTATGGTCTTGAGAGAGGTCCGGGTTTTGCCATTGGGCATGGTCTGGATCTCAAAGAACTTGGCAATCCTGGTGTGGTCTTTGGCATGTCCGTTCTTCTCTGGTTTGGCAGGGCTGTCAGGTGTGCTGTGGAGGCCGTGGTGGGATGCGTTGGGGAGGGTCAGCTGGTGGTGGCTGGGCGCGATGGGGCTGTACCGGGTCCTCTCGGGTGGGCTGGTGCTGGAAAGCATCTCCATTTCCAGTTCCTGGGCTCGGCGGGCAGCCTCCTGCACAGAGGCAGAGAGCTCTGGGTAGAGCCAGGCAAGTTCTCAGCCATAGCCACCCAGCCTCACCCGGCCCCTCTGGCCTCACCTGGCCTCACCCAGCCCCACCCGG
The DNA here is from genome assembly GCF_005190385.1 of Monodon monoceros. NCBI lineage: Eukaryota > Metazoa > Chordata > Mammalia > Artiodactyla > Monodontidae > Monodon > Monodon monoceros. Next base: position 18,474,557 of record NW_021703784.1, on the reverse strand, counting down.
ACCTTCATTATCCCCCTACGGAGACTCCTACAAGCACCACAGGGTCACTCTGCCATCGAGGCAAGGGGGATGATCATTTTGGGAGGCAGGGACTGTCTGGGGGCAGGACCCAGGGCCCAAGGCAGTCCCCACCTGCCAGGTCAGCCCTGGCTCCCTTCTCAGAGCAATCCCCAGGCAGCCTCAGCGACCCCACCACCATTCTATGGGGGCTTTGTACCTGGCACTTCTCTTTTAGGAACTGAGCAACACTCACTGAGTGCCAGCTAAGTGCCAGGCGCCAGCCGGCTGCCGGGAGTAAGTTACTGATTGGCGCCAAGTGCCTGCCTCCAGGACCTCATGTTCTAACTGCATGAGGGCAACCCTGTTCTTCCTGCCAGGCTGAAACAGGGGCTGTCAGGCTGACCCGAGGTCCCTGTACCAGCACTCACAGGTGAGCTCCATTTCTCCCGGTAGACTGACGCGGGGGCCGAAGGGTGGACCCCTGGGTCCCCACATCTTCCTCGCTGGGCTGATCTTGAGGCCCCTGGCCTCAGGTCCTTCCTCATGCTCTCTTATTCCAGGACTTAGGGTCTCAGCCTGAGCTTCTGAAACGCAGCCTCACTGCGTGCCCAGGTGCCCCAATCCTGAGTGCCTGTCTCGGCCCCTGTACCTCAAACGGTTGCTTGGAGCCCTGCCCTTGCAGGTGAACAGTGAATGTTCAAGGGAAGAGCAGGGGCCCTGCTTCCTGAGAACACCTGACCTGGACTTGGTGTGCAGTTCTCTGTGGGTTCCCTGGCCCATCCTCTTCTCACCCCCAGGGGATGGGACATCTGCTGCTTGGACCCTGGTGCTCCTGTCACTGAGCAGACCCTGGGGTCTGCTGGGATTCTGCATCTCTGGGCTCTACTTACAGGTTGCACTTTACTGTGAGCCCCATGCCCGCTCTGCTCCCTCCTCCCCCAGCACCCAGCCTCCAGCCCCAGAACCTGCCTGTCTGTAAGGCAGCGTATGCAACTAGAAAGAACACGGGCATGGATTTCAGAGAGTCACTTAGGTCTGGACTCAACTATTCACTCTCTCACTCACTGTTTGGCCTGGGTGAGTTACCTAACCTCTCTGAGCCTCTCTTTCTCTTCTATAAAATGAAGATCCATAAGATCAAGAAGACTTAACCTCTCAGGGTCGCCGTGAGGATTTGATGAGATACTAGAAAGATGGTAGGTGCTCAGTTAATGGTCATAGCCATTATTATTATTGTTATTGTTATACGGCCAAGTCCTTTCTCCCAACTATTTCCTTGTGCTAGGGGTCCCTCTCTGTGCCTTGCAGAATTGAGCTGTCTTGCTCCTTGCCTGCTTACGAGTGTGTGTGGTAAGCCTGGCCTCGGCTGAAACAAAGCGGGGGATCCTGAGAGGTGCTTATCCCTTTGAGCAGCTGGTGAGGTCTTCGAGAATCATGGCAGGTGCATTTCCCTAGAGGCAGAGACCAGGCTCCAGGTCCCTGAACTGGACACTTACCACTCTCCGCCTGTTCACAGGGAAACTCCCATTAGACTTCATGATAACGGTGCAGAGTTTCATGTCCTCAGGGTGAGTGCAGTTGCCCTGTGGAGTGAGCCAGCACATGGGTCATGACGGGGAGGGGGCTGGGGGCAGAATCCCAATGCAGGATAGTCAGACTGGGCACAGGAGCTCAGAGGAGGGCAGAGATTAGGAGGCTGGGGGCCTGAGGAGGCAATCGAGGCAAGGGTGAGGCTCGGTACTGTGATGGGAAGAGGTGGGCAGAATGAGGGACAGCAGGGCCCTGACTTTTGTGTGGCACCTGCTAAGGGTCTGGCACCCTAGCAGGCATGCTCAATCCCTCTCACACCGAATCCTCAAGACCACCCTGTGAGATCTGTATTTTGATTCACGTTTAACAGATGAGGAAACAGGCTCAGAGAGGTTAAGCAACTTGCCCAAGGTCACTCAGCAAAAAAGTGGCGGTGCCAGGATTTGAACCTGAGGTGTCTAAGCCCAAAGCACTTGTTCCTTCTGTGCCCACATACCGTCTTCCTCAGGGAGGGCTGAGCGGAGGGAAGTCACAAGACACAAGTATGGAAAAGAAAGGGAGGCAGAGGAGGGAAGTAGGCGGGAGCAGGTGAGGTAGAAGGGGGTTTGAACAGAAGAGGACAGAGCATGGGAGATAAAGGAGATGGGATGGAGGCCTCAGAGGGGCAGAAAGGGAGACAGAAGGGCCAGAGTGAGGAAAGGAGAAAGGGAGGACAGCAAAGCCGTGGAGTTCCAGGAGCTGCTGGGTTCAGACAGTGGTCTCCATGCAGAGTCCTCTCCTCCCAGGTGGTCTCCACCCGCTCCCCACCTCCGACCCCTGGAGATTCAAGTCACCCACTGAGGTCCCAGCCTTCGAAATCTGCCCGCGCCCAGCTCCTCAGAGCTCCTCCAGCCTGGACCCCATGCACCCCTGGGTCACGGTTAGGCAGGGACATCGGGGGAGGGGATCTCGGGACCTTGAGCGGGGCCTTCAGGTTGGCCCTGAAAGCCCGGCTGCTGCGCTTAGTGTTGACCCGCTTGCGCCGCCTGCGGAGGACGATGTAGATCTTGATGTAGACCAGCAGGGTGACGAGGAAGGGCACGTAGAAGGAGACGATGGAGGAGTAGACCACGAAGGCGGGGTTGGCGATGATGCATTCGTTCTGGTCTGGGGGGGAGGAGAGCCCCAGGTGGGTGTGTCAGCAGGCCCCCCGGGCCACAGTGCCTTCCCAGTTACCGAGAACATGACTAGATGCCTAAGGCGGCCTGGAAACGTTAGATGTAAGTAAATGTGCAGCATAAATCAGAGTATTAAAAACAACCATGAGCAAAAAGCCAAGCTGTGATGACTGTTTCCAAGTGTTTCCATTAATATCCCCTCGTTACTTCATCATTAGTTTTGTCATCCATGAGCACACGAGTGGCGCCACGGTTTTGGGGACAAAATGACGGAAGAAAATGATAGAAGCAGAGTAACCTATTATTGTAGCCTTTCCTGTGTATTGGCGGGAGGTCTGACACCTTTTAATTTTAGGGACAAGATGACTTGGTCCTCTTTGCTGAACTCACCTGGGTTCCAATGTCTTTCCAAGTTCCCTTCCAGATCTAGCAGATGTCTATCCTCTCTCCCAGGGCCTTTCCAGATTAATCCAAGCACGTTTAGCCCTATTCCTGCTTCTTGGAATTCCCATGACACTTAGATCTTGAACCGCATGCTTTCAAGGCTTCCTTGTGTCCTGTCCGGTGATGGTCTCTGGAGGCACACCGGTGTCATCTATCTCCCTGACGGTCGCTGTGCCTCTTCTGTCGGAGGCGCTCCTGACTGCCTTGCACAGGACACAGTCACAGTGAGCTAGCCTCCTACTTGTTTCTACCTTTCCTGCTCCAGGTGGCTCAGGCCTGGCCTGGGATTGGCCGGCCCGGAGGCTGCAGCTTCATTATACAAACACTATTATCAGGGGTGATGGAGGCCCAGCAGCCTCCTACCCTGTGTGCACGCACACAGACAGGCACACACGTGCATTTCGCAAGGCTGTCTGGTCTGCTTCAATTCAAAGTTGAAAATGGCCAGGCATCCTCCGGAAGCATTATCCCCACTCCTCACCCAGCTCCCTTGTGCCCCAGGCCATTGTTCCTCTCTGACTTTACCAGGTACGACTTGGAGTCGGGCTTGACCCAGGAGGCTCAGCCTGGCCTCAGTCCGAGGTGGCGAACAGGCTCCTGATGGGTCACCACCCGTGTCCGCACCAGGGTTTAGCTCCCTCAAGGTCCTGCACAGGGCCAGGGCTGGGGCCAGCTGAGCCCCAGGCAACCAGAGGCAGGACTCACCTGTGTTGTTGAGTCCGAAGAGCAGCGGGCAGGAGATGGTGAAGGACAGGACCCAGACGATGGTGATCATGACGGTGACTCGGCGCTTGGAGCTATAGCGCGTGTTGTAGAGCATGGGCATGGCCACAGCTGTGTACCTGTGAGGGCAGAGGGTGGGAACCTTGAGTCTGGGGTGCAGGCCCAGGGACCACTCAGTCCACAACATTGGCACAACAGAGACACGCCACTTTGGGAGGATGGAAAGTTGGTCCACCTCCTGTTTACTCTAAATCAACCCTCTCCCGCCCCCAACTCAGACAGCAAGGACAGTTGGTGACTGCCAATCAAGTGTTGGATGACTGACCGGCTACCATTCAATCTTGGACCGTATCTTCCACTCCAGTCTCCCTGCTTGGATTTTAGGCTTTTCGAGGGGCCATGGCCTGGGTCTTTGCACCTTTGAAACTGTACCCCCTGCACCTGTGCTGGGCCCGTGGCGGGTAGAAGTGTTTGTTGATGGATTGGTAGCCAGGACCCTCAGAGCAAGGGTTAGGTCTCATTCAGCAAAAAATCATAACAATGGTAATTGTTTGTGATGTCACACATCGCCCTACCCAGCACTTCTGCGACATTAGTTCCATTCATCTTCCAAGAATCCAGCAAAGGGTGTAGAGCCAGGGCCTCTGGGAGTCCATGTGGCCCATGTGTGCAAATTAGTAAAAGGCTCTGGGGGTAGAGCTTAGCCAGGTGGGCAGAACCTGGGCCCCCTTGGCCTTGTGCCCTGTGCTGGACGCAAAATGCACAACCAGATACGAGACCCGCACGTGGGCAGGTGCCATCATGCTTGGTTTGTAGACAGTGAAACTAGGGTTCTGATAACATCTGCAATCTGCCCGCGGTCACGTAAGTAAGAAGTGATAGGGCTATAGGGCTTCAGTCAGGTCAGGGGCTTTCTCCTCTATGCCCGTCCCTGTCTGGGTATTCTTTGTAGCATCACTGCCCATAGACAGTCTCCCTTTAGGGGGTCTGTCCTCTCCCACACACGTGCACACACTCATGCGTGCACGCGTACATGCACACATGCACACACAGACACGTGGACTCACAGGCACACAGCCAGCCGTATAGCATCATGGACAGAGCCTGACCCTGCAGAAGAGGTGGGGCAGCCCAAGAGGTGAACGGTCTAGGTCACCTCCCCCACCCTGGCTGGGCTCACCTGTCGATGCTGATGGCACACAGGTTCAGGATGCTTGCTGTGCACATCATGACATCCAGAGTGACAAAGATATCACAGTGGATCCTGCTGAATTTCCACTCGCCCACCACCTAGGACAAAGCAACATAATGGGCGGACAGGAGAGGAGATTGACTCAGGCACTGTAGCTCGGTGTCCCGGGGCAGATAGGGCCATGGGCTCAGTGGGGGGTCTCGTGGGGCTCTGGCCGAGGGAGGAGAGGGGCAGCCATGGGGAGCTGTACCCACAGGTGTCTGAGGCCCTTGCCCCGGCCCCTTCTCCTCCTAGACACATAAGGCCACTTTGTGCCAAGAACTTTGCTAGAAGAAAGATGACCAACTTACTCAAGTGCCTCAGCTTTGAACCCTCACCTGTAAAACGTTTGTGTGAACACCCTGTGATCCTCATGTTACCAGTGAGGAAACCGAGCCTCAGAAAAGTGCAGTGACTCGCCTAAGGCCTTTCAGCTCAGCTTCTGCCCTGCCCTGGCCCAGGTTTCTAGGGGAGCCGGGCTGCTCCTTGGTGTATGGCACAGAGTTGGGACCCAGTAAGTGCCTGTTAAGAACAGTGGTGAAGACAGTGACTATGAAGCAATGAAGACGTTTCTGCTCCTTGTTACACTTAGAGAGTAAAAGAAGGCAAGCCTGGACTAACGCTTTCAGAAGAGCAGGACGGGCTGGGAAGGTGTGTAATGACACATCCCTGCTTCAGTGTAAAATGAGGAGCCCAGCTCTCGGCAAGAGCGTTTTGCACCCCTCTTCCCCCCCCCGACAGACACATTCCTACCCCCCATGCACACCCACACCCCGACACCTCCCATTTACACACACAGGCACACACACTCACACAGCAGGCTGGCCCTGGTGGCCGTGGAAGGTTGGAGCAGGCCCCATCCCTGAGGACAGAGTCAGGACAGAGAGATACGACTTGCACTACTACCTATCGGAGAAAAGGGGAGCAGGAAAGCCCCTCCCAGTGACGGGGGCAGAGCAGGACCCACTCTGTGGGGCACAGCAGGGCAGCAGGGCTAATTATAGTGCTTACTCTCAGCACGGGCCTCTTAGCTGCTCTCAGGCATAAAACCAATTGCTGGCATTTAAGCACAGTGACGGGAACTGCTTGGAGGAAACTGCAGCTTTTCCCAAAAGACAGGAGACCTCTCGTGTCGCCACGCTGGCCAGGTGAGCTGGTTATCCGGGGGCCAGGGAGGCGGGCACAGCTGGACGGGGATAGAAGGGGCTTCCCTGGCATCAACAGAGTCTACCTTTAAGACACTACTGAGAGGGTCCCAGGCCCACATGGTCTGTGCTCCACGTTGGCGCCCTCCTAGGACTAGTATTTCCGAACTGCTGTCATTCCCCTGGGGATCTAGGTCTGAGATATCAGGGCCATCTTCTCCATCCTCCCTGCTTCCTTCCGTCCTCCCTGCCTTCTCTTCTACAGACACTTATTGGACAACTTACTATGCGTCTGGCTCTGTCCTAGACTCTGGGGCACAGTGGTGAACAATCCTGACACAGCCTTCAGGGAGCTCTCAATCCCTGCCCGCCAAAAGCCTTCCTGGAGGACAGAAGAAGGCGGGGCTTCCTCCGAGGTTCCAGGAGCAGCTGCTCGAGAATGCAGTTAGGGGCTTCTGGATCAAAGGCTCAAGAAAGTGTGTTGATAGCCGCTGTTTACAGAGCATCTCCTGTGGGCACATACTTCATCTCATTTATTGTGCTTAAAGCTTGGACAAGAGGGGATCGCTTATGCCCATTCTTGGATGAGGGAATGAAACTCAGGAGTACGCCCAGCTAACACGCAGCAGGGCTGGAACTTGAAGCAAGCTCTTTGGGCAGCACCTCCTATGGTCTCTCCTGAGCCGCCTTGGAAGGGACAATCTAGCTTGTCAAAAGAGGAGATGATTATGTAAAAAGTACTAGATAAACACAAAGTGGGAAAGGAGAGATTGTAACTGCAAGGGCAGACTAACGGGGTCAGGGAGAAAAAGGACTTGCCCAAGATCACCCGATCATTTAGTAACAAAGGGAGTACCATCCCCCAGGTATACTAGTCCCACTTCAGGGCTGTTTCCTCCGCACCTTTGGACAACATTCCTCAATATTCTTGCACGGGATGAGACCGGTGGGATGGGCCTCAAGCTGCCTTGGCTAAATCCTAACAATAACTTGTACACATGTGTCAGGCACGGTTCCAAACACTTTACACTCATTTCTATGGAATGTGACAGCAAACCTCGGAGGCCACCGCCCCTCGAAACCTCCAGCCAGCTACGCCCCTGCCCCTACACCCCACTCTGGGGCTTTGCACACTTTTTCCTCTGCCTGGAGTGCTAGTGCCTTTGCTCCTCTCCTGGCTAATTCTTCTGAAAGCATCACTTCTGCCTGCGAGCCTTCCCCAACGCCTCCAGGCCTGGTCCTGTGCTCCCTGCCCCGTTGTGCTCCCACATCTCCTGTGGAAGCTGCTCCCTTGTCATCTCCATCGGGCTGCACTATAATGGCCCTGCCAAGGCCTTGGAGCCCAGCCCTAGGAATGGGGCAGGACGCAGACGTGCTCATACCTGTTGACTGAGTGAGTCAAGAACGGGGTTCTGAGTCTGCCCGCTTTCTCAATCGCATCTGCTTTTCTGGAAAATTCACGAGGCAAAGCCTCCCCTCAAAGGCTTGTGAGGCCAAAATGGCCTATGCAGACAAGCAGGCCCTGGCTCTCTTCTCTCAGTGTCTCCAGGTGGAAAGTGGTAGCGTCAGGAATCGAACCCGGTTCTCTCACTCCAAAACCAGCGTGCTTCCCATACACTGAGCAGAATAAATGATGCACATCCAGCCCCACCTAGCCGGATGCCATCATGGCAGGCTATCAGAGGCATTTAACATCCCTGGAAATGGAACAGGATGGAAAATTCTGGACAACGAGATTGTCTCTGGAGAGGGTATGGTTGGGAGGATACTTTAACAGGATGTTAGGATAGGGTGAGACTCCACTTGAGACATTCTCTAGGGACAATAAGTACCCGAGACAATGTCGCAGGGCCCACTGTCCAGCTCTTGTTTGATGGGAGAGTTTGAGCACTGCCCTCTGAGATGCCATTCTTCACCCTCCCCTGAATCACTGAGCTTCACCTTTAAAATAATGTGAACAGGTATGTTTAAAATATGTGTGTCGAGAACCTATAGATTCCTAGGAGCCCTAAAGCACAGATGTGGCTCTCCCTTAGAGGCTCTGGGTAGGGGTGGTGGGTCTGGAAGCCCCAGATCCCACACCCAGAGTCCTGGGCAGAGCAAGCCTCCCTCTGGAAGAGGGCATCTCTTTGCCTGGGCATGGCGAGGGTCCTTCAATGTGCAGAGGTGTGGCTACCTATCAGCATCTTTATCACCGTTGTCATGACTACTTTTACATGGTGCTTACTATATGCCTGCTGCCATTCTAAGCACTTCTCATATATTAACGCATGTGATTCTCAAGCAATGCTATGACATAAGCATTGCGATTATCTTCATTTCTAGATGAGGAAACCAGGCGCAGAGAGGTTATTTGCTTGGCCAGATACCCATCATTTTTTACCTGATGGTCTGCGGCCTGGGAACCTCCTTTTCAGGGGAGCAGGCGGGGAACAAGTGTAAGAATCAAGAAGGGGTTCCTCAGGGAGAGGCCCTCAGACAGGATGTGGCATGGACAGAGTCTAGGGGTCTCCACAAACGTGCAGTCATGGAATAATTGGGCGGCTGGCAGGTGGCGCCTGTATGCTTTTAGGTTGTATTGTATCTATTGTCTGTTTCTTGTTGGTTGTCTCTTAACATTCCGGTCATTTTGAAAGTTCCAGCCTGTCTGAGCCATGCTAAAGGAAACCAAGGGAGTGATGGCCCAGAGCTCCATGTGGGTCCGTGTGGTAGTGACAACAGGAGCCCCTGGGGACGTGGAGACCGTAAGACCAGTCTCTCCTCCCCACCTCTGCTTCTTCTGCTAGATGTCTCCTCTGCTCAAACCTACAAAGGTTTCATGTTTTCTTTGAAAGGTGGAAGCCTTCCCTCCCGGGCAGGGGCTTGTCTCTACGGCACAGGTAAATTCCCCTCTCGTCCGGGGCGGGGAGGTAACAGCTCAGAGATCTTAGCGACCTTGGCGTTGGCTTTTTCCTGAATGCCTGGTCAACTTCCCTTGAATCCAGACTCCACCCCCAGAACCCAGGGCAGAGAAAGTGGCGGGATCCAGCCTGTGCCCACCCAGATCCCCCAGGCCCTCCCTCATCTGCCTGCCAGCTCTGGAAAGTGTCCTCCTGGAGGTGGGTCCCCACTTCAGGACTTCTCAGTGATTTCCCCCTTTGCTGTGTGATCCAGGTAAAGACAGGCAACTTCTCAAAGCTTCTGTTTCCTCTTCCTTAAAGTGAGAAGAATGATATCGAGTCAGAATCAGCACGAGTATTTGCTGAGTATGTGTCCGTGGAATGCCCGGCAGCACCTGGCCCACAGCAGGGGCTGCCTACTCACTATTCCGGGCTCAGGGCTGGGCTCTGTTCCCGGCCGAGCAATGCGTCACCATGTGGTCCTTCCCCAGGAAAGGGGGTACAGCACAGTTCACAGCGGCCTTGAGCTGGAGGTCCCAGACACAGCCTAGGACACACAGAGGAGTGGGGAGGGCAGGCAGGAGAGCGTGGAGCAACAGCCCGCATTCCGAAGCGGGGAGAGAAGGGTGAAGATTTCAGGCCCGGGAGCACGAGCCTCCGCCATCCTCAGGGATCCTTGTCGATGACTCCCGTTCTCAACACGACCTAATGAACCAACTCTGGGGCCCGAATTCCAGCCGCTGTGCGAGGCTGGAGAAGTCACCTAATTTCTCTGACCATCTGGCTCACCATCCAGAAGATGCTGTGAGGGCTCGGTGGGGAGATGCTGTATGTGAAGGACTAACGCGAGGCCTGGCACTTACTAAGCACCTTACAACGGGTAGTCGGGATTGTTAAGGAGACGATCTACCCATTTTGTAAGACTGAGCCCAGAGTGGAGGAGAAGGCGCACTCTTGGAGGGAGCCAGTGAGGAGCCTGGACCCTCCCAGGGAAGGCGCCCGAGCACAGCAGGGCCCAGACCTACCTCCAGGTAGACCACCCAGGGCATGACGAGCGTGGCCACCAGGAGGTCGGCCACAGCGAGGCTGACGATCAGGTAGTTGGTGGTGGTCTGCAGTGCCTTCTCGCGGGACACGGCCATGCACACCAGCACGTTGCCGAAGACGATGACGAAAATGAGCAGGGTTAGCAGCATGGCGTAGTAGTTGTAGTGGGGCCTGTCGGCTTTCCCTTCGGACCCGTTGAAGGGCCGGCTCCAGTTCCGGCTCTCCAGATCGTCATCGTACCAGGACAGGTTCAGCGGATCCATGGGAGCAGCGGGGCCACTGGGTAGCCAGGCTCTGGCCAGGAGAAACGGACACAGGGCGTAAGCAGGAGGGCCTCCCAAAGCATGCTGCCACCCACAGAGGGCTCCGGGGCTAAAACGTACCACGGGAGGTTAAAAGAGAATTCTCCAGCCTCAGAATTTAAGGTTTGCATCCCCAAATCTTTTTAAAACATTGGGGCCTGCTGCCACTCTTCTGCTAGCAAGTTCTTGCAGATGGTAAAACAAATGAGAAAGTACAATTTTTTAACTATAATAAAATAGATGATCTTCAAAAGAGCTGATCATTCATTCACCCATTTATTCAACAAAAAATTAAGTGCATCCCATGCCCCACACTTGTTAGTGAGGAGTTCAGCTTCTAGTGGGAAGACTAGAGATATGCATTCATTCATTCTTAATTCTATAAATGTTTATTGAACATTGTTCTGTATAACGCTAGAAACATAGTCGGAACAAAATATACACAGTTCTCCAGCTCACATTCTAAAAGGAACAATAGGGGCTTCTCTGGTGGTGCAGTGGTTGAGAGTCCGCCTGCCGATGCAGGGGACATGGGTTCGTGCCCCGGTTTGGGAGGATCCCACATGCCACGGAGCGGCTGGGCCCGTGAGCCATGGCCGCTGAGCCTGCGCGTCCGGAGCCTGTGCTCCGCAGCAGGAGAGGCCACAGCAGTGAGAGGGCTGCGTACCGCAAAAAAATAAAAAAATAAAAATAAATAAAAGGAACAATAGCCAATTAACCAAGCAATTAAATCTATGGGTGGTAGGCGCTAGGAAACGGAATGGGGAGAGAGACACAACCTAGTTTAGGGATTCAGAGAAGGCTTTCCTGAGGAAGTGATGTCCAACTGACACCTACAGGATGCAGTCAGGTAAAGAGTTGGGAGCCAGGGGAAGGGTCCACATATAGGAAGCAGGTAAGCAAATTTCAGAGCTGGAGAGTAGGTGCCATGTTGGAGGGCTGGCGGGAGATTTGGGACAGCTGGAGCACAGAGGGCTTGGGATGGGCTGAACTGGAGGCTGCAACAGGCTCCACCACAGAGGGCCTTGTAATTCACTCTAGGAGTTTAGACTTGACCCTAAGGGCAGCAGGAGCCACACGATCAGATTTGCCTTTCAGAGAGAAGAGTCTGCTGCGTAGAGAACGGAAGGGTGGCACTCAGTGGGGTGGCAGGACCAGCTGCAGGAACCCAAGGAAGAGCTGATGAGGTTCTGCATTTGTGCACTGAGAGCCCTGAGGAATGGGCGTCTCAGGGGGGAAACACTTCCTGAAGGAGGCGTCATCAGAGATGAGGTAGAAGGAGTTAACCGGGCAACTGAGGGCAGGGGAGATGTTCCAGCCAGAGAGAACACAACATGGTCCCAAACAGCAAATAACTCTGTTTGGCTAAAAATGTAGGGCATGATGATGAAGCTGGGGAAAATTAAACTGGAGGGCTGTTCTTGGGCCAGAATGGGTCTTGTAAGCTTGGAGCCCCTGAAAGCCTGGGTGCAGAGGAATGACTCCATTGGATTGCTGCTTTGCACAGGTCGCTGGCTGTGCAGTGCAGAGGGGATGTTAGCGGTAAGTGAGGTTGTGACTGTAATTCAGGTGAGATGGTGATTGTCTGAACGAAGGCATGGGAATGAGCATGGAGAGGCGTGTTCAGAGTCACTAGCTAACTTGGAAGTCAATTTCATGGAATTTGGTCATTGGATAGGTGTGGGGTGGGAGAGGGGAGGGGGCAGGCAGGGAGAGAAAGGAGACGAGGATAACTCCGGATTTCTGCACTGCGCTCTTGGAGGCTCGGTAATGCCTGCTCACTGAGAAAAGCAAGCAGAGGGTCTCAGAGGCAGTGGGCATTGATGAGCCTGACAGCCTGTGTTTCAGTTGTGATTGAAACATAACGCACATATAATATGTTGGCTTTCCTGCTAACAAAAGTGTTCCTCCTTCACACAATGGAACTAAATGATCAGTATTTCAAGGCATTCCACACAAAGCCCCACGACTTCCAGGTGCTTTGCTACCCAAATGGATTTGAAATCCAGCAACTTATGCCATTCGATTTGAACATGGTACCATGTCCAAATCAGGGAGGAGGGCCCACCAGCCGCAATGGGTCAGAGGGGACGCCGGAGAAAGGTCTGCCCACCTCTACACCCTCATCCCTCTGACACATCTGCTCCGCCAGCTCTCAGCAGAGGAGCACAGATGATGTCCAACCCAGCACCACCACTCCGGAGCCCCTTAGAGAAAACAAAATGCCTAATTCCATGTGGGGTGACATGGAATGCCACCATGCAACAAGTCTTCCAGTTCCACGGTAGTGAAGCACTATGTCATACTGATGCTGCACTGGGCAAAGCCCGCTGGTACCTTTTCCCATTTGGAGCACACAGAGGGAGACCTGCACGTATGTACTGATCAGGCAGCAGGGGCTGATCCCGCCATTCATTTGCTCAGTCAGCATCTCTTGAGCTTGCTGGGCATAAAGCATTGCGCCATGCACAGTCAGGGGCCTGGAGACTCGGAGACACACTCCCCTCCCCCAGGATCCTGCCTGTTCCTCTCTGCCCCTCCTCCCACCTCTTTAGTCCCTCTCTGGGTAGGGCCGGGAGCATCTGATGGGGACTCTCAGCACCCTGTCTCCCCCACCCCACCCATTCTCCATGCCCAACCAGACTACTGTTTCTGCAGCAGGATCCTGACCCTGCCCTGTGACGACAGCTTCATCTGCTTGCAAAGGAGATGACAGTTTGCCAAGTTTTTGTCTTTTTGATATAGTATCTCATTTATCCTCAAAATAACCTCGAAGGCTTGTAATTCTTATCTCCACTCTACAAATCAGAAAAGTGTCTGGAAAACTTCTTTTCCCTTGCCCCTACTGGCCAATCCCTACCCATCTTTCAAAGCAAGCCTTGCTCAGAATCCTCCTGCCCTGGAATCAATCCCAAGTCCTCCTGGCTGGACCATCTCCCATCTTCCTCGGGGCTCCCAAGGCATTGTCTCATGGCTCCATTCTGGAACATTCCCCATTTGTGTGTCTGTTTTGTTACACTGGGGTGTAAACATTTCAAGGACTACACCGTGTCTTGCTCATGCCTCATCTTATTCGTGGAATAAACAAAAAAGCATCCTCTCTTATCTTTCTCTTCCGACTCCTAATGCTGTGATTTGCAGGCAGTAAGTGTTTAACAGCTGTTTGCAGAATTGAATCGAAGGCCCTGTGAGTCCAACTGGGAAGAAAACCCCTCCACACTTGAAATGTAACCGTTAACATAACCCATCAGATCAACAAGTGACCAAAGAAAGATGCAGCCTAAGAATATCATGGGTGTTACGTGTCGGTCCCCAGAAAGCAGACTGAGGAGGAGGGCAGCACACAGGAAATCTGTTGGGGATACAGGGATGCTCAGACACCAGAGAGCATGTGCGCATGGGCACAGCCAGAGTGTTCATGGAAGGCTTCCTGGAGAGGGGAGAGCTTCAGCTGAGACTTACACTATGGGTACAGTTTCAATGGCAAATGTGAGCGTTGCTGGTTGGGGGCGGGGGAGGGGGTGGTGGCTGGTGGTTAGCACTTATTCCTCTGCGCTGCTGGTTACTCTGCAAAGCAAGTCTCACCAAGGCTAGAAAGGCCCCATGCATTTAATTGTCAAACTGAGCATTCATTCTCAATTGTTCTTGTTGCTTTTTTGCTGATACAAATGTAATATAATTACATTGTAGAAAAAATGAGAAAATATGCAATATGCCTAAATACCTGTAGACTCTATTAACCAGAGCCCAGGGTGAGCTCCAGCTTCTCCTGTGTCCTTCCGAGTTGGGGCTGACACCTCTCACCCACAGGGGCTGCCTGGCTAGCTCTCAGGCTGATCTGGGATTCGGGCGTCAGCAAACCCACCTCCACAAATGGGGTACTCCGGCATAAGAGACACTAGTATAACATAGGAGCTGAAGACCAAAACACCTGGGTTAAATCCCAACTCTAGCCTTACTAGCTCGGGGGTGTTGGCCAGATTATTTGGCCTTCCTGAGCCTCAGTTTTCCCATCTGCAAAATAGGGAGAGCAATTACTGTTGTGAGGATTAAGTAAGATGATGCATATGTGGCCGGCACAGGTGAACCCTCATGGAAAAACCAAACCAGGCTAAATAATTCAATGAAACGAGCAATTAGACAACAAGCCTGAGGCTCCTAGAGATGAAGTGGCAGGCGCTGTCCAAATACAGCCCATCAGGGTCACAGGTCCTGCTGGGCTCCTCCTGTGACATCCTGTTGCCTCCTACCGCTTATCCTTGAGAAGTCTATAGACTTTTACAGGTCCAGACAAAGGGAGAAGGATTCCAAGATGCAGCAATTGAGCCCTTGGGAAGGAGTGAAGGAAAGAAAAGACGAAGTGTATTCCTGGGCAGTGGCTGCAGGATGAATCTGAGAGACCCTCGGTATGGGGTCGCAGCTGGCCTGGAAGAGTCAGCTTTCCCAGGCCACCTGCTCTAACCAGAGACTGTAATACCAACTGCCATATTTCTTAGGCTTTAAGACAGAATTAAATGTAAGATGCACCATTGTCTTAGGTACCCCTAGGGAAGAAAAAACGCCATCTTAACTCTGATACTGCTTTAAGATAGGGTTGATCGTGAAAATGTGTTCTGATTTCAGAGACATCAGAATGTTAGAGAGGATATGCATCTTAGAATGGATAAAAGATAGTGACCTCCTGGAATTTCTCTTCTGGCATTTTCTCAGGAGGCCTGAGAAACCCTGCTGGTCCCCAGGCTCCCCCTGTCCCATCCCCAGCCCCTCCTCTTTTCCTCCTGCCCAGGGCTCCAAGGGGCATCAGTCAGAAGAAAGCACCAAGGAGAGGTCAGGCTATGGTCTTCCTCGCTCCAAGGGCACCCGAGGGACCCCTCAGATCCCTGCCCCTGCCCTGCACCTCGGACTTCTCCATCTGTGTCAGAGCCTGTGCCTGTCGGGGAAGGGGAGGGCTCCGGTAAATCTGGCCTGGTCCCGGGTCTGGAGAAGCCAGGTGAGATCAGTGCCTACTCTGGGGCTCCTGGAGGTGGGAAATGCCGCCCAACAGCTTGCACCCTGGATTTGCCAGGATGGTCCAAATGTCTTGATCTTTTTAAAAAAGGAGATTGGCTAAATGTATGACCCAAGGAGAATTATTCTTACAGTTAGAAGACCTCAGATAAATAAGATCCCATATCACAGAAAAAATTTCTTTTGTGAGAACAAGCCTTTTGATTTGGGATTATGAAAATATGATCAACTTGCTCACCAACCTCCACATGCCACCTCCACCTTCCTCCCAGGCGGCTCCTGCCTCGTGCGTAAAAGCTCCGAATCGCAGTCCCCAGTCAATGTCATTTAGTGAGCTCCAAACACATGCATAGTCACAGCCATTTCTAAACTCTTAGCGGGTTAGCTACTGGGTCCTATCTCCTCGGAGAGGGATGCATGATCTGAGCCTGCTGCTGTGGACTGAACCGTGTCCCTGCAAGGTTCGTATGAAGTCCTAACCCTCCATGTGATGTTCTTTGGAGATGGGGCCTTTGGTCAGGAGGAGGTCATGAAGGTAGGGTCCTCACGATCGGATGACTGCCCTCATAAGTAGAGACACTAGAGAGCTTGACCTCTCTCCCTGCCATAGGAGCAGCCATGAGGAGAAGCCATCAGAGAGCCAGGAAGGGAGGGCTCACCAGAACCTGACCGTCCTAGCACCCTGATCTCAGACTTCCAGCCTCCAGAACTATGAGAAAATAAATTTCTCTTGTTCAAGCCACCCAGTCTAGGGTGTTTTATGAAGGCAGGCTGAGCTGACAAAGACCCCTGCAGATGCAGGCCTCACTCACGGAGCGGCTGCCTCTCCCCCAGAGTACCATCCTCACCTTCCCTGGGCAGCAAAGTGGGGCAACTGCTGTTCCCTACCCCAGCTTCGTCAGCAGAGGTTCCCAGATGAGGATCCAGGCATGCTCTGGGGCCACCTAGGCTCTTCTTTCTTAGCTGCCCTGGCATGTGGGAAAGTGGAGGGAGCCGGAAGCACAGGGAAACTCCATCTGTGTGGGTGCCAGAAATCACCTAGGCCTCACGTGTCTCCAGGACTCATTGCCCTGCCTCCACGCAGAAGGGCAAAGACCTACTGAAAGATCTTCCAGAATCATCCACGCTGGTGGTCAGTAGCCCTCCGTCAAGTTCTCCCTAATGGCCCGCCCAACTCTAGCCTGCTGTGGCACCTGCTCTCTTCAGAGCCTACGCAACAGAGCTCCCTCACGAGCTGTCTGGGATGATGGAGTTGTACGGGGTTATCGGGGCAAGTGGAGTGTGGGCCCAGGTGTGTCCAGCCCCCAGTGCCTCTGCCATTACCCTACCTGCTTTCCAACTGTTAGCATTTTCTGTGTGTGCTCTAATTTGAAAACTAGCTAGCTCTCAAGTTGAGGAGTGCTGTGTGAGCCCAGACAGCCACCCGGAGCTGAGCTGGCCCACGGAGGCGGCCCAGGCCAGCGGCCCACCGTGCTCAGACCAGTCACTGCACAGGGGGTGGGGGATGCTCAGACCAGCCACTGCACAGGGGGTGGGGGATGCTCAGACCAGCCACTGCACGGGGGGTGGGGGATGCTCAGACCAGCCACTGCACCGGGCATGGGGGATGGGGCAGATACTGCAGCTGGGAGAGGGTGGCCAACCCCCAGCCTGTAAACAGAAACAGCTTCTCACAAGTGTGTTGGAAGAGAGAAACTCCTTTGGAGCTCACAGTTCGAGGCTGACACCCCGAACTGGTATTTTCTCTTAGGAGGGACTTGGAGGCCGGTCCCTGGTCCCTAGCCGGGTGGGGTGGGGCGAAAAGGGTCAATCTGTTAGGGTACCTGGGACCCTGGAGGAGAGCTGGGTGGTCTGGAGGAGAGAGGAGAGGATTCCATTCTCTGGTTTTGACTCCATCCGGCAGCGAAACTCTGGGGCGCCGGCCGGGGGGAGGGGTGCAAGGAACGCTTGGTGCTGTATAAACTCAAGCAACCTGTTTCCCTGGTGCTGCCTCCCCCGAGAGGTTGGCATTTAAAGGAATCAAATTGTCTAATTAAAATTTAACAATCCCTTATCGGGCTCGATGGCGGGTGAGACACTGCTGTCTTAAACACATCACTTTTCCCTCTTTTCTGAGACTTGAAGCATTTCAATGAAAAAGAAGGGGGGGGCAGGGAGAAGCGCTTCGCATTTGCATTTCAAAAGCAGCTTGCTGGAGTTGGGTGGGAATTGGGAGTGAGGGGTAAGGGGCTCCTCCCCACGACCCTGGTGACTCAGGTCACCCTCTGCACCTCCAGACAAAGGTCCAGGCTGTGACTTGGGTCTGGGCCCTTCCCCAGCTCCTCAGGCCGCTCTGGGAAAGAAGGGTGGGAGGGGAAACGGTAGGGAGAAGCCCCGAGTTCCTTCTTTCTCCAAAGGAAAAAGGAGAAGAGTCACCGAATGAGGCCTCACTTACTGAACCCAGGAGGGTGGCCTCAGCAGGGGTTCCCAGAGCCCTGGGTCAGGCAGCCTCAAGAGCCCTCTGGGCCCAGACCTTGGGAAGGCTGGTGACGGGCACAGTCACGTCTTACCTGGAAAGGCTGCCCAGCCGGGGGCTGGGGAGGTGGGGAAGGATCTGTGGGAGGAGGGGTAGAGGAGGAGTGGAGAGGAATGTTGGGGAAGAGAACAGGGGAGACTGAGCTGTGAGGCTAGGGTGAGCATCTTTCTCCTCGCCCTGAGCGTCTTTCCCGGCGTCCCGCGCAGGGGAGCTGGGTGGTGAGGCGTGGGTCTGGCTCAGGCAGCAGCAGCTGGAAGAGATACGGGTTGCATTTTTGCAGCTGTTGGCGTGGGACCCTCCGGGGCTCGGGCAAGGTCCAGCTCCCAGGAATTCCTAGGCTCCACGAGCTTAGGAGTGAGACTCTCCCCGTGGCTGCCACACCCACCCCCGGAACCTGAGTGCTGCTGTGGGCTGGGGACAGATCTGGACTGCTGTAAGAGACCTAGGCTAATGGGGAAACCTGCCTGTGGTGGCCTGTGGGGAGGGGAGGCCACACACTGGCACCACCCCCAGGTGCCAGGCCTGGAGAGCCGCCCTGGTCCAGCCTGAAGTTCCACAGGGGCAGCTCGGCAGCAGAACTTAGGTTATCTCTGGCGAGAATTGCCCAGGTTTCCTTAGAAAGGGTGGAACAGCTCGGGTAAATCTCTCTCCCATTCTCTGGCTGTGTCTGGCTCCACCCAGCTGGAGCCAGGATGGTGGGCACTGTCTCGAGGGCCGTCAGGGGACCAACCTGAAGCTGGTGAGCTGGTGATGCTGCTTCCAGGCCAGGCATCGCCTCCCACCTCACAGCAAACAGAAGCTACCCTGGCACGCCTGCCCATTCCACTTCCTGTCGTCAGATCCACCCACGACCGACAGAGGGACCACCTGCTCCCGCCCCTGGGCTTCCAGTGTCCTGACTCCCAGCAAGGTCCAGGCCTTCCGCCTGGGCTCAGGGCCCATCCTGGCTGACCCCCTCCTCCTTCCCACCTTTCAGGACAGCCCCTCCCCATGGAAGGCTCCCTGATGCTTCAGCTCAGAGCTGTCCCCTTGCTCAAGGCCCTCCCAGCACACGTGCTCCATGGTGGCAGTGATCACAGGTGTAATTAAGTTGTTACTTGTCTAATCATTTGTTTAGTGTCTGTGCTTCTCGCCAAGGTGTGAGCTACACCAGTGTGCGGCTCACGGCTGTCTTATCATGGTTTTCTCACCTCCCGGCAGGGCGCCTGGCAACGGCAGGTGCTCCATAAATGTCTGAGAGGCGTCCACAGGAGCTAGTATCTCACTCCAGCGTAAAGGAGTCAGCTCCTAGGTCTTTTCCTACCCCGGTTGTTGTTTCTCCCCTGGGTCCTCCTCATGGGGTACCAGGAGCCTCCTCTGAGATCTCTCCCTGGCCCCCTGGGTCCCAGTCACGAGGTAGCTGGGCTTGGGTGCCCAGCTTGTTGGGACTCATCCACGGAGCCGTCCAGGTGGGCCATCCCTGGGCACGCAGTGTGAACAGGTCTTGAAAGGAAAAGAGAATGCCCCGCGTGAAGGGGAGTGTAGGTATGTGGGGAAGTGGGTGGGAGATGACCTGAATTGTGTAGGAGGAGGAAGCACAGAGCGTGGTGGGGATGGCTTCTGGGTGGCAGGAAGGCCTGGGGACCCAGGGTTTCACAGCGTCTAGACTAGCGCCCCCTGTGGGCGTGAAGCCTCAGCCGGCCAAGGCAGGGGCCTGGAGCCAGCTGCTCACCGAGCACAGCCTAGCGGCTGTAAAGCCTTCCCAGGGGCACACTGGGTGCAGCTGAGACTCGGCCCGTCAAAGGGGCCGCAGGGGGCAGCGTGTCCCAGGGAGAGGCTTTCCACCAGCTGTGGAAAGGGGGCCCTGAGTGAGAACTCGTCTGAGAGCAGGAGACCAGAGCGGAGGGCGACCGGGCCTCCTCACCTCTGAGGCTTCAGCCCAGACGCCCCCTCTGCGGTTCTGCTTCTTCCCTGGGTGGCCAGTGTCCCTGGGTCTGGCCATGTGTCCCTAGGTATGTGAAGTGCTTGGAGAGGACTTCAGGGCCTCCTGGCCTTGCCCCGGGTCTCCCGGGGGCTGGGCCTGGGGTCCCTGAGTCTGCAGCAGAACGAGGAACGTGTGCAGGAAGGGGTGTCTGCCTGACAGCCCCATCCCTGTGGATTTCGAGGGTTCCGTAAAAACGTCTCCTCACAAACTGTCAAAGTGTCACAAATTAATTAACTGTTCGCGGGAGTGACTCAGGGTGGGGAGGGGTAGGGAGTGTGGCTCCCGTACTGCTAAGGGGTGGGTGATGGCGGCACTGCTCTCTACCTGCTCTGCCTTCCGATGAGGAACCCTGGGCGCTCAGCGCCGTGCAAGGGAAGGGGCAGAGCCGTGGGGCAGCTCACGTGCGAGAAGCAAACGGCAGGTGGGAAGCAGGGTGGAGGGCGTGGGGCTCAGGACCCCCTCCCCGAGGAAGAGCACACGGAGGGGAGGGAACGTCTAGACACTGCTCAGGGAATCTACAGTCAGAGCGGAGTCTACAGGCTGGCACTGTTTTCTATTTTCTTTTCTCTCTCTTTCCCTCCCTCCTCAATTCCCCACCCCCACCCCCGGGGAAGAAAAGAATTGGGAAGTTGAGCTTGGTTTGCCCTGGGGCCTGGGCCGGGTCACAGGAGTCCAGGAGGCAGGCCCACTTAGCTGCCAGCTCTCCAGCTGGAGAGGAGGGAGGGCGGGGGCTCAGACCAGACTCCTTGACCTTTACTTTAATTTCAGGAAAGAACTGAGAAAACATGCTCTTGAAAGTCAAGAGGGAGACAAATCCTGAACCTTATTGCTCTAGAAGGACAAAAAACAGTTCTCGCTATTTGGCAGAAAATGGCTCTGCTTTATGAAAAGACACCCCTGCTCATAAACACAGAGAGAGGGGCCAGTCCAAATAACAGCCAACATCCATCACGCTGCTGGGAACCCTCGGGAAGCCCCTTTCCACGTCCCCCCATCCTTCAGCTCCAGCAGGCTTGCTCTGGGGACACTGGGGACATTTCCACAAGGGATAAAGCCCTTTCTGAAAGGGGGTGAGGTGGCAAGCAAGCTTTAACTTTGTGACACCCACACAAATAGCTATTTGGTGTCGGTATCTCAAAGACAATGGAGGGTAAAACTTCACTGCAGGAACGCAATCAGCAACATCCAGATTGTGGAACACGTGCCAGAGCAAACGACCTGGTTTCTTCCAAAAATAAATTGCAAGGAAACAAAAGAAAAAATGGGGGTGGGGACAGAACACTTACAATAACAGAAACTTAAAAGCCTATCAGCCAGTTGCAACATGTGGACCTTATTTGAATCCTGATTCAAGAGAAACCAACTTTTCACCATCCTTGACATTCATGAGGCTACTGAATATTTGGAGTACATTTTTTGATGATATTAAGGAATTACTGATACCAATTTTTAGGTGTGGCAAAGGCATTCCAGTTAATTATTTTCAAGGCCTTATCTTTTAGAGATATACACTGAAATATTTACAGTTGAAATTAAATGATGTCTGGGATTTATTTGACAATAATATGAGATGGTGCGTTGAAAGGTGCAGATGAAACAAAATCCTCTGTAAGCTGATTGTGGCTAAAGCTGGGTAATGGATACATTGGGGTTCATTGTACTATTCTTTCTAATTGTGTTTATGTTTGAACTTTTCTATAACAAACTATTTTTAAAAATCGAATCTGCTCTTTAAACCTCACCACCCACTCTCTTTCCCCACCCGCCCCACCCCCCACACCCCCCCACACCCCCCACACACACCCCCACCCAACCCCTGGCAAAAAACACAGATGTAAGCCAGCCTTCAAGTTAGCCTTCTGATCCTGTTCACTTGTTATAAATGCTGACTTCCTTTCTTGCCTGACGGGCCATCCCCCTGTCCCCATCACTCCTGTGCCCTGTCGAGCAGCTGGAGCCCCGGGACCCTTCCTTGGTCTAATGGGCTGTCTCTTCCCTTTCACAGAGGATGAGGCTTGGCTGGTAGGGACGGGAGGTAGGGGTGGATGCCCAGTTTAATGACAAACGTAACGGCTGCTGAGCTCCTATTCTATGCCAGTCACGGTGTGAAGCGCTGAGCACATGCATTTCATTTTACCTGCACAGCAGCCCTAAAAGATTAGATATTATTTCCATGTTACAGATGAAGAAACAGGCACAGAGAGGGTGAGTAACTTGCCCAAGTTCATCCAAGTGCAGTGGCTTATGAACACAGGTGTATCTGCCTCCAGAACCCAGGCTCTTCTCCTTGTACCAGGGGTTGAGTCTGGGTCTAGCAGGGGTCTAGAGTGGGAGGGAGTGAGGTCTGCGGGCCCAGGTCCCACATGCACGCAGGAGAGCGATGTCTTTATCTCACTGCAAACACAGCTCCTTCAAGGGCGTGTCCAGAGCCTCACTTCACCAGGCTGTTAGGTCTCAGACCGGTATTCACAGGAGACCTCTAGGAACCCCTCACAGCCTTATAAAGAGGGAAGATGAGGTCCAAGCCACACCCAAGTTTCCTCAGAGTCCTGAGAGCCCTTAGGCAACCGGGTGTTTTCCAGAAATCGACACTCCTGGAGTCTCCAGAGCATTAGGCTGCCTGGACCAAGTGAGGCAGAGGAGGGCAGACGCGACGCACAGCATTCTGGGTAGAGAGGAAGAGAGCTGGCTGTCTCCAGGCTCATCCCTTTGGGCCAGTTCAGCCCGCCTTCCTCCTGCTCCTTCCTGGGTTTCCTTTCCTTCCATGGGGTGCGGCTGTAGACCCACCAACAGGGGCGGCACTGTGGGTCCGGGCAGCTAGCCCCACCTGGGCTGCTGGCACCTCACTCAGGTGAGGGGCACACGGCACAGCCACAGAAGGCAGCGGAGACAGTTTCCCGGCTGCAGCAACAGGCTGGGGGTCCTGGGCAGAGCCCCTACCTTCCTCTCCCACATGACGGAAGTAGGTCAGAAGGGCAGTCTCAGCGATGGGCACAGAGTCCTGATGGCAAGGTGTGTGCCCACTGGCACTGCATTACCCTCCCCCCCATCCCTGTCCTCAACATTGAGGCTTTTAAGCAGTGCTGACCAGAAAATAAAGAAGAGTGGCTTCCTTCTATCCTGGGAATTGAAGGAGAGCAATCAATATGGCCTGTTTTTTTCTTAATCAGACACAAAGATAGACCCAGGTTTCAGTCTCGTCTCCAACACTTGCTAGCAGTGTGGTCTTGATGGTGTAATAGCTCTGGGCCTCAGTTTTCTCATCTGTAAAATGGAGACAATAAATCTCTCCTCATTGGAGCGGTTGTGAAATTAACTGAGAAAATGCAAATGAAGAGGCCAATAAGATGCTCAGCAATCAGCAACTAATATCACTGCTGGGGGTGAGGGGTGAGGTGCGGAGCTCTGCCGGGTCCCAGCAAAAGAACAGCTGAGTGTCTCCTCTGGGCCAAAGACTATGTTAGAGTCTTGATGTATCTCGTTTAACCTTCACATTAACTCCATGAGGAAGGTGGTCTCACCCTGTTTTAGAGCCACGCAAAGCAGCACTATTGCTGTCAACGCCCACCAGCACTACCAGCAAAAGACCCACGCTGGGATGAGGGGCCCTGAGAGAAAGAGACCCCCTATTTCTCTGTGGCCCCCAATCCTCTGAACACTCTGGAGAGACTCCAGCCACAGCCAACATTTAGTTCCCACCAACCAGCCCTGAGCTAAAAGCCCTGAGATGTTGGGGGCACCTGGCAGGTGACCTTGGTTACAAGTCTTCTCAGCCTGTGCCACGAGGATTTGCAGCAACCTTGACTCTTCCCTCTAAATCTTCAAGGAAAAGCCCTACTTGGCCTGGAGCCTTCCTTATAAATTCTATGGGTACAACAGCTATGGGATGTCTCTACTAGTTTTTTTTTTTTATTGGTGTATAGTTGTTTTACAATGTTGTGTCGGTTTCTACTCTACAGCGAAGTGGAGTTCCCTGCACTGTACAGCACTCCTCATTAGTTATCTATTTTATACGTATTAGTGTATATATGTTAATCCCAATCTCCCAATTCATCCCACCCCACCCTTTCCCCTCTTGGTGTCCATACGTTTGTTCTCTACATCTGTGTCTCTACTTCTGCCTTGCAAACCGGTTCATCTGTACCATTGTCTAGATTCCACATATATGCGTTAATAGACGATATTTGTTTTTCTGGGACGTCTCTACTCTTGAAGGCAGAGGTGGGCCAGGTACCCAATGAGACCCCGGGGACTCTGAGGTATCCAGCCACCATCAGCACTGGATTATTTCATCTAACTGCAGGTATCTGACAGGCAGAAAGAGAAGGATAATCCAGTTCCCTTGGATGAGCCAGTTCCCTAATCCTCAATTTAATAATTAATAATAATTTGATGAGAGCAGTCATACCTAATTTCAGAGAGTGGTGGAATAATCACATAAATTGACATATATCAAAGTGTCCTACAAAGTCTAAAGTCCTATAAAAATGTTAGTGTGCTATTAGCACTTCAACTTAGACCTTCCTTTGTCATCTGTAAATTGATCCTACTGACATCCTCACTAAGGCGGCACGGAGGCTGGTGCCGTTCGCTGGCTGTTTGCACATGTTCTTTGGTACTTCCTTGCTTCTGTGTCTGTCCCAACCCTGTGATGTGTCTGTGGGGCTTGATGGGCAGAGGTTGTCTTAGACCCATGTATATCCTTAGCGTCTACTGAGAAGGATACCAGCTTGCTAAGTGTTAATGTGTGTCGGTGGTGCTGGTGGGTGTTGACAGCAATAGTGCTGCTTTGCGTGGCTCTAAAACAGGGTGAGACCACCTTCCTCGTGGGGCTATTTTGAAGGTTAAACGAGATACATCAAGCTTTTAGCATAGTCTCTGGTCCAGAGGAGACACTCAGTTGTTCCTATTCTCTTGATGGCTAACCTGGAAAAATGTGGAGTATTGAATTTTACTCATCAAAGAAACCTTAGAAAATATCAGATGTAGCCCCTTTATTTCACAGATTAAAAAAACTAAGACCCAGAAAAGTGAAAGGACTCACTCAAGTTCACAGAGCTGGTTGCTTTCATTACCGGGATTGCAGTTAAGGTCTCTAGATGGGTCCCCTGCATGACCCTACTTGGCCCTCTCTGTGGCTCATACAAAGGGCTCAATAAATGGCAGGTGCTAGCTACTGACACGGCCACTATCGTCGTCGTCGTCATCTACATCTTCAAGCCTACTGTCAGCTAAAGGAGAATGACTCTGGAGGCTCTGTGGGTATCTCTCCTGAGTCTAACCTGAATTCATCCAACTTCTTGTGTATGCTCATCTCTCCCAGAGATATGTCAGCAGAGATGGGCAACAGCCGGCATCCGGGAACCTGTTACGTACCCGGTCCCCACCCAGCCTGTTCACCCCCTGGAAATAATCCTTTCTTTATAAGGGTTGCTCTCTAAGTCTGACACTCTCCTCTTGCTTTCCTCTGGATGTCGATGAAGCCGTGTAGACCACAGGTCATGTGCTCATGGATGGCGTCTTGAACATCTGTTCAGGGAGCAGCCCAGGGCCACGGGGCCTGTTAGGTTGCTTTGCGGGATGCTGCTCCTTGAGACAATTTTTGGGGAGGTTTTCCTATCCTGTTCTTCCCCAGGAGTCTGGGGAAAGGGCCGAACCTCTGGATTTGTTGCTCAGCAGCCTGACATGGGCAAGGGTGGAGACAATACCAGAGACCAACAATCCGAATCCAGGAATGCTTCATGAGACACGGAGGATTCCCAGTCAGGAGAGCTGCTCAGCTACAGAGGATAATGGATGTGACCAGAAACCCTGTTCACCCAGGCCCTCTTTGGGTAACTTTAATCCAGAGACCCACCTATGGAGTCGGGGGAGAGAGGAAGGGAGGGAAGGAGAGACGTGAGGAAAAAATGCCCGTCGGGAATGTCACTAAGAAAACACCTCTGGCTCGAATTGTGACACTGGCTTCCCATCCTGAGAATATCTGAGGCAGAACATAAACACTTCAGTCTTATCTTAGGACTCCTGGGACACAGATGAGCTAAGTTTTCTGAGCCCGACATTGCAAACAACATAATGTCGCTAATCAAACTTCCGGTGCGCCCACCCTATTTGATAAATCAGCCAGCTTTTCGATGCACTAAGTGAAGATGAATTAACAGTAATGAGGCTGTGACAGCTCCCTGAGGCACAGGCTGACGGAGAGCTCTGATGGCTGTGGCAGGAGGGAGGGGAAGCTCTTCTCAGGGATTAGTTCGAGCTGCCAAGTTTGTGAAAATAACTCACTGATGCCAAGGCACCTCGGCTTCTATCCGCAAGCCACGTGCTCTCACACACACAAAGTCACTGTCCAAGAAATCTAAGCCATTGGGTATCTGAGAAACAGAATTGGCTATCTTCCTCCAGTGAGCCACACGCCATAAGCAGTAATGACTTTGGGCAGGCCAGAACACACCAGAACATACCAGAACATGGGATCGATCCATTTTGTTGTATGGGAGGCTGGCGATGACAGGCTAGTAAAATCCTTTCTATTTGCAAGGTTGCCAACTACTTAGTTTAGTTTCTGCCAGCCCATTAACAGAGACTCGGCACTGGTTAGCTAACCCTTTCATACCAGAAGTTGCCACATTTAGTTTGCAGATATGTGTTGTTGGGCTTACATAACATTGTTGAAAGACTGTAATTTGTTGCCAATATTTAAAATTTGGAGATTTCACATGAGAATACGGGTTCCCATCAAAAGAATCACAGGATTCTGTAAACACTGGGTTAGCATTCCCAAGAGGCGACAACAAGCCGGGGTCAATAAACGCGGCCCTTTTTACACAGAGCACACACTAACTGAAGAAGGCGGTGGCCCTCGCCGACCAGAGAAGGGTTCAGCTTTGGGGAAGAGACTGTTTCTGCACTCCAAGGATGGAAGCGGGGGGGGAAGGAGCTACATCTCTACCCCATGCTCTTCGCCGCTGCAATCTCCCCACTCGCCCCAGCTTGTAAGGGGTGAGGGCCGAGGCTTTGGCAGAGTGCCCCTCCTCCTGTCACTACATCCTGCCCCAGCTAGCTGGGGCACAGTGTCCTCGAGTTTACCACAGTCCCCGCCAATCTTTATAACCCTACACCCAGCTGTCGTCACTCAGTTTACGTCTGTTTCCAGGCCCCAGCATACATTTCAGTTTGCATCACCTGTTTTATAACAGTATCCAGGGTAACCAAGTCGCAAAGACATTGCTGGACTACAAAGGCTGGTCTGAACGGTGCTCTAGTATCTTCCCACCTGATCCTCACTATTAAGGCTGGTGGCCGCAGCAAGATGGGAGCCTCAAGGCTGGGGAGGCTTTAGGAAACACTGGTGCCTTTTGGACAAAGCAGAGATTTTTCTACCACTCCCCAGCCCTGCCTGAAGACTCCAGCCCTCTCTCTGGAGGCCCCTGTCCTACTGTTTCCGAAGCACAGACCCTCTTGGGGCCCTTTCTGCCCAGCTGATATTCAAAGTGACATAGGAAAAACAAACATCTCTCCCCCAAGTCTGCCTTTGCTTTAGACTTTCTCTGGTTGATCATCTAATTACGTTTGTGGCCCAGAAAGCGGTAATCTCTTCAGCAACTGGGGTGCACACCGCAGGCTGAGACAAAACATTCCATCTTCCTGGCATGTGACAAGCCGAGGTCTGGAGTTTACCTTGTGTACCAACCTGATAGGCAGGCTGGGCTGCCCCCGGAGAGGTGCTAGGCACGTTATCTTTGCTGCCTTCTTCACTCTGCGCGGTGCTGGGCTCCCTGAGGGAAGACTGGCTCTCTCGCCTCCACCCTCCTTCCTTATCTGTAATTCTAACAGATATGCCAGGGTTTGCTTGCTGTCGCCTCCAGTATAGACGGGAATGACAGTAAACAGCAGACGCACCTACTGCTGGTGCCTCCTGCTTCCATTTCAGGGAATACCAGCATCTTGAATTTTTTGAAAGGATGATGCTCAGTGGTCCCTGCTTCTTCCAGATTCCTTTCTCACTCGTGGTCTCTGAGGCCACCTCCTCTAAGTAGCCTTCCATGATCTCCTTCAAGGGAGAATTACTTGCTGATTCCTCTTCCACTTCACATACAGGATTTGTTCTTTTTGGCGTTTGTGGTATCAAACCCTGAAAGTCTGTCTCTTCCCTTCTCCTGTGCTCTTTCATGGCAAGGTCTGTATCTTCTTCTTCTTTGGCTCCTCCAGCATCTGGTACATGAGTAGGAGCCCCACAGATAACAACTAAATTAAGATGAAAGATCATGTACTTTAAAAGCTCTCCAAGGTCCTCCACGTTGTTGGCCCATTGGATTAGTCATCACTCTCAGGAAAGGATGCTTGAAGGGTGCCCATGGCACACAGCCTGTTAACTGTACGAAGCTGTGCTCTGCCTATGCTCCCGGCACACCTGGAGAGCTGTCTGCTTTCCTGTCAGTTAGATCTGCTCCCAAACCCGTGCATGCTAGTTGTCCTTGTAATTGCCATTAATCTAGTTCACTGTTTAATAAACAATAAAATATTAATACCAAGTTAAAACATTGATTCCATTAAAACTAATTTGAATGGATTGGGGACATTTTTTGATAAAGAAAAATCGCTTAAAATCCTGACTAGTTACTTGTGAATGAGATAACTCTAAAAATTCTGAAAATCTAGGAGTCTACACTTAACGTTCTTTTGTAAGTTTAAATCTTTGCTCTGCTTTTAAAAATAAAAGTAAAAATACTGGAAGTTGTAAATAAGGCATTATGGGGATTCTAATGCAAATAAGATGAGGCAAAACTCCAGTTGGTAGACTCATAACTCAAAGAAAAAACTCAAGGTATACACCAAAAGTCTAGTAAATTAGTGGACATGAATGTTCTAAGGTAACATGAAATGTCTGAAGTATCCTTTTTTAATGCATCTTCTCTTTAATGAACTTTTTCAACTGGTCAATCCACCATGCTGGGCAAGAGGGCTTCTACTGTACTGTCTGGCCAGCACGTTAGCTTTTTCTGTCTGTTTACAGAAATAGCCCTGTCTCCCTAACAGGGCTATTGAGGAAATGGCATACCTGACACGTCTATAGCCCAAATGCCTGTTCTTTGCACCTCCTGAGCCATCTATAAATGGTGGCTGGTGGTGAAGGTGACTGCTCATTTATTCCATGTGTGTTTGTGGCCCCTATTACATGCAGCACCGATTAAGAACTGGGGATACAGAACTGAAATGAGGCAAGGGCCCCCGTTCTCATGGAGTCTACCATCTGGACAGACTGGCTCAACACCTGAGGCTCCCTTGTGAGCACAAGCTGGGCAGAGCGGGTCGGAAAGAGGAAACAATCTGGGCGGGAGAGGTGACATGGCTACCGCGGTATGCTAAACAAATGCACTTCCTACCACTTTTGTAGCTGAATGGGATCTTTCACTCGGTGGGGCAAATTTTTGGCAGAAGTAAACGCTCTGGGAGAAATATAAGAAAGTGGAGAAGTATTAAAGCAAGACTGCTCACTCCATCACAAATATTTCAGATGGGTATCCCACATTCTGCAAATACCTGACTAGTACTCTTCAAAAGTCTCAAGGTCACAAAAGACAAGGAAAGACTAAGGGACTCTCACAGGTTGGAGGAGACTAAGGAGACAGGACAACTAAATGCAATATGGGATTCTGATTGGATCCTGGACCAGAAAAAGGGTGTCAGTGGAAAAACTGGCAAAATGCAAATTAAACCTGTCAGTTATTTGCATTGAACCAACCTTACTTTCTTAGTTTAGATAATTGTGCTGTGGCTAGGTAGGATGCTAGCATTAGGGGAAGCTAGGTGAAGGGTATACAGGAACTCTAACCTTTGGAACTCTTCGGTAAGTCTAAAATTATCTCAAACAAAAATAGGCATTCCGGTGTGGAGCACTGAATGGTCAGGAGGGCAGCACCTCCGGTACATAGGTGTCTGGGTGAAGGGGCAGGGCCCGAGCTCCTATCGGCGGACAAGGATGCCAGAGCTGCTCCTAAGCAAAGAGGAGGTTCCCCATCCATTCCTCCATGGATGGAGCACAGACAGAGCATCACGTAGGTGTCAAGCTGCTAGTTCAAGGGGCAGGAGGCAGAGGAGAAAGAGGCAAATTCATATCTGCCAATTGATTAATACCAGTCATTTTAATCACCTACTGTGTTCTGGGCATAGTGATCTCTTTATATAGTTATTCTCCTTTAATTATCATAATGTCCCCATTTCTCAGGAGACTGAGGCCCAGAGAGGGTCAACAGTGTATCCACAGCCCCAGCTGGTAGGAGGTGGAAGCAGAACTCTATCCAAGGGCAGCTTGTCCCCAGACCTGAGCTGAATACAGAGATGCTGAGAGTGGCTTGGCTTGGAGGCACTTTCCAGCCACAGCTCTGGTGCATTTCCAGGGGGCTGAGTCTATGAGTTGCCTACTGTCCTGGCCCAGGAAGTTTTTCTCTCTGCCTGTCCTCTGCTCCTCCTCCTGTGGCTTCCTGGCAGACCACAGGGCCTGCATCACTCCTGCTGGGACACATGGACTCTGCTTCATGCATGGGAAGCAAACGGAGGGTCTTAGGCTCTACCTGTCCACTCACCCCTTTCCAGGGCCCCCTGGAGCTGCTCTCTGAGGCCCAGGTCCACCTAATCACCCAGACACCCTCGCCATCCAAGTTTTTCTTATAGTCATTTTTGCAGAGAAGACCCGTTTCTAGCCCTATGGCACTGAGGGTCAGACATGAGGCTGACGCCAGTACTGGACAAAGCTGACTCTTATCTACAACAACAGCAACAGCAGCAGTAACAGTAATAGCATCTGTTCCTTAACCATTGGCTGTGTACTCTGTGCTGTATACTTAACACTCCTTTTTCCTAATTCTTAAAACAACATTAAGGAATAAATACCATTAATCCTTTCATTACAGATGAAGCGGGGGAGTCTAAGAGGGTTCATAACTTAGTGTAGCTGGTAAGCGAGATTGAAGCCTGGATATGTCTAGTAGTAGAACGCCTCTTGTCCACTGGGCTGTGAGGCCCCCACCAACTACTAGGAAAGCAAGACACTCTCTTAGAGATTTTACCACTGCTCAGCCTCATGACGGTCCTCCAAAGTCTAGACGATGACCCCATTTAACAATACAGGTTGATTCGAGTAGTTGTGAAAACAAGAAGAATCGGGCAGCATTTATCATGCTGATGTGTGAAGACAGAATGCCAACTCTCCCGGAATAAGTGCCGCTGGTTCCCACCTGTCATTCCACCCAGAAACTTCGTGACCACACGGCTGGTAAACGGCAGATCCAAGGTTCAAAGCCAGGCCCCTTGGGCTCCCCAAAGCCCACATTCCTTCCGCCATCACCAAAGCCAGGTCCCAGTGGCTTCGGTCCATTGGTAATGCACAATCAGACAGGAGGAAGCCCCAGTGAGCTGCGTAGCCGTACTGGCACCATTTAGGAAGCAGGCGTCTGTGGCAAATGAAGATGACGCTGGCACCACCTGAGGTGTTTCCAAAGTGGGAGGAGCTCCACGGAACCACCCTCACTCTCCCCTCTGGCTGCCCCCCTGCCACACGTGCTGACGGGCTGGTGTCAGAGAAACCCTAACTGGCCTCCTGTGATCTCGTTTACAGCCTTAACTGAAGCAGAGCTAGAACTCGGCCGAGAGCACTGAGCTGATACAGATCTGTGCAGGAGCCCTCAGAGCCCTCAGAAACGGACCTGTAGCATATCACAGCCCTAGGAAGTCCAAACCTGCCCCGATTCTGCTCCAACCTCCAAAGATAGCAGCCCACACACACACTGAGCCTGGACTGGGAGAGGCGTGCTCCGAGGGCCGGACACCCACTCCCTGCTCGGGTGCGATCTGTTCCTCTGTCCCCGAGTCTGTCCCCACGGCTGCACTGGCAGTTGCACAGCTTTGAGAAGTGGTTTTTTTAAAATCATAAAATCGTCTCCCACTCCTGCGCCTTTCCTGGCCTGCTCCCTCGGGTTTCCTTTTCTTTTTTTCCCATAAATTAATTAATTAATTTGTTTGTTTATTTATTTTTGGGGGGCTGCGTTGGGTCTTCGTAGCTGCGCGCGGGCTTTCTCTAGTTGCGGCGAGCGGGGGCTACTCTTTGTTGCGGTGCGCGGGCTTCTCATTGCGGTGGCTTCTCTTGTTGCGGAGCACGGGCTCTAGGCGCACGGGCTTCAGTAGTTGTGGCTCGCGGGCTCAAGAGTGTAAGCTCGGTAGTTGTGGCTCACGGGCTTAGTTGCTCCACAGCGTGTGGGATCCTCCCAGACCAGGGATCGAACCCGTGTCCCCTGTATTGGCAGGCAGAATCTTAACCACTGCGCCACCAGGGAAGTCCCTCGGGTTTCCTATTGAATTTGCATCTCTGTTGCACAGGATGCCTGGCATGGTTGATGGCAGTGGCTGTGAGAACAAGAGAAAAAACTTTGCCAATTCTCAAGGTTTCCGTATCACACTTCTGGGAAAAAAAAAACCACACAAACAGAAAAGATGCTGCTTTCTCAGCACTCTGGGAGCACACGGGCCAGGTAGCCAAGCTGCTAACACCTGGCACCCAAGCAGCGCTCTGGGGCTGAGTGCATACCGGTGACAGGACAGAAGGACACAGGAGGCCAGCTCTGCCCTGCACCTCCAGCTGTGTGACCTCTGAGCCTCAGTTTCCTTTTCTAACAAGTAAGTGTGGCTGCCCTGGAGGAGCTCCAAAGCTCCATCCTTCTAGTGCCCTCCCACCTGCCACGATGTGAGCTCCAGCCAGGTTGGTGCTGAGGGCCCGTGGTGGAAGGAGGGTAATCAGAGGGCCCAGGCAGTCCTCCCAGTCAGTCTGGGGACAGCTGTCTGCTATGGTTACTGCCCATTAAAGCAGATGTCTGTGGTCATGGTGAGGGTAAGGCCCCATAAAAAGATCCCTAGAGGTCTCTGGGAGTGAGGTCAGCAACAGGGAACACGCTCAGAGGACCCTCAGGCTGAGAGGTCCCCACTGTTCTGTGAGATGGAGCCAGCAAACGGAGTTGGGTGAGTCACAGGGATAACGAGCTCCGAGACAGGAAGGCTCAACCATCCTCTGACACCCTTCTGAGTCCTGAAGAGATCTCTGGTCCACAGGCCAGCAGAGCATCCACGCCCAGAGGGGAGCCCAGAGCAATGGGGAGGGGTCCAGCTTCAACCTGAGGCAGCCCAGCCTTGGAGGCAACTGGCTGGTGACTGTGCCCAGAGGAGCTGCATCTGGAGACCACGCTCCCCTCTGGGGGTGGGGGTGGGGAATCCCTGGCTATTCCTGAAAGCACAGGGATTCCTGGCACCCTCCCAGAGCTGCTCCCCACTCTAATAAGCCCAGGAGTCCCTGCCACAATATTTGCCCCTCGGAAGGAGCTGGTGTCTCAGTAATTGCAACGTGGTACTCCCTCGGGAGCAGCATTAATCACCTCTCCCAGCCCAGCCCAGCCAAGAGAGAAGGAACTGGGGAGAAGGCTGAACCAGAGGGGTCTGGGGCTGCTAACTGCCCCACCCAAGGACAAGGGCAACGCAGTCTTCCTGGGGCCTTCCTCAAGCGCAGTCCCGCATCCCTCCCGGAGAGGCCTGGGCTCAGACTTCATTCAGGTCCTCCCGAGGTGGGAAGGGGTGACAAGGAGAAGGGCAGCTCTCCATGGCTGCCCCGGAGGAGCGTGGCCTGTGCAGCGAGACCAGGCCCAGAGGCCCCAAGTGGACGGAGGCGATGTGAAGAGGGGGCTGGAACTCGGAGTCTCTCCCTCCGCTGCCACCTCCAGGCTCACCTCCCAATCCCCTGCACGGTCTCCTAAGACCACCTCCCCAAGCCACGGCTTTGAGATCCTGTCATCGCCTTGCTCGAGATACCTCCAACCCCTTCCCCGAAGGAGACAGTTGAGATTCCTCTATTTTCGACCTCCCTAAATTAAACCTGCTGCTCTCCTGTGGAAAGGCGACTCTAGTCGGAGCTGATCTGTGCTTTTCCACCCTCCTCTTTGCCTCATCCTCCCCATTCCCTCAACTTTGAAAGTCACCACTTCTCCACCTGCCACTGTTCCCGCTGGCTACATCCCACTGACCCTTCAAGGGGCAAAGCCTACCTCCTAGAAGACACCTTCCCTGACCGCCTGGGCTCAGGAGCACCTCCTCCCCTACACCCCTTCCTCCCTCAGAGTTCCAGTGTGGGGTTCAGACCAGGTGACATTCTTAACTAGCCTTCCTCATAAAGCTGAGGAGCAGCCTGGATCCCTGGGGAGGGGGTGCCCATGACGCACTGGGCAGGTGGATGTTGGGCAGGTCAGACGGCAAGGGCTCAGCGTTCACGAGGCTCAGGCGAGACAAGCGTCTGTGCCGTGCAGTGAGCCATAGAAGCAGCCGTCCTTCCAGCCGGCGCCGGTCACTGTGGTCAAGGGCGGGTTGAAAAGGGCAGTGCTTCTCCCACTGGGCACGCACCCATAGCAGGTGCTCAGGAGAATTTGCTGAATTAATAAATGCTGTGCTAGCAGAGTGATAGAGTGGCACGGAGCTGTTCCCACTAAGAAGACCTCTGCCCGGGGGCAACAACTGGGAATTTAAGACCAAGATTTTAAGCTGGAGTCATAGCTGAAGAAAAAGCACAACTAGCCTTAATATCTGGCAAGAGATTATGCTCAGACAAGCCAGACGGGTCTTCTAAGAACTGGAGCCAGAGACACAACCAGAGAAGTGAAAAGTCACTCCCAAGTCAGAGGAAGGTGGCTGAAAGGCAGGAAGGAGTCTGGGGGAGCAGAGACCCATGCCGGTGCGGGAGAACTGACGGCTTCCTGAGCTACTGCTCAGACTGGCACCAACCCGCCTGTGGCACTTGTCACACCAAGCTGTTAACCAATCATTTGCATTTTGTAAGCATCTATCCGTAGCATCACACCTGGCACCTGGGGGATCCCTCAATAAACACAGTGCTCAGGAGTGAAGTAGGGGGTGGGGCAGGTAAACTGGAGAGAACAGCTGCTCTTAAAGGATGCCCTACAGTCTATCACCATCATATGAGAATGTGCCAGAACTTCTAGCATTTCAAAAGAAGATCAAAATCCAGACATGTATTTGAAATCCTCCTGTTTTAAAATGCTGGCAACTAATTCATCACATCGTTTGAACCAAAGCACTTTGATAGGTCAGACCCAGCTTGCATCCTCCACTCACACCATCCAAAACACCAAAGTTAAACAAACAGCCACAGTCTAAAGACATTGTGTTTAAATGAATCACTTCGCTGTACACCTGAAACTAACGCAACATTATAAATCAACTATACTCCAATAAAAAAATAATAATAAAGTCATTGTTGCTTTCTTCAAAGGCCTCACAACAGCCTTCTGTCCAAGCAGGGCAGGGGTATTACTCCCTTTTTAAAAGTTAAGGAAGTTGGATCAGAGAGGCTTATTAATTTGCCCAAGGTCACCCAGCTAGTTAGTAGCAAAGGCAGGATCAGAACTCACACCTCACTCTTTCTCACAGGCTCTTTCCGCAAAGCCCACATTGTCTCCAGGTCCCAAATGGACAGCAGAGTCAAAGCAGCACTCAGAAGCGTCTGACTCACAGGGAGCTGTGGCATGCTGCTTGATCGTGGTGTCCCCAGGAGAGCAGTGAATGGTCATCTACTAAATGCTTACTTGTCTATGTAAGCAGGGGAGTCGGTCAAGTGAACAGAAGTCTGACCTGACTCACCGAAAAAGAGAGTCATCACCCCTCAATCAATTCCCAGACTTGAGCCCATTTATTTACCCAGAATCCCTTGAATGAAGGGGAGGCCAGGTCCCCTTGAGGAAGAACCTTAATATACTGTGAAAAATTAATAGTTAATCTTTCTCCCAGCCTTCCCCAAAGGGATCTACAGCCTGTTACCAGGGTGACTGTGCACTGGAAGAAAAGGAAATAACCTGACTTCTCAGGAATTGCAGGCATTCCTCATTTTATTGCACTTTGAAGATGCTGCATTTTTTACAAATTGGTTTGTGGCAACCCTGCATCGTCAGATCATGGTTAGCATTTTTTAGCAATAAAGTATTTTTTAATTAAGGTATGTACTTTTTTGGGACATAATGTTATTGCACATAATAAACTACAGTATAGTGTAAACATAACTTTATACGCACTGGGAAACCAAAAAATTCATGTGATTCACTTTACTGAGATATTTGCTTTATTATGGTGATCTGGAACTGAACCTGCAATATCTCTGAGGTCTGCCTATATTGTAGTCTGGCTCTGAACCAACACTAATCCCCAGAAACCCAAAACAACACTGTGGTCTACCAGGCCTAGTAGGGCCTTATGGAGGCCAGGTGATCAGTGGGACTTTGAGCTCAGTCCTTCTCACAATAGGTCCAGTGGGTCCCCAAACCCATCCTGTGTTTTTTTTCCCCAGGCCGGGAATGCGTAATTAAACTAGACATAACTCAGCAACTGGCAGAAGACCAGCTGGATTCCCCTGAGCTCTTAAAAAACACGGAAATAAGTCAACAAGTTTTTTGTTGTTTTTTTTTTTTTGCAGTACGCGGGCCTCTCACTGTTGCGGCCCCGCCCGTTGCGGAGCACAGGCTCCGGACGCGCAGGCTCAGCGGCCATGGCTCACGGGCCCAGCCGCTCCACTGCATGTGGGATCTTCCCGGACCGGGGCACGAACCAGTGTCCCCTGCATCGGCAGGCGGACTCTCAACCACTGCGCCACCAGGGAAGCCCCCTCCTTTTTTTACTTACTGTTTATTGTCCATTAGGGGCCCAACCCTGTAAGATAGATGTTAACAAGGAGAAATTGATAATAATGCAAACGTCCTCCATCCAGTTGAGAAGATAGTCCCAAATTTTATGATTTTATTGTCCTATAAGATATTAATAAGTTTTGTATCTAATCTAGCAGTCTTATTCCAGCTTGCTTCCTTTCTTCCACCGATATATTTTTTTCTTTTACCCTCTTTTGAATCTCGCTTTGTCGTCTCACCGGTTCCCTCATTAATGAGTTAAATAAATTGCTGACATGTAATGGTCTGAGAAATATGTTTTTAACCTTTGGAATATTATTACTTTAACAGTTTACGTGACTCAAAAATTAAGCACTGACAGGAAAATCCAGCAGCTGGGTGAACTCCGCCGCCTCATTTCTCTGCCCCTCGTCTGGCTCCCCGCCAGCCCGGCGCAGGGCTCACACCCGGCCTGCCTGGAGCACAGCTTCTACCATGCCTCCTCTAACGGTGACTCATGGCTTCAGGCTCTGCGCTTGTGGTGGCACCACTGCCCTCGAAGTGCGAGGTTGGCTGACTCCGGATTATGCGTGGGAGACAGGCACTTTCTAAGCAATTGGAAGCATGACAACCTCTCCAGGAGTCAGAGATGAAGGCCATGAGAAAGGGTAATGCTATCTGGGCAACCTAGGGGCCGGTGGATCCTTTATATGAATAACTTAGCAAACATCCATGTAGGAGAAGCACATCTCCTGTGGGGTCTCCATGAGAGGGGGCGAGCTTGCCTGAATGGTATCCCCTTGCTTTCCAAGTTGGGGACCAGGGCCACTTGGATGTGTGTGTGTGTGTGTGTGTGTCTGTGTTTGAGGACCGAACGATGACATCTGCTGATCCAGTCCACCTCCAGCTCCCCAAGGTCCGACTCAATCCCCACATCTTCTGGAAGGCTCCCTGACCGCTTGACATCCAAGTAGTGCTGCCCTTCTCTGAAAGAGCGTTTGCTGTGTATGGCACCTCACACTGTACTTTATTATCCTATTAGAAGGCCTAGGTCTTAATCCTGGTTCTGAATCCCATTTGCTGTGTGACTTTGGCACTTAATATCTCTCTCACTCTTGGGCTTCCCTGGTGGCGCAGTGGTTGAGAGGCCACCTGCCGATGCAGGGGACACGGGTTCGTGCCCCGGTCCGGGAAGATCCCACATGCCACGGAGCGGCTGGGCCCGTGAGCCATGGCTGCTGAGCCTGCGCATCCGGAGCCTGTGCTCCTCAGTGGGAGGGGCCCCAGCAGTGAGAGGCCCGCGTACCACAAAAAAAAAAAAAATCTCTCTCACTCTCAAAGCCAGTTTTCTCACCTTTATGGAGGTGAGATTTAGAAATGGAGATAAAAACACAATACCTTTCTCTACTTCTTGAGGCAGTAAGGATCAAGTCTTAGACTCACATCCTGGCTCTACACATACAATAAAAAATATTGGGAAATCTACTTAACAGCTGTTGCTCATTTTACTCATATATGAAATGGGGATGATGACAACAGCAAAGATTGCTGCAAAGATTAAGTGAGCTAATGTGTTAAGTGATTGTTGCTACCTAACATACTATAAACATTCAGTAAGGGTTAACTGAACTGAAAATGCTTTGAAGCAGTAGGATTCTTATAGAATTGGAAGTTTTGTAATTACGATTGACTATTAATCTTGTATTATTCTCTGAATGTTTCAGATGTGTTAGTTTCGCCTCCTCCTCAGGTAGCTTTCAAGCTTCAGAAATCATTTAACAATATTTATTGAAGACCTTCAAGGTGCCAGGCAACGTGGACACCAAACTAAGACACAGTCATTGTCTTCAAGGATATCTCAACTCAGTGGGAGAGGCAAGTACAGAGGTGATTAAAATGTTACATGAGAGAGGTGACAGCACATGGGAGGGTCACCTAACCAAGCTGGAGTCTCTGAAGGTCACAGACTCAAAACAGATCCCCTTCCTGTTGTTCATGCCCCTATACTCTGCTCCTAGGATAGGGTTTTATACATAATAGGAGCTCAATACACATCTGTTGAATAAACATGTTGAAAACACCCAAGAATTCTTTCTTGGGTCATGCAGAATCCCTGTGGTGGAAGGAAGAGAGGAAGGGAACTTTAATTAAGAACCTGACACCTGGGCTTCGCTGGTGGCGCAGTGGTTGAGAGTCCGCCTGCCGATGCAGGGGACACGGGTTCGTGCCCCGGTCCGGGAAGATCCCACATGCCGCGGAGTGGCTGGGCCCGTGAGCCATGGCCGCTGAGCCTGCACGTCTGGAGCCTGTGCTCCGCAACGGAGAGGCCACAACAGTGAGAGGCCCGCGTACCGCACATACAAAAAAAAGAGAACCTGACACCTGCCAAATCCTGAGCGAGGCATTTCACATGAGGACCGGGGTGTGCTGGAGCTGGCTGTGCAGATCCCTCCTCCCAACTGAGTTCAAGGACTCCAAGTTGGCAGCTTGAAATCAGCCACAGTTTGAGTATTTACATAACAAAATCAGTAAATGCTACAAACCAGATTACTTTTTCTTGGAAAGCTGGTTGTTAAAACACTTACCAGCACAAAACCTCATGGATCTCCCACAAAAGAATCTATTTTACAGATGAGGAAATTAGCGTTCGGAGAGGTTAAGTAATTTGCTCCAGATCACACAAGCCATAGGAGGCAGACTTTGAATTTGAGCTGTTCTCACTCCAGAGCCCTGGCTTTTCCCTTTGTAACTTATAACTGCCTCCCTCCCCTGTCAGGCCCCAGTGGGCTTGACCAGGGGCCGGTTAGCACATCCTCTGTACCTTATCCTGTCTGAAGGGGGAGAGCAGAAAAGCTTCATCCTCTACTCAGTCTCCTTGTGAAAACGGGGATCCCTGGACCCAGGCCAAGGAATCCCATGATATCTGCCTTTTTAGTATCCACTTTGAAGATCCTTGTTCAGTTCCACCAAGGATGAATAAACCTATGAAAAGATGTTCAACCTCACTAGTCATTAGAAAAATGCAAATCAAAACCACAGTGAGATATTACTTCACACCATTAAGATGGCCACTATTTACAAAACAGAAAATAACAGGTGTTGGCAAGGATTTGGAGAAATTGGGCACTGTTGTGGAAATATAAAATGATGGAACCTCTCTGGGAAACAGTATGGAGGTTCCTCAAAAAATTAGAGTTACCAGCAATTCTACTTTTGGGTATACATCTAAAAGTATTAAAACAACATCTCAAAGAGATATTTGCACACCCATGTTCATGGCAGTATTATTCACAATAGCCAAGAGGTGGAAGCAGCCCTAGTGTCTATCACTGGATGAATGAACTTTTAAAAATATGATATGTACATACAATGGAATACTATCCAGCCTTGAAAAGGCAGGAAATTCTCACATGTGCTACAACGTAGATGAGCCTTGAAGACATGATGCTAAGTGAAATAAGCCAGTCACAAAAGGACAAATATTGTGATTTCACTTTTAGGAGGCATCTAAAGTAGTCAAACTCATTGAAACAGAAAGTGAAATGGTGGTTGCCGGGGGCGGAGCAGAGGGGGAAATGGGGAATTGGTGTTTATGGGTATAGAGTTTCAGCGTTACAAAATGATAAAGTTCTGGAAATCTGTTACAAACAATGTGAATAAACTTAACACTACTGAACTGTACACTTAAAAATGGTTAAGATGGGGCTTCCCTGGTGGCGCAGTGGTTGAGAGTCCACCTGCCGATGCAGGGGACACGGGTTCATGACCCGGTCCAGGAAGATCCCACATGCCGTGGAGCAGCTGGGCCCGTGAGCCATGGCCGCTGAGCCTGCACGTCCGGAGCCTGTACTCCGCAACGGGAGAGGCCATGGCAGTGAGGGGCCCGCGTACCGCAAAAAAAAAAAAAAAAAAAAAAAAGATTAAGATGGTGAATTTTATGTCATATGGGTTTATTTTTTACCACGATAAAAAAACAAAAGAAAAAGCAATTAATGGTGGTTCCAAATGGAATTCACCTTCCCCTCTCCCCGGCCCCACCAAAAGAATGAATGAACCACAGGGCTCACCGTGGGTCTTCGCTGTGCAGCTTCTGGGAGGCAGCCATCTCCTTGGGAGCCAGTGGGCCGAGAGACTGACCTCAGACAATCCAAGATCCAACCAGCCCTGGAAGTGATTGTCATCTAAGATTTTCCCAGGAGGAATTTGAGACATAAAATGTCGGTAACTTGCCCAAGTCTCCATAGCTAACTAGGGCAACCTTAAGTAGTTTTACGAGAATTCTAAAATCAAATGCATTCATTTTATTTAACAAATATGTATCTGTGCCTACTGGATGCAAAGCATTTTGCTAGGCCTGCAGGGTGATAAAAAGACAACACGGTCCTCAGAGCTTATAGGCGTGTGGGAGAGGCAGATGAGCGCTGGGGAGCTGTTGGGAAGGTTACGAGCTGCTTTTGAATCCTGACTGCGCCACTTCCTTGGATCAGCCGCTCCACTTCCCAAAGGCTCAGCAGACCCACCTGTAAGATGGAGATGGGTCTGCGGCTATACCACCCTGTATGCGCCTGATCCCATCTGTAAAATGGAGATGGTATCTCTTCCCTCAGTGGGTCTGAATGCTTAAAGGAGACATGTATCGTAGAGTGTGTTGCGTTATTCAATGAATATTCATTCTTTCCATCAGAGAGAGCTATAAGTAAACAGCAAGAAGGACAGCTCCCAACAATAAAAACAATGACCCTGTGTTCTCATATAGCACTTTTCAGTGGTCTGTATGTGTCTGTATCTTTCTAGGCAGGAGGCTTGAGGATTCATCTAAGGGTTGATAGTACTTCTGTTTCCACCCAGTTGAAGGAGCGCAATAGAACTGGCTCTTAGCCCGCGCCAGCTTCGCTGATTCCAACACCTCCTTCCCCTCCTCCAGGCCCCTGTAACTTGATAACTTAGTCCGAGAACCTGAGCTGGAATCCTCACCATCACCAACATCCCCAGGACCAGGACCAGAGCAGCTGGACTTCCGGGGAAACAAAGGCTCCATTTGCGTCTTAATGAAAAAGGTGGAGAGGGAGAGGGAAACCCAGGCTGTTGACTATGAGTGAATCACTTTCCCTGTAAGGTTTCCATTTGTTTGCCTTCTGCAGCTTCTGCCAGAGCCGCCTCTGAGCGCTATCTGCACCGCAGAATCCAAGCCTCAGAAACAGCTAATTTGTAAATTATGTGCCGTCCAAGTGGCAACTCTCCAGGCCACTGGTTTGATGCTCGTCCAGGTCCCTCTGCAGGTAGCAGTTCTAAGCGGCTGATGGGCTTGGTCGCCTTGGCTCTGCTCGTTAGAGCCTGGGCCAATTACCACCCAGCCCTGGAAGCTGAACCTACCAGGAGCCTCTCATTCCCAGGGCTTGCTCACTGGGCTTGGGGCAGGGCCCCGCCAGGACCAGCCTGGGCTGGGGAGGGGTTCCGAAGACCTGCTTCCGCCCTCCTAGACCCAGTGGAGGTGAGGGGGCAAGACTCTCTAAAAGGGATTTAAAAGGACAGAAGGAGACTTTCTTAGCTCCCCCTGGGGCTCCCAGCTAGCTGGTGACACAGCCAAGACCTGTAATTAGAAAAACAACTGCCTGAGGCAATAGCTCTGCTGGTTAACTGTAACTAACCTGAGTATTTAGCAATTTTTACATATGAACATAGTGTCATTTTTTAAATTACAAGATCATTTTCCAGGCCGCATGTTTTGATAAATGCCTCTCTCTCCAGTTTCCTTATTTCATGCCTTGACTCTCCTGCCTTTGTAATCTCTGGCCCACATGGGTGACACAGTATGCCAGGTGTAGGCCTACAAATATCATTAGGAAAAAAATGAGAAAAAGGTTGTGTTTACTGCTTCTCGATGTTTTTGCCATGTGGAGACACAGCCCTTGATGGGTTTTGATGGAGAGGCCACGAGGGTTACTCTTGCACTGGCATGCAGATTTACTCGTCCTCCAGATGTGTCAGCCACGATCCTCAGACTAATTTATCTGAAAGGACATGTATCAGTTGTGATCTAGAAAAAAAATATGCTGGTCCATCACAACTTATGTTCTGAGTACTTGTGTGTGTGTGTGTGTGTGTGTGTGTGTGTGTGTGTGTGCGCATATAAATTAGAATTCATTGAATTTCCATTATTGTGCATAGCGCTATGGAATATATATATATATTCTCCAATTTCCCCAAGTTCCAAATTTTTGTAATACATGCCCTCTTTCCTTCATACATTCACTCTACAACATTCAGGGTCTACTAAACACCAAGGACAGGAAGTTGCCCTAATTGACCTCACATGCTGGAGGCAGGGGTGGGGTGGGTTGGGGGGAGAGACAAGGGTGAGTTATTATAATACATTGTGGCAGGTACTGTAATAAAAGTGAAGCAGATAAACCTACCACATGGGAGAACTTAATGTGGCCCAGGGGCAGCATGGGGGGCAGCTGAACCAGACAGACCTGGGCTCAATACCAGCTTCAGTTCCTAGCAGCTGTGTGGCCTTGAGTACATTTACTTAATATCTCTGAGCCTCGGTTTTCTCATCTGTAAAATGGGGTTAATAATTCCTATCTTTTAAGGGCTGTCACGAGGATTAAAGATGATGTGTATAATGCACATAGCATAGTCAGGATTTTAAACCGGTAGACATTATTCACTCGGGTAATTTGAATACTACTGTAGGTAAGAAAGTATCTGATTATAAAATTGACACCTAAAGAGTAGATGTGTTTCAAAGCAACATTTATGACTCTCAAAGGTAGCTCTGAGTGAAGGGAGGTAGAATTAGAGCAGCTGTTGCTGGTCCTGGTCTGTTTGCACTGGAAGGGACCTCATCCAGCCCAATCCCATCATTTTAGAAATAAGTATCAGAGGGCAGGGAGGTTAAATATCCCTAGGGCACCTGCTTAGGGTTGACCCAACTTTAGTCAGGCTCCCCTGAGAATTCTTTTTCGACTAGACCTTGTCCTTGGGCCCTGTCTTTGCCCAGCCCAGTTTTAGCAAGAATCCTGCTGTCAGTTAGAGGGAATTAGCCATCCTTGATACCTGATCACACTGGCCTGTCTTCAGCAAGAATCCCCCTACCCCTGATGTCTCCTCTTAGTAATCTTCCATCCACTGTTCCCCCCACAATTCTGCTCATAGGTTGTAAACCCCCAGCTGTCTTTGTATATTCGGAGTTGAGGAGGACCTCTCTCCCCTCTTGTGATAGTCTCGACACCTATGACAACAGTCCTGAATCAAGTCTTCCCTGCTGTTTTCACAAATGTCAGAATAATGTTTTCCGAGACTAGAACCTAAGACTCCTGACTCTCTAGACCCCTATAAAGGCTCATGTGGGTCTTGTTTGCATAAATAGAAAGGAAATTAGTGGACTGCCAGAACGGATCACCTGGGCAGTGGGCTCCAATGAGCAGTGCCATGATCTGGCAGAAATACACTGGATTCCAGCTCTGCCTTTTATCTCTTTGCTTTTTGTGTCCATTTGTTAGGTTTTCCTGGGTCTCCGTCTGGTGGACTGAAACTCAGAGGATATGCTTAGAGGCACCATCAAATTGGCTGTCTTCAGACAAGTTGCTCATTTTGACCATTATCCCAGTTTATTCACCTGCTCCCAGGGCCCAAGCAGCCAGTACTGTTGGCTGAGGACCCTGTGGGGATCCATGGAGATCCCACCAGCCTCCAAAAGCCCCCTCCATCTGCTGCTCAAGAGCTCCTGGATCCTTTTCTGAAATGTCTAGGGGCACTGCTGCGGGGCCTCCTCACTGCCAGCCTTGTTGATGGGGGCCCCTCCCTCACCTGTTGGAGCCTCACTGCTCAGAAGAGGCACGTGGACACCACTGGCCACATGTCCTCTGTCCTTGCCCTTTTCCACCTCTCTCCCTACCAGGCATGGACCCCTGGGGCTATGACATTACCATGGAGACTGAATGGGGAGATGCTGCAGAGGACAGGTAACTGCTTGGGAAACCAGAGAAGCCGGGAGGCCCGGGCACTGTGGGTGCTCAGGCTGCTGGTGCAGGTCCCAAGCCAGGCCCCAGGTTGAGCCTCTAAGACTTCAAATCCCAAAGCTGGGCTGAGAGCAGCTCCTCCCCTGA
Source organism: Monodon monoceros (assembly GCF_005190385.1). NCBI lineage: Eukaryota > Metazoa > Chordata > Mammalia > Artiodactyla > Monodontidae > Monodon > Monodon monoceros. The sequence goes on along the minus strand of NW_021703784.1, from coordinate 18,429,797 downwards.
TTACAGCACCCTCACCCCACCCCAAACACACCTGTCACAGTGAGGGCATTCACTTTTCTCTCCTGAGTATCTGAGTAGATACTGAGTATCTACTAAGAACCAGGTCATTATAGACCAAGATTATAGACCAGATTGGAAAGCTCAGGAGGGTAGGCTTGGAGGGCCCAGCCCCACTGGGAGACACTGTTAGCAGCTCCAAACGCTGCCATGCTGTCTTCTAAGGCAGGGCCCCAAGAAGGTGAATCTGCAAGGCTGTGGGTTCCTTATTTGCAGGCATGTAATCCATGCTAAGGGCCCAGAAAGCTTCCTAGCACCATCAGCATCTCCCAGGTCCTGGAGGACCTGCCAGCTGGACAAACTTAATGATGGGGTTCCCTCGGGGTCTATGGTTTATAATACAGAGTGTCTGCTAGCCTCTGTCTGTGGTCTCAGCCCTTCCTCTCCAGGGAGATCCCATACCTCCCTTCCTCCACACCCAGCAAAACTGAGCTCTGGGGCAGGCATCAGGAAGGCCTCCGCACAGTTGCCTCTGGCCCCACCACATCAGGCAGCAGTAGTAAAATGAATTCTGGGGACACACTCTGCACAAATCAAGCCCTGTCCAGATGCACAGTTTGCTATTATTGTTACTATTGCCTGATGGAGACCAGGGATTCCATGGCAGGCTGGAGGACGTGAGAGAAGAACACTGCTTTGTGCGAAGTACACTGAGTTAGAAGACTTGGCTTTTGGTCCTGACTCTGCCCCCAGGAGACCCTGGATGAGTCCCTTGGCCGACTGGAGCCTCCGTGTTCTCCACCTGTGAAATGAGTGGGTTAGACTGAGGACCTGGGCACATAGAAGGCATTTAATAAATGCTTGTAGGATGAATATTGAGTGAACAACTCCACATCCTTGAGCTCCTTCTATCAGACACTTTATATTTACACCCAGCCACCACCCTCACTGGGCCTGAGTCAAATTGCTGCAGGAATCCAGGTTCCCACGGGCCCCCCCTTTCTGAAACACTTGAGGGACCCCCTCCTTCTCTTCTCTTTCTCCAAACTTTTCCTAGCTTCCCCCTTATTAACCACCAAGGCAGGAAGTCAATGAATCTCTCTCTTTTTTAAAAAAGATATTTTCTGATGTGGACCATTTTTAAAGTCTTTATTGAATTTGTTACAATATTGCTTCTGTTTTATGTTTTGGTTTTTTGGCCACCAGGCATGCGGGATCTTAGCTCCCCAACCAGGGATCGAACCCATACCCCCTGCATTGGAAGGCGAAGTCTCAACCACTGGACCACCAGGGAAGTCCCAGTGAATCTCTTTTAATCCTGAACTCCCAGTCTTACTAACTGCTTTCTTTCTTGTCCTTATTTGCTTTCTAACTCAGGAGATGAGGCTTCAATTAGATGAGCAAGCAGCTGTTCCAAGAACAGGTGTCTAGAAGAGAAATGGTCCTGCCCCGAAAGAGGCAAAGGATGTCTCTAGAGACAAGGAAACAGGGTGGCAGGAAGTTCCCTGTGGTGGGTTGAACAGTGTCCCCCAAATTCACATCCACCCAGAACCACAGAATCTGACCTTACTTGGAAATAGGGTCTTGCAAAGGTAATTAGCAAAGGATCTAGATAGGATCGTATGGGATTAGGGTGGATCCTAAGTCCAATAGCTGGTATCCTTGTAAGAGAAGAGGAGACAGGCCTTCCCTGGTGGTGCAGTGGTTAAGAATCCACCTGCCAATGCAGGGGACACGGGTTCGAGCCCTGGTCCAGGAAGATCCCACATGCTGCGGAGCAACTAAGCCCGTGCGCCACAACTACTGAGCCTGCGCTCTAGAGCCCGCGTGCCACAACTACTGAAGCCCACGAGCCACAACTACTGAAGCCTGCGTGCCTAGAGCCTGTGCTCCACAACAAGAGAAGTCACCGCAGTGAGAAACCAGCACCAGCAACAGAGAGCAACCCCCGCTCGCCGCAACTAGAGGAAGCCCGTGCATAGCAACGAAGACCCAATGCAGTCAAAAATAAATAAGTAAATAAATTTATTTAAAAAGAGAGAGAGAGAGAAGAGGAGACGACACAGGGAGACAAAGACGATGCGGAGATGGAGGCAGAGACTGGAGTTATGCTACCACGAATCAAGGAAGCCAGGAGCCCTGAGAAGCTGAAAGAGTCAAGGATAGAGCTTAGTCTTCAGAGGGAGCACAGCCCTGCTGGCACCTTGATTTCAGGCTTCTTGATGCCCCAGGGCTCAGGGAACTCACACAGGTTTGCAGCCATCCTTCTCCATGTGCTTTTCTTATCACATTTGGGAGCCAAGCAAAAGTGCTTAGAAAAGAAGGCTGTGGACGTTTTGTTTCTCTGGGCTGGTTGCCGGGTTTTATCTAGTCCCTTCAGAGTGCTGGAACCCAGTTCCTTTAGGATGTGATATATCAGCTTTTGAGCAAATCTCAGCCTGCTCTGCAAGAGAACAGTATTCATTCCTTCATTTATACAATAATTATTTACTGACAGCCTACTAACCGCCAAGTGTGTGCTAAGCGTAGGGCACAGAGCTCCCCCTTCTCCTGTCCCCTCCTTGCTGCCCAGCACTAAGATCTGACTGACGCCAAAGGAGTAATCAGTGCACCGGATTATGCTATTGTGAATGACAATAACATAGCATTCAAAGGGCTTTTGCATGTCATTTGATATACTGAGGGAGCACCGACTTGCCTACAATCTGCCTCTTTGTGAGAAAACGGGAACATTAATAGCCATTAATGCAGCCCCATCACTCAAAACTGTAAGTCCCTCAAAATATGTAAGTTTCAACTTGGTCCTACTTCATTTCACTTATCTGTATTTTCCAGGCAATTAGAGTAGAGCTGAGTAATAAGTGTCATCAACTCAGAAATTCTGGACCTAAAAACAGGAAGACAGGACAAGGGGATAAGTTTTGGAGCTGGTTACATTGAGGAAACTTTTGATGCAGCTACCTGAGGCCAAGCCACGTGGCAAACACCATCTCTGGCTACCAGGCACAGTGGGCTCGGTGTGGTGGGGAACGGGCTGGGTCACTGGCAGGCCGGGGATCCGGGTTTGGTCTTCTGCTGAGCAGCCGTGAGACTCTAGATGCATCCCTTACCTCTCTGGGCACAATTTTCTCATCCATGCATGAAGAATTAGTCTAGGTCCCTGAGGCTCTTTACAACCTTGACATGCTGGGAGCTCTCTAGTCTAAATCTCTTGCTGGAGGAACTTTCTAGCCTACCTTAATAATATGGGGGCGTTCAAGGATGAGCAGAAGACAGCATGTCCTCCTATCTTATTATTGTAGGTATGTGGGGTGCGGGGGGATTTCCCTGATCACAGTCTCGTCACATGCAGTGCAGTGAGCTGGTACCTAAGCCTGGAGAGGTAAGGACTGCATTTTTGCCTTCAAGGAATTTATCATCTGGTGGAGAAAGAGACCAGTAAACAGGCAAGTACAGCACTGTATGATAAATCTTACACTTCATGCTATGGAAATAATAAAGAAGGGGTTCCTAGCCCAGGCCGGTGGGACAGTGTAGGGGGGAAATTACTGAAGTCTGCCTGGAAGAGGTGATACCTGTACTCAGTTTTAAAGGCTGACTAGCAGTAACCCTTTCAGGTCAAGGGCTGGAGCATTCAGTCAGAGAAAACAACACGCTCAAAGGCTGGATGTGGTACAGTGAGCGCAGAGGGACAACAAAGGTCCACAGATACATTTTCTTTCCTCTTCCTTGTAATCTCCACCCTTTTCACCTCTCTCATTTACAGCTTTATACCCACCTGCCACCCTTTTTTCTCTTTCCTTCTCCTCTTGCTCTTCCCTTCTCTGCAGATAAAGAGAGGAATGTAATCTAATGAGTTCATGAGCTAATGAGGGAGCAGAGCAGAAATCCAGCGTGCTGAGGCCTGGAAAGGTGTGTGCTGGGTCACAGCAGGGGGCTCCTCCCCTCCCAGCCTCAACGGAGGGCACCACTTCTCTGCAGCTCTTCCCTATGACTCATGGCTGCCTCCTCCACCCTCTTGTAAGACCCTTAAGGTACATCCAACCCCTCCATGACCCCTCCATCCCTGTGTGTCAGTGTCACCCATAGATTCCTGGTCACTTCTACTTCACTGAAGACTCTGGCACCTAGCTCACTATCTTGCACTCCAGCCCACATCCTGCCATTGACTGGGTGGAATCAGCTTCAAACACCTTGACCCCTCAGCTCCTTGACCCCCTCATCTCCAAGTACACACTCCACTTCAATTCACCTGTTTGCACAATTTCATCCTGAACCGTGTCATCATCCAGGACTGCTCCTCTCTGACGTCAGAAATTTGGTTCTCTCCCTCTGTGATCACAATTGCCTCTGCATCCCAGTTCAATGGCTCAATTACTCCAAGTGTGGCAGGTCTCTGACCTCATCCACACCATCAGTCCACTGATTCTATCAGTAATTCCCCCTTAATATCCACAGCCTGTCTTCACTTTCCTTGTGAAGAAAGGAAAGTGAAGATTGGATCAGATTTCTGGCCCAACATTCAGACACTTTCACCAATATCCTTCATTCCCTTGCCTCACTGTCCTTAAATCACCCTTGGCTTCTCCTTTCCCTTCATCCTCCTTGGTCCGTCGATCACAAGTTCTGCTGAATTTTAAATAATTTTTCAAATCACCCATGTCTTTCCATCTCCACTGCCCACCAGTCTCCAGCATGACTGTCCCAGACAATTGGAAACCCTTCTCGCTGTTCTGCTTCCAACCTCCTTTTCTGTCATCAGGTCTCCCACTGGGCAGTCTCTGTGATTTTTTTTTTAACACAGATGAAATCAATTGAGTTATTCTGCTGCCTAAAACCCAACGCTTCAGAATGACTTCTTGTTGCCCTCAGGGTGGAGCCCAGTCTCCTTCCAAAGGCCTCAGGGTTCATAGTCTGGCCCCGGCCTATGCCCCTAGCCTCACCTTAGACCATCCCCAGCTCAAACTCCACTCTTCAGCCCTTAGTTTCTTTGAGTTCTTTGAATTCTCCATGCTCCAACCTGAGGTTGGTGACAGCAGGGCGTGGCAGAAGGGGCCCCGGGGCAAAAGTGGATTCTAGTCCTGTTCTCCCACGCTCCCTTGCTGTGTGACAGTGGCTCCTTCCAAGAAGAACTCTGGGAGTCAAATCCCACATTGTCTAATTTCCTCATCTGCAATGACATTCTTCTTCCCTCCAGAAGAGAGAAGATAAAATTTGGAGATTGGGAAGGATCCTGTGGACGTTTCAATGCTTCCTAATAATTATGATAAGAATAATGATAGTGAATGTTTACTAAGAGTTTACTGTGTGTCAGGTACTAGGCTAAGTACCTCATATGCATGATTCATTCACTTCCTAAAAAACCTGATGAAGCGAGTGCCATGGTCATCCCTATTCTATGGAGGAAAAACTCTGAATCTCAAAGGTAGTAATTTGATTGAAGTCACATAGCTGGTTTCTGGCAGAACACAGCTCTGAAGCTGCATCAATCTGGCTTCCAACTTCATCGTCTGAATCACTTCATTATACTGAATAGTTAGATGGGCAGGGCGTGGGTATCCCATTTTTTTTATAAGTGATTTTAGGAAAAATAGGTTCAGACAGTTATTGCTTTTGAAGGGTCTCAGGTAAATGATGATTATCTGTACCTTTTAAACTAAGGCTCAGTCCAGTTCCCCAAACTCTAAATTCCGGTTTCAAAACTAACTACCCGGAATTCCCTGGCAGTCCAGTGGTTAGGACTTGGCGCCTTCACTGCTGTGGCCCAGGTTCAAGCCCTGGTCGGGGAACTAAGATCCTACAAGCCATGTGACGTGGCCAAAAAAAACACAGAAAACTAACTACCTAGAGCTGCAAAGACCACCCCCAACAACTGTTTGATCCTGTTTGTCTTCACTTAACCTCTCTGAGCCTCAGCGGCCACATCTGCAAAATGGGGTTACAATAACTACTTCAATGGCTTGTTGTAAGGATCAATAGGAATAGTGTATGCGAAAGTGAGTTACAAATGAAAGAGACTGCTATTGTCTCATGGGTTTTGAAAATTAAAAGGGAGTTCCAAATGCAGAGTATTATTAGTATTTCTCCTTAAAGAATAAGACAATTACTTAAAATGCTTAAAAATGCACGCAGACTGTAGGATCTCCCTGCCTTGAATGCTCTTCCTTCTGATATATACATAGCTAACTCTCCCACATCCTTTAAGTCTTTTCTCAAATGTCATTTTCTCAGTGACATCCATCCTGATCACCTATTTAATAATGCAACCTTTCCTTTCCTTCTACCCTCCAGCTCTCCACATTACCTAACCCTAATCGATTTTGTCTTTTTCCAAGTACTTATTGCCTTCCAATATACGACTTTACTTTTTATACTTACTGTTTACCATTTTTCTCCCACCAGAATGTAAGTTTCAGAAGGGCAGGGATCTTTGTTTTGTTCATTGATGTATTTGTAACCAAGATGAGTGCCTAGTACACAGTAAGTGCTCAATAATTTTTATTCAATGAAAGAATAAAAAGTGAAATGCGTGTTGAATGGCTGCCACACCAGAAGACATTCAGGCAAGACTGAGCACAGGAAGGAGAATACAGAAATCAACAGCCTGGTCTGGAAAGATGATGGCAGACGTTCATGAGCATAACGTGTGAAACATGAGTTTTTTCGAATCCCAGAATAACAAAACCAGAGAGCACCCCTTAAAATCCAGAGGCAGTTTTAGTCCAGTAAGAGGAATTCATCTTTATACATGAATAGTGAAGAGACTCCATGTTATTGTAGAAGAAAAGTACGAATAATTTCAGAGTGTGTATTAGTTTTCTACTATGTATAATAAATTACTTAAAATCCTACAAAAAATGTATTATCTTACAGCTTCTGTGGGTCAGTAGTTCAGGCAGCTCAGGTGGGTGGTTCTAGCTCAGGGTCTCTTAGGAGGTTGCACTTAAGACCTTGGCAGTGGCCATGGTCATTGAAGGCTTGTCTGGGGAGGAAAGATCTGCTTCCAAGAGGGTTCATCCACGTGGCTGTTGGAAGGAAGCCTCAGTTCCTTGCCACGCAGACCTTTCCATAGGGCTGCTTAGGTGTCCTGACGACGTGGCAGCCGACTTTCCCCAGAATAAGTGATCCAAGAAAGAACAAGGTGAAAGTCATGATACCTTTTATGATCTATCCTCAGAAGTCACAATGTGTCACTTACGCATTATTCTATTGGTACACAGGTCTTCCCTATTTAATGTAGGAGAAGATTACACAAGAACATGAATAGCAGGAGTTGGGGAGTATTGAGGGCCATCTTGGAGGCTGGTTACCACAGAATGAAACTCAGGAAGAATCTAGAATGTGTGGCAGCAGCATGGATCTATGGAGAGCAGTGATCACCTCCCACCACCCCTTCGGCTCACCAGAGAGGACTGGCCAAAGGGAAGACTTTGGGCCATGAGTCATCCAGAGCAATTCAGCTCTACACATTGCTCAAGGTAAGATGCGTATGGAAACATGGATCCATTTCAGGGGGCCTGAATTCTTCCGTTTGGGACCCTGGATGCTGGTTTCTGCTTGCCAATACATTTCTCTTGTTGGCCCTGCCATTAATGAGGGAAAGAGCAGGGGGAGCTCAGAGTCCAGGAAGGGAGACCACATGACCTGAGGAAGATGATCAGGGAACAGCATACCAGCATGCCCTCAGAAATCTCCTACCATTGCTAAACAGTAAGTCTTTTTAATTGGCCAGAAGGAGCTGTGTCAATTAGGAAAGAGTCCTCCCCAAGGAAGGATTCATAAGAAAAGAAAAAAGCCAAAAAGAGGGTGTTGCTTTCATGATTGGAGAGTCTTAAGACCACAGCTGTTGTGTTCCATCCTCCTTTCTTAGGCAAGACCATACTTCATCCAAAAAATGGGTAGCATTTTCTCCTGTAATTAATGACTCCAAAAGATGGACAGTGAATTCCTGCCAGCTTCAGGGATCTTCTCAGTGTGAGGTTCTTTAGCCTTCTCAACCTGGGAAAGAAAAAGAAACGTCTCCTTGTCCTCGGACACCAGTATATTCTACTTATTTTTCATTTTTAATAAAATGTGGTCTGTGCCAGAGTGCACCGCACCGTGTAACAATGACAGTCAAGAAGGCTCCAGTCATGAGAAGGCAGGTGAAGGAGAAGCCAGGAAGAAAACTAAGGCTGTGCAAAGCCATCACCATGAAGACCAACGCCTCTTCCTGGCTCGTGCGTGGTAAGATGGAAGTCAGCGGAACCTAATTCAATGGGATGACAAGCAATTTGAACCCCTCTCACTCAGGATGAGTAAGAGCTTCTGACAGGCGAGTGCCAAAGAACTGTGGTGCACATAAATGGAGGGTGTAGGAAAGAAATGTAAGCTTGAATTCTGTGAAAGTTTTAGAAACATGCTTAATTTCAGAGACGTAAAATCAGGGACTGAATTTGTGCAAAAGGAAAACAGCTGAAAATGTTCCCGCTGAAATTTCTTTCTTTTTTTTTTGCGGTACGCGGGCCTCTCACTGTTGTGGCCTCTGCCGATGCGGAGCACAGGCTCCGGACGCGCAGGCTCAGCGGCCATGGCTCACGGGCCCAGCTGCTCCGCGGCATGTGGGATCTTCACGGACCAGGGCACGAACCCGTGTCCCCTGCATCGGCAGGCGGACTCTCAACCACTGAGCCACCAGGGAAGCCCTGAAATTTCTTAATGATAACAGTAACAGTCATTAGAGTTAACATTAATGGAGTGCTTCCTTTTGCCAGGGCCTCTCAAATGTCTTACATCTAAATGTCTTAATTAATCACTACAACCGAATGAAGTCAGTATTAACATCCCCACTTACAGATGAGAAACTCAAGACGACAGAGGTTAACCAACTTGCTTAAGGTAACAGAGCTAGTAAGTATTACAGTCAGGATTCAAACTTTGGCTGTTTTACCCCAAAGCCCACAGCCTTAACTACCATGTGATATCGTTTTCTGGTTTTTTATATTTTGGCCATTTTAGTTCCCCGGCCGGAAATCAAACCCGTGTCCGCTGCAGTGGAAGCTCAGAGTGTTAACCACTGGACCACCAGGGAAGTCCCATGCTATATTGTTTTTAAAGGGTTTAAAAAAAGGGATCAAATGTTGGTAAGTATCATTCATAGAATTCATGGTGAGATTCAACAAGACAGGTTAGAAGTTTTCTCGCTCATTATAAGGCGAACACCATTATCCCACCATTTTAGTGGAGTCTACAGTGCTGCTGGATCTTAAGAATTCCAATCTAGCAGGCAGCATATAAATAATTCCTTAACTTTATTCCTGAAGAAATTGATGCTTAGGTCAAGTGCCCTGCTCAGGGCCACCTGGGCCTCTACTGCCTCTGTCCACCAGAAAAGCACTGACCTCCAAGCAAACTCTTGTGAGTTACTCCTGCATCTGTGCAGGGTCCCAGTCCATCCCACCCCCACCCCCATCTTCTGTAAAATCTAGGAGCTTAGTCTTGAAGATGTGACAAGTTTTCGTCCCGTGGTAATAAGAAAGCAGCACCAAAGGCCTAAAGGTTGGAAGGAGTCTGGGTTTCACCTTTTGGACAGTTCAGTTCACCTCAAAGAGGTGTGAGCTGGGACGTGACGTCATCAGTTTCAGCGTTTTCAGGAAAGCCCCGTCTTTATCAGTCCACAGCTCTTCTCCTGCCCCTCCACCCGCCTGCCTCCCTTCTGCCTCCAGTGCTTGCTGAGGTTCATTTCCGGGGCATTTCATCCAAAGACTCCCAGATCAAGGTGCAGAACTACTTCTTGGATAGTCTTAGATCTTTAAGAATCCCAAGAAGTTATTTCATCCTTTCTTCCCCCTCTGCTGTCTCCTCCTTTCCTGGTATCATACGCAAAGGTCAGGTTACTTCAGTTTATCAAAGAAAATACTTTCTTAACCACATTCTCTTCCCTTATTCTATATGCCGCTTACATAGGTCAGAGAGGAGTATTGCTTTAACATCAGACGGTCTGGCTTTGAATCTCCCTATTAGCCCTGTGACCTTGTGCAAGCCACTTACCTCTCTAAGCCCACACTTCTTCCTCTGTAAAATGGGGGTAATAATAGTGCCTGTTTCATAGAGCTGTTGCAGGATAGGGAGTTGAAATAAAAAACAAAAGTCACGTGCTCAGCACAATACCCTGCACATAACAAATGCATGATAAATGGTGGCTGCTATGATGATTAAGCCAGCAATGGAGGGACTGGTGAGCAGGGCCACTTGTCAAAAGCAGCCCTTCTAAGGAAGCCTGTGAGTAAGCCACTTTCCCAGACCAAAGGATCCCGGGGAATTGCTAGTGATGTTGCTGCCTGGGGTAACAGAAAGGAGAGGAGGCAATTATACAGCGTGTAACAAAAATAATTTCGTTTCTAATGCCTTTCCCCTGCTGGGCCACTTAGAATCCAAACAATAGCAACAAGGCGGGTGTGGAAATGAGAAGGGCAGGCGGGTTCTGAAGGAGCCCAATGACAAATGGATGGGCCCCAGGACTCACCTTGGCTCCCAGACTTCTACAGAGGAGTGTCCTTGGGCCTATGGCTGCCATTCTGTGCTGAACCACAGCACCCTGGAAGGCAGAACTGCCCAGGCTGGCTGCAGACGTATCGACAGGGCCCCTGGGAGCTGAGTCTGCCTGACTTCACTTAAGCATCTTCTGTCTGGGAACAAGCTGAAATCACTCAGAGGACTCCAGGGAAAGCCAGGGGTCCTTCCTCCTTTCCCTCCCCATCACTGCAGACAGCAAAGAATACCCCTGTCTCTTCCTGGAAAAAGTGAAAATTCCTGCAGGCGCCGTCACATTATGACAAATTGCCCAACTGCACCAAGCTGCCTTATACATGCATATTTAACATCAACCTCTTCCAAGGGCCCCCAAGAGTTTACTTTTCCTCGGCTCCCACATCCATTACACTGCCCCACACTCTCGGATGTCCCCACGGCCTCCAGGGCTCTGAGCTTGGGACACTGCAGTGGCACAGCCTTTTCCATCCAGGGGAGGGGGGAGTCTCCAGGCCCCAGTGTGTCATCTCTGGCTCCGTCCTGTTCACTGAAGCCAGCAGGGGCCTCTGCTCCTTCAGAGAAACATTCCCGTGTCTCCCAGGCAGAGAAGAGGCTGCACCCTCCCAGGGACTTCCCAGCTGCCAAGGGCGTTGATTTACCCCATTTATCAGATTGAGGTGAAAGGGAGAAGAAGAGGGGAAATGTACAGACTAGAAGGGCAAGTTTCTCTCCTTTCTCTGAACCCAAACAGGAGCAAATCAAGTGGCTGAATCTTGTAGTTTTACTCCTCCACCCACATGTACTGACACTATAATCAAGCTATTTTCCAAGCCTATGCATTTAGATAATATGATTCTATTGTTAAAAAAAAAAAAAAACAAAAAAGAAATCTTCAGTTACATTGGTGATGGGGACAGGTTAGAGGCAGGGGTGTATTAACACTGGATTCCAATGCTATTGCAGTAATTTAAAAGGCTGGAGATAATATCAGTCTACCACACAGAATTGGTAAATGAGCAACTTGCACACCCTTAGTGGCTCCATTTAGTATCTTGGGGAGCTGGAGAGCTCATACAGAATCCCAAAGCAAATGTTGGAGTCCGCCCCCCCCCCCCAGAGCCATAAGAGGCCCTGTGGGGGTGAGGGGAGGGAACTATGATACTGCGGGTCAACTAAGTGAGAGGCCACATATAGGGGAGGGTGCCTGCTGGGAAGCTGAACCAAGCTGCGCCCTTCCTGCTGCCTGGGGTTTCCAAGCATTTCCTAGATGCTGGATGCTCTCCTGCTAAGCAGAGCTCCTGGTAAGACAGAGAAGCTTTGGTTGCCAAGCTCAGTCCTGATGCCCTGGAACTAGAAAGCTTATACAACTCCTAAGGTTTTGGAGAACCTTAATAACAGGAGAGAGACACCATATTTCTGGACTAAAGAAAAAACTGCCATGTTTGGGGTCAGGTGCATCCAGCATGACTTCTGAGGAAGTCCAAGTAATCTAAGGATTTAAAGTCCTGGTAACTATGTCTGAGGGGAAATGGGACTGACGGGGCAGTCAGCCTGTTATTTTCAAGCCCTCAAATATTAGGTTGCTGTGACCTGTGATATACAACCTGATTCTGGGAGATGCTGGAGATATGGCTTGGGGTCCTGGCATTATAAAACCTCAACTTAGATTCTCCTCTCCCTTCCTAGGTGCTGAAATACCTTCACTGCTGGAGACTCATGAGTATTAAGCCACAAGTGAGGGAGAAATGGAGGGTGGCATGTCAGAAAATATGAGTCACTGGAAGGGGCAGGATTGGCTCAAGAAATTCTCATCATCCTCACCCCACCCCCCAACCCCTGCCACATATGTTCTCTGTGCTATCTTCACAGCCATGCTTCTTCCTCAACACCAAAACACGACTTTCGCTTGCAGGGAAGATGGCGACTGCTCTTTCCAGACTGAGTCCACATGCTTTTCCTCTTACACAGGTTTACCCAGAGAACAGTGACCTTAGACCAGTCTAGCTTCAGCAGGTCAATCCCAGGTATATGTGAGGCCATATTTTTAATGAGATCCTGAGCTCCCTTTGTTTCCACTGGTAGGAGGAAGAACAGAGGGTTTCTCTCAAGTTCAGATTTTCTTACATCATTGCACGTTTTAGACAGAAATAATTCAACCTCGCAGGTGAAGATAGAAAACTGACTAGCCTATAAGCATCATTACTGGCCTTATTCACCCCTACAAGCTTCCCGGCTTTTACAGAGCACAAGAACCAAATCAATACAGTCAATATGTCACTGCCAGCAGGGCACGAGTGGCTGCCAGCCTTGGGGAGCATGGCATGCTACTAAGCTGAACTAGTCGCTCCTTGGCATTTCAGGAGCAGTTGGGTTAGCAGATCACAGCACAAGCATACTGAACGACGATAATTCCCCCAGGAGGGGAGGGGAGGAAGAACACACTGGGTTGGCCCCCAAAGGAGCCTTAGTATTTACACAGGTCAACGGAAACCATATTGGTGATTTTTAGAGAGGCTAAAACTCTGTTTTAAAAAGAAGGAAAGCCCAGGCAGATCCTCTGGGAGGGGAGATTGTGCTGCATCCTCCATTGCAGCAAAGGGATTGAACCAGGGCTACGGTCCCTCCATCAACAGTCCCACACCTGAAGAATTCAACATGCATAACTGCAGAAGGCAAGGGAGTGGATTAAAGACCCTAATCATGCTCCCCCTAGTCCAAGAAGTATGAACTTATGTGAGAGATGCTTTCTTCACCCAGTGTACACATGGATCCCCAGAAATATTGTTAAAATATACATGCCTGGGCCTCAGCTTGAAACTCTCATTCAGCAGCTCTTCAGACAAGAACCAAAAATATGCATTTTAAACCAGCTTCCCCAGTGATTCAGACACAGAGGGTTCATTAAAACAGAAACCAGCCCTTACAGAAATGCTGTCCCAGACCTCTACAACGAATCAGAATCTCCCATGTTTCAGGCACCTTTCTCCCCCTGGGCTGTGCAGGGAAGACATAAGGAACTCAGAATGTTCTTCAAGAGATCAAGGCTGGAGCCATCAGTGAGGGCTGGCCTTCACTTTGTTCTCGGTCTAACTGTCCCAAATGTCTTCCCTGTCAGATGTCTGATTTCAAAACTGGCATCAGCAGCCCTCTCCCAGTCACATAAGCCAGGAAGCTTGAATCCTAAACAGAGGAGTCAAAAGCGGGGGGCCGGGACCCAGAAAATCAGCTTGCTGATTCTCTTGCAATCGGTCACATTCACGATGGGCTTCTCTCTCTGCCCACCCTCATTCAATAGCAGCAACAGGGAGAAAAATGAGAAGAATGATTTCTTTTTCAAGCGGTCCTAATGCTGAAGGATGAATCAGGGGTAAGCAGAGTATTTGCATCCAAAGGGGTAAGAATCACTGATCACATAATTCCTGGGAAGGAGCAAGAATTAGCCTGAAAGGTTCGTAGCCTAGTCAAAATCCAGAAAAGGTTGGATCTGCAGAAGGAATTAGAGAGGGATCCGCAAAGTGTCTTGCATCTCACCAACCTCAGGAGCCCCCAGGACAAAAAGTAGCGGGATGCTAGGTGGGGCAACAGTGACTCACTCGCTCAGATAGCTTCCCTGTGTCTGAGAGAAAGGGCCTGTCCCTACGCAGCTGCAGTGCTGTGACCTGTGTCCACGGCGAAGCCTGTTGTGTAGACGCACACGCACCCTTACCTCTGCTCTTCAAGAGGAACCGCTCACAGGCTGCCCGCTGCAGGCAGGGATGGACGCGCGCTCTGTCTGGCGCTTAGAGCGGCCTCTTGTCTCTGCACACCGCCCTATTGAGGCTCTTGGTCCATTCCAGAGTAGGAGAGTCACCCTCCGCCTCTGCTCCCATCATCACCCCCATTCCCAGGTCGAGATGGGTCTGAAACCCCAGCCTCCCTCCTCGACTGAATCTCAAACGGAGAGATGCGAAGGAGAACATAAATCCAGGACCAAGGACAGCGGTACATTAGGCGTGGAAGAGTAGAGCCAGAATCAGCCTCTTCCCTACCCTTGGCTTCGGTCTTTAGAAACTGAAAAGTCTCGGGTCGCACAAATGCAGAGCTGCTAAGAACAACCCTTCTCCCTCCGGGGCGGCCGGAACTCCGGCCGCGCGCCTTGGGGTCCCGAGCTCGGGTGCCGGGTGGAAAGTGCCCTCCCGAGATGGGCCGGGAGCCGGCAGCCCTGCGAAACGGCGGCTCCACGGGGCTCGCTCCCGGCGTTCTGCCGGGAGGCTGCCCGGGCACTGCCCACCCGTGTCCGGAGCGAGGGTTCGCACCCGGCTGGCAAGAAGGATGCCGAGAGGGTGGGAGAGGGGACAGCCGCTGTGTTCCCTTCACCCCCGGGGAAGCGGCCCGACGGAGGGTCCGTGGAGAGAGCCCGACCTCAGGCGGGGAGGTCCCCTGGCAGACGGCGCCAGAGTGGCCGGACAAACTTCTGGTCCCAGACGCGCCGCCCTTTGAGCTCCCTCCTCCTCTCCCAGCGACCTTGCCTGGGCCCGGACCGCCTGTCCCTGCATACTGCCGGCGCTTACCTTCAAGCCATAGGGCGCCCAGGGGCAGAGACGGCGCCGGCTGCTCGAGGCTTCCGGCTCCCGCCGCATCCACGCGCGGCCGCCCCTCCGGCAGCCGTCCGGGGCCGCCGCTCTCCTCGGCGGGTCCCTGGCTCCCGGCCCCGCCGCACCGCTCTGAGCCCCGGCGGGTAGCCACTTGGCCGGCTCCGGCCCGCGGGGAGCAGTGGACTGGCCGCGGCGGGGCGGGGCGGGGCGGGGGGCGGGCCGGGAGCTGGGCGGGCGAGCGGCGCAGGGACCCGACGCGGAGGCGGCGCGGTGCGCGCGACAGTCGGCCGGCTCTGGCACCAACGCTGGACAGCTCCGCGGCGCCTGAGCTCGGGGAGCGCAGGAGGGAGGGGGGCGGGGCCGCCTGGGCCACGGGGCGCCTTGGGCCCCGCCCCTGGGACAGGCCCCGCCCCGCCCCGCCCCTTGCGCGCTTGAGTGCAAGCCTCCCGCGCCTGGGCCTGCCAGGAAGGGCCAGGGGGTGGGGGATGCCGCCATCCCTGGTTTTGAGGCTGGTGGGAGCCGAGGCGCGAATTGAGCGGTCCCACCACACCCCCAAAGTTACACCCCGTATATGCAGGGCTGCAGTGACAGGTGTCCCCCTCGCCTGAGGAGTCAGAAGACAAGGGTTGGGGGAGATACCTGGCATCCAGAGGGTCAGGGAAGGAGAGGTCCAGGACCTGTCTTCAGACAGCTGGTCAAAGCTGTGCTAAGTTCTGTTGCTTAACTCTTCCAGGGGAAAGCCTGCTTGGAGTTGACCTGAGATGGAAATTCTAAAGGATGCCCGAGATTGCAGCTCACCTTTGACTCCAAAGGGAGTAGGGGTTTGGCATGGGAGGGAGGTGGTGGTGGTGAGGGCTGCTCTGCTGCTGGTCCTCTGGCCCTGGTCTTGTGCCACCTTCCTCTCACCTTTCCGCCTTCCCTTTATTTCTGCTTCTGCAATCAGAGTTGAGCATTGAGCAACAGGGATTTGAACTTTGTGGGTCCATTTATCCTGCTATATTTTGTTCAACAGTAAGTAGTACAGTACTACACTGTAGGGGGTTAGTTCAATCCATGCCTGCAGACCCGTGGATAAGGAGGGTGGACTGTAAATTATATGCGGATTTTTGAGGATTGACACCCTTAGCCCCCAAGTTGCTCAAGGGTTAACTGCAGTTACTGACTGCCCTTCCTTTGCCGGGCTCTATGTCAGATTCAGGGGTCACAGAGAGGAATGAAGCCAGGCTCCTGCTCTCACCGCCTGCCAATCCAGAATGGAGACCTCCAGGAAATACCCGCAACATACCTGTGGCTTATACAGGTGCTGTGCAACACACAAAAAGGGAAACCTCACAGGCGCTAAGCGTCGAAGAAGCAAATACCACAGTTCCCTAAGGGAGGAAGGCAACATTCCAGGCAAGCGGCAGAGCACGGACGAAGAGTTAAAACTACACATCAGGGAGTCAGTCCATCGTGGCTGGAGTCAAGCCACTCCAGGGCTTTGGGGCTCTAGGTCCCAAAGCTTAAATTTGACTCAGCATTTCCTCCAATGACACACACAATTATCAAAAATTAAAGTTGGAAAAAAATTAGCATTCACCTAACCCCCCACTCTCATCCCTCTACAAGAGGGAACTGAGGCCCAAAGAAATGGAGTCCCTTCCAGATGCCACAGAGATCCAGTGCTGGACCAGTCCCCATCTCCTGAGGCTCAGACCAGCACATCCCCCATCTCTGGAGGCAACTGGGGGAGGGGGAGGAGACGTAAGTGGGTGTGGCGTGCCTCTTCTGCTCCTTGCCTTTGGCACTATATGTGGATCTGGACTGTCCGCATCTCTCTGCAGGCTTGATAGGGAGACATTACAACAATCAGGAGTCCTAACATTGTGCCATATTTGCTTATAAAGAGATAAAACATTCCAGACATAGTTGAAATCTCAGTGTTCCCCCTTGTATACCCTCAGGTCATTCTTCCCAAGGTTTAAAATCCACTTGGTGCCTCCCAGCTCAGCATCTCTACATTGGTCCGTCGAGGGACAGAGCCACTCCGTGGACAGGGCACCCCTCTCCTGACCAGTCAGAGGACCTGGATTGATGTCCTGCTTCTGTCACCTGCCAGTTGTGTGACCTTGGCCAAATAGTTTAGTCTCTTTAAGCCTCAGATCTCCCCGTCTTTCATTTGGGGCTAAAAATACCTTTCTCTCTGGACTACACTGAGGATAACAGATGAGGAAGTATTAGATAAGCTATAACATGGGCAGCCCCTGGCTGATCCGAGGTGGGGAGGGTAGCTGTGCTCATCCAGTAAGCAGACGATGACTTCCATGGGGTGAACCAACCCAAAGACATGGTAGCTCTTGCTGCCTTTTCTACCTCAGGCTTGCATGGCTGAGTGGATTTCATGCTGGCTCTGAGTGAGACGGATGGATCTTTTAGTTTTCAATTAACAAATGCCTCGCTCTTTAAACAAGCGGCACAACAAAGAGAAGCCCTGAATGATTGATGACAGGGAACATCTGTGGCCAAGCAGGCGGCTGCACTGGAGTCTCTGGCTTCCTGGACTGGCAGGGCCCTCTGGGGGTCATTTGGTGCCTCCTCTCCCCTCCAGGCAGAACTGTCCCCAGTCCAAGTAGGCCAGGTGGGGGCAGGGTGGTCCTTTTCCTTATAGCTTTCTTGGAAAGGGGGACACGAGAGACTCCTTAAGTTTCTGTATGTTCCAGAAACTTCCAGAGTCACGAAGTTGTTCCTGATGTGCTACCTACATCTTTATTTTTTACGCTTTATCCTTGAAAATGGGAAGCAAATGTTTAGCAGTGGGTATTAGGGGCAGAGGATGAGTTGAGGCGGGTAGGGGTTTTGCTGGCCCATGGTAGTGAGGAAACAAAGGATGGATCCAACAGAAAGGAAGGAAAATCTAGAACTGCCTCTGTGGTCCAAGAATGTCCTCTAGCTGGAGGAGGAGGCATAGCTAGGGCTTGGAAGGGAGTCCCTTGCTGGTCTCTATCAAATTCTGATGCACCCACAGAGAGAAACACACACAGGCTGTCACAGGCCCCCTTCTGAAAATCATTCCACAGAAGATAAGGGAAATGCTCTCATTAGAGAGGTTGGAAGCAGAGCAGGATCAGGGAAGCAGCACCACTGGGGTCACGCAGGAGTTCACGGCCACATTTCACGCCCTTGGGAGCATTCTGAACGTCTCTGAGCCTCAGTTTCCTCAGTTGGAAAGTGGAGATACAGATCCTTATCGCAGTGTTATCATGAAGAGTAAGTGGGAATGACAACCGACATATTGGTGCTTAATCAATACATTTTGCCTGTTTTCTGCTCTCACCAAAAACTTCAACCAGAGAAGCACTGACAGAAATACATAAAGCTCTATGTGGTTCCAGCCTACTTTTCAGATTTCTTAACCTACTTCGCAGATGAAAACTCAGTCCCTATTTTCAAGCTCTGGGAATGTTTCTTTTTTCGCCCTCTTCTCTTTTGTCATTTTGTGCTTATCCCATTTGCACATGACTCTGAGAATGCTTAGGTGTCAGTCCTTCTAGATCAGTGGAGGTGTGGGGCAAAAAGAAATGCACATGTCCTTTTCATACTTCATTATTTTTATCAAAGTGCAGAAAACCTTAGAGAGGTAGAGAGTTCTTGGTTACCAATGTTGCTGGGAGATCCACAGCCCCATGTCAGAATAGTCCTGTGAAGGGACTGAAGGAAGAGGGGGCTGATCCTCCCAAGGGAGGGGTGGGGAAGGAGAGGATTCTTTTCAAAGGAGAGGTTTAGAGCACGCTCCGCTCTTTGACCAAGACAGGAGAGTAGAGGGAGTTACCTGAGAGTTTTGATATCTGCATGTGCAATTCACCCTTAGAGACGGATTTCCTCACTGGGCTTTTCCGCACCAGTGTGAAATGGACATTTGTAGATATTCTTTGCATCCTCCTATTTTGGAACAATAAAGAATACAGGTGTGACCCACTTTAAGAAGGTCTATTATACAACTCTTCAGAGTTACAAAACAAATAAATTAAAATGCAATCATTCACATGAAAAATTTATTGAATTACTTGAAGGGAAGAGGTCACAAAAATATACACCTTATCTGTACACCCAAGTTCATAGCAGCATTATTCATAATAGCCAGAAGGTAGAAGCACCTCAAGTGTTCATCAACAGATGAATGGATAAACAAAATGTAGTATGTACATATAACGGGATATTATTCAGTCTTAAAAGGCCAGGAATCCTGTCACATGCTACAAGATGGATGAAACTTGAGGACATTATACTAAGTGAAATAATCCACTCACAAAAGGACAAATATTGTATGATGCCACTTACATGAGGTACCCAGGGAAGGAAGAGATTCGAGTAGTAGTTGCCAGGGGCTGGAAGGAGTGGTGAATAGGAAGTTAGTGTTTAAAAGGTATAGAGTTTCCGTTTGGGAAGATGAAACAGTTCTGAGGATGGATGGTGGTGATGGTTGCACAACAATGTGAACGTACTTATGCTTAAACATGGTTAAGATGGTAAATTATATGCTATGTATATTTTACTATAATAGAAAATGTATAAACCTTGTGTTTCAATAGCCACTGTGGTCGCCATACATGTGAAAATAAAATAAAACATCTTGGAGATTACCAGTAGGTGGAAAAGTGACTATTTAGAAAACAATCAATTTATATATAACTTGGGAAGTTGTATTTAGGGAAGTTCAATCAGTACTGCCTTGCATTTCCTCAGCCCTTTCTGTGATCTCATCTACCTTCCAATAGCCTTGTGATGTCAAGAATATCATGAATTGGGGAGAGCGCTGGAAGGTTAAAGGGCTTCTCCTTCCAGAGGATGGGAATAGGCAATGAAACTAGAGTGATAGTTTTCTGACAGTCTGCACATTCAAGCACTCAGGTCTGTTTGCTTTTTAAATTTTTATTGAAATATAGTTGATTGTGTTGATTAATTGTTAGTTTCAGATGTACAGCAAAGTGACTCAATTATACATACATATATATATTCTTTTTTTTTAATGCATGCTCTCATGCCACTTTTTTTTCTGTTTTTGTTTTGGTCTTCATTGCTGTGTGTGGGCTTTCTCTAGCTGTGGCGAGTGGGGGTTACTCTTCGTAGCGGTGCACGGGCTTCTCATTGTGGTGGCTTCTCTTGTTGTGGAGCGTGGGCTCTAGGTATGCAGGCTTCAGTAGTTGTGGCTCACGGGCTTCAGTAGTTGTGGCTCACAGGCTCAGTAGTTGTGGCACACGGGCTCTAGAGCACAGGCTTAGTAGTTGTGGTGCACGGGCTTAGTTGCTCCGCGACATGTGGGATCTTTTCAGACCGGGGCTCGAACCTGTGTCCCCTGTGTTGGCAGGCAGATTCTTAACCATGCACCACCAGAGAAGCCCATATATTCTGTTTTTACATTCTCTTCCATTATAGGTTATTACAAGATTTTGAGTATAGTTCCCTGTGCTCTACCGTAGGTCCTTGTTGGATATCTATTTTGTATACAGTAGTGTGTATATGTTAATCTCAAACTCCTAATCAAGCACTCAGGTTTTGAATGGAGTTGTACAGTTCAGAGAAATCTCTAATAGTGAAGAAAAGCTCAATCTGAGCTTTCCTTATTGAAGGTGAACAAATCAAGAGCAGAGGTATTTTTATTCTGTAAGCCAACCAGCAGCATTCAGGATTCTTTCTCACTCTCTACTCCTTTGCATATGTTTGCCATGGCTGAGGACTCTACCTAGCTGCTCATGCCCTCGCTGCCTCCGACACAGTCTGGGTGTCAGTCAGGGGATGTGGATGTAAGTAGTGAACCATTTGGGCACCTTAAGGGCAAAAAGGGAAGTCATGAAAATACTGTAGTAGCTCACAGGATCACAAGGGAGATTACAACACCAGCCTTATAAAACAGGCAGCAACAAAAGAGCTAGACACTGTAGGGTCTTCAACTAAAATCAAGCCCACCCAGTGGTCCAGTGAGAACTCAGTTATTGCAGGTAAACACAGGGCACCAGATGGCATCAGCACCGCTGCTGGCATCAGGCACTGGCATTCCCCTGGCACTCTGTCATGCTGCTTCTGGAAACTGAAGTTGTGGCTACTTGGGCTGCCTCTGGAATGGATGTTCTGCTCTCCCTGCTTCTCTGAGTCACCAGCTCCTGAGTCAAAATCTGGGACATCTGCCTCTAATTGAGCTGACCAAGAACCACACAGTTTAGGAAGGGACAAAAGCTGCAAAGCCTAATAGCAATGATCCACTATGTCCCCGATCCAAAGGAAACAAGAAATGACTCAGTTCTGTCCATTCTACTTTCTGAATGCACCCTTGCTGCCACCAGTGCAATCCAGGTCAGCAGCATCATCTCAGGCAGTTATTACCAAAGCCTTTTCTCGGGTCTCCCACCTCTGGCCTATCTTCCACGCTACATAAGAAGGCTGTTTCTAAAACATAAATTTGATCATGTCACCCCTGCTGAAAACCCTGCAAAGTCTTTCCCTTGCCTTTGAGATAAATTCTACTCTTGTTAAAATGGATTAAATCTGCCATATCTGTCCCTTGCCTCTCTCCAGTCTCATCTCTGCTGGTGTACCCTCTGCAGAGAAAGAATCAGTGAGTTTAGGAAAGAGTCACAGATGTGATCTACCCCAGTTTCCCAACTATCAGTCCTTAGACTGGATGCAATGCAAACACCCTGGAAACTAAGAGAAATATAGGTCTGAGACCCCAAACACCAGACCTACTCTATAAGAATTTAGAAAGTGGGGGTTCTGATATTTCTAAAAAACCAACCAGTGTTTTGAGCATCAGCCAGATGGGGAAACACTAATCTAATCAATACCCCTCATTTTACAGACATGGGAGCCAAGGCCCGGACAGGTTAAATATTCAGTGTATATGAATCAAGTCTGGTGCTGTAATGAAGCAAAACTTCAAGCTAAGTTGATCTCACCCATTTAGTGCTCTACGTATTGGACCACATGGTAATTAGGCATAAATAGTGGGTGTGTTATTCAGAGGGAAGACTATTATTACAGTTATAAAAACCAAGTATTTGGGGAGGGTCAACTTGATGGGGGGAGGGAAAGGAGACATTGGGAAAGATTGGGGTGCTAGTCTGAGGCTCCATAGAGGGCCCCCAGGTCTATCATCTGGTCTCTGACAGATCTGATGATGGGTAGGGCTGTCTACCGATTTGGAGAGTCAGTTGGGAGCTGAGTTGATGGGATGTGATTCAAGGCAAGCCCTTAGATAAGACCAGCAAGAGACAAAAGAGCCCCTGGCCCCTTTCTCCAGTGAGGTAGGGACTGGACTGGGTGGGGCATCATGGGAAGAGGAATGAAGCAGGATTATAGACCTTGGGTCCTTCTGCTGCAAGAACAAGCCAAGGGTTGGGACTTAAAGAAATCCCTTTCTCTGCCTACTTTCAAGCAGAAGCCTCTTCCTCACACACTGGAATTGCCCACTGAGTCATGTTCCAGGCCCATCTCCAGGACTGTGTCCACACTGCTCTCTTTGTCTGAGATGACTGACTTCCCCCCACCCCCATCTATATGTCTGATTCCCACTAGTCTTTCAGAGCCCAGCTCAAACTGCTGTGTTCCACAGGCCTTTCCTCATCTCCCTCACCCCACCCTCATCTCCGTCACCCCTCCCCAGTTTTAATAAACTCATGCACCTCTTTGTGACATTCATGACATAATTATTTGTGTTCTTGTCTTACTTCTTGACTAAAGAGTGAGATCCCCTGGCTCACCTGCATCCCTCCCTCCATCCCTCAGCACAAGGTAGACTCTCAACAAATGTTTGTTAAGAGAAGTCTCCCCAGTTAGTCATCCATTCGGCTTAATGAACAAACACCCCTGAGGGCTTAAAGGAGAGTTTTCTGTTGTACCCAATTTAGTGTTAGTTGTTTTGTTTTGATTGCTTTCCAACTTTGTAGCTGAGAGCTTCTGGGGATGTGGAAGCTTTGATGGGGGTAGGAACGGGGAGAGTTGGAAGTCAAGGAAGAGAGCAGTCCAGATGCCCAGAGTGTGGACAAAGGGTGGCTGGACAGGTGGGTTCAACTGTCAGGGATTTTGAGAGAGTAGTTGGGTGTTGGCTTGACTCTGAGGTTCCAGGAAGGAGGAAAGGGGTGAGTGAAGGAGAGAAAGGTGGGGAGAGGTGAGGGGTAGGAGAGAGGGAAGGAGAAAGACGAGGAGAATGATGAGATCAAAGACATATCTAGCCCCTCTTTGTTCTGTGACATATTCTTGTTTTGGGCATAGCACCTTCTCCTCTGCAAAGAGCTAGTACCGAAAGAAGCCACCCCACCAGTCACCCAGTCCCGACTGAGCCCCTGGTCTGCTTGGATTACAAGGAAGAGCACACAAGTTCAGGAGAAGAAACTCCCTTGCCCGTGTCCTGACCTTCCCTCAAAGCCAAGTGACTGGTTTTCCCGTCTGACTCTCCCACCCCCAGTTCTATCACAAAATTGCTACAGGGGTCTGTGATGAGCTGGCCAAACCCATGGAGGGCTCCAAAAGCTGTGTGCTGTTGCCTAGCTCTGAGACTTTGAACGAGTTGCTTAACTAAGTCTCAGTTTCCTATCTGTAAAATGGATATAATAGTTTATTTTTAAAGGTTTTTGTGAAAATTAAATGTGATCCCATATGGGGGAGCTCCCTGAGAAAGAATACTTGGCCCACAGGTAGTGTTTCTTAAGTGGGATTTACTATTATTAGTGATGGACTTGACTTATCAGGCAGGTGACTTAGTAGGAATTATGGAGTAAACCCACCTGCTTCCACGGGCATCCTCTTCTCTCCTGTGACTCTCCTGGGGAACATCCTCCCCAGCTAGGGGGATGGCCATCCTTCCTCATCTTGCCCCACCCTGCCCAGCTTCCAGCAACATCCAGCAAGCCCTCCTAGAGGGCCTTGGCTTACCTCTTTGCCACTCATGCTGGTAACCTGAGAACTATTTGGGTTTTCCTGAGCCCACTAGATAATCTTGTAATTACCTATGGGCAATATCATTTGCTTAAAACCATGACTGTCTTAAGCATGGTTTAAGGAATATTACTGCTCAGCCAGACAGCTGGGGAAAGCCACCTGCAAGGAGGCAGCAGCAGCAGTACCTTCCGTCCTTTGGGGAAGCGTTCCCAGCATCATGGCAGGCACAGGCGCAGTAGCTGAGCTGTGTTGGGCTCTGCAGGACGAGTTTTTGCTGGCACACTTGCCCAGCTCGGACCCTGGTCCCCTCCCACCTGGACCACTGTAATTGCCTCCTCACTGCTCTCTCTGCCTCCAAACTTACCCCTAGATCCAACTTTGGCCCAGCGTCAAGAGAGAGCCATCCAAAGGCAGATGTAACCACATTACCCCTCTGCTAAACTCTTCAAGGCCTGCCTATCGGCTACCAGGGAGTGTGGTCCTCCTTGTCTGCTCCTGACAAAAAGCAGCCTCCATCTGCCTCCACCCACATCTCCAGCCTCATCTCTTGCCCCTCCTCTTCTCCCACTTTACTCTGCAGCAGTGCCTAACCATGCCGTGGGCCCTCACATCCACTGACATTTGCTTGTACTCTTCCCTCTGGCTGGAATGTTTTCCTCTCCCCAGGCATCCTTCTCTCCAGCAGGTCCCTGATGGGGTCCCCAGAGCACATTAAGTACCTCTACCCAATCACACTTCCCATTACTTTGCAATTACTAGAAAGGATTATCTTACCCATCTTTAGTTTCTCAGTGCCTAGCATGGGGCCAGAAATAGAGAAAGCTACTCAGTGAGTGTTGAGCTGAGTTTATCTGCTGAGGCCTCAAGCCTGCATGAGCATCCTCATAGCTGTGCCCAACCAGCTGGATGGACCCTCTGTGTCCCTCCATTTGGACACCCCCTCCTCTGCCCATGATTACACAACTGCTCTGCTGCCTGTTGCCCAGTCTTCCAGACAACCACCTGCCAGACTAGCCAGCCCTCCAGACCTACAACCCCCTGTTTTCTGGGGCCTGCTCTTTTAACTGCACGTGGTCTTTACTGCTACTCTGGCTTTCTTCTCCTTTGTTTGGTTCTCTGCTAGCTGTGGGGTATAGATTAGCAAAACTCAAACCAGGAAATGAAGGAACCAGCAGAACAGTGTTCAAGGTCTCAATTTAAGACCATTGCCAGGGAGAAAAGTCTCCATACTGGAGATCTCAGATTTCCCCTTCCAGGTCTGCTCTCTACTGTTCTCCACCTGCACCAGCCCTGGAGCTGAACTTCAGGGACTGCATCAAGGCCCCCCTGCACCTGGTTGGACCACTGGAAGGAAATCAGAAAAAGGGAAGAGGATGAGGTCAGAGTTGGCCCCAGATGGTGGCTTCCTTGCCTCTCTATTCCCTGGGGGGCTTTCTGCAAACCTGGAGGGACTGCCCTTGAGCACCTCAGTGACTCTCATCACTGTAGGTCCTCGCCCCTGGACCTTGACACCCTCCATGCCTTCCCTGGGATCCAGGCTATTCTGTCACTGCCTTTGTCCTCCAGGGAGTTTTCTAAGAGTTTGAGAACACTACACTTGCCCCTGATCCAAGTCTGAACGCGTTGTCGTTGTTTATAAAAAGAGGAAACAACACTTCTCTGGGGCTTACTCTGCTGCAGGTGCTGTGCTTCCCATGTTGGTGTTTAATTTAATCCCCACAACCCTTGGTGTCACAAGTGGTATAATGGGCTCTGGGACTGTTTGAAGAGGGAGAACTAGGATTCAAAGCTGGGTTCCTCAAACTCCAAGCCCAGTGCTTTGTCCCTCATGTTTTCATGGAGCATCTATGTCAAGGATGGCAAAGAGATTTTATCTCACGTGTCAGTTCTGACTGACTTAGTTACTGCCTGCAGTGCTGTGGTGAGAATGATTATGAGGCCACATCTGTGCTCAATGGGAGAGAGTATCATGATAAATTAGAGATGTCTGGCATGGGGAGAGCAGGAGGGAGTGACAGGCAGTACACGTGCCACATATTTGCTGCCCTTGGTCAAAGCCATTCCTGTGGCAGCCACATGGGCTTAGTGACAGGCACCATTGCAACTAGGACTTCTCTGCTTCACATCACTCTCCTGTCACATGGAGAAGCGTGCCTCTTCTCAACCAGAATTCAAGTCTCAGCGTTGCTACTTATCTGCCATATGATCTCAGGTAAGTTACTGCATCCCTTTGAGCCTTAGCTGCTTTGTCAGGAAAATACAACATAGGTGTTGTACTTACTTATAAAGTAGGTTTCAGTAAGTCTGACTTGGCATAATGCTTGTAGAGCCCCTAGTACAATGCCTTATACACAATAGGCATTTGACAAATGGTAGTAGCAGTAAGTTGTTGTTGGCTATCATACTATCAAGGCCGATTGCCCACAGTGTTGCACAAGTTTCTGGTTTCTATGACCTGCCAAGGGAAGAAATGCCCAGTCCTCCCAGCTAGCCCAGACACTCGTTCAAGCGCCATTATGTCTGTGATTGTCAGTACTGTTTACCATGAAGTCCCATTACTCTCCACTCTATTGTTAGACATCTCAAATCCTCCCCAGGGGCTCCCCCTTGTTAACGTGATTACCTGTCTTGAGTGTTTCATTAAGCTCTTTTTCATAGAGAGGCTGATAAATATCTGGTAGAACATGGAAGCTCATTATCATCTTAATTGGAGAAGATGGCCTGATAAATAACACGTAATTTAATTGCCAAGGTAAACCCCATAAAAGTTCATGAGAAATCAAAAACCCATAATCAAAGGTTTTGAAATTTCTGGACAGGTAATTCCCAGGTTTGGAAGCAATAGGGGTCAGGTTACTGCAACACAGCAGGCTGCTGACTTTTCCCTGCTCTGGACAAGATCAGAGCCATCGCCTTTTCCAGTAGAGAAGAACGTGGCTCATGGATCCAGTATTTTCTTTAGACATGTATTCATTCTGTTAAGCGTTTCTTAAGGGCCTGGTACTTTTCTAGTGAGTTAGGGCTGCCTCATCGTCTAAGGACATCTGTTGTTTTCCCCACATGATGAGAGTCCCAGAAACTAACTCTTCTGGCTTTAGATTTCCTCTTTCCAGAAATACCTGGGACCTTCTTTCCCCCACTGACCCAGCCGTGCCTCACATCCACGCTCCTTCCTCCAATGTATCTCTCCTCTCCCACTGCCTAGGGCTTCCTCCACCACAATGCCAGATCCCATGGTTTCCCATAGAACCAACTTTTCAGTAAACAGAATCTCCTGTTCCCTCAGACTCTTCAACTGAATGGCTCTTCTCTTTCTACCTTAACTGAAACTTGGCTTTTTCCTCCAAAGTTTGTTTTTCCTGCAGGCTTATCGATTAGGAATTGCTCTTTCTTCCACAGCCCACAACTGTCTCCATCAGGAGCCAGAGGTGACATCCTTCAGGCTCCCTAATGCAGCTTTCACAAATTTCGCCTCTACTTCCACGTAAAATAAGGCCCGGGTCCCTCCCCCACTCCATCCCTATCTTCTCCAGGTCCCCTGGAGGCAACCTCCCTCACAGTCTCCTCCAACCCAGCCCTGCTGGAACCCTGGGGATTTCCTCATCTGCGTGAACCACCCATCCAAGCCCTGGGCCTCCCAGTGCCTCGACGGCCTTAGCTCTGACTACCTTCATCTCCTCTCAAGTTCAACTGTTTACAGCTACAGCCTGAGTCTGGTCAGCAGCTTGGATGGTGCCACTGCAAAAAGTTCAGATTCAAAGGCCTCACTGTCTGCCTTCAACCTCTTATCTTACCATCTCCAACTCAGGTACTTGGACCCATCTCATCCTCAGCCTCACCAGCACCTCTTGTTCCCTATACTTACTCACCCTGTCAGCCTCCACTTTCTTTCCATTCTTCTCTGTCTAGCCTGGACCACATGGTTTATTATTTGAGCTACTCTATTGCCAATATTTTATTCTCTTGCCATTCTCAATCCTCAAGAAACCCACCTCATCAATTGGCTCCATATTTCCTCCCTCTCTCTCTCTCTCTCTGGCATGCAAACCTCTCTATTCTTAGCTCACAATTCTTTCTTCCCATCTTTGCTATGGTCCCCTGTAGGCAAAGCACTTTTCCCTGCCTGATTGATGTTCACGTTGAGACTGCCACGTGACCGGTTTTGCACAGTGAAATGTGGGCAGAAGTGATAGTGTGTCTGTTCTGAGCCAAGGCCTTAAGAGCCTTGCTTGTTTCTGATCCTCTCTCTTCAGCCTCTGCCAACACGTTGAGAAAAACATGCTCGGCTAGCTCACTGGCCCAAGGATGGAAGGCACATGGAAGAGCCCTAGATATGCAGACCTGCAACACAGTGCAGAGCCACCCTGCAGACACATGAATGAGTCAAATAAATGTTTATTTTTACCATAAGCCACTGGGAACTCCGCAGCATTATTGCATGATTAGTATTGACTAATACAGCCTCCGATATCTTAATCTCCTTCTTTCCTTCCAGATAGTTCCCATCAGTATTTAAATATGTCTAAGTCTCTTCCATCTTACAAAACAAACCCTCCATCCCCACTTG
Source organism: Monodon monoceros (assembly GCF_005190385.1). NCBI lineage: Eukaryota > Metazoa > Chordata > Mammalia > Artiodactyla > Monodontidae > Monodon > Monodon monoceros. The sequence goes on along the minus strand of NW_021703784.1, from coordinate 18,401,240 downwards.
TCCTCTTCTAGCTATTGCCCTGCTCACCCATACTCTTCTCAAGTAAGATTCTCGGAAGGAGTGTCTCTTCTCATTGTGCCTCATTCTTGCTTCATCTTGCTGTTGTCTGGCTTTGCTCCACTACTTCCCTGAAACTGCTCTTGCCAGGGTCACTATTTTTTCAGCAGTGTTTACTGAGCACCTACACTGTGCTCTGGCTGGACACTGAGGATACAAATATGAAAAGATAAGCAAGAGTTCTGTCAGCCCATGGAGCTCATGGCCCAGGGGCACCTAGACAGGCAATCAGACAATTACAAGCTAGCGTGCTGAGAGCTGTACTGAGACATAAAGAGTCCACGTGTCAAATCAAAACTGCAGTGAGGTATCACCTCACACCAGTCAGAATGGCCATTACTAAAAAGTCGACAAATAACAAATGCTGGAAAGGGTGTGGAGAAAAGGGAACCCTCCTACACTCTTGGTGGGAGTGTAAGTTGGTGCAGCCACTGTGGAAAACAGTATGGAGTTTCCTCAGAAAACTAAAAATAGAATTACCATATGATTCAGCAATTTCACTCCTGGACATATATCTGGACAAAACCAAAATTCAAAAAGGTACATGCACTCCTACATTCATAGCAGCACTATTCACAATAGCCAAGACATGGAAGCAACCTAAATGTCCATTGACAGGTGACTTGATAAAGAAGATGTGGTACATTTATACAATGGAATATTACTCAGCCATAAAAAAAGAATGAAATAATGCCATTTGCAGCAACATGGATGCAACTAGAGATTATCATACTAAGTGAAGTAAGTCAGAAAGAGAAAGACAAACACCATATGATGTCACTTATATGTGGGATCTAAAATATGACACAAATGAACCTATCTATGAAACAGAAACAGGGACATAAAGAACAGACTGGTGGTTGCCAAGGGGGAGGGGGTTGGGGGAGGGATGGAGTGGGAGGTTGGGGTTAGCAGATGTAAGCTTTTATATATAGAATGGATAAACAAGGTCCTACTTTATAGCACAGAGAACTATATTCAACATTCTATGATAAACCATAATGGAAAAGAATATTTAAAAAAGAATGTGTATATATATATATGTGTGTGTGTGTGTGTGTGTGTGTGTGTGTGTATATAACTGAACCACTTTGCTCTACAACAGTAATTAACACAACATTGTAAATCAACTATGCTTCAATTTAATAAAAAAAAAGGAGTACACATGGGAGGGCACAAACACAGGATGGGAGGTCAGAGAAGTATCCTTGGAGTAAGGGACATCAAATTTGAGAAATAAAGAAAGGGAGGAATTAGCCAGGCAAAGAAGGGAAGAAAGTTCCAACTAAAGTAGAAAAAAATGATATTTTTGAAGACACAAATCCCATTAAATCACTGCCTTCCTTAGAGCCTTCAAAAGTTCCTCCTTGTACTCATGCCGCTGCAGGAGGGCAAGTTCTTCTTCAGCATTTTATCCCCACTAGGCTCACAGTAGGAATTTGATAACTATTTCATAACACAAAATAGTTAAACTACAAAATACAAAAGAGTTAATATATTCACAGGTGAAACATGAGAAGCACAAAGCAGAATGTTATTTGCTGGATTCCCTGGAAGACTATTATTGATTACTGAGTGTTATAACAAAACTAGCGTTTGCGTAATGTTTAGTTTAATGTTGGTTGCACAATTGGTGCTTAATAAATGCTTGTTGAATACATGTAGTGTTTGGTAATTTAAGGGACTTAAAAATTATATTATGTTGTAATTCTCACATCATCTCTGTGAAAAAAAATTTCACGGAGAAAATTTCTCAAATGTTAAGTAAATTTCCCAAGATCGCTCAACTAGGAAGTAGTGAAGTCGCAATTGGATCTTAGGGCTTCCAGTGGCAAAATCTACATTCTTTCCATGAAGCACGTAGACTCCAGACACACGTAAATTGTAGCATCGGGCAGGCTGTCTCACAGCTGAGACTCGAGCTAGACTGTGACAGAGCAGTAGCATTTGGTTAGACCATAAGAGGTGTAGAGAAGGAATTCTTGGTGAGAGGACCAGCATGAACACAGGAATAGGGAAGGGGAAAACATTCTTCTTTCAAGGGACAGTGAGGAGACTGGTCAGCTTGAGGCAGAGGGGCCACATGGCTGGAGCAGGGCCACATCCAAGGATCAGAATGAACTCAAAGTCCTGACTCTAAAGAGCTCCTCTTTCACCCTAATAATTGAGCATCAAATGGTTTCTGACTACAGGCATTAGGGCAAAAAGGAATCATAATAACTAACACAAGAATTGTTATCCAAGGGGAGAAAGCACACCACAAGCTCATCTATGCTCAATTGTACAAGCCTCCATAGAACACTGATATATATTCATTGTGCTAGATGTGTGTGCAAGTACCAAAGTGGGCCTCCCTGGTAGGATCAGCAGAAGATGCCTATTTCTTAGACAAAGCTGTATGACTCACTGGAATTCATAGGACTTAAATAGACTTTATCTGCTTGCAAATCTTTCAATGGATATAAAGTTTCAGTTATACGATATGAATAAGTTCTAGAGATTTGCTGTACAACGTAGTGCCTATATTTAAAAATACTTTACTGTGCACTTAAAATTTGGTTAAGAAGGTAGATTCCATGTTAAGTGTTATTAACGCACAGGCACACACACAAACCACAAAGAGGCACAAAGAAACTTTTGGAGGTGATACATTTGTCTATTACCTTGATTGAGGTAGCTGGTTTCCCGGGTATATGCATAAGTTCAAACTCATCAAATTATATACATTAAATATGTGTGGGGTTTTTGGTATATAAATTATACCTCAACAAAGCTGTCCAAAAAAATTAAAAGAAGCCTCTGAGATGAAACTAGAGAATGTAGCTTTGTTATACAAGGACCAGGAAGGAAGTGGAACCAGAATTGGTGATGTCCTGGGGTCAGGCAGTGCTGCATGAAGCTGGGAGTGGCAGCATGCATGGAGGGGGACAGTCTGAATGCCCTTGCAGAGTCAGTTGAAGCCCATAAGTGTTAAAATTGATATTCCATGCCAGTTGCCTTTTATACGACTTCCCCTTCTCAACTTAGAATAATTTCTTCACACTTAACAGGAAGCTCAAGATTTTCCTGGCATCAAATTTTTTCAGCTTACATTTCAGTGATTTTGTGTCTTATAACTTTCACTTCCTTATTACCCAAGCAACACTTGTATACAGATAAACTACTGTAGAAACTACAGTTGAGCAAAAAGGAAGGAATGGAATTTACCCACAATCCCAGCACCCAGAGATAAGTGTTAATAACTAATATATTTTCTCCAGGATCTTTGTATAATTTTAAACATAAAAATAAGACCATACTATACATACAGTCTTATATCCTGATTTTTTATCTGACAATATAACATTGAACATCTTTCTGTGTCAATAAATATTCTTCCACAGCCTCATTTGTAGCTGTGCAGTGTTCTGTTGTACTGGTGTTACTGGGAAACTATTAATTGACATCTAAGTTGTCTCCAAGCTTCAGCTATAGTAACCATCACTGATGCTTTGGTGAGCTTTTGCATGCACCCTCAATTATTTCCTTAGGGTCCCTTGCCTCCCTTTCCATCGTCCGCCTTTTCATCCTCTCACTCTTGCTTCTCTGGCCAAACCAAACTCCCTTAGGCTCCTGAACTATGCTATGCTCTCTCTGCCTCTGCGATCTTGTACATACCCTTCCGGCCTAGAACATTCTTTCTTCACCTGGGATCCCATGCCTAGCTCACCCTATTCATCTTTCACACATCACTTCCTCAGATGAACCTCCCTGACACCCTGCCATCACCATTATCATCACAGATGGATATCCTTCCCATGGTGGCCACTATCACCTGCCCTTCATTCTGCTAGAACATGATTGATGCTGTATTGTAACATCCTGTTTCTCTGTCTCCCCTTCAGTAAACTGTAAGATCTGTAAGCATAGGGATCATGTCCATCTCATTCAATGTACCGGAACAGAGTCCAGCACAAATTTGGTACTCCATAAAAATCTGTTGAATACATAAATATATTCCGAAGAATAAAACTGCTGGGTCAAAGAGATATGCACTTTTTTAAGGCTTATGACACATATTTCCAAATCATCCCCCCAAAAGACCTCCCCAGTTTATCTTAACTCCCATAGTGTGTGAATGTGTTCATTTCTTCATGTCCTGGATAGCCTTGCAAAAATTTCTGAAACTCATTTCCCTCCACAGGGCTTTATTTAGGGAGCACTGACTGGAATGATGTGCAGTGGGTTACTGAAGAGTCTCAACTCAGTGGGGTATAAATGCGAAAGTTAATGTTTTCCAGTCACTGCTTTCTCTGTGTTCTGTCGAATCCTTTTTCCTCATCACTTAATGATATTTTGGGCAGAAAGTGAATGTTCCTGTCGCTTTCAGTTATTAAAAACTCAGTCCAGGTTAAAACTCCCAGTTTGTATCTGATTCAAAGCTCTTCCTCTTCTTCAAAACCCAGGAAGATTTTGGCCTTAGGGACCCAGAAGAAGGAGCAGTGTGGTCTCTTCTTTCCCCTCTGCTCCTCCTCCACCTTCTCCTGGGTCTTGCTCTCTAGGCTTAGGGACAGGAAGGAGGGATGGGGAAGCAGGAGGCTTCTCAGCATGGCTGAGGACAAGTGGTGATGAAGAGGCATCTCCAGTCTTGGCCTGGTTCAGTCTGATCCCATGTGAGGCTAGTAGATTCTACATTGAAGGTGGGGTGGTGTTTTGGAACAATGCTCAACTCAACCTGGATCTCCTCTCATATGACAGCTCACTCAGAGTGAAGGGGGCAAAGTCCTCCTTCATTCCGGGTTATGGTCCCCAACCTTCTCTGGATGGAGGTTCTCCTCACTTGTCACAGCAACTGCCTGGGCAGCCCACAGCTCCTGACCCCTCTCATTCCATGCTCCTGCAGGTGGAACAACAGGAAATGCTGTGGATTTCCTTTGTGTTCTCCAAGGACGAGGGGATGTGGGTTCCTCCAGTTCTTCCTTCCCAGGCCTTCTGCAGTCCCCTGTCCCTCTGCTGGCATAGGCCACCTCCACAGGCCCCTCACAAAAACCTGTAGACCAGAAGTAGCCAGTTGTCTCTGTGATCACATATGTCTTCCCATGGGAAGAAAAGGGAATCTCCCCTCATCACGAATGCTGTAAGGTTGGCAGGTCTGATGCCATCTCCCCACATTCCCTGATCCTCTTTTTATATAAACCAGGGTGGAAGAATAAAGGTCAGGATTGGGTGTGGATTGAAGGTGGTAGTCCAATTCTTCAACCTGTTTTCAAACCACCTTGTCATTGCCAGGATGCATGGGTTCTGCTCCTGGGCAACACTTTTTAGAATGTAGAGTTCCTCAGTGCTTCTTGTCAACTGCTTTGGTTTGGAGATTGGCCACAATTCTGGGACAGCAGACGACACCCTCCCCCCCAAATCATCTTGTTGTAGGTGTACAACAACTCATGGTCCTCAACAGTATTTTTATAATAACTGCAGAACCAGATTGCACATGGCTATTCCTTGTAGCAGCACTGGGTAAAAGCTAAGGGTGAGACAAGGCAATTTGGAAAATTGTCACATAAAGCAAGAGAGACAGAGCTCAGAGCCCTGTGATGTGAGAGTTGGAGTGGACAAAGGTTGGACAATGAAGAGAGTAGGCACTCTTATGCCTCCAGGAACCTTTAGGGTCAGGAGGCCTCTCTGTCCAGGCTTGTCCATTGTAAGGGGGCAATCAGACATCTCATGCAAAGCAGAGAGTTGGGGAGAAGCAGGTCCCAGTGAAACCCTCTCACCCTGCTTCAATCCTCCAAATGTAAAAGTCAAGTCCAACTGAGCTGATGCTCTGGTCAGAGCCCCTCCCTGCCTACTGGCACTGACCATAATAATCCGTATGGTCACTTCCCAGAGTCTGAGCTATTACAGGCTGACTGGGTATGTTTAAAGGTGGCTATGGGATGGGAGAGGGTGGCCAGGGGTTGTTTACAGTCCCCCAGCATCTGTGAGAAAAGGCATCTTGGATAGGGTCTCAATGAATCAATCATGGTGAGAACGGCCCTCTTCCCTCCAAGCTCTCTGGTACAGTCGATTGAAATAAGGTCCTCAATATTGCAATTACAGTCAGGGTGTTGGGTGCCTTGGGTTTCATTAGTCTTGACTTCAGCAGCATTGATTTCTTGTTTAGTAATTAGCTTACCAGAGCCTCTGATGGCATAATTGCTCTATTTACATAATTAAGACATAAATCTTGAGGCTGGATCATAGCCAGGACACTAAGGACACTGGACACTAAGGGCAGCTGGTGCTTGACTTCTTGTAGCCCCAATTCCACACTCTCACCAGCTGTTGCCATTTGCTTCAGTGACTTCAATGGGCTGAGAAATTGTCCTTAGAAACACATTTTTGAAGGTTCATGCAAGGAGATAAACCTACTTAAACTAGGCTTACAGAGAGATTGTGATGGTTTTAAAATACACTTGCAACTTCTTTGACACTTGTTCCTTCAAAGGGTGGAGTCTAACTCCCCATACCTTCAGTGTGGGCCAGAGTCAGTGATGCTTTTCTTTTTTATTTATTTATTTATTTATTTTTAAACATCTTTATTGGGGTATAATTGCTTTACAATGGTGTGTTAGTTTCTGCTTTATAACAAAGTGAATCAGTTATACATATACATATGTTCCCATATGTCTTCCCTCTTGCGTCTCCCTCCCTCCCACTCTCCCTATCCCACCCCTCCAGGCTGTCACAAAGCACCGAGCTAATATCCCTGTGCCTTGCAGCTGCTTCCCCCTAACTATCTACCTTACTACGTTTGTTAGTGTGTATATGTCCATGACTCTCTCTCGCCCTGTCAAAGCTCACCCTTCCCCCTCCCCATATCCTCAAGTCCGTTCTCCAGTAGGTCTGCGTCTTTATTCCTGTCTTACCCCTAGGTTCTTCATGACATTTTTTTCCCCCTTAAACTCCATATATATGTGTTAGCATACGGTATTTGTCTTTTTCTTTCTGACTTACTTCACTCTGTATGACAGACTCTAGGTCTATCCATCTCATTACAAATAGCTCAATTTCATTTCTTTTTAAGGCTGAGTAATATTCCATTATACGTCTATATGTGCCACATCTTCTTTATCCATTCATCCGATGATGGGCGCTTAGGTTGTTTCCATCTCCGGGCTATTGTAAATAGAGCTGCAATGAACATTTTGGTACATGACTCTTTTTGAATTTTGGTTTTCTCAGGGTATATGCCCAGTAGTGGGATTGCTGGGTCATATGGTAATTCTATTTGTAGTTTTTTAAGGAACCTCCATACTGTTCTCCATAGTGGCTGAACCAATTCACATTCCCACCAGCAGTGCAAGAGTGTTCCCTTTTCTCCACACCCTCTCCAGCATCTATTGTTTCTAGATTTTTTGATGATGGCCATTCTGACTGGTGTGAGATGATATCTCATTGTAGTTTTGATTTGCATTTCTCTAATGATTAATGATGTTGAGCATTCTTTCATGTGTTTGTTGGCATTCTGTATATCTTCTTTGGAGAAATGTCTATTTAGGTCTTCTGCTCATTTTTGGATTGGGTTGTTTGTTTTTTTGTTATTGAGCTGCATGAGCTGCTTGTAAATTTTGGAGATTAATCCTTTGTCATTTGCTTCATTTGCAAATATTTTCTCCCATTCTGAGGGTTGTCTTTTGGTCTTGATTATGGTTTCCTTTGCTGTGCAAAAGCTTTGAAGTTTCATTAGGTCCCATTTGTTTATTTTTGTTTTTACTTCCATTACTCTAGGAGGTGGGTCAGAAAGGATCTTGCTGTGATTTATGTCATAGAGTGTTCTGCCTATGTTTTCCTCTAAGAGTTTGATAGTTTCTGGCCTTACATTTAGGTCTTTAATCCATTTTGAGCTTATTTTTGTGTATGGTGTTAGGGAGTGATCTAATCTCATACTTTTACATGTACCTGTCCAGTTTTCCCAGCACCATTTATTGAAGAGGCTGTCCTTTCTCCACTGTACATTCCTGCCACCTTTATCAAAGATAAGTTGTCCATATGTGCGTGGGTTTATCTCTGGGCTTTCTATCCTGTTCCATTGATCTATCTTTCTGTTTTTGTGCCAGTACCATACTGTCTTGATTACTGTAGCTTTGTAGTATAGTCTGAAGTCAGGGAGCCTGATTCCTCCAGCTCCTTTTTTCGTTCTCAAGATTGCTTTGGCTATTCGGGGTCTTTTGTGTTTCCATACAAATTGCGAAATTTTTTGTTCTAGTTCTGTGAAAAATGCCAGTGGTAGTTTGATAGGGATTGCATTGAATCTGTAGATTGCTTTGGGTAGTAGAGTCATTTTCACAATGTTGATTCTTCCCATCCAAGAACATGGTATATCTCTCCATCTATTTGTATCATCTTTAATTTCTTTCATCAGTGTCTTATAATTTTCTGCATAGAGGTCTTTCGTCTCCTTAGGTAGGTTTATTCCTAGATATTTTATTCTTTTTGTTGCAATGGTAAATGGGAGTGTTTTCTTGATTTCACTTTCAGATTTTTCATCATTAGTATATAGGAATGCCAGAGATTTCTGTGCATTAACTTTGTATCCTGCTACTTTACCAAATTCATTGATTAGCTCTAGTAGTTTTCTGGTAGCATCTTTAGGATTCTCTATGTATAGTATCATGTCATCTGCAAACAGTGACAGCTTTACTTCTTCTTTTCCGATTTGGATTCCTTTTATTTCCTTTTCTTCTCTGATTGCTGTGGCTAAAACTTCCAAAACTATGTTGAATAAGAGTGGTGAGAGTGGGCAACCTTGTCTTGTTCCTGATCTTAGTGGAAATGCTTTCAGTTTTTCACCATTGAGGATGATGTTTGCTGTGGGCTTGTCATATATGGCCTTTATTATGTTGAGGAAAGTTCCCTCTATGCCTACTTTCTGCAGGGTTTTTATCATAAATGGGTGTTGAATTTTGTCGAAAGCTTTCTCTGCATCTATTGAGATGATCATATGGTTTTTCTCCTTCAATTTGTTAATATGGTTTATCACACTGATAGATTTGCGTATATTGAAGAATCCTTGCATTCCTGGAATAAACCCCACTTGATCATGGTGTATGATCCTTTTAATGTGCTGTTGGATTCTGTTTGCTAGTATTTTGTTGAGGATTTTTGCATCTATGTTCATCAGTGATATTGGCCTGTAGTTTTCTTTCTTTGTGACATCCTTGTCTGGTTTTGGTATCAAGGTGATGGTGGCCTCGTAGAAGGAATTTGGGAGTGTTCCTCCCTCTGCTATATTTTGGAAGAGTTTGAGAAGGATAGGTGTTAGCTCTTCTCTAAACGTTTGATAGAATTCACCTGTGAAGCCATCTGGTCCTGGGCTTTTGTTTGTTGGAAGATTTTTAATCACAGTTTCAATTTCAGTGCTTGTGATTGGTCTGTTCATATTTTCTATTTCTTCCTGATTCAGTCTTGGCAGGTTGTGCATTTCTAAGAATTTGTCCATTTCTTCCAGATTGTCCATTTTATTGGCATAGAGTTGCTTGTAGTAATCTCTCATGATTTTTTTTATTTCTGCAGTGTCAGTTGTTACTTCTCCTTTTTCATTTCTAATTCTATTGATTTGAGTCTTCTCCCTTTTTTTCTTGATGAGTCTGGCTAGTGGTTTATCTATTTTGTTTATCTTCTCAAAGAACCAGCTTTTAGTTTTATTGATCTTTGCTATCGTTTCCTTCATTTCTTTTTCATTTATTTCTGATCTGATTTTTATGATTTCTTTCCTTCTGCTAGCTTTGGGGTTTTTTTGTTCTTCTTTCTCTAATTGCTTGAGGTGCAAGGTTAGGTTGTTTATTCGAGATGTTTCCTGCTTCTTAAGGTGGGCTTGTATTGCTATAAACTTCCCTCTTAGAACTGCTTTTGCTGCATCCCATAGGTTTTGGGTCGTTGTGTCTCCATTGTCATTTGTTTCTAGGTATTTTTTTATTTCCTCTTTGATTTCTTCAGTGATCACTTCATTATTAAGTAGTGTATTGTTTAGCCTCCATGTGTTTGTATTTTTTACAGATCTTTTCCTGTAATTGATATCTAGTCTCATGGCGTTGTGGTCAGAAAAGATACTTGATACAATTTCAATTTTCTTAAATTTACCAAGGCTTGATTTGTGACCCAAGATATGATGTATCCTGGAGAATGTTCCATGAGCACTTGAGAAAAATGTGTATTCTGTTGTTTTTGGATGGAGTGTCCTATAAATATCAATTAAGTCCATCTTGTTTAATGTATCATTTAAAGCTTGTGTTTCCTTATTTATTTTCATTTTGGATGATCTGTCCATGGGTGAAAGTGGGGTGTTAAAGTCCCCTACTATGAATGTGTTACTGTCGATCTCCCCTTTTATGGCTGTTAGTATTTGCCTTATGTATTGAGGTGCTCCTATGTTGGGGGCATAAATATTTACAATTGTTATATCTTCTTCTTGGATCGATCCCTTGATCATTATGTAGTGTCCTTCTTTGTCTCTTGTAATAGTCCTTATTTTAAAGTCTACTTTGTCTGATATGAGAATTGCTACTCCAGCTTTCTTTTGGTTTCCATTTGCATGGAATATCTTTTTCCATCCCCTTATTTTCAGTCTGTATGTGTCTCTAGGTCTGAAGTGGGTCTCTTGTAGACAGCATATATGAGGGTCTTGTTTTTGTATCCATTCAGCCAATCTGTGTCTTTTGGTGGGAGCATTTAGTCCATTTACATTTAAGGTAATTATCGATATGTATGTTCCTATTCCCATTTTCTATATTGTTTTGGGTTCGTTATTATAGGTCTTTTCCTTCTCTTGTGTTCCTTGTCTAGAGAAGTTCCTTTAGCATTTGTTGTAAAGCTGGTTTGGTGGTGCTGAACTCTCTCAGCTTTTGCTTGTCTGTAAAGGTTTTAATTTCTCCATCAAATCTGAATGAGATCCTTGCTGGGTAGAGTAGTCTTGGTTGCAGGTTTTTCTCCTTCATCACTTTCAGTATGTCCTGCCACTCCCTTCTGGCTTGTAGGGTTTCTGCTGAGAGATCAGCTGTTAACCTTATGGGGATTCCCTTGTGTGTTATTTGTTGTTTTTCCCTTGCTGCTTTTAATATGCTTTCTTTGTATTTAATTTTTGACAGTTTGATTAATATGTGTCTTGGCGTATTTCTCCTTGTATTTATCCTGTATGGGACTCTCTGTGCTTCCTGGACTTGATTAACTATTTCCTTTCCCATATTAGGGAAGTTTTCAACTATAATCTCTTCAAATATTTTCTCAGTCCCTTTCTTTTTCTCTTCTTCTTCTGGAACCCCTATAATTCGAATGTTGGTGTGTTTAATGTTGTCCCAGAGGTCTCTGAGACTGTCCTCAGTTCTTTTCATTCTTTTTTCTTTATTCTGCTCTGCAGTAGTTATTTCCACTATTTTATCTTCCAGGTCACTTATCTGTTCTTCTGCCTCAGTTATTCTGCTATTGATCCCATCTAGAGTACTTTTAATTTCATTTATTGCATTGTTCATCATTGCTTGTTTCATCTTTATTTCTTCTAGGTCCTTGTTAACTGTTTCTTGCATTTTGTCCATTCTACTTCCAAGATTTCGGATCATCCGTACTATCATTATTCTGAATTCTTTTTCAGGTAGACTGCCTATTTCCTCTTCATTTGTTAGGTCTGGTGCATTTTTATCTTGCTCCTTCATCTGCTGTGTGTTTTTCTGTCTTCTCATTTTGCTTATCTTACTGTGTTTGGGGGTCTCCTTTTTGCAGGCTGCACGTTCGTAGTTCCCGTTGTTTTTGATGTCTGTCTCCAATGGCTAAGGTTGTTTCAGTGGGTTGTGTAGGCTTCCTGGTGGAGGGGACTAGTGCCTGTGTTGTGGTGGATGAGGCTGGATCTTGTCTCTTTAGTGGGCAGGTTCACGTCTGGTGGTGTGTTTTGGGGTGTCTGTGGCCTTATTATGATTTTAGGCAGCCTCTCTGCTATTGGGTGGGGCTGTGTTCCTGTTTTGCTAGTTGTTTGGCATAGGTTGTCTAGCACTGTGGCTTGCTGGTCGTTGAGTGAAGCTGGGTGCTGGTGTTATGATGGAGGTCTCTGGGAGATTTCCGCCGTTTAATATTATGTGGAGCTGGGAGGTCTCTTGTTGACCAGTGTCCTGAAGTTGGCTCTCCTACCTCAGAGGCAGAACCCTGACTCCTGGCTGGAGCACCAAGAGCCTTTCATCCACACGGCTTATACTGATGCTTGCCAGCAGGCCTTCATCTAGATCCTTCTGAGCTAATGAATGTTGATCCCAGTATTATAGAGTAAAATAGGGAAATCAGCCTGAGACGCTTGTCTGCTCACCCGCCGTGTCAGGAGGGGGCTGGGAGCTCAGTGATGCTTTTCTAAGGAATAGAGTATGGCAGAAGTAATGGTGTGTGATTTCCAAAGTTCTTTCAAAAGCCACTGCTGCTTCTCTCTTTCTCTCTCTCTCTCTCTCTCTCTGATAGCTTGTTCTGGGGAACTCCACTGCCATGTTGTGATGATACTCAAGCAGGGTGTGGAGAGCCCACATTGGGGAAGAAACTGAGGCCACCTGTTAAGGACTGACACCAACTTGTCAGCTACATGAGTGAGCCATCTTGAAAATATTGCTCCAACCTCAGACAAGCCTTCAAATGTTGCAGTCCTGGCTGACATCTTGATGACAATCTCATGAGAGAGTCCAAGTGAGAACCACTCAACTAAGCCACTGACAACTTCTGAGTCACAGAAACTGTGAGGATAATAATTGTCTATTATTGTTTTAAACCATCAAGTTTTGGAGTCATTTGTTACTCACCATAAATAACTAATACAGAGGGCATTTCTCTCTCCAATGCTGTTTCTTCAGGAAAGAAATGGCCTGATGTCAAGACCAAGACAAATAAAAATGTTCATACTTTGTGACCCAGCAACTCCCCTTATAAACATTTATCTTATAAAGATGTTTAAAATGTATCTTATAAAGATATTTAAAATGTAAAGATGCACAAACTTGCAAAATACTTGTATAAATGTGTTCATTGCAGCATCCTTTGTAATAGTGAAAACTGAAAGCAATTAACATTTCCATCAATAAAGTTCAATTAAATTGTGGAGTAAAGCTGAAAAATTCTATGTAAGCCTTAAAGAAATTGAATTAGTAGTAAAAAAATATATTTCTGAGTATAAAACTCCAAGTCCAGATGGTTTCACCAGTGAGTCTCCCAGCAATTTATGGAAGAAATACTTGAATCTTTATACAATCATGAGAAATTAAAAAATAAGTAAACACATTCCAACTTAAGCATAACCTGGATACCAAACCTGGCAGAAATATTAAAAGAACTGAAAATTATAAGCAAATTTCACTCTTGAACATAGATGCAATCATTTTCAAATAAATTTTAGAAAGAAAATCCAACGATTTATAGAAGGATATAAAACATGAGTAAGTTGGATAAAATGCAAAACTGATTCAACATTAGAAAAATCAGTCAAGGTAATTTACCTTATTAATAGGATAAGGAGAAAAAAATATATGATTATCCCAATTGATGTGGGAAAATCTTTTGATAAAATGCAACATTCATTTATAATTTTAAGGAAGAATCACTTAGCTGAATAGAAATAGAAAGGGTGCTTTCTTTTTATTATTATTATTACTATTTGAGAGTTTTACTAACAGGTGCTTGCAGTTTATTGACATTTTTGGAAAAAAATAAGAATCAAACATTTATTACAATTTAAAACTGAGTTATATTATATATGTAATATATCCAGAGAAAACTATAATTCAAAAAGATACATGCATCCCAATGTTCACAGCAGCACTATTTACAACAGCCAAGACATGGTAGGAATCTAAATGTCCGTCAACAGATGAATGGATATAGAAGATGTGGTATATTTATACAATGGAATACTACCCAGCTCTAAAAAAGAATGAAATAATGCCATTTGCAGCAACATGGATGGACCTAGAGATTGTCCTTCTAAGTGAAGTAAATCAGACCGTGAAAGAAAAATATAATATAATATCACTTATATGTGGAATCTAAAATATGATATAAATGAACTTATTTACAAAACAGAAACAGACTCACAGACATAGAAAACAAACTTATGGTTACCAAAGAAGAAAGGGGAGGGGTGTACATTAGGAGTTTGAGATTAGCAGATACATAGTACTATATATTTATAAAATAGAAAAAAAAATATATATAGTACATATATATTTGTACTATATGTACTACACAGTACTATATATTTATAAAATAGAGAAAAAACAAGGTCCTACTGTATAGCTCAGGGAACTCTATTCAATATCTTGTAATAAACTATAATGGAAAAGAATATATATATATATATATATATATATATACACACACACATATATACACACACATATCTATATATCTGAATGACTTTGCCATACACCAGAAACTACCACAACATTGTAAATCAGCTATACTTCAATTTAAAAAAGTAAATTAAAAAAAGATTAAAATGAGTTCTTAAAAATCTCAACTTGACCAGATATAAAACAATTTTAAAACCTCTAAAGATATACTGAAAAAAAACAGGCTTTAAAAAAACCCACGTTTGTCGTTAAGCAGAAAGAGACATCTTTAGATAAACATAAGAAAAGCCATAAGCTGCACATTGCAGATGGTTCTAGCTATCCAGGCAACAGGCAAAGAGCAAGCACTTAAGGTCTTCTCCCATTTTCGTTCATTCTTATTGCTGGAACTTCATACTCATTTCCTCTCCTCGGATGACTAAATCTGGTAACGGTAGAGATGGTAAGCCCCATTTACTCAGCCATGGCCTGCTCGGCCTCAGAAGCAGTCAAACTCTCAGTGGCTTTTGTCTCTTTGCCACCTTGTGGTAGTGGGTTTTCTGGGCGTCTTCTGTGGAATAGACGTTGAGGTGTCTGCTGACCTGGGGTCTCCTCTTCTTGATTTCCTTTATCTTCTTCATTGCTATCCTCTGTAGGCTGTCTTCTGCGAGAAGAGCCCCTGCAGAATCACCGTCAATAACCTGATACATGTCCTGTCTCACGGGTCTACCTTGTTCTCCTACACTCTAGTTCCCAGCACCCTCCTCCCTTCTCCCTGCACAGGACTACTGTGTGGGGTGCCCATAGGGTCTCTGTAAGGTGCCTGCGGTAGGGATGGTGCTGCTGGGCCCGGCCTTCAGGAGCCCTCTTCAATCCCTTTCTTTCCACTCTCACTCTTCTGAAAATTCTGCTGGTAATCATGTGGTGGACCCCTACCACACGTGTAGGGTCTATAAGCACTGTTTATGCTCTGCTACTGCCTTGCTCTGGAACTCCACCAGGACCTGTAACATCTGCTGCTTCTGCATCCTCTTCCCCTTCAACAACATCAAACTCCAGTCTCTCCACATCTTACACTGCAAAGGTAGTTCCTGGGATTTCCTTTCTGGCATTCTGGTGTGCAAAAACATCTTCCTGTTGATGAAACCATATCTGTTTCTTATATTGAGCTTTTTTTACTTTTCCCAAAACCCTCATTGTGATGACTTTCTTGGCGCCTCCTAGATGAGGCTGCTGGGGCCACTGCTCCCTTCACCCACTGCTCCCTTCACCCACTGCTCCAGGTGTGGGGTTTGGTATGGGCGTCACTGAGGGCCAGACTGTGCGGTGCTGGGTCTCGCCTGGCTGCTCATGGGTGTGGTGATGGTGACTGGGTCCAGCTGTAGCAGCTGTGGCTCCTCCAGAGTGTGATAGTAACTAAGATGGTGGTGGCAGTGGTGCAGCTCAGGACTCTCTGAACAGGACAGCCTTCCTGATGTGGTAGAGAAAAGCTATAAAATGGCAGAAAAGAAAATGATGCCTGATATAACAATTGCAGTCTGACATTGTAGTAGAGATCCTCCCAGTACATTAAGGTAAGAAAAATAAATGCAAGGTACAAAGATCATAAATGAAGAAATAAGACTGCCACGGTTCACTGGTGAAATTATTGTGTACCTAGAAAATCTGGAAAAATCTACAGTTAAACTATTAGCATTAATAAGAAACTTTAGGGCTTCCCTGGTGGCGCATTGGTTGAGAATCTGCCTGCCAATGCAGGGGACACGGGTTCGAGCCCTGGTCTGGGAAGATCGCACATGCCACGGAGCAACTAGGCCCGTGAGCCACAACTACTGAGCCTGCACATCTGGAGCCTGTGCTCTGCAACAAGAGAGGCCACGATAGTGAGAGGCCCGTGCACCACGATGAAGAGGGGCCCCTGCTTGCCGCAACTAGAGAAAGCCCTCTCACAGAAACGAAGACCCAGCACAGCCAAAAATAAATAAATAAATAAATTAATAATAAAAAAAAAGAAACTTTAGTACATTAGCTGGGTACAAAGCTAATATTTTTTTAAACAATGATATTCTTCTGTATCAGCCACTAAGAGAACATTTGTGAAACATCCTTTTTATTACAGCATCAAAAAATATCAAGTACCTAGGAATCCTGCTATCTTCCATCAAGCCAGATGTTAAAGAGTTTTGCAAAAATGTAAAACAATGTCAGCAATCCCTGTGCATTGAATCTTTGAATAAACACTGGGAGAATTAACATCTTTACAATATTGAGCCTTCTAATGAATGTGGTATATTTCTCCATCTATGTATCTTACTCAATGTCCTTCTATGAAGTTTCAGAGTTTTCCTTGTAGAAGTTTTGCCCTTCTTAAATATTTCCTATATACTTGATATTTTTTCAATGCTACACAGAATATTAAAAAGATATTTACTCAAGAATCAAGGTTTAATACAATTAGTAATTTTTCCTACTTATACAGGGCATTCTTAAAGGGAACTGGCTTTTTTTTTCAACTGTGGTACCTTGTGATGAATAATACAATGACTACTAGTGGAGTAGTGCCACTACCTTGATTCACGTTAAGTAGTTTTACCACCATTGCTTTTGTACTATTGGTGCAAATGTAAACTCAGTGAGAAAAAGCAAATCATGTCTTATAAAAAGTTTTGACTTCATGAACCCCTGAAAAGGTCTTAGAGCACCCTAGGAGTAGCAGACTGCCCTGCTGTAGAAAAATGCCTGCTCATGCGCACCAGGAAACACCTATAGGAATATTTGCAGAGAATTGTTTACAGTGGCCCCAAATTGGAGATAACCCCAAAGTCTTTCAACTGTATAATGAATAAATTATACTCATCAGTAGAATACTATATAGCATTGAAAATGAAATAGCTACAGCTACCTGAAACAGTATGCAATGATACCATGCCCAAGGCAGCTAAACTGGTGGCATCTGGAGGGCACATTAGAGATCTCAGAGGTTGTGAGGAGAGAGAGTGGCCTTTATTATCCTTAGATCCAAGCAAGAGCCAAGGTTCCAGAGGAATAGATTTTCATTTCCTCAGGCCTGGGAAGAAGTTGGGTATTTTTGTGGTTTTCGGAAAAGTGGGGGGAACTTAACCAGCAGAAGGCTGTGAACTGCTTGAAGAGAGGCTTTTTTTAAATTAATTTTTATTGGAGTATAGTTGATTTACAATGTTGTGTTAGTTTCTGCTGTACAGCAAAGTGAATCAGTTATATGTATACATATATCCACTCTTTTTAAGATTCCTTTCCCATATAGGTCATTACAGAGTATTGAGTAGAGTTCCCTGTACTATACAGTCGGTCCTTATTAGTTACCTATTTTATATTTGTAGTGAGTATATGTCAATCCCAATCTCCCTATTTATCCCAGATGTAGAAAACAAATTTATGGTTATCAAGGGAGAAAGGGGGATAAAGAGAGGCTTTAACTGCCTGCATTGTGCGATTCTAGAAAGGAGGATCTGCCTGATCCTGCTACTTCTAGTGGTCCAAGAAGGGAACTGCACAGGTGGAATTTCTCCAAGTACCTTCTGTTGGTAGACCTAAGAGCAGGGAAATATTCTTCTAGAAAATCAACAGAGGGGTGATAGTTGCCAGTCCAATCATCTCTTGTTCAGAAAAGCAAAAATCATTGTATGTTCTATCACCTGTCATTCTGACACCGCTAGAAGAAACGCAAACAACCTGCTCTATATGGGGCTGAAGGGATCACAAACCATAAAAAGGCAAAGCAAAATTACAAATCACTTAAGGGAACTCTGGAATCTTAAGGCGGAATGATTAAATAGGAGGTGTAGAGCAGGTGGTTCCCACTGAAGGAGGGCTGTTGGAAGAGCATATGAGAATATTAGTTTTAAAAGGTGGTGAGGACTCTCAAAAAAGATGCAGTTTCAGCACCAAGGGACTTTCAGAAGCTGAAAACAAAACAAAACCTCTATATTTAATAGATAAAATAGGTAAAACGAGAAACAAGATAGTTACAATTGAGAATCACATTGGAGATCTAGAAAATCAAGAGAAATGCCTCATAAAAGCAAGCCAAGGCACAAAACAAAACCAAAAAAGTAAAAGATAATCAAATTGGATAAAGATCCAAGAAACCTAATAAGCAAAGAATAGGATATCTGGATGGAAAGAGGGGGAACAAATGGAAAACACTGTTTCTCCTGAGTTCCAGATAGACTTGAAATTGAAGGTTGAAATGACATTTAAAAAAAACTAAGTGAGAACTGATGAAAATAAACACACACCTAGAAATATCCTAGTGAAATTCCTAAATTATGATATTGAATCTTCTCAAAGGGTAAAGACAAAAATATTGAAAGCTGTCAAACAGAAAGCAGGGGGAAGGGAGAAGAAGGGAACACACACGAAAGAGAATCAGACTAACCTTGGATTTCTCATCTGCAACGCTGCAATTAGAAGGCAGCAGAATTATATCAATAGCTATATTATAGACCACTAGGGCTCATCTTGGGAGAAAGGCTGTGCAAGATTATGACAATAATGAGAACAGAATTTTGGTGTAATAGAAGTGATCAGTGTAATTCTGACTGTTAGGAATGGGAAGGTAATCAACAAGATAATCAGAAAGCATAATAAAACATCACAATTAATGAGAGGAAAAGAGAATAAGCAGAAATTAAACCAAGGAAAATATAGTGGATATCTCTTTTTTAATTGAAGTACAGTTGATTTACAATATTATACTTGTTTCAGGTGTACAACACAGTGATTCAATATTTTTATAGATTATACTCCATTTAAAATTATAAAATACTGGTTATATTCCATGCACTATACAATATATCCTGTAGCTTACTTATTTTATGCATAGTAGTTTGTACCTCTTTATGCCCTACCCCTATCTTGGTCCTCCTCCCTTCCCTCTCCCCACTGGTAGCCACTAACTTGTTCTCTATATCCGTGAGTCTGTTTTTGTATTATATTCATTATTTGATTATTTTTTAGATTCTATATATAGGTGACACCATACAGTATTTGTCTTTCTCTGCCTGACTTACTTCAGTAAGCATATACCCTCCAGGTCCATCAGGGCTGTTGCAAATGGCAAATTTTCTTTTTTTTGTGGCTGAGTAATATTCCATTAGATAGATAGATAGATATACAGATCTAGATCTAAATCTAGATCTATCACATCTTCTTTATCCATTCCTTCAGTTGCTTCCATATCTTGGCTATTGTAAATAATGCTGCTATGAACATTGGGGTACATGTATCTTTTCGAATTAGTGTTTTTATTTTCTTCAGATATGTACCCAGGAGTGGAATTTCTGGATCATATGGTAGTTCTATTTTAGTTTTTTGAGGAATCTCAATACTGTTTTCCATGGTAGCTGAACCAACTTACATACCCAGCCATAGTGTACTAGGGTCCCCTTTTCTCCCCATCCTCATCAACATTTGTTACTTGTGGTCTTTTTAAAGATAGCCATTCTGACAGGTGTGAGGTGATATCTCATTGTGGTTTGGATTTGCATGTGCCTGATGATTAGCAAAGGTGAGCATCTTTTCATCTGCCTGTTTGGCCATCTATATATCTTCTTTGGAAAAATATCCATTCAGGTCTTCTCATACAGACTGTGTGTTTTGGAAACAAATTTTTTTTTTTTACTTAGTATTGATTAACTTGATGTTGATATGTTACACTTAAGCTAAAAAAACAAATTCTACTTATTCTTAGACAAAATTATTCTTCTCTATAGACTTTCTCCATAGACTTCTGTATACGCTATCCCATATAAAATTGAAAAAGAAGGTTATCTTGAACTCAGGGTGGTAATAACTTGTCTCAGTATATTTTCATCGGTTGCTTCCCATCTTAATTTAGATTGATATTGATTCAGGAAGATTTTATTTAGAAACATTTTCAAACATGATGATTAATCCATATGTTTTCACTTTCTTTTTTTTTTAAGTTTTCAATAGTATTTTTTTAACATCTTTGTTGGAGTATAATTGCTTTACAATGGTGTGTTAGTTTCTGCTTTATAACAAAGTGAATCAGTTATACATATACATATGTTCTCATATCTCTTCCCTCTTGTGTCTCCCTCCCTCCCACCCTCCCTATCCCACCCTCCCTATCCCACCCCTCTAGGTGCTCACAAAGCCCCGAGCTGATCTCCCTGTGCTATGCGGCTGCTTCCCACTAGCTATCTATTTTACGTTTGGTAGTGTATATACATCCATGCCACTCTCTCACTTTGTCACAGCTTACCCTTCCCCCTCCTCATATCCTCAAGTCCATTCTCTAGTAGGTCTGTGTCTTTATTCCCGTCTTGCCCCTAGGTTCTTCATGACCTTTTTTTTCTTTCTTTCTTAGATTCCATATATACGTGTTAGCATACGGTATTTGTTTTTCTCTTTCTGACTTACTTCACTCTGTATGACAGACTCTAGGTCCATCCACCTCACTACAAATAACTCAATTTCGTTTCTTTTTATGGCTGAGTAATATTCCATTGTATATATATATGGCACATCTTTATCCACTCATCTGTCGATGGACAATTTCTTACTGCCTTTAGAATTCTTTATTTATCTTTAACTTCTGCCATTTTAATTACGATATGTCTTGGGTTCATCTTGTTTGGAACTCTCTGTGGTTCCTGTATCTGGATATCTGTTTCCTTCCTCAGATTCAGGAACTTTTCAGCCATAATTTCATCAAATACATTTTCAACCCCTTTCTCTCTCTCTTTTCCTTCTGAGACACCTATAATGCAAATGTGAGTACATTTAATGTTCCAGAGATTCCTTAACCTATTCTCATTCTCTTCATTTGTTTTTCTTTTTGCTGCTCTGCTGGGTGACTTCCATTATTCTAACTTCCAGATCACTTATGCATTCTTCTGTATCTCCAGTCTGCTGTTTATTTCCTCCTAGTGTGTTTTTCATTTCAGGTATTGTATTTTTCAGCTCTGACTCATTCTTTTTCATATTTTCTAGTTCCCTGTTAAAATTATCACTGTGTTCATCTATTCTTTTCCTTAGTTCAATTAGCATTCTTATTATTAATGCTTTGAAATCTTTATCTGGTAAATTATTTATCTCTGTTTCATTAGTTGTTTTATCAGGGTCTTTTTCTTGTTCTCTCGTTTGGAACAAATTCCTCTGTGTTCTCATTTTGCTTAACTTTCTCTGTCTCTATTAAATTAGGTGAAACCATTATCTCTCCTTGTCTTGAAGGGGTGTCCTTATGTGGGAGCATCCCTATGTGGTCTATATGTGCACAGTGGCTTTAGTGGGAGAGCTGGATCTGAAGTGACCAAAGGTAACATCTTCACCCAGGGTGTGCTGGCAGTTATCACTTTGTTGGGAGGTGTGGCTGGAGATGGAGGGGCTAGAGTCAGAGTCAAGTGTGAGCCAGAGCATCTCCCTAGTGTGGAGCTGTGCTGAAGCCAGAGGTGCTTGAGTGGGTGCGCTGAGTGGGCTGGGACTCATGCTGGGGCAGTTATGAGAAACTGGCCAGATCCCTAAGCTGTTTCAGTCTCCTTCCTCCACCTCATCCCCAGAAGTAAGCAAGTATGTGTGCACTCTTCACAAGCAGAATGTAGGTTTCCTACAGCCCCTCCTGTAAGTCCCTGGTTTGCAAACAAGCCAAAGGGACTTACCTTCCTGGTGTCAGACCTGAGCGCTGGGGTGCCCATTATGTGCTTCAAACAACTCACTCATTAGGGAAAATCTCTCAGCCCATGTAATCCCCCTCCTTCCACTGTGGACACAGGTCCTGACCTGAGATATATATATATGACAGATAGATAGATAAACAGAATTAATATGCATATTAGTTCACACAATTATGGAGGCTGGGAAGTCCCACGATCTGTCATCTGCAAGCTGGAGACCCAGGAAATCCAGTGCTAAAATTCAGTCCAAGTATGAAGGCCTGAGAACCAGGGGAACCAATGTTGTAAATTGTAGTCAGAGGGCCAGAGAAGATGAGATGAGATGTCCAGTGAATTTGGACAAAAGAGGATGGATTCTTCCCTCCTCTGCCTGTTGTTCTATTCAGGCTCTCAACAGATTGGATAATGCCCCACACTGATTCAAACACTAATCTCATTCACAAACACCCTCACAGACACACCTAGAAGTAATGTTTAATCTGAGCACTCTATGGCCAATCAAATTGACACATAAAATTAATCATCGCAGCAGCCAAATCATAAATTTTTAAGCCCCTCTAAAAATAAGAAATATTAATAAAAACAGTGGAAGGTTTTAATACAATTCTTGTAAATCTGACAAATCAAGTAGAGAAAAAGTAACAAGGATAAAAAGGATAAAACCCTAGCAATATAACAACTAACTGAAAGTAAGGTACAATTTTGTGTTTATGATTTCAGATACAATTGTTACTTTCTTAAATAATGACTACATTTAAATTATAAATAGGAAATAATTGGAAAGAAAATATTATGTATCAAAACTTATCCAATAGGGCTAAACCTACTCACAGAAATTTTAATGGTCTTAAATTTCCCCTTTTATTATTAATTAAATTAAAAATAAATCAACTAAGTACTCAACTAATAAAATTAGAGGATATGATAACAAAATAAACCAAAAATGTGTAGAAAAATAATTAATAAATATACATGTTTAAATTAATGTAACGGAAAACAACAACAAAAAATTAGGAGAGTAAACAAAGGCAAAAGCTATTTTCTGAGAAAAAAATTATAGAAGAATCCCTGCATAGTTGATAAAGACAAAAGAGAAAAAGCAAAAGTACACAATACTGGGGGAAAAAGAGGGATATAAATAACCACAAATATGCAATATATACAATAAATGAATATTATGTGCGACATAGTTGAAACTTTAAAGGAAACTAATTTTTCTAGACAAATAGCACCTCCAAAATTGGCCCAAAGAAAGAAAGAAAATCTGGACAGACGATAACTGTCTAAGACATTGGAAAGATAGCTAAAGATGTACCATTATAATTGACCTCATATTCAGATATGTTTATAGGCAAGTTCTATCTAACCCTTAAAAAATTGATCATTTCTATGTTAGTTAAAATATTCCAGACCATTGAAAAAGTGGAAAGCTATCTAACTTATTTCATGAATAATAAAGCTGGTTGAACTTAATAGCAAAATCTCACATAGTGCAAAATATTAAAATATTGACTAATTTTACCATAAAGAAAGATATAAAGGTTATAAACATAATAATAGCAAATAAGATATCTCAATGATACGAAAAGATTCAGTATAGCAAAACCAAGTAGGGACTATTCCAGCTATTCCAGGAATATTAATATAGGTTCCACATCAAGAAATCTATTAATTTATAACTTCAACCAATCAGAAGAGAAAAACCAAGTGGTTATAACAAGAGATTTTGAAAAGGCATTTGATAAATATTCACATCTATTCCTAATTAAAGTGCTCAGTAAAATAGGAATAAAAGAACTCAACCGAGTGTAATAAAGAATATTTTCCTGAAAGCAATAGCAAATTAGTAGTTATCTTATTGGATCTGGGGGAGGGAAAGAAATAGTCTAGAGAAGGAGCAGGTAGAGCCAACAATATTGCAGCCAACATGTTGCAGTTCTTAAGTGGGTGGTGGGTTCACAGGTATTCATTTCATTATTATGCTTTTACATATATGTCATGCATTTCACATATTATTTTCTACATAATAAGGATATCTAAAACAATAATGAACTTTATACTAAACAGTGAAATTTTAAGCTTTTTCCATTAAAATCAGGAACAGGCAGGACTATCACCAAGATTAAGTATTATTTGGGAGAGTCTAGCTAATGTCCCCCAAATTAATTAATCCATATAAAAAGTAGAAGAGCCAAAATTATCTTTATTTGAAATTGTGATGCTCTTATAGCTTGAAGGTTCAAGGGACCCTATTAAAAAAATAAAAACTTCTATAATTGATAACCTGGTATGGTGATAGATAAAAGATAAATATATAAAACTCACTTTCTTTTTTTGTATTCAAAAATAATCAGTGAAAAATAAAAATGGAAAGAAAATCCCATTTCCAAAAGGGACAAAAACTGTAAAATATTGAGGAATACAATTTATAAGAAAAGCGTAGAAACTTTAAAATACTAAACTCCAATGGCCATATAGGGAAACAGAAAAAGATGGAATATTTAACCATACAAAAAAATTTTTTTTAGTTCATGGCAAAAGACATCATAAGAAAATTGAAAAGAAAATAATATAGGGAAAATATTTAAAATTATATATTTAAGAGATAATACCTTTAATATACAAAGAGATCTTACAAATTGGTAAGACAGACCAACAGCCCAGGAGGCAAATGGGCAAATGATAGCAACTGATAATTCACAGAAGAGAAAATCCAAATGGCCAATAAACTTTCAATCTCATTGTGTTATGGAAATGCAAATTAAAGCAGGTATCAAATACCACTTCTACCCATTAGATCCGCAAAATATAAATTTAAAGAATATTGATTCCAAATAAACTGCCTGATTCAAATCTCAAGTTACTGCGTAAACATTGGCAAGTTACTTTCAGCCTCTTTGTGCCTAAGTATCTTCATCTTTAAAATAAGGGTAGTAATCAAACCTCACAGGGCTGTTGTGAGAAAGAAATGAGCATTTAGATCAAGTAAAGCTTAGAACAGAGCCTTGCACAGAATAAGCAGCCAACGTCAGCTCTCATTATTACTATTGTAACAAGTGGGCAAGTGGAGCAATGAGCCCTTAATTCATTGCTGGTGGGGCTATGAATTTCTACTAGCATTTTAGAAAGTCAACTGGCAATATATTTTAAAACTTGTAAATATACTTACATGGGCTGTGAGGGCAGGGGTTATCTGGAAAGGGACACAAAGGAAATTTCTGGAATGATGATAATGTTCTATATTTTGATAGAAATTTGGATTACACTAGTGCTTACAGTTATCAAACCTCCAAGGTATACTTAAGATTTGAGCATTTTATTACATGTGAATTTTACATAAAACTATAAACAAATATAGAACTCAAGGATATGCTCGCTGAAGTATTTAGAAGGATATGGACAGACGTTTGAAATTTACTTTGAAATGTATCAAAAAGTAAGTTGGTGTTATGGGTTGAATTTTGTCCCACCAAAATTCAGGTATTGAAGTCCTAACCTCCAGCACCTCAAAATGTACCCTTATTTGAAGATAGTGTCTTTACAGAGGTAACCAAATTAAAATGAGGTCAGTAGGTAACCAAATTAAAATGAGGTCGGTCATTCGGATGGGTCCTGATCCAATATGACTGATGTCTTTAAAAGAGGCGGGGCAGGGGTAGGGAGGATTTGTACGTGGAAACAGACCTGCACTGAGGGAAGGCAATGTGAAGAGATACAGAGAGAAGATGGCCAAGGAGAGAGGTCTGGAACAGATTTTTCTCTCAGAGGAACCAACTCTGCCAACACCTTGATTTTAGACTTCCAGCTTCCAGAACTGTGAGACAATAAATTTCTGTTGTTTAAGCTACCCCATCTGTGGTACTTTATTAGCACAGGCCTGGGATACAATTTGTTTGATGGATGGTTAGAGGCTTGGATAAATAGACAGATACATAATAAAATAAGTACAGTAAAATGTTAATGATAGGTGGAATCGAGGTGCTGAATTTATGAATGTTCACTGTAAAATTATGTCAAGTTTGCTGCATGTTTGAAAATTTTTAAATGTTAGGAGGAAAAAAAGAGCATTATAAAAATATTCACTTAGAACAAGGATAAGTCAACTCCGTTTCAAATAGTAGTTCCATTCCTAGAAGTTCCATGACTAGATAATTCCACAGAAAAGATCAAATCGCTTTAGATGAGCAATTACCACAGTAACAATGGCATTTAAAACACACATACAGCTGATTCACTTTGTTATAAAGCAGAAACGAACACACCATTGTAAAGCAATTATACTCCAATAAAGATGTTAAAAATAAATAAATAAATAAAAAAGAGTGGCAAAAAAAATACCACACACACACACACACACACACACACACACACACATACACATCCCTACATGTGGACTCAGAAATTCCACCTTGGGGACTCTTATAAAAATAAAATGCCCATATATAAGTATATATTTACTTATTTCACTATAAATGGTGGTCCATCTGTGCAATACTATGTTGCTGTTATTTAAATGAGGTAAATCTATATTGTTTTCCACTTTTAGCCTTTTCTGCCTTATGCTGCAGGGATGAAATGTGCTCATCCCCTTCTCCTGACAGCTGAACAACAATGGGAATAAAAACTGAGCTGGAGTGTAAGCCTAGTGAAGAAACTGGTATTTGTTCATTGAGAATCTGGGTCTCAGGGGCCCAG
Source organism: Monodon monoceros (assembly GCF_005190385.1). Classification (NCBI taxonomy): domain Eukaryota; kingdom Metazoa; phylum Chordata; class Mammalia; order Artiodactyla; family Monodontidae; genus Monodon; species Monodon monoceros. The sequence goes on along the minus strand of NW_021703784.1, from coordinate 18,374,503 downwards.
CAGAATGAGAAACAGCAGGTGGGTAAGTGAGTACACAGATTCTAGAGCCAGAATAACCTGGGTTTGGAAATTTTGGATGTTCTATTGCCTGTGAGGTTGGGCAGATGCCTCACCCTATATAAAAGATGTCTGTTGTAAAATGGAAAAACTGTAAAATGGGAATAATGATATTTTCCTCCTAGGTTTGATGAGAGGAGTAAATGCAGTGATGTGTGTAAGATACATACCACAGATACTCAAGAGTGACAGCTGTCATTATCGACATCCCCATGTACGTATCCACTCATAGCAGGGGCGCAGCAACGGTGACCATAGTCATCATGATTGCAGTGTTTTCTCAGTCTTCCCTGAAGATGAAAAGAGAGCAAGAAACTTGCTTCTGCCCTCCTTGCTCTATTCTCCACAACCCCAGACGCTCCTTCTTTTATTATCTCTGCATGTCGCTGAAGAATGTGGTCCTTAGACAACTTGAGTGGCAGGAAGCCAAGGGAAGAACCATCACAACAGTGTCCTGGTAATAACTGTCTTGATTCACTTATGCAAATGGACCAAGTGTGCCCTGTGCCAATGAACACATCAGGATTTGCAGACTAAGTTTAGGGATCTGGTCCAGGGCTAAGTTCTGATTGGTGTGTGTGTGTGTGTGTGTGTGTGTGTGTGTGTGTGTGTATGTAAGAGAGAGAGACAAACAGAGACAGAAACAGACGCAAAGAGCGAGAGAAGGCTGGCTTGTTTCACATAGCAGCACAGTGAAAAAGGAGGCAATATCATGATATTTGAAATATTATTCAAGAAAATCGGAAAATGATGACTCCCATGTTCATGCAGCTCAGTCCTGGGGATATTTAGATGGAATATGATCTGTTGTGATAAGCTGTATGGCTGATAAGTCTCCCACCCCTATCATATAGGCTGAGTCTGGTGAGATGATTTAGGCAGCAGGGGACGTACAGGTGGATCAGAAGATTGTAGAACCTGTCAGTCAGAGAGGTGATTTGCAACCCCATCCCTACAGGACAAATTACCCCTAACCATCCCAGGTGGAAAGAAAGACTCCTGTGTTTTAAAGACCCTTGAAACCCCTCCCATCCTGCCGGCCACGCTGCCTCTTTCAAAAGAAATCTCCTAACTTTCTTGCTCACATGCTCACGGTCTTCATAGTCAAGAAACCCTTCCCCTGAATTTCACTGGCAGTTTTCCTGCTCTGTTAGACCCTCTTTCCTCGACAGATACAGAGTACAGGACATCACTCTTCTTTAAATAAACCACCCATCACAAAGTGCGGGATGTCTTTTCTTCTTCCACAAGAAAGTCCCAACCTGAGGGCCACCTAACAGCTCTGCCCTGGTCCTGAGCAAGCCTCTGCCTTCTGTCTCTGGCTCCAGCATCTTTCAACCCGGCTAACCGCTCAGAGATGATAGCGAAAGGGACAGCAGGCAGCTTCTCTGGGGAGGTGCCTCCTATTCACTGGCACTGTGAGCTCTGACCCTCCTGGTATCCATACCAGCCTTGGTCTTTGAGACTTAGCTCATGCTTTATCTCAACTGGCTTCCTGAACACCCCAAAACCGACCTATCACCTGCCTTTTCTTTATAGCCCTGTACTCATCACCTATCGCCCTCAAGTCTACGTTCCTGCCCAGACTAGTAACCCTGAACTAGTAACCACTAGTGGCTCTGGTGGGTGGTCACTGAGAACATCCCTCTTCTTGAAGGTTGGCCAGTCTCTTTCGGCTTAGCCACTTCCCCCGCCATTACCTAAAGCTGGAAGCTGAAGTTAGTTTCCTTCTATCTCCCTTGGTGAAATTGCTCCACGGCTCCACAGTTCAAGACTGCTGCCCTGGGCTGGCCCTTCCCATTATGTCGATTGCATAACAAGTGCCTTTGTTTCTGGCTGAGTATCGACATAACTCAGAAGTCACAACGCTCCCTTTGTCCTCCCCTTTCCAGCGCGTCGCAGCCGTTCCACACCACACCACCTTGAAAAACAAATCAGCAGGAGCTCGCTGGAAACTGACGTGTGATGCCTGAGAAACTCGCTCCAGATGCTAAAGAGATGCCCATTATTGGCACCTTCTCTTGACTCTCAAAATTGCTTGAGGGCCCCGTTGCTTTGTCAGCCACACAAGTAATGAGCTGTTAAGCCTCACCTACCTCAGCCAGTTGCACAGTCATTTCTGGACTCACTTAAGTTTCCCTAGAATTATAGATTCCCAAGAAAGGCAGTGAGTGACCTGAAGAGGTCATTGAGTCCATCCCCCAGCTTCCAGGCTAACCAAATTACCCATCCACTGTCCAAGACAAAGGGGTGTCTATTATCCCTTCAATCCTCATAAGGTCCCCAGTGAAGGAGGTGTTCCATTCTCATTACACAGATGAAAAAAAAAAGGCTTGGAGGGAACACAGGGCTGGTAAGTGGTAGCACTGGCCAGGAATCCAGACTTAGGGTTCTTTTCACTCCTCCAGACTGGCTCTGTAGACTTAGAGAAAACAGCTCTTCCCCTCCTCTGCTTCTCAGCTACCGCTGACAAAGAGGAATAGGGCTTGAATGGGGGTGGTGTGGTGGGGGGGTTTGTCACAGAGGCAACCAGAGTCCCAAGTCCTAACTCTGGAGAAGCGCTCCTTGTAGCACGGGGGCCGCAGCAGGTGTGATGGCAAGCAGGACTGCCAGATGAGTGTGCCATGTGCCAAGCGGAGCTAGCACAGGCCCTGAAAGCCAGGGCTTTTCTCTCAGTATCCCAGGACAGGGGAAATAGGATAGAGGCACATGGGAAATGCAGACTCAGAGGTCTCCAGCCTAAGCTGCAGCTGCCCTGTTGAGGGCTTCCAGACAGAGAGGCAGCCAGCCTGTGGAGCCTAGAACCACAGGTTGAAGAGTTCAGGGCTCCCTTGCTGAAGGTGCTGGCTTCTCCCAGGTCTGTATTCCTCCTTTGCTTGCCTCCCTGTGAGATGAGTCTCCCTGAGTTTGGACAGCAGGTCCCCCTCTCTGAGCTGGAAGACAGCAGGTAAACGCCCCATTTTGATTCCCAGTTCCCAAACATCACTGCCAATGCCTTGTGGAACATTTGGGTTTTGGGGGGTTGGTTTGGTTGTGACTTAGTTCATCCTGTTATAACAAAATATCACAGACCAGGTAGTTTATCAATAACTGAAACTTATTTCTCACGGTTCTAGAGGCTACAAGTCTAAGAACATAGTGCCAGGATGCTTGGCTTCTGGTGAGAACTCTCTTCCAGGTTGCAAACAAACAATTTCTCCTTACAGCCTCATGTGACAGAAAGAGAGAGAAAAAGCAAGTTCTCTCCTGACTCTTATAAGGGCACTAATCCCATTCATGAGGGCTCTACCCTCATAACTTCATCTAATCCTAATTAGCTCCCAAAGTCCCCACCGCCTAATACCATTGAGTGGTGGGATTTCAACCTATGAATTGAGGGAGACACCAACATTTAGTCCATAACAGGCTGGAAGGTTTTTTCCTTTCCTTTTTTGGTTTCCATTAGCAACAAGAGCCGCTCCCATGGCCAGGCTCTTGTTGCATTTGGAGACATAAATGCTAAAAAAGCATGAGGAGGAGGGTGCAGGTAGTGTCTCCAGCCTTTCCACCCTCCCACCTACTCACCAAAGTGTGGCTTAGTCTGTGGCTTGGGAAGAACATGAAACCAGGTCAGTGAGGGCTCCCAGGGCCTGAGTAAGAGAAGGCAGGAGTGGCAGGGGTGGTGGAGACCTGGGCAGGGTCAGGAATGGGAGAGAGGAAGAAGGGGAGAAAGAGGAAGCTAGAGGAAAGAGTGGGGGAGGGAAGAGAGGAAATGGAAAAAGAGAAGACGGGGGAAAAGCAATAAGGTAAGGAAGAAATGAGGGGGAGAGAAGGGCAGGGAGATGATAACAGTGCTTGCTATGTGAGCCCCATTGGTTTCAGGGCCAGACTGTGCAAGTTTCCAGCTGACAGTGGTTTTCCTGGGAGTGATCCAGGCTGAGCCACAGAAAATAGAATCTGTTCTAATAGTAATGATAATATTAATAAATAAAACTAACGTCGAGGATAATTAGGGTCGAAAGGAAAGCTCACTGTCGTGAGAGACAAGCAAATCCACTGCCCATTTGACTTCAACAGGTGTCTAGAGGGGGATTTTAAATGCTTTAGAAATAGTATTTTTGAGCCAGAAAGAAGCTTGGGTGTCTCAGGGGCTGTCTGACTCCCTCATTTTATAGATAAGGTTTAGAGATCAAGTGATTTTTCTCAACACCGCTCAGCAAGTTAATAACTCATTCTGACTCAGGGTGGTCTGGACACCAGTTTGAGAAGTGGCTGCATAGAGCCAAGAGTCTGGAACTCTGGAGCCAGACAGCTCTGAGCTCTAATCCCAGCTCTGCCCTTGCTCCAGAAAGAGAGGCTTGTTCTTTTAGTGACTTCTTTATGCTAAGGGTTTTGTTTCTTTTCATTTTTTTTTAATTGAAGTATAGTTGATTTACAGTGCTGTGTTAGTTTCAAGTGTACAGCAAAGTGATTCAGTTATACGTATACACATTTCAGATTCTTTTCCATTCAAGGTTATTACAAGATATTGGGTATAATTCCCTATGCTATACAATAGTTCCTTGTTTATCTACTTCATATATAGTAGTGTGTATCTGTTAATCCCAAACTTCTAATTTATCCTTCCCCCTCTTTCCCCTTTGATAACCATAAGTTTGTTTTCAAAATCTGTGAGTCTATTTCTGTTTTCTAAGAAATAAGTTCATTTGTATCACTTTTTTTAGATTCCACATATAAGTGATATCATCTTTTTCTCTGTCTGACTTACTTCACTTAGTATGATAATCTCTAGGTCCATCCATGTTGCTGCAAATGGCATTACTTCATGCTTTTTTATGGCTGAATAATATTCCATGTGTATATATACCACATCTTCTTTATCTATTCATCTATTTTTATTTTTTATTTTTTGCAGCCAAGAGGAGGTTATTCACAAGGCAGCCAAGCGAGGAAGTGACGTGAGAATAGGTCTCAAATCCGTCTCCCCAAAGGGGGTTGGGGTACCTATGGGATAAAGAATAAAGAAGCAGGGCAGTATGAGGCACGGGGAGCATGAGGAAAGGTGATTGGGAAAAGCTGTGCTCATCATTGTTCTGAGCTGGCGTAACTAGGCTACGGGGCTCAGCACATTCTCAGGCTGGAGTTTTCGGCCCTCTGATGGCAGGAGGTCAAAAGGCACTTGCCCAGGTGGAAGATCGGTGGTTCTCTCCAGTCTTAACCAGCTCAGCCTAACTAGACAGCTGATTCCAAGTTCCTGGACAATACCGGGGCAAACATCTTATTGTTTATGCTACATGTTACTTGGAGGACGTGCAAGTGTTCAAGCTACCTTGAGGAGTGAAGACAGGATTTGACTAATCCTTACACGTGGTTTCACCTCCAGGCCAGCAGAAGAGACCTGTAGGCTGAGTCTGGCTCCTGGCACCTGGAGTTGGAGGCAGATGGTTTAAAAACGGGCTCTCCCACCCTCTGTGTGATCTTAAGTAGATAGACTATTGAACCTTCCTGTATCTGTTTCTCCACCAGTAGCATGGGGACACTCAGAGTCCCTCTCTTGGGGGCTGTTATGGGGTTTAAGTGAGATAGATATAGATGCATGTACAGGCACATGGGAGACACCCAGTGTATGTTACCTTCATGCTTATTTTTATTAGGAGACCAGTATTGTTAGATTTCTGGTTTGGACAACAAATTAGATAGGTGGTCATTACCCCTGTGTGTCACTGAAAGGGGGACATCTGTAGTGTTAAGTTTAAGTGGATTCTTCTCTTGCCCACCATTGGTAGGTTAAAAATCAACAATAGTTTAGTTTGCTTCATGTTTATGTCAGTATAGCCTTTTGTCCTCTGGAGCTCAACTTCCTTCTCTTCCTCTCCCTCCTCCCTTCCAACAGTGCCTAATGCCTAGTAAGTACAATATGCCTCGAGGTGTTTCTAAGCTCTCAGTCACACAATCAACAGAAGCCTCTCCAATATAGACTAGCTGCTCTCTGCATTGAATCCCCTATTACCTTCCTTCTTGGTTTATTGCCTCATTTTGCTCGATTATTTCCATAAATAGCTTAAGGTATAGCACAGGAGGTCAATTTTTCAAATTTCTTTGTGTACGAAATATCTTATTCGGCCTCCATATCCATTCATCTATTGATGGACATTTAAGTTGCTTCCATGTCTTCAGTATTATAAACAGTGCTGCTATGAACATTGGGGTACATGTATCTCTCTGAGTTGGAGTTTTCTTCTTTTCCAGATATAGTGGGATTACAGGATCGTATGGTAGCTCTATTTTTAGTTTTTTAAGGGGCCTCCATACCGTTCTCTGTAGTGGCTGCACCAACGTAAGGTAAGTGTTTTGAGAACTGCTGCAATGGAAGAACAGATCGTTTCTCCCTTGAGTGCTGCAGGGTTCAGTGGTAGCCTCCCCACATGGTGCTGGAGGCGCCATGAGAACGCGAATTCTCTGCATCAGCCCAAGATCTCAAGAAGACACAGCTCAGAGAGCCTGGCTCTCACTGTGAGGGAAAATGTTTTATCCAGTATTCCACTCCACACAGCAGGGACTTGAAATCTTTGCCCAAATTACGTGCCGGTGTTTTCCGTCTCTTCGCCCACCCCAGGCTCAAGCTCCTCCCTCCCCACCCATTCAGCTCTCTGCATAGGCCTGCACTATGCCCTATGGCAGCCACCAGCTAACATGGCTGTTTAAATTTAAATTCACTAACATGAAAGAAAAGTTAAAAGTCAGCTCCCTGTACTGGTCACACTTCAAGTGTGGTGTGTAGCCTATTGGACAGCCCAGCGTAGAACGTTTCCACCACGGCAGAAAAGATCATTGACATTGATAGTCAAAGGTCCACTTCTGTAGTTCTGTTGTTCTTATGTATGTTGTCTTTTGCTGTTTCTATTAAAAATTGCTGTAAGCCCAGCCGTTGGGTGGTTTACAGATTCCTGGACTTGGTTTGTGTCCCTGATTCACACCCCTCGCTTCCCGCTGCCTGCCTGTTGAAGGCGGAGGAGAAGATGTGTGTCCCTGCAGAGCAGAGAAGCCACTGTGCCCCCTTCTGGTAGCAGATGAGTCAACAGGGGTCACTCCATGCTACCTGCAGGGGCTGACTGGTTGGTCTCTTTCTTTCTTCACCCTCATCCCTGACTTTCTCTGTTACTCCCTAGGTTAAATGGCTTCAACAGTTCCTCAGACTCCAAGGTCCTGCTGGGTTGAGCCGAGCACGGAGGATCAATCACCAAATCCCCACTGGCTCATCCCTCCTCCCATTTGTAGTTTCCCTCTCCTCACCATGACCTCAATTTCCAATCCAATCTATGCGCTAACAACAAGAAAACCATGGCGACCTGCAAATTGGAACCCAAAGAGAAAAGGCCAGACTCCTGTTTCTGGGCAATTATTGACTTCTCCTAGAAAGAAGGAGAAGGAGTGACAGGAAGGGGGAAAGAGCTACTTTTTTCTTCCCCAGCAAGTGCTGTTTATTTTGCCAACTGAGTGAAAAGAAAGAAGACTAGTAGAAGATCATCCTTACCAAGTTCCTAAACCATAAAGAAGGCTCATCTGTCTTTACTTCTTCAGTTTCTTGGTTCCCAACTAAAACCCCTCCTATTAGCTCATATGTTTCATTCATTCATCCACTTGCTGATTTTTCTTAACCAGACCTGCACATCAGAATCACCTGGAGAGGTTTTTTCAAAACACACAAACTCAAACTATAGGCAAACACACTGAATCTGAGTTATTAGAGGATGGGGAGGGGGATGGAGGAGATTGGAGGGCGGAAGGGGCTCGTATATTTTGCAAAACATTCCCAGGTTATTCTGTTGCTCAATTGAGAGAAAATATTTACAAACAATGCAACCAACAAGGGCTTAATTTACAAAATATACTAACAGCTCATACAACTCACAAAAAACAAACAACAACAAAAAACAACCCATTCAAAAAATGGTGGAAGACCTAAATAGACATTTCTCCAAAGAAGACATACAGATGGGCAATAGGCACATAAAAAGATTCTCAACATCACTAATTATTAGAGAAATGCAAATCAAAACAGCAGTGAGGTACCACCTCACACTGGTCAGAATGGCCATCATTAAAAAGTCTACAAATAACAAAGGCTGGAGAGGGTGTGGAGAAAGGGGAACCCTCATGCACTGTTGGTGGGAATCTAAGTTGGTGCAGCCACTGTGGAAAACAATATGGAGGTTCCTCAGAAAACTAAAAATAGAATTACCATATGATCCAGCAATCCCACTCCTGGGCATATATCCAGACAAAACTATAATTCAAAAAGACACATGCACCCCAATGTTTATAGCAGCACTGTTTATAATAGCCAAGACACAAAAACAACCTAAATGTCTGTCAACAGATGAAAGGATAAAGAAGATGTGGTACATATATACAATGGAATACTACTCAGCCATAAAAAAGAATGAAATAACGCCATTTGCAACAACATGGATGCAACTAGAGATTATGATACTAAGTGAAGTAAGGCAGATGGAGAAAGACAAATACCATACAATATCACTTATATGTGGAATATAAAATATGACACAAATGAACCTATCTATGAAACAGAAACAGAATCAGGGACATAGAGAACAGACTGGTGGTTGCCAAGGGGGAGGGGGAGGGGGAGGAGGGAGGGTTGGAGTGGGAGGTGGGGTTAGCAGATGTAGGCTTTTATATATGGAATGGATAAACAGCAAGGTCCTACTGTATAGCACAGAAAATTATATTCAATATCCTATGATAAACCATAATGGAAAGGAATATTAAAAAAAGATTGTATATGTATAACTGAATCACTTTGCTGTACAGCAGAAATTAACACAACATTGTAAATCAACTATACTTCAATAAAAAAAATAAAACTGAAAGAAATTTTGTGTCTCAGTTTGTACATCTATGAAATGGGAATACAGTTACTTATCTGGCAGGATTATTGTGAAGCTAAATGAGATGGGTAGTAATGTGCTGAGACAGTACCTGAATATATTGTTTTCATGTAAAAACTCACCATCTACTAAATGCCCAGCCACTTGATCAAAAATGTCAGCCATCACTGCTGTTATAGGCTGCTCGATAGCAACCTGGTCATCCTGCTTTGTCCTAAGCCCCCAGCCCCTGCAGAGCCCATGTCGCATCAACCGTGGAGGGGAACTGATGTGGTGAAGGACCTGGGGTCACACAGACCCAGAGTAAGTCTGAGCTCCGTCCTCTCCCATCTGTGGATTTGCTGCAGCAAATCCTGCCTTCTAAGACATTTGGCTCTCCCTCTGGTGAAAGGGGGGGTGGGGGTCAGTCTTTCTCAAAAGCTCGTTTTACGGATTAAATGATTATATATGCAAAGTGCCTGGCACAGAGTAGGTTCTTAATAAATAGCCTCAGACCACAATGGACCTAGGGTGGGGACACTGAAGGGAGCAAGGGAGGGGCTCAGGGGGGACAGGGGAGGAGGGGAGCTGGAGGCTAGGCTGAGCCCAGCGGTTTCTCCACTCACACTCTGAGACATCACCTTGCGGAGAGGTCTCTGGACATCAGGAGCCTGACAAAGGACCCTCCTCCCAATGGAAATTGTACCAGGGAGTGTGAGAGAGAGAGCGAAAGACACAAGTACTATCGCCATCAGCAACCAGGTGCTGGACACAGCTAAGGCCTAGCGCCTTAATTGGGGATTAGAGGCTGAACTTTACCAAAGCACTGCCTCGGTGCCTTCATTAAAAGCTGGAAAATTCTCCATGCAGGTGCGATGACCTTTTGTGAAGTGACCTAGAGAGTGGCTGGGCCCGGAGGAGCATCGTGCCCTTGGCCAGACACTGCGGTCCTCTCCCCACCTGCTCCTTCTCCTGCCCAGCACGACATGAGTTCACCTTCCCCCTCCCACCCTCCTGCAGTGCCTACCTCCTACCCCACGTGATGGAGCAGGGAAACAGGCTGACCAAAGACTTGTGCTTACTTGTAGGGTATCGCTGAGCAATCCTGGTGTCCCCATATTACTTTTCTTCCCAGAAAAGAAGAAGAGTCTGAACTTGGTCTGAACTTAAAACTCAAAACCTAGATGTTTCTCTTTAAAATGCAGGTAATAATGACCTGACAACTCTGTTTCACATGATCCAGGTGGTAAAGTCCGTTAACACACAGACCATATGATCCTCTCAATGATCCAGTAAGCGAGCAGGGACAGGAGATGATCTTCATTGTTTCAGAGGCAGAATTGGAGTCTGGAGGTGGGGCAGTTCCACAAGCAGACCCGATCCAGGCCTTCTGATGCTTGGTCTTTCCCACCAACCTAGCAGGGATGTGTTTCCCGCCAGGTGGGACCTGGAGTGGCTGACGGCCTTGGACGGCAGTTGAGTTGGGGAGGAGGTGCTGCAGAGCGGAAGGCGAGTGAGGACAGAGGACTTGAGGGCACGTTTTGCAGTCGAAGGGTGTTTAGGAGAGAAGATCTGGGAGAGGGACATGAGGCCAAGAATTTTCAAAGAACACGTCAGAATTCAGGACCTACTGGGAAAAGTAGACACTTCTGTTCTGAAGCCTTTCAAGGAAGGATAACTGCTTCTCACCTGCTGGGCCTGGTGGATGGCAGGAGCTGGACAAAATGACCTCTGTAGGTCCTGTTGACCGGTCATCCAATGGCATTTACCTCTGACCAGGTAGCATGCCATCTGGTCCTCTAGGTTCTGGAAAGGGAGTAACCAATCAGCAGACAGTCATGGATGGAGACGCACTTTGCTGAGAGCACCATGGAAACCGCAAAGAAGCATGAGTCCTGTTCTGATTCCTAGAGCTTACAGCCTAAATGGAGAGTCAAGACAGACAGATATCTAACGATAAATCGTGGTAACAAGATCATCTTCAATTTTCTTGTGACTTTATGTAATTTCAAAGCATTTTAGTACTTGATATTATGATCTTTATATTTGTCTGTATATAAAGCATTTAGCCCAATGTGCCCTGGAAAGCATAAATGTGAAGTTATTGCTATTATTATTATTACTGTTTAGATTATTTTACACTGAACTACAAGCTAATTGAGGGGGAAGCTACATTTTATTCACCTTTTTGTTCTCTGCACCTAGTCCTGCATGTTTTGAACTAAATACAGAATAAATGTTTGTAGATGGTCATCGAATGAAGGTCATTTAAACCTCACAAAAATCTCTGGGGGGATTTTCTTTCCTCTAAAGACAAGGAATCTGAGACCCAGGTAGGGAAGGTGACACAGTTAGTGACAGAGCTGAGGCCAGAAGACATTCTATGCCAAGTGTACAAGTAGGACCTGGGAACTCTGCCCTGATGTGATCAAGGAGGGCTTCATGGAAGAGGTGTCACTTTCATAGGCTTTTTTGCAATGAATGAGCTTCAAAGAGACATATAAGGAAAAGATATCAATAACAGGGAACTTCACAAATGAACTCCTGGAGGAGGAAGGAGTGCTCTGCAGGGAAGTGCTTAGAGAACAAAAGGTCAAATGTGGCAGGTGGAGACTAAGCCTGCAGGGGCCTTGAGTGTCAGGCTGAAGGCTGATGCTTAATCCTGAAGCCCATTAGGGCTGGGGTGCCACCTAGACCACCTTTCACCCAAAGACACCAACTCTGGGCCTGTGTCCATCCAACGTGGGGGCTGTGTTGGCCGCTAGGTCCAGATCCTGAAAGGACGGGAGCACGTTCACCCCAGGACGGCACAGGGCCATCTGCTGGGCAGCATGATTCATTCATTAGCACCAGGAAAAGGAGATGAACAGTCTGCCTCGGCCCTAATGAGAAAGATTGGAGGCCACGAGGTGCATGTTTATTACTGAAGGTGCTGCATTAATTATGGAGTCTGGAAGGGAAGAGGGAAGCTGTGCTTGGCCTGGGGACCATCTGGAAGAGGTGGCCAGAGGAAGGCGCCCATTACTCTGAGCCCAGCCTCCAGGGCTCACACTCAGCCGCCTGAGGAATGCTCACTCAGCTCTGTGTTCACTCATTCACTCAGCAACTATTTCTTAAATACTGCCTGTGTGCCAGGCCCCTGCACTGAGGCCTGGTGACCTGTGCCCTGGAGGACCCCAGAATCTGGTGACTGCTGGGGACAGAGGCACAATCAGATATTTAGAATAAAATCTGCTGAATAGAATCACTGAAAGCATGGGCTCCTAACCTAGTCTGGGGGTGGCCTGGATTGGCTGGAGTTATCTGGGGATACTTGTAAGACACTTAAGGGGCTGGCTCTTTAACTTTCCAGCAAGGGGAGCCACTGAAAGGATAGAGACGTGGAGTCATATGGTCAGATCTGCTCCATCTCACCCCAGGGTGCCCAACACCCGTGGTTACCTCCTGCCTTCTCTCTTTTCTCCTTCAACCGTGCCTGTCCTGGGCTCCAACTCCTCAGGGACAACGGATGCCAGGATGCTACGCCCCACCCTGGACTTCTGGAATTGGGGTGTCCAGCATCTAGACAAATGTTTGAAGGCAAGATGACCAATGGGAGTCATACCGCATGGACTAAGTGCCTACTTGGTCCCCCCAACCTGACCCCAAAGGGTTGCAGAGGCCCTGCTGGCCTTGGTCAGAGGACAGCTACCCCAGACCAAGAGCCGTCATAAGACCTAGAATCAGTGTTGCGACTGTGGTGTCCTAGAGCGCATGTGGCGGGGGAGATTGGAGCGGCTCTGGGCAGGACTCTGTGATCTAAGCTCTGAGGATGCAGGAGCCCTGTGGTCCTGATTCCCTACTGCACGCCCATGTCAGCACAGAGCCTGGAGGAATTGTGAGTGAATGAATGAATGAGTGAAGGTTCAGATCCCAGCTCGGGCACTTCCTAGCTCTGGGACTTTGGAAGGGTCACTTCACCATTTGAGTCTCACCTTCCACACATGTGAAACACTGATTACGAAGTGTCCTGCATAGAACTGCTGAGATGATGACGTGTGATGGCTATGAGTCTAGCACAATGCCTGACACTCAGGAAATGTCAGGTAATTCTTGAGAAAATATGGCCCTGAACGTGTAAGTTTTTGTAGAAGGATTGGGTCCTATGTAGGAAATTAGACCACCTTGAGGGGAAACGCTCCTTTCACAAGTGTGGCCTCCCAAGATGGTCATTTCTGAGATACTCATTTCTGCTGAAATTGAGATTTAAGGGAGCCTAGAGTTTGGCAAAAGTCACACCATTGGTCTCAAATCTAGGTTTTCTGTCACTCCATCATTCAATGACATTCAACAAAGATTCATCGTGCCCCCACCAGTGCCCGACACACTCGCCACTCTCTCCACGACACTCCAGCTGGGACAGGGCAGAGGTCCCCCTAAAGCCCACCTGTGGAGATCATCATGGGTGAGGAAAAGGACACTGCTTGGTGACAGGTACAAGGTCACTGGGCAGGCAGTGGTGATGTGAACCTCAGGGACCTGCTTTCTGACTCCTGGTCTGGCTCCTCCCTTACACTGAGACCAGGGGTCTGTTTCCCCAGGGTTTGAGAACATCAGTGATTACCTTGCCCAGGTGTATGCGGAGTGGAAATGAAGACAGGGAGATGTGGGGGTGGAGGGAGGGAGGGAGGGAGGGAGGGAGGCAGAGCAGAGAAGAGGATCAGCTAGAGAAATGAGAGCTTGTCAAGGCCTTATTGTCCCCCAGGCAGGAGAGGTAATTCAGAGTGCCCTCTGGGAACTTCCCAGGAGGGCTGGGTAAGGCTAAAGAAACTACAGGAATGGAGAGCGGGCTGAGCTCCTCCAGATGGGTCTCCTAGCGTCAGCCCCAGGGTCCCTTGTCTGCTCTTGGGATGATGGGACTAGAGTTCCTACCTCCATCCCTATCTATCTTTGGGCTTTGCAGGGGCTACGTGGGTAGGTGCGAGGCAGAGGTGTGCAAGCCGGGGATTGGGGGAGGGAGAGACACTTATGTTACCAAATCCCATTCTGAACTACAGCCTCAAGGGCAAACTGTGTGTGTGCAGGGGCGCGCACTAGTCAGTTTTCTAGAGAAAGGGAACCAATAGGAAGTGAACATAATATTATATATATACATGTATACATATATCTATAAAATAAAAAGATTTTTTTATAAAGCTTTGGGGCATGGGCTCACGCAATTACGGAGACTGGCAAATCCAAAATCTGCAGGGTGGGCTGGCAGGCTGGAGACCCCAGAGAGCTGATGCTGTAGTTTGAATCCAAAGGCCATCTTCTATAGAACAAGAAAATCTAGTGTTGTAGATGAAATCCAAAGGCTGTCTGCAGGAGAAGTCTCTCTTGCTCAAGGGAGGCTGGTCTTTTTGTTCTATTCAGGCCTTCAACAGATTGGAAAAGGCCCACCACATCAGGGATGGCAATCTGCTTTACTCAGGGTCCACAGATTTAAATGTTAATCTCATCCAAAAACACCCTTGCAGAAACACCCAGAATAACATTTGACTAAATATCTTGGGCATGCACTGGCCCAGCTGAGTTGACACATAAAACTAACCGTGTCACAGAGCACGTGTATGTGTGCATGGTGTTTGTGGGAAGGGTTGAAGGCACAGTGTCTCCCACCCCCAAGCCAGCTCCCAGCACCAGAAAAGGTCCCAGCCATGGAATTTAGCCAGGAGAAACCAAATCTCACCCAAATGTCCTCTCAGCAAGTCTGGGGAGGGTTGCACTCAGGCTGTGAGTGTGGGCGTGTTCCTGTGCCAGTGTGGCACTGTGTATCTCTCAGCGGGGGTCCCCGTCTGTGGGAGTCACGTGTCAGTGTCACTCTGTGTCCAGATCTGGAGGTCAGTACACGGAAGTGGTCAGATACTGGCGACAGGAAGCACGTGGCTCTCTCAGTGAGGGCCAGGGAAATGAGCATCTGCTCTTCATGTCCACACTGCCTGCCACTTGCCCAGAGATGATGACACATCACTGTCCAGAAATGTTCCCATTACCCTGCTGAGCAGGCCACTCTTTGCGAGATCACAGAAGCGCTAAGTGGGGAGTGCCATGTCAAAATGCTTGACGCTCAGCTGATACAGCAATCAGGGGGCTGACAGCACCACCTGTCCCAAGAAGCCAGTGGTATATGTTTATCAAACCGGGAAACTGCACACAGAACACAGAGAGACGGACAAGCCCTGGGACCCTCAAAACAGAAGCTCCAACTTATCCAGTGAGAAACGCCAATGTTTGCTTTACTCATCTGGCCTGGGACCTGACCCTCTTCCTTTTACCTAAACTGCACCCCTCTTGGAGTTCCAACCCATTTCCTTTATTCTGTTCCCTGTAGAAGTGGACAGTAGCCAGTAGCCCTCCCTCCCCAAGGCCTCCCCCTTCCCCCGACTGCCAATGCCACCTCCACCACACCCGCATTCTTGACGCTGGCTGCCATCTTCCCCGTGGTTAACTTGTCCATTTCCGGGCCACGCCATGCTGGTTTTATTTCTACAGCTTTGAATTCATCTTCATAGATGGCCAAGGGAGGTCCCCTTCTTTGTTCTTCTTTTTCAAAATTGTTTTAGGTATTTGTGTTCTTGATTCTACCATGTGATTTTGGGGATCATTTTGTCAAGTTTCTGAAATATCCTCCTGTGAGTCTGATTCAAATTCATCAAATGTAAAGATTAACTGGGGAGAAAGGGTCACCTTAGAGTGCTAAGTCTTCACATCGATGAATATGTTACATCTCTCTGTTTATTTGTTTTCATACAATTTACTTCAAAAAGGTTTTGTACTTTTGTAGTTAGGTTTATTGGTTTGGGTTCCCCCAGAAGCAGCCTCTGAGCTAAGGGTTCAAGTGTGAGCGGTTTACTGAAAGGTACAAGAAATGCAGGGAGGAAGGAAGCCAATAAATGCTGCATTAATAATCCAGCTTCCAAGTAGGTGACTGGAGCTGAATTCTGCAGGAAAACTCTGGAAAAACAGAGCAATAAACATGCTTCAGAGTTATCTCAGTCAAGGGATAAGGAACCCCTCCATGCATCACTCATTGGTGAAGGGCTGCCTTTGGGAAGATATTAATTCCCTGGTACTTCTGTCCAGGTCATTCAGGCAAGTGGGTTCTAATAGCCTTGCCACAAGGAACAGGAGCTGCTGTTACAAAGAAAAGGTGATGGCAACAAAGGTGGTATTAATGCATCTGCTTTAGGCAGCTTGCAAGAGAGATCCTCCCTCTCTAGGAGGGAAAAATAGAGCAATGGGTGGAAGCCACAGATAGTTCAATAGCGATAAAAGCTTTCTGTCTAATCGAGCTTCCAATGCATCGCTTCCACCAGAATTCTCCATTCTGTTGGTGAATTCCAAGAACTCTCCTGATGACTGGACAATTTCCCAGCTCCCTCAGTGAACACCTATGTGTCGGGGCAGAGTGGGGAGTAATCAGTCTAACGACAGGCTGCATGTAGAGCCAGCCCCACCCACCTCTACCCACCTAGGGCAGAGGGGCTGGGGCCGGCCTTAGCTAGCCCTTCTGAAATACTTCTCATCCCTGATCAAATGGAATCTATTGCTTTTTTAATTATTATTCCAATCACAACGGAAGCTTTTGAAAATATAGAATGCAAGTAGGGGCGGGGAGTAGGTGATGGGGTACCAGAACAGATATTACCCTGTTCCCCAGGGTTTCTGCAGATCAACTTCTGAGATTCATTTGGGGGTATAGATGCTGTGTTTGATCAAATTCAGTAAACATATATTGAACCTCTACTATGCAGAGGCAGACTTTGGCCTCTGGCTAAGGCACTAGAATGAAGCACCCCAAAGACATGACAGCTTAAAGGGAGAAGTAGACAAGTAAAACATAAATACTAGTTTTGTGTGATGTGTGATAGATACAGTCATCTTTCTTGCTTTCTTCCTTCCTTCTATCCTATAATATTTAAATGTCTGTTATGTACCATCCCTTTTCTAGCTTCTGAGAACATAGTGCCATATATAACAAATAAAATCCTTGTTCTCATGAAGCTTGTATTCTGAGGAAGATAGACAATTAACAGAAGATTAAAAATCTATAAAATAATTTTCTATGAATGTGGTTCGAGGGTAATTTTATACAGGGGAGACAGAGACAGCCTCTCTGAGCAGATGACTTTTGAGCAAAGACCAAGTAAGATGAGGGAATGAACACTGGAAAATGGAGGGAAAGACAGTTCTAAGCATAGGAAAGAGTAAGAGCGAAGGAACAGGCACAGGATCTTTCAAAACAATGGGACAAGTAAGAGATACAAAGGAAATTCAAGACCAGGTTACCTAAATGGACCAATGCAAGAGCGAAATGGGAAGGGTTAAAGAGGGCTGGCCTCTGAGGGATGCATAAAAGGACTGTGGCTGGCAGGGGCTGGTAATGCAGTCGTAGGAAGAGGTCACATGCAGGGTCAGGTATGCCAGGTCCCGAGGCTGAGAGTACAGAGAGCCTTCTGGGCCCGGCAAGGGTTCTCTTCCTTAAGACCAAGGATGGTTTGGGAGACAGAACGTTCAAGAGGAGAGAGAGCTTCCGGCTGGAAACTGGAAGGCTCATTTGCTGAGACCTTTTTTCCCCTCTAACCCTTGGTTGCGCCATCTGTAACTGCAAGATGAACACCCTTGCTCTTCTGTCCACTGAACACGTTGAAGGTCATGGCATCCCCGCCATGTGGAGGGGATTCTGGGTCCTCAGGAGGCAGAGCTGCATCTGTTCCCTCAGTGCCTGCCCTTATGGGTGGTTGTCACAAGCTGGGGGCCCACTTGTCAGTAAGGCCATTTTCATCCGAACCTGGTCTCCTCTGAGCCTGAAGACTCAGACCCTCCTGACATCTGGCAGGGCCACCCTTTACTCTGAACCACTTCCCAGCAACAGAGTTGCAATAATATCTGCTAGGACAGTCAACTCCCAGCATGACTAATGTGACATAAAGCTGGCATTTCTTCCTTCTTCTCTCAGAAATCACCTCCAAGCAACAAGGCAAATGAGAGGTTGAAACATAAACTCCATCTTCTCAAAGTAGGAGAGACCTGAGTCTTGGAACCATAGACAGATGGACATGTCATCCCGCAGTGAAGATCCAGGTGGAAGAAGTGGGGAGAGGAAGTCTCAGCAGCAAAGCTCAGAAAGAAATTTCAGAGTACATTTCTGGAAGGTGAGAAGACAGCCCTCCTCAAGATGTAAAACCTAAACCCCACAATTTCGAAAGCAGGAATGGAGTACATGGGGTGGTGCCAGGAGAGTCCATGGACCCAGCTCCATGAAGCAGAGAAGGTGGGGCAAGACCAGATGTCACACAAACAAGCCATAGTTGTGAGAAAAGGTCCATCTTTGTGACAGTGGGGAGGAGAGAGGTTTTTTCCTATGAATTACCCCACAGCTGCCTGTCCTCTCTGGCTGGAGAGACGTAAAAGCCCCAGCTACTCATACACAAAATTCTGAGTCCTAACAAGAAATTCTGGTCACCTGAAACACAGGCTCACCCACCCCCCACACACACCAACCACAAACAGCTGCTTCACAGAAAAGCTCTCCTTCACCGAAAATACTTGAAAAGGAACCACAACAAGTCTATACACAGAAAGCAAGAATCAAGGAGGAAAGAAATAGTAAAAACAAAGAGTAGATGGAAAAGGATCAACAAGAAACTGTTTTCACAGAGCTGAATAAACTGTGACTAAATATTTCACCATGATTTTTTAAAAAGAAAGTAATGAGGCAATTATCTTAGTGAAGCAAAAGCACTGAACAAAGATACGAAAGAAATTGCTACCTATTATCTAAAGAAATAGGGAATTGAATGTATTATATGATTCAGACTGTCTAAAGAAATAGGGGATTAAGCATGTTATATAAAGTTATAGTTACTAAGGTAACTGCCAGAAAAATACAAACGTTCCAAATTACACACACAAGAAAAAGGAGAAAAAGTTCCACAAAGATGACGTTTCTTATATAAAAAACCTGAAAACATGACAAAACAGTGACAGAATGAAGACCAAACGTATATATCATATAAATCCATGTAATGAACTAAACTCTATTAAAAGAAAAAGATTTCAGATTGTATCACAAAGCAAAACCAGCTCTGCTGCATATAAAAGCCACCTAAAACAAAGGGATTTAAAAGGCTGAAAATAAAAGGGTAGACAATGGTAGACAATGCCAAGTACATGCACAGAAAAACAAAACAGGTCATAATCTGAATATCAGGTACGTTGAATTTGTGTGAAAGCACACAGTGAGACAAAGAATGACACTTTATAATGCTAAATGATAAACTCGCAGTGAAATTAAAAAGTTATGACTACCTATGGGTAAATAGCATACCATCAATATTTACAACACAAAAATAAAAGGAAACACAAGGATAAATAGGTGAAAATACATCAGTAGTAAAAGATTTTGATTCAGCTCTCTATGATCACAGGTCAAGTGGATCAAGATTAAGCTTACAGAACACCAAAATAACATAGCTCAATAAGTGCATTTAGCTTATATATTTCCAACTCTGTATCCTCAAAACAGAGAAAACATATTCATTTGAAATGTGCTCAAAGTCAAAAAGTACAAAATTCATTCTCTGGTCATATTGCACTAAAACTAGAAATAAATAATAAAAACGAAAATTAAAAATTCTTACCACTGGAAAAAACATTTGAAGTCTTTCTAAAACAACTCTTAGGTCAAAAAAGGTATGCAAATAAATACGATAGGATAGCTAGAACATGATAATTGAGACAGTATATATAAATTCTATGAAATGCAGCTAAAGTAATATCAAAAGGGAAATTTATTTCAGTAAATAGTAATAATAATCAAGAGTTTATAAAATAAATGAGTTAAACATTCAATTCTAGAAGCTATAAAAATAATAAAACAGCCCTTAGGAAAGCATAAGGAAGGATGTAATAGCTAAAAGCAGAAATGAATATATTAATTTAAAAAGGAAAATGTTAGGATAAATCAAAGAGCTGACTTTTAGGAAAATAAATAAGTAATCTAATTAATGAAAGAGAGAGAAAGCAAAACTACCAAATAAGGCACATGGAGGGGGAGAACTACAGATATAAAGGAAATTAAAACACTTAGCTCTACATAAATACATTTGAAAATTTCAAGAGAATGAATAATGGCATAAGTTGTATAATTTTCTAAACTGACTATAAAAGAAAAACTAAACAGACCAATTATGAAAGACTAAATAGAAAATGTAAGTAAACTTTCTCTCTGTAAAACTACCAAGCCAGAAATTTTTACAAGGTAATTTTCTACATCGTTTTTTAAAAGAAGAAAAGAAAATAGTGGTTTCTAACAGCCCTGAAAATTTTCTAGAGCATAGAAGAAAAGGAATTCTTCCAAATTCTTCTGAATGAAGCAAGCATAACACTAATTCCAAAATCTAACCATAAACCAACACCCTTATAAATATCATTTCCAAAAATCCTAAATAAAGTGACACACCAAGACTGGGTAAGATTTGTTTCCAGTAACGCAAGGGAGATTCAATAGTAGGAAATCCATTAACACATTCACTATATTAATAGAAGAAAAATGATATGATTATCTGCACAGATACCAAAAAGGCATAGGATAGAATTCAACAATCACTCTTTTCCTTTTTCTTTTTAATTTACATGTACTATATATACAGCAAAGAGCATAAATCACAAGTATACAACTCAATGATGGTTTACATTTATATGTATAATCATCACTGTGATCCTAATATAGGATATTTCCAGCCCTCCAAAAGACTCCCTCATGTGCCTTCTCAGTCAAAAATCCCTCCACCAAGGTAAACATTGTCCTCACTTTTTTTTTTTACCATGTATTAGTTTTTTTGTCTGTTTATGAACCTTCATATAAATTGAATCATACTGTAGCCACATTCATTCATTAGAATCTCTTATTTAAGTAAGAGGTTTTAATGAATACTCCCTCAACATGGTAAGATATATCTCTCTGAACTCCAAAGTTTAATGAGGAAACATCATAAGCATTTCCATTAATGGTAAGAATGCAGAAAAAAATGTCCATTATCTCCAGTATTAAACTGTTCTAGAAGTACTAGCCAATGCAGTTAGACATAGGAAGAAATTAGAGTTATAAACATTGGAAAGGAGGAGGAAAAATTATCACTATTTTCATTTGGGAAAATCCAAAAGTCCTACAAGGAGAAAAACAACACCAAATAAACTATTATAAGTAGTGAGAGATTTCACTACATTGGCTAGATGCAAGATTAGTATACAGAACTTAAGAACTTCATGTAAGCAAACAACAAATGACAATTTGAAGGCATAATAGAAGACAAGACTCCATTCGCAACAGCAAAAAATACACATACAAATAAAGATGAAATACTGAGCAATAAAAATTAGCGGTAAATGTGAAAGATTGATATGAAGAAAACTAAAAATACAAAAGAAGACTTAAATGAACAGGCACACTATGGTCTTGACAAAACACAATATTATACAGATGTAAATTCTCAATCTATGAATATAATTAATGTAAAAAAGTACATTTAAGTATATTCAAGTGTAAAAGTATATTCAAATATATTATACAGCTACAAAAATTAAAGCATTGTGATATGGCATATGAATACACTGACAGATCATTGGGAAAGAATAAAAAGACCAGAAATAAATCCAAATAACCTGGGAAATTAGTACATTATAAAGAAAGCATCATAAATCAGAAGGGATAAGTGGGTCTTTTTAAAAAAATGATCCTGGGAATATAGGATGAAAACCCTAAAAAGAAATTAAGTTTTATTCATACAACACCTACACAAGAAGAAATTCCAAATGTTGAATAACAGTTGTAAATGCAAAACTGATACCATTGTGACAACAGAAGAAAAATGGGAGAACTTTTTTTTATCATCTCAGAGTATAAATGACCTAAATCTGAGGCAAATCTCAAAAGCCACCAAAGAAACACTGAAAAACTTGTCAACATAAACGTTTTTAAGGACCTGCATAGCAAAAGCCACCGTATGTAAGATAAAAAGACAAACTAAAAACTGAGAAAATATCTTCAAGTCATATCACAATTTCTTTAATATATAAAGAGTTCACAAATCAATAAGAAAATAATTAGCTAACAGCACAATAGAAAAAGGAACAAAACATTTGGAACAATTTACTGAAAGGAAAATGCAAAAGGGTTTTAAGCATAGGGAAAAATACTTAATTCCACACACAATAAGAGACTTACAAAATAAAATGATGCTGAAATACCATTTGTCACCTATTAAATTGGCAATTATCAAAATGTTAGATATTGCTAAATTATTCTCCATAGAGGTGATACCAATTTACACTCTCTAACAATGCATGATAATGTATATCCCAACACACTCTTCAGGCTCACACATTGTTAGTGGAGGTGTAAATTGGTATAACATCTACGTAAATTAGCAATATCTAACAAAATTAAAACTGCATGTATGCTCTTGATCCAGACATTCTACTTCAAGAAATTTATACTTAGCTAGACTCCAGCATGAGTGAAATAATGTCATTTGTTCTTCATAGCACCACTGTTTGTAAGAGCGAAAAGTTAGACAGTAGTTCACTAGTTTAAGAAAGTACTTATGAGAAATCATAGCCAAAAGCGGGGGGAGTGCAATATAATGTTATAAAGTACATCACCACTTGTGTAATAAAAGGAGGGAGGATATATGTATTTTATTGGACGTGTATAAGCTATCTTAAAAGAATGCCCAAGAACAATTGTCACTGTGAGGGAGAAAACCTAGATATCTAGGGGATAGTGGTAAGAGATACTTTTTTCGATACATATAATTTTGTACTTTTTGAATTCTGAATCATTTGGAAGATTTACCTATTCCATAAATATACAAGAATTAGGTTTTTTAGGGATTGAAAAATTTTAATAGATTATACTCCATTTAAAGTTATAAAATATTGGCTACCTTCCCTGTGCTGCACAACATAGCCTTGTAGCTTCTTTATTTTATTCATAGTAGTGTGTACCTCTTAATCCTCCTTCCCTATTTTGCCCCTCTTTCCACAAGTAACCACCAGTTTGTTCTCTATATCTGTGAGTCTGATTCTGTTTTGTTTTGTTCATTCACGTGTTTATTTTTTAGATTCCACATATAAGTGATATCATATGCTATTTGTTTTTCTCTGTTTGACTTATTTCACTAAGCATAATACCTTCCAGGTCCATCCATGTTTTCAAATGGCAAATTTTCATTCTTTTCTTATGGCTGAGTAGCATTCCATTGTGTATATCACATCTTCTTTATTCATTTATCCATTGATGGACACTTAGGTTGCTTCCATATCTTAGCTATGGTAAATAATGCTGCTATGAATACTGGGGTACACGTACCTTTTCAAATTAGTGTTTTCATTGTCTTCAGATTTTTATCCAGGAGTGGAATTGCTGGAATATATAGTAATTCTATTTCAGTTTTTTGAGGAACCTCCATACTGTTTTCCATAGTGGCTGCAACAATTTACATTCCCACCAGCAGTTTACTAGGGTTCTCTTTTCTCCACATCCTCACCAACATTTGTTATTTGTAGATTTTTTTATGACAGCCATTCTGACAGGTATGAGGTTGTATCTCATTGTGGTTTTGATTTGCATTTACCTGATGATTAGCAACATTGAACATCTTTTCATGTGCCTGTTGGACATCTGTATGCCTTCTTTGGGCAAATGTCCATAGAGGTCTTCTCCCCATTTTTAATTGGATTGTTTGGTTTTTGGCTATTGGTTGTATGAGCTGTTTGTATGTTTTAGGTATTAATCCCGTTCACATCATTTGAAAATACTTTCTCCCATTCAGTAGGTTGTCTTTCATTTTGTCAGAGGTTTCCTTTGCTGATCAAGCTTTTAAGTTTACTTAGGTCCCGTTTGTTTATTTTTGCTTTTGTTTCCTTTGCATTAAGATACAGATAAAAAAAAATTGCTACAATGTATGTCAAAGAGTGTTCTGCCTATGTTCTTTTCTAGGAGATTTATGGTTTCCAGTCTTACATTTAGGTCTTTAATCCATTGCGAATTTATTTTTGTATATGGTGTGAGAGAATGTTCTAATTTCATTCTTTTACACGTAGCTGTCCAGTTTTCCCAGCACCATTTATTGAAGAGACTGTCTTTTCTCTATTGTGTATTCTTGCCCCTTTTGTCATAGATTAATGGACCATAAGTGTGTGGGTTTATTTTGGAGTTCTCTGTTCTGTTCCATTGATCTGTAGTTCTGTATTTGTGCCAGTACCATACTGTTTTGATGACTGTAGCTTTGTAGTATAGTCCAAAGCCCAGGAGCATGACACCTCCAGCTTTGTTCTTCTTTTTCTAGATTACTTTGGCTATTTGGAGTCTTCCATGTTTCCATACAAATTTTAGAATTATTTGTTCTAGTTCTGTGAAAAATGTCATTGGTATTTTCATAGACTTGTCATATTTGGCCTTTATGTTGAGGTATGTCCCCTCTATGCTGACTTTTTTGAGAGCTTTTATCATAAATGGATGTCAAAAGTTTTATCTGCATCTATTGTGATGATCATATGGTTTTTATTCTCTAATTCGTTAATGTATCACATTGATTGATTTGCAGATATTGAACCATCCTTGCATCCCTGGGATAAATCCCACTTGGTCTTGGTGTATGATTCTTATAATGTATTGTTGAATTTGGTTTGCTAATATTTTGTTGAAGATTTTTGCATCTATGTTCATCAACGATATTGGCCTGTACTTTTCCTTTCTTGTGATAACTTTGTCTGGTTTTGGTATCAGGATGAGGCTGCTGGCCTCATAGAATGAGTTCAAAGGCATTCCTTCCTCTGCAAGTTTTGGAATAGTTTGAGAAGGATAGAGTTTAACTCTTCTCTAAATGTTTGGTAGAATTCAACCATAAAGCCATCTGATGCTAGACTTTTGGTTTGGGGGAGGTTTTTCTGTTATTTGGTTTTTGGGGTTTTTTTTTTTTTTTTTTTGACTACTGACTCAATTTCATTACTGGTAATTGGTCTGTCCCCATTGTTCACATTTTCTATTTCTTTCTGGTTCAGTCTTGGGAGATTGTACATATCTAGGAATTTGTCCATTTCTTCTAGGTTGTCCATTTTATTGGTGCATAGTTGTTTGTAGGGGTCTCTTATTATCTTTTGTATTTCTGTGGTGTGTGTTGCAACTTCTCCTTTTTCATTTCTGATTTTATTGATTTGGGTCCTCTCTCTTTTTATCTTGATGAGTCTAAAGGTTGCTAAAGGTTTGTCAATTTTGTTTACCTTTTCAAAGAACCAGCTCTTAGTTTCATTGCTCTTTTCTGTTGTATTTTGCTCTCTATTTCATTTATTTCTGCTCTGATATTTATGACTTCTTTCCTTCTACTAACTTTGGGTTTTCTTTGTTCTTCTTTTTCTAATTCCTTTAGATGTAAAGTTAGGTTGTTTATTTGATATTTTTCTTGTTTCCTGAAGTAGACTTTCATCACTATAGACTTCCCTCTTAGAAATGCTTTTGCTGTGTCATATAGATTTTGGATCATTATGTTTTCATTTTCACTTGTCTCCAGGTATTTTTTTGGTTGTAGGTTTTTCCCTTTCGTCACTTTAAATATATCATACCACTCCATTTGTCCTGCAGAGTTTCTGCTGAAAATTCAACTGATAGCCTTGTGAGAGTTCCCTTGTATGTAACTTGTTGTTTTTCCCTTGCTACTTTTAATATTCTCTCTTTATCTTTACTTTCTACTATTTTGATTACAATGTGTCTTGGTGTGGTCCTCTTTGGGTTGATCCTGCTTGGAACTCTCTGTGCTTCTTGTAGCTAGATGTCTGTTTCTTTTCCCAGTTTAGGGAAGTTTTCAGCTCTTATGTCTTCAAATACGTTTTCTGCCCCTTTTCTCTCTCTTCTCCTCCTGAGACCCCTATAATTTGAATGTTAATATACTTGATGTTGTCTCAGAGGTCTCTTAAACTGTCCTTACTTTTCTCATTCTTTTTTTTTCCTTTTTTCTATTCAGCTTCAGTGATTTCCACTACTCTGTCTTCAGCTAGCTGATCCATTCCTCTGTGTCAATTAATCTACTGTTGATTCCTCCTAGTGTATTTTTAATTTCAGTTATTGTATTCTTCATCTGTGTTTGGTTTTTCTTTATATTTTCTAACTCCTTGTTAAAAACTTGTAATTTCTTGCTCTGTTCATCAATTCTTTCCCGAGTTCTTTGATCATCTTTATGATCATTACCTTGAACTCTCTATTGGATAGATTGCTGATCTCTACTTCACTTAGTTTTTCTTCTGGGGTTTTCATCTTATTCCTTCCACATGTTCCTCTATCACCTAATTTTGCTTAATTTTCAGTTTTTATTTCTGTGTATTTGGTAGGTTGGTTACATTTCCTGATCTTGGAGAAGTGTCTTTTGTAGGAGATGTCCTATACATCCCAGCAGCACACTTCCCTCTGGTCACCAGAGCTGTATGCTTTAGAGGTGTCGCCTATGTGAGCTATGTGGCTCCTTCTGTTTTGGTGAACTGACTGCTGAGGGCAGTCTTGTAGGTATGGTTGGCCCCTGGTCTGGTTGGTTTTGGGGCCCTGCTTTATGCAGAGGCTGCCAGCTACAGTTGGAGGGGTCAGGTCACAAGGCAGCTGGCTGTGGAACACTGGGTGGTCCCAGGACCAGTGCTGGCTCACTGGTGGGCAGAGCCAGGTTCTGGGGTGGGTGTTTGCAGTCCAGGGTTCCCAGATCCAGTTTCAGCCTGCTGGTGGATTGGGCCAGTTCCTGACACAGCTGGCTTCAGCTTCTGGGGTGCCCCAAAGCTAGTGCTGGTCTGAAGGTGGGTGGGGCTGGATCCTGGGGTGGCTGGCTGGGGAGTCCAACAACTCTTAGAGATGGCGTCAGCCTGCTGGTGGTGGGTTTAGGACCCAGGGGTCCTGGGGCTTGTGCCAGCCTGCTAGTATGTTGGCTGGGTCCTGACAAGTCAGGGCGTGGTGCTGCAGTGGTTCTGGAGTAGGTGCCAACCTGCTGGTGGGTGAAGTCAGGTCCTGGGGCTAGTGCTGGCCACTGGTGGGTAGAGCCAGGTCCTGAGTCTCTGGATGCAGGGCTCGGTGTCCCAGAGTCTGTATCAGAACACTAGTTGGTGGGGTCAAATCTCAGGGAAACCTAGGGCTGGTGCTGCCTCACTGGTGGTCAGAGCTGGCAGCAGGATCTCTGTCTACAGTGTCCAGGGTGTCCTGAAGCTGGAAAAAAACTGTTTTAATAATTATTATAGCTTCCATTTGTCATGTGCTTTCTATATCTCAGCACTCTTCTAAGATTTTACAAGCATCATCCCATGCAATCCTTGCAATGCCCCTGTGAAGTATCCTTCTTTCCACAGCTGAGGAAACTAAGGCACAGAGCATTTAAGTAACTTATCTAAAAATCACAGAGCTAGAAACACCCAGCACTCAAGCCAGGATTGAACCCAGGTAGTTCTACCCAGGATACTCGGGAGCCCCAGCTGTTCCTCACTCAGATAGAAACACTGCTTATCTATTTGTGGACTGCCTGCACAGCGTATTTAATATAGATCAACCCTGTCCCCCCTGAGAGGTTTCTGCTTTCAGAGACACATCCTATCAGGACACCCAGCCTACAAAGCAATTCCCTTGGTCAGTGCTAGACTTTCTGCACCCCTGGAGACAGGTGCATGAAGGGGGGTGGGGGAGACTTTCAGAAGATGGCATTAGCCTTATCTTTTCCTCTTTAGCCCTCATATTCCCACTGCACCAAATCTCACATTTATAACTTCCTAAGTGGCTCTCCTCTGTCTCCCTTCTTCCTCCTTCCATGTGCCTTTGACTCAGTTCAGACTGCCATCAAATCATAACTAAATTTTGTCACCAGCCTCCTAATTCATTGGGTGGTGGCCAGAATAATGTTTTCCCATTTGTATTATATTCTACACAAGTAAACGTGGTTATTATAGGAAACCATTTAAATTTCATTAAGCAGAAAAGAAGACGCCTTTCTAACACTCCCCCCTGGTTTCAAAGGATCGAAGCATGATAAAGTACAAGAACCTATGTGCTCTAGGCTTTCTGGGCTCGTCTGCCACACAGTTTCTTCCTTCTAGGTCTGTGGAACGAAGAACTGCATCCAACTTTCTGGTGGTTTCAAAGCATTTCTCATCCCAGGGCCTTCACACACACTACCTCCTGTGTTCAGAATGCCCAGCTGCAAATCCACCTGGCCAGCTCCCACTGTTGCCCTGAAACTCAGCTCAAGTATTCCTTCCCTAGGGAAGCCGTCTCTGTCCCTCAGTCTGACATAAATCCCTCTCTTCTTTGACTCTATAGGATCCAAGGCAAAGCTCTGTCCCAGTACAGATCATACATATGAGAGTATTGCCTACTTGTCTGTAATCAATGATCTGTGAGCTCCTTGAAAGCCAGGACAGTGCCTTGGTTATCTTGGTGAGCCCAGTATGTGGCACAGTGCCTGGTACTACTTTGAGTGACTTACTCATTATTGAACGACATATGTTATTGAATGAAATATGTTAAACCCACGTTCACCTCCAAGGACTGCTTTTCCACCTTCTAGACTTGTCTAATCAAGCCCCGTATTAGTTTCCTGAACATTTACTGGCAGCTGCAGTTCCAAAGGCCACGTGGTAGATTGTTACATTGGTGGGTCCCCACTACACCACATTTCCTGGTAGTTACACCCTTGCCTCGTTCCCAGCGCTCTTCCAAGTCACAGCACTCTTCTTCCCACAGTGACTCTGGACTTGGCCATGTGACTTGCTTTGGCCAGTGGGACATCAGCAAGCATGATGCAAACAGAAGCTGGATTAGTCTTTGCACACTGGGGCTTGTCTTCTAGGAAGGCTCCCTCTTGGAAGCCGCCCGCCATTTTGTAGAGAAGCTCAGAGCAAAGTACTGAATGATGAGAGGCTACGTGGATTAAGGATGAAAGTCATCTTGGGCGTTCCAGCCCCTATCCAGCTCCTAGCGGAATGCAGCCTCATGAGTCATCTCTGCTATACCTTGCAGGGTAGAGAAGAACCTCCCAGCTGAATTCAGTCTACCCACAAAACTGTAAAAAATAATGTCACTGTTCCTTTAAGCCACTATTGGTTATGACAGGTTTGGGGTGATTTGTTCTGCAGCAACAGACAACTGAAAGAGGCCCATATGGTAACTCCTATGTTCCTCCTACTTGTACAGCAAAAGAGTCTCCCTGGCAACCCTGGCTGGTCACTGCAGCTGCCCTATGTGCACAGGTCGTTTGCTGGGACCAGAGCTGCCAGAAAAAGCAAACCCAAGTGAGAAAATGAGAGCCCCCAAATCAAAGCACAGCCATAAAACAGAAACACCTGGGGAAGAGCCACGACTGTGTCTGAGCGTGAGCGGCCTTTGTCAGGGAGAAAAAGAGAAGGTCAGGCTGAGCTTTGATGCTGCCTTTGTCTGGAGCTTCCTCCCAAGAACACCTGGCAGAGCAAACGCATGAAACTACAGCCTTCCAGGACTTTTGATGTTAGAAAAAAACGTCCTGTTCAGCGTCACCCCTCCACACAAAGACCCAAGGGGAATTCTGTGCTCTGGCCCTTTCCCCAGCAGGGTGGGTGCATGCTCCGGCTCTCTTCATCCACAATCCCTTGTGCCAGGCACTGTGCACAAACGCATGATTTTGCCTTATGGATAAAAGGAGGTAAACTGTCAACCAGAGAGAAGACAGCAGCCCTGGGAGTCCTAAAGGAAGGGATGTCTTTCAGTTGAAAGACTGTGTACAGCAAGTATCCTCTCCCCCAAAACTAAGCTGGTTAAGCACGAAGCTAGTGATTTTTGGCACTTATTCCGATTACAATTAAATCCTTTTTGGTGAATCGCTCTTCCCCAGTAGAAAGACAGCTCCTCAAGAGTAGAGACTATGTCTGCGTTTTTCCACATTGTAACTACCTTGCCCAGCACGGAGCATGGCACAGAGTGGATACTGGGTGAGTAGCTATGGAGTGAATGAATGAAGAAATGAATGAATACCCAGCCCAGCCCCGTGCACATAGGGCTCCTTAACGATGATGTTGATGATGCTTTCTCCCATCTCTGTGCCTCTCTACAGGCCGTGACTCTGCCTGTAACAGAGTATTCCCTTTCTCTCCAAGTCTAACTGACACTCAGCCTTCTTACTAGTTCTGGAATGGTGAGCTAGTTTCAAACCTCTTCGATCCTCAGTTTGCTTCTCCATGTATGGGGGGCATCCTGCCTTGGAGAGAAGAGGTAAAGATAAGATCAGATCATGCCTCTAACATGCCTTGCACACAGTCAGGGCTTAATAATGCTAGCTGGCTCACTCTGACTTCTGCCAAGATGCCTATGACCATTTCTCTGTACCATGTCCTCTGCCCCTGGTGCTGAGTAACCAGAAGTAATCCTTGGAATTTTCCTAACCACAGAGTAGTTGGGCAGTGATGGGAGCCCAGAGGTGAGCTAGATGCATGATTCTTGTACTTTAATGTGCATACATATCACCTGGGGACCTTGTTAATATGCAGACTCTAATTCAGTAGGCCTGAGGAGGGGAGAGGGCTAAGATTTTACATTTCTGAACAAGTATTCGGATGACGGGATGCTGCTGACCCAGGAAGACTCTTTGAGGAGCAAGAGGTTACAGCACCAGCTGTGGGGTGAGTATGGAGAGAGCCATGGAGTAGGCATGGGGGTAGTTACTAGAAGTAAGGATGGGCAGCAGGAGTGGCTGCTGTGATGGTTCAGGCCGCTGTGATGAACTGGTCCTTCTGGTTGGTGCGTGGTGGGAACTGACACCAATAGCTCTAGGGCCCCTTCCTAAAGGCCAAACAGCTGAACTGCAGGTGTTTTCCAGGTGGTGGAGGTAGGAGGGCAGGGAAGTTTTCTCCTGTGGGTCTACTCTAAGGATTAGTGCCTGAAAGGCACATTTTTCCAGCTACAAGCCTCTGAGCCTCTGCTTCTCACCCCCAGTAAGAGAGGGCAGTGGAGAAGAACCCTGAACACAGAAGAAGATCAAATGACAAGCATTATTCTGATGAGCCAGAAATCCTCCCCAGAAACTCCCTCAATTTGGAGTTGGATTGTAGAAAAGGAAGGGGGAAACCAATGCCAAGTTTTTCAAGGAGCTCAGTCAAGCCTGCCTGTCAGCAGGTATGTGGTACATTCTTTGTAAACTGGCAGCCTTGGAGGAGAGAAATCAGATCCCTACCCAGGTCAGAAAGGCCCTCCTTCTCTGGGCTTGGGGGACTGGGAGTGAGATCAAGTACTTTGCATGCATTGTCTTGGGGGTTCCCAACCTTCCTGGAGACCTCTGAGGACTCTCATCTCACAGCAAGCATGTCCACAGATCTCCACATAGGAGCACAGGCGCTTCGTGTCTGCTGATTGAAGAAAACATCATTACAAAGTCTACTAGGAATTTCAGGATGCTTGTCCCTGAATTTGCATTTTATTTATTATAGGAACACCACTGTACACATGAAAAATGATTGAACACATATGAGAGGGCAATGTAAATTCAGTGTGCAGACAGTGGGCTTGAGGTGCCAGTGGAGACGCAGATCCTTTGCAGTAATTCTTGCCCTCCCCCCACCTTGCTCTGTGTAATTTCATTTAATCCTGCTTTGTCTCTTTCAGCCTTCATAACAGTCCTGCAAGGTAGATATAGCTACCCCCATTTTACAGATGAGGAAGCTGAGGCTCTAAGGGGTTAAATAAGTTGTCCAAGGTCACATGTCAAATAAGAAGCAGAATCGGGTTTTTAACCTGCGTCTTTGGGGCAGGAAAGCCCCACCTCTTTGTACTACTCCACTGGACTTCTTTAGCAGCTACTTAACATTGAATCACTCTGGCGCCCTCTGCAGGTCACTCCTCCATCCTGCCCCCTAAGAAAGGTCAGTTCATCGCAAATTAATGCCCACTGGTTTCCTTTTCTTTTTTATAAAGTCTGGCACCCAGAGGAGACCCTTAAGTAAAGGCTAGTTGAGTAAGATAGAAATCTGTCCAAAAATGGAGCGTGGAGGGCCCCTCTGCCCACTCGCGCAGCATAAAGAGAAGGGAGGAGGTGACAGCCCCTCCACGCTCACCCCAGCCCCACGCCGGTCCCACAGCTGTCTGTCTGTGTCAAATGTTCTGAGCAGAGGTTGGGGGCTTCAGCTCCCCACACAAAGAGAGTTCAGAGCTGTCAGCACCTTTCTCACAACACTAGGTGCCGAGGCGCAGGTGATAATTGTAGCCCTGTCACCCTCGTCACCTCTGAGCTGGCTGGGTTTTTTTTTTGGAGTTTCAGTTGAGGAAGTACACACGTGCAGGCTTTTGCTCTTTCTCACGGGGCAGAGATAGGAGATCCCTAGTTTGACCTCCTGTCTGGGGAAGGAGGCTGAGTGAGGACAGCTGCCTGACCACCGTGTGAGCACTGCCTGGCGCGAAGGCGTCCCGTCCCACAGCCAGCTTGGCTGTCAGAGCTCCACCTATTGATCTTAGTTCTGCCCTTTGGAGAAAACACGCAAGAAGTCTCAGCTTCCTTCCCTGCTCAGGCCCTTTCATGCTCTGCCCCCCTGCACTTCTGAGACCGACTCTCCTCTCCAACTTAAATGCTCCCCAGCTCTTCTGACCCTGGGTTTAGAAGGATTCCAGTTTCATACAGATGGCCAACAGGCACATGAAAATATGCTCAACATCACTAAGCAACAGGGAAATGCACATCAAAACCACAATGAGATATTACCTCACACCTGTCAGAATGGCTGTCATCAAAAAGAACACAAATAACAAATGTTGGCAAGGGTGTGGAGAAAAGGGAACCCTAGTACAGACGGTGGGAATGTAAATTGGTGCAGCCACTGTGGAAAATGGTGCAAGGTTTCTCAAAAAACTAAAAACAGAACTACCTTTTGATCCAGCAATTCCACTTCTGGGTATATATCTGAAGAAAACAAAAACACTAGTTCAAAAAAGATACATGCATCCCAATGTTCATAGCAGCATTATTTACAATAGCCAAGATGTGAAAGCGACCTAAGTGTCCATCAAGGGATGAATGGGTAAAGAAGATGTATATATACACACACACATACACATACAATGGAATACTACTCGGCCATAAAAAAGAATGAAATTTTGCCATTTGCAACAACATGGATAGACTTGGAGGGCATTACGTATAGTGAAATAAGTCAGACAGAGAAAGACAAATAGCGTATGTTATCACTTATACGTGGCATCTAAAAACAAACTAGTGACTATAGCGAAACAGAAACAGACTCATAGATATAGAGAACGAACTAGTGGTTACCAGTGGGGAGAGGGAACCAGGGAAGGGCAAGATAGAGGTCAGGGATTAAAAGGTACAAACTTCTATGTATAAAATAAACTAGCTAGCTACAAGGATATATTGTACAGCACAGGGAATATAGCCAACACTTTATAATAACTATAAATTGAGTATAATCTATATAAAAAGAAGGATTCCAGATTCCAGTCTCCTCACTCTTAAGGTCTCCCTGTCCTCAGGACACACTGTAGTGTGTCTGTGAATGTCTATGTTAAACAGTAGCGATGAGAGTAAAATATTCCAGAAGCATATACTCAGATATTCACACACACTGATACAAACCAAAAGAATGTCCCATAAGAACAGATGTTGTTACGCACAAGAATATCTTAAGTGAATTGAGCATTTTATTATGTGCCAGCATTGTGCAAAGCATTTACATACATTAATCTCCTTTAGTCTTCACACACCCTTAAGAGATTGATATAGACTCTATCACCATCATTTTACAGATAAGACAACTAAAGCTTAAATATGGTAGAAATCCATTGAGTCTCAGAGGTAATGAAGTGCTAAGAAAGCACTGAAATCCATATCTGTTTGTCTCCAAAAATTAATGCTCTTTACCACTCCTCTATACTGTCTACTTCATAGAGTCACTTAATGTTGTTTTCCCTAAAACAGCACAAACACTCCGATATAGCTCTTCTTAGAGCCACACGTGTTCATATTACATAAACACACACAGATAAAGACTCAAGTAAGTTCCTGCAAGCTGACATATAGACAAATCAAATTTCTATTTAAAAACCCATAGAAATATCATTTCTCAGTGTAATTTACCTAATCAATTTTGTTTACAACTACTTTTCATTGCAGGAACTATCACCGCAGGTAAAAGCAGGGAACATTCAATACTTTCATGTTCTGCCTTGGCAATTTAATCTCTCAGAAAGCAAATGCTGGGGTCAGGGCGAGACATCTACTTTGCACTTAATTCTGCTCCAATAAGGGCGAAGTGCTTGGAGAAGCAACAGGGAGAGAAATCCTGAGAAACAGTAGCCAGGTCATCTCAAAGTTCATGATATTCACAGAGAAAAAAGCTGGGCATGGTCTGACATGTACCTTAGTCTTTTCTCCCGTTGCAGAGCACAGGCTCCGGACACGCAGGCTCAGCGGCCATGGCTCACGGGCCCAGCCACTCCGCGGCATGTGGGATCTTCCCGGACCGGGGCACGAACCCGTGTCCCCTGCATCGGCAGGCAGACTCTCAACCACTGCACCACCAGGGAAGCCCCATGTACCTTAGTCTTTATGAAGGCAGATTGCAAAACCTTTGGAGGAAATATAGGCTGGTCCCATGACCTTCCACTCTCAAGAAAGACAGCTCCGGAGGGATGACTTTCACAAATGAAATTCTGACAATACGATTGCAAATGACTCTGATATGGAAGAAACGTGGTTCCACAGGATGAATACAAAGGAGTGATACAGACTTTTAAGTGTCAGGCCAGCAAGGCTGAAGGCAGAATGACCTGAGGACCACACCACAAAGGGACTTCCTGGGTATAGTCAGAGCAACGAGAACAGAGAAAGGCTAGGTCCACCTCTCAAGTACTGGCTGTATGACCTTGGGCAAATTCCCTAACCTTTCTGAACCTCAGTTTCCTTACCCTTAACCTGGGAATAATAGTTCTTACACTGTGGGTTTGTTGTGAGGATTACATGGAATGATGCATTGAAAAACAACAACAACAACCCCCCAAAAAAAACCCAAAACACACAAACAGAGGAAAGCTCTCAAAAATATTGGTTATCAGTTTCCTCCTGTCCTTCTAGGACTAATGGTTGAAAATTAACAAAAAGCTGCACTCTTCAGCTTCCATCTTTCTGCCAAGGACAATGGTCCTCAGATTAGAGCATCTAGAATGAACGCTGAGAAGGAGAATTGACGAATCCAGTAGCACACGTGTTGTTAAAACAAGGTCAAGCCTCTTGCCCTGGAAGAGTTAATTCCATGGAATGGGAAAGGGAACAAAAGACATACCTGGGACATAGCAAGCACTCAGTTAGAATTTGCTGGATGCTGTTGAAAAGGAGCGAGAAACTAACAAGGGCCTTGATTTTCTCAAAGGGATAGAAGGCATGCCTGAGGTCTCTTCCAGGTACAACTTCAGAACTGCTTATTAAACAGGTGGCTTTGGGAGCCTCAGGAAGAGATGCCATGATCCCCAATGTGGGTCCCTCAAGAACATGTCGTGCCTGACGTACTTCATTTCCTTTTCTGATAGAGTTGATAGAGGACTAGAC
Source organism: Monodon monoceros (assembly GCF_005190385.1). NCBI lineage: Eukaryota > Metazoa > Chordata > Mammalia > Artiodactyla > Monodontidae > Monodon > Monodon monoceros. Next base: position 18,338,958 of record NW_021703784.1, on the reverse strand, counting down.
AAAAGTGCAGTATCCTGGGGTCACGATCCCAGGTGGAGAAATGTAACTTGGATGATAATGTAGTCAGGGGCTTAGTGACTGACAGGTTGACCATACCAAAGAGAGCATATTAGCTGGGTCAGTACTAATCTGGGGAGGGGGCTGGAGTCCTCAGGCAGGGAACCCATCTTGGCCTGTCCTGGTCAACATTTTTTCTTATCGATTGGAGGAGAGCATAGATGGATTGCTTATCAGTTTATAAATGAAACAAGGGGTGGGGGGAGGGGGTGGGCAGTTCCTGTGTTGGAGAGCAGAGTCAGGATCCAGCTATACCTGTGCCAGCCCAATCTGGGCTCAAAAGGACAATATTGTTTCCATAAATCCTTTCTATTTCTTCAGACTCCAGAGTCATCTGGGCCAGAAACTTCTCCCTCTCACTCGTTCCCTACATCCATCCACTGACCAAATTCACTGGCTTTACCTCCTAAATATTCCTCAGACTTTTCCTCTACTTTCAATTCCACTGTCCCTGGCCAAACGTAGGTCCATGGTAGGTCACATTTGTCAAGGGTTTGGAATCGGGTCAGAGTGAGCTGTATTCAAATCTCAGTTTATGCTGGTAGCTGTGTGATCTCGGGCAAGTTATTTAACCTTTCAAAATTTCAGTCTCCATTTAGGTAACATTGGAGGTAATAATAATATCACCCCAGGGTTGTTGCAAGATTTCTGAGATAATGCTTATCAAGTGCTCAGCACTGTGCCCGGCCTGAGATGAGCACTCAGTAAACATTAGTTAATATACGGGATGGTTGTTATAACCTCCCGACTAGTCTGTCCACCACCGGCCCCATCTCCCTCTGCATCACCTGCCGCTCATTAGAGTGGCAATCAAATCTACAGCCAATCAATGATTCTGCCCAGTGTAAACACCACCACACACACTTGCACGCACACGTGCTCACACATGCACACACACACACGGCATTGCCCCAGGATGAGGTCCCAGTTCCTTGGCCTGATACATAAGGGTCTTCCTGACTTTTCTAAACTGCAACTTGTAAATGCCTGCTGTTTGCATTGCACAGGCAGCTGGCTCCCCCCTTTAAGCTTTTGAGGGAGCTTTTCCCTCTGCCTGGAATCCCCTTGCCCTCTAGTCCCTGCAGTAACCTGCAGCTTGTCCATGAAAATCCAGGCAGTTGTCACGTCCTCTGTGAAGCCCACCAGGTCCTCTGAAGGTGCCCTACCCCTTCCTCACGTGGGCTCCACCCCATCAGAGACATCTCGGGGCCTCCATGCCCGCACCTGCAAAGTGATGTTTAAAATACCAACTCGAGAGGGTGTCGTTATGAGACTTAAGTGAAATAAAACACATAGCAGGTCTAGGAGGCTGGAATGCAAGCAGGATGCTGAGAGGCTCAGACCCTTTCATACGAAGGATGACGGTATCCAAGAGGAGAGAGTGAGGATTTACGATGGGAGTTCTAAGGGACAGAAGCCATGTTCTGTTCATCTCTGCATTACTAGGAATAGGAGACAGTAAATGCTTGCTAAGTTGAGGTGAAGTGTGAAGACAAACAAACAAATAAATAAATAAATCGGTCATTCATTCAGTCAGTCAGTCAGTCAGTCTCTCAGGTCCCTTCTCCTGCGATGAACACGGGTGCCTTTCGGCCAGGAGTAATACCAATAGTCACACATCTTTCTCAATCTCGCTGACTGCCCTGCATCCTGCCAAGGCAAGGAAGGGAGTGGGGCTCAGAGGTTAGAGGCTTCACCCAAGGTGCTCCAACCTGTCGCCTGCAGCACCTGGCATTGACTGAGGTTTAACCCACTTGCTCACACTCTGCTTCCTGAGGACGCAGCCAGAGACGGGTGCTCATTGCTCTTGACAGCAGAGAGGCACAGGACAGCCTGGACCATCCCCAGCAAACCAGCCTGGCCTCTCTCCCTCATGTCGGAGGGACATTCCTTAGCTGTCTCTGCACCAGGGCTGCTGGGCCTGCTGCCTCGATCATAACCAAAGCAAAGAACCCCCTTCACTTTCTCAGGAGCTTGGAAAACTCCTATGGATCTTACTGTCAACAGGAATTTAGCTTCAGAGAATTTTTGAAGTTGGCTTCATGAATCAAGTGAACCCCTTATCTGCTCATTGCTAAAAATCACCTACAGGTCAGGGTGGGCACTACCCGAAGCCCTCACTCGCTAAGCAAGGATGGACATCCCCTTCCTCACTCCTTGAAAGCAGCTCTCTTGTAGTTTTCAGACCACACAGACTGTAAAACCCGGCAAAGCAGAGCTGAAGGGGAAGCACTTGATCACCCAGGGGAATAGTTGGTTAAGGCCACCCAGAGTCGGGCTCAAATGCGGGTCCTGACTCCCAGTCTAATGTCCTTGCCTTTCACCACACTGCCTGCCTGGGGGAGGGGGGAGGATCCCGGGGTGCCCTCCCCCTGAGGATGGGTGGAAATGCACCCATTTTTCTGAGAGTCCTGAAACCCCTACCAGCCAATCAGGAGCTCAGCCGGTAATGAGACTAAAGACCTCGTGATTTTCACAAGGATAATCATCTCTACCAGGTCCTGTACATTTTTTGCCAGGTCCTGTACATTTATTATCTCTTTGGACCTCACAAAACTTTATGAGGCATGTGTTACCACCTCTACTTTAGAGATAAGGAAAATGAAACTCAGAAAAGTTCTGTAACAAACACCCCAAGATTCTACATAGGGAGTGGACATCTTTCAGGCCATAAGGCCACAGGTACAGGTACAGCTGAGCCACAGTCTAAGCTGGCTTAGACTAAAGTAGGGAAAAAAGTCAGGCTGCATCCAAATGAGAGAAGGAAAATCATCCATAAACCAGATAGTGGACTAGAAGGGAGACTAGAAGGACCAGAGTGGGAGACCCCTCCAGAATATGCAGTGGGCATGTCTGCCGTTCTGTGCAGGACAGCCGGGAGCCCAAGACTGATTTCTGTAAAGTTACTATGCCACAGCAAAAGCCGGGTCAACCCAAGAGGCCAGGACAGCTGCAGAGAGATACACGTGGCAGCCCAGGACCAGGAAGCACATCGTGAATCCTCATCCAGAGAGGAGGCTGGGCAGCAGGCCTGAAAGTCCCTCTGAATCTGGCCATGAGGAGGTGCAGCTGCCTCAGGTCCCATTCAAGCAGGATCAACCAGGATCAGTGTCAGCCAAGACGCCCATGAGGCTTTAGGTCACCTTAGGATACACATTTGATTTAGTCAGCTTTTGAAATGAGTTTTCCACATTTGCTTCATAATTTTTCTTTCCAAACACATCAACCTGTATGGGCCAAGGTTGGGTTAAAATGCTTGTCCCTCTGGCTGAGCAGAGCTCCCCTAGAGGCCAGGTGAGGTAATGAAAGGCCACCTAGCCAACGAGTATTTCCCGAGCACCTACTGTTTGCCAAGTCCCGTTCCATGTTCCAGGTAGAAGCCCTGAGCAGAGCAGAAACCCCTGCTCTCACAGACCTAAATTTCATAGGGAGGGAAGCAAACAGTACAGTACTGAACAAATACTATAAAGTGAAATCTGAATAATAAGGGCATACAAGGGTGCCTGTGGGCACCTCTCTAAGGCAGTAATGAGGTATCTTTGAGCTGCAGGAGGTGAATGAACCCATCTTGTGAAGCCCCAGGGAGATGGAACAGCAAACACAAAAGCCCTGAGATAGGCGGAAGCTTGGCTTGCTGGAGGGACAGCCAGAGGTGAGTGTGATTGGCACCTGGTAAGGTGGGGCTGGGATGTGAGATGAGAGCAAAGCAACTGGCAGGCTCAGTCAGCAAGGTGAGCGCCACGGGGGACCTCACTTCTTTGCTGCGCCCTAAGCCCAACTGAGTTCTTTGCAGAGAATACCTGCTTAATAAGCCTCTGTTGAATGAACAAATGAGTGAGACAGCACCTGGATTCATGAGTGAGGGGTGGACCCTGGGGAATGAAAGCATTGGCTGGTTGGCTTTCCTGGAACAGACCTCCTCCAGCCCTCCAGCCCTCCAGGTCCATAAGTGCCCCCCAACCCCAGTGTAGTTCTCCTGGCAGGAACCCATCACTAGAGCAGAAAGGGACAGACCAAAATGAGGATCTGCGAGTTGGGGGACCCTAAAGCTGACTTCAGCCCCTCTTCTTTACAGAAAAAGCATGTCTCTGGGATGCTGAGATCAACCCCAATATGGAAAAAAGGGAAGTTTTCATTTGAACCAACAGCCAGACCCTCTTCCCACTAAGGATGGCTTAGAGACTCAGGGACTCCAAGGTCCTGTCACTGCCTGGAGCTTCCCCTGGGTTTACTCCCAAAGACCCAGACTGGGCACAGGGGTTTCTGGACTCCCCATGCTGGTAAGCTGGCTCTGTGGTGAGGAGGATTTTGTTTTCTAAGGAGAGGTGTTTTAGGCTTTGTTTCCACTTGTCTGTTGGCAGGACTGACTGAAGAGTTCAACTGAGATTGACAAACATATGTGGGCCCTGCCTGCTAGGTGCCAGGCACTGGACAAATGAAGAGCAGCCTGGAGCAGAAGACAGCCTCATAAACAGAACACAAAAGCCCCATCAACACTGTCAGGCTGATCAATAAATGTCTGGGGCTCTGCTCCCGCAGAGCCACAGAGGAGGATATCAATGAGTATTTCATTCCCTCTCTCCCACCCTTGCTTCTTGCTCTTTTGTCTGTTTTCTTTCATGAACCAGAGCACAGGCATTGAAGTTTGGAATTCTGGAAGCTTGCCATTGCCAACAGGAGGACGCATTACTGAAGTGTTATGCTTGTTAATAGTACACTCCTAATCTCTGGTGATTATAAGACTGCAGGCCATTAGGAGGTCAGTTCAAGCCAAATCACTTTTCAGAGACTAATGTAGAATTCATTATGATGTTTTTGAAAGAACAGAAATCCCCATTTCCCCCAAATACTTAACTCAGGGGCAAGGGGAGGATGAAAGTGACTCAGCCTGTTTTCAAGACATTGTAGGTCCCTAAGGAGGCCTCCTGCGGCCTCAAGCAGACTCCTACAAACTCAAGACCTACACAGTTTTAGAGACCCTCATTCACCTCACAAGGCCCATGGTCATCCAGTCTTGTCTCTATGGTCCCTTACAGCTTGTAGTCTCAGAACTGCACCAACCAAGCCAAACCTCACAGACCCTGCACCCATCATATGGAAGCCTCAGATAAAGCACCCAGCCTCTTCCTCCTGGGACAAACATGGCAGTTTGTCCATGAGTTCCCCCTGGAAACCCTGGCGCACCCAGAGATCCCCCTGGAAACTCTCTCCTCTCTCCCCTTTCTGGGCACCATAGATAGTGAACTTATCTACAGCAACTTCTCCCCATAGTTGAACTGAAGATTTCCTGATTTAAAAGTAACACATGAGGACAGGGGGAGGGGGAAGGGTAAGCTGGGACAAAGTGAGAGAGTGGTAGTGTATATATGGACATATACACACTACCAAATGTAAAATAGATAGCTAGTGGGAAGCAGTTGCATAGCACAGGGAGATCAGCTCGGTGCTTTGTGACCACCTAGAAGGGTGGGATAGGGAGGGTGGGAGGGAGGGAGACGTAAGAGGGAAGAGATATGGGGATATATGTATATATATATAACTGAGTCACTTTGTTATAAAGCAGAAACTAACACACCATTGTAAAGCAATTATACTCCAATAAAAATGTTAAAAAAAGGAACGCATGTACAATTAACTCAATAATTCAACAATTATTTATTCTGTATCTACCAAGGGCATTCTTCTAGGCATTTAGAATACTGATTTGTACAAATTGGACAAATCTAATTTTGTATCATGATTCTGTTAGTCCATTTAGGCTGATGTAACAAAAATACAATAGACAGAGTGCCTGAAACAGCAAACATTTATTTCTCACAGTTCTGGAGGCTGGAATGTCCAAGATCAAGGCCTTGGCAGATTTGGTGTCTGGTGAGAGCTCACCTCCTGTCATCTCACTGTGTCCTTACATGGAAGAAGAGGTAAGGGAGCTCTCTGGAGTTTCCTTTTTTGTGTGTGTGCGGTATGTGGGCCTCTCACTGTTGTGGCCTCTCCCATTGTGGAGCACAGGCTCTGGACACACAGGCTCAGCGGCCATGGCTCACGGGCCCAGCCGCTCCACGGCATGTGGGATCTTCCCAGACCGGGGCATGAACCCGTGTCCCCTGCATTGGCAGGCAGACTCTCAACCAGTGCGCCACCAGGGAAGCCCTGGTGTCTCTTTTATAAGGGCACTAATCCCACTCATGAGGGCTCCACCCTCATGACCTAATCACCTCCCAAAGGCCCCACCTCCTAAAACCATCACACTGGGGGTTAGGATTTTAACATATGAATTAGGCAGGGCATTGAAACATGCAGTCCATAACTGATTTTTTAATTTAATATTATGTCATAATCATCTTCCTCAGAATTGCCAAATTTAGCAAACAAAAATTCAGGACAACCAGTTAAAATTGAATTTTGAGACAGATGAATAAATTTTTAGCATAAGTATTTCCCAAGTACTTCATGGGACACACTTATACTAAAAAAAATTATTCATTGTGTCTCTGAAATTAAAACGTAAACTGATGTCATATTTTATCTGGCAACCCTCTGGTTAAAAACTCATGCAAGGCCTTTTCTGGCCTCATTTTTGCCACTGACCTCCTTCCCTCGTTCTGCTGCAAATATATCAACCTTGCACAGGTCACCTGCACCTGCCACAGCCTTGGCCCTTTTTCCTCCTCCTTCCACCTAGACACTCCTCTTCTGTGATTTGAGTGACTCCTTATTCACCTATTAAAAGGCCTCCACCCTCCACTCTATCTGAAATAACACTCTTCATCTCTCCCCTGGCCTCATCCTGACTGGTCTTTTCATAATGTTCATCCCCACATAACATTATATATTTGTTTATTGTCTGGTTCCATCTATTAGGGTAGAAATCCCTAAGAACAAGAACTTTATCTGTTATGTTTGGTTTTTCTTTTGTTTTATTGCCATATCCCCAGTGTATAGAACAGCACCCGCTGTATAAATATTTGTTAAATGAATGGATACATGTGCGTGCGTGCGTGTATCTGGTTATCAATTCTATTCTATTGAACAATTCTTGAACCATTACCATACTGACTTAATTATCGTAGCTTCATCAGTTTGCTTTTTAAAAAGTATCTGGTGGAGCTAGCCTTCTCATTCATCTTTTATGCTTTTTTTCCTTGGTTATTTTCAACTGGTTATTCTTCCATCTAAATTTAGAGGCATAAAAATGGCAAACAGTTATAGAGCATATACTCTGTGCCAGGCATATTCTAAGCACTTTCCATGCATTAACTCATATACTTTAACTCTCAACTAAACTGTGAGACAGACACTGTACTTACTACCCCCACTTTCCAGATGAGGGAACTGAGGCTAAGTAACTTCGTCAAGGTCACATGGCTAGTAGGTGCCAGAGCGGATATTTGAACCCAATCCGGCTGCAGAGGGCATCTATGCTGCCATAACAAGTCACCACAAACTCAGCAGCTGTAAAACAATACACGTTTATTATCTCACAGTCCCACGGATCAGGAGGCTAGGGTACAGCTTAGCTGGATCCTCTGCTCAGGTCCCAGAGGCTGAAATCATAGTGTCAGTGAAACTACAATTCTCCTCTGAGGCACGGGTCCTTTTCCAAGTTCCCTGGTTCCGTGGCATGTGTTCCCTCAGCTGCTTACAGCATAGCAGCTTGCTGCTTCTTCCTCGAAGCCAGTGGGAGCCCATCTCCCCTCAACTTCCTCTCCTGCCAATCGCCAGAGAAAACTCTCCACTTTTCAAGGGCTCCCTGATTGGGTCTGGCCACTCAAATAATCTCTGTGTCTTAAGGCCAACTGACTTGGGACTTTATTTACATCTGCAAAGTCCCTTCACAGCAGCAGCTAGGTTAGTGTTTGAATTAGCAGGGGAAGGGATCTCGAGGGAGCCATGTTTAGAATTCTGCCTACCACACAGTCTTTTCTTTGGCTGCGTCGGGTCTTAGTTGTGGCATGCGGGATCTTCATTGAGGCACGTGGGATGTTTCATTGCGACGTGCAGGCTTCTCTCTAGTTGTGGCGTGCAGGCTCTAGAGTACACGGCCTCAGTAGTTGTGACGCGTGGGCTTAGTTGCTCCGCAGCATGGGGGATATTATTTCCCCGAGCAGGGATCAAACCCACATCCCCTGCATTGGAAGGCTGATTCTAAACCACTGGACCACCAGGGAAGTCCCCTACACAGTCTTTTAATGCATATTTGGTTACTATTTAGGTACTGTTAAGTCCAACAGATCAGGAAATAACTGTCATGGAAAAGATGTTTTGTGATATTCAGAGATCTCAGGGCAAAGGAGGGCCATGTAGGCAAGCCTTGGCATCGGTCAGGAAGCAGAGACAGTGGGGGAAACAAAGGGCAAGAGCTTTTATTGTGATTTCCATGGGAGGGATCAGGCTAGGCAGGGTAAGCAGGTTTAGGATTGGCTAGTTTGAATAATTTCAGCAGGCTCCGGGATCTAGGGGCTGTACCTAGTTGTCTGGTGCCTGGCCCTGGGGTGATTAAGGCAGGGAGTTAGAGACCCGGAGTGTGAGAGCCCAATAAAGGAGGTGAGGGGCTTTTGAGCTCTGGATTGGTTGGTTTGCATCTGAAAGACACACTCAAGGGCAAGCTCTAGGAACTGGCTAACCTTTCAAGGCACTCCCTCCTGGGTCAGCAAGGCCTCAGATGTCAAATCATCAGAATACAGAAAATAAGAGACCTGGTTAGCACACACAGCTGCCTCATTTGGTCAAGTCCTCCACTCCTTCCCCCCATTCCTCCCCTCCCAAGGAGAAAACAACTCTATCTTTGTGTGTGCCAGACACTATTATTATTGCTTAGCATGTAATTCTCTTTTAATTTTATTTTGGACTACAGCTAATTTACAATGTTGTGTTAGTTGCAGGTGTACAGCAAAGTGAATCAGTTATTCATATACATACATCCATTCTTTTTTTTTTAAGAGTCTTTTCCCAAATAGGCCATTACAGAGTACAGAGTAGAGTTCCCGGTGCTCTACAGCAGGTTTTTACTAGTTATCTATTTTATGTATAGCAGTGTGTATATGTCAGTCCCAACTCTGTCCTTTTGATTGACAATGTTTCAAACGTGCATGGCAATTTAGGAAGAATGACCCCTCTGGGGCAGTCTTTCCACCCAGGAACATGGTATATATACCTCTCCATTTATTCAAGTCTTCTTTTGTGACTCTCAGTAAAGTTTTGCACTTTTCTTTATATAAATTCTCACCTTTTGTTGTGGTTATTCCAGATATTTGGGGGGTCTTATTGTATAATAAATGGGATTTTCCCCTATGTTTTCTAACTAGTTGTTACTGATATATAGGAACCGCATCTTTTTTATAACTTTATTGAGATTCAACAAACTGCACATTTTTAAGGTGATATGTGATGTATTTGACATTTGTTACACCCATGAAACCATCACCACAATTAAGGCAGTGAACATATCCATCACCCTCCCAAACTCCCTCGTGCCCTTTTGTAATCTCCCCCTGCTAACCCTTCCACCCCATTTCTAGGCAACCATCGATCTGCTTTCTGACACTAGAGATTTTCGTATTGCGTTGTGTTTTCAGCTACTAAATAGTTAAAACTTTTCATAGTTTTTCAAGTTATTCCTTTGAGTTTTCTAGTATAAAAGCAGATCATCAATATATAATAACAACTGTATTTCTCCTTTCCACACTTATATGACCTAATCCTATTTCATACATAATAAATCGTCAAGAATTTCCAGAACAATGCTACATCACATCAGCCAATTCTTGTGTCATCCCTTATTCTAGCCAGAATGACTATAGTGCTTGGATCATTATTTTAAGGGAATATCAGCTATTATCCAGAACCAGGCTTTAAAACACAGAGAACAAGTTCTGTGATTAAGTAGCATCCTCTTCTTAAACCTGGATCTGTCCACTCACCAGCCCTTTCTCCCGTCTTGTCACTTCCAGCCCACTTTAGTCATTCCTTCCTCTGTATCTGGTACATATGTTTATTATGACATCTCTCATACTAGAGTATAATTTATTTTTACCTGTTTTCCTTCATGACCAGACTGTGAATTAAAGCAGAAATTGTGTCTTTTCTATCTTTTGGGGCAAAACACCTCCCACATACTAGATACTTCATAGAGGCTTATTAAATTGAATTGAAATACAGTAATATTTACCTAAAAGCATGGCTTCCAAACCTGGATACACATTAGAATCACCTTAGTAGATTAGTGGGGGGAGAGAGGCAGTGAGGAAGCAAAAAGTAATCTTTTTAAACAGATTTTTTTTAATTAGTAAAAGAGTTTAAAAAAAAAAAAAAGGATACATTCTCCCATGTCCCACCCATCTCAGACCCCATAAATTAGAATCTCTGGTCCTGGAAGCCTGAAGTTTGTTTTTTTGTTTGTTTCTTTCTTTCTGGTTTTTTTTTTTTTTTTTCGGCCTCACAGCTTACGGGATCTTAGTTCCCTGACCAGAGATTGAACCCGCACCCTTGGCAGTGAAAGCATGGAGTCCTAACCACTGGACCACCAGGGAATTCCCTGGAATTCATATTTTTAATAAGCTTCCGGGTGACTATTATCCAGCCAGCCTCACATGGGGTGATGATCAGTTTGGAGACTCATTGCCTGCAAGCAACAAAGACAAGCTGGAGCGAAGCCCTTTTGTATTATAAAATGTTGGTGCTAAAGAAATTCTGAAAATCTATTCCACAGCTACATTTTTCAGTGGGTGAAACATCTGAAAGGTAAATTGCTTTGCCCAAAGCACTTTAGGTCACCCTGGTGAGTCTCAGACAAGAGCTGGGACACAGAAGATCCATTTCCACCTGACACCTTGCCCCCCTGGAACTCCACCCCAGCCCTGGCAGAGAAGAATGTCTCAGAATGTTGAAGAAATCCTAATCATCCCAGGCCCAGCAAAAAGCAGCAGGGATAACAGGGCAACATGTTGAGAGCTGTTACTTTGGGAGGAATATGATGACTATAAATCAAACAGAATTTTTCAGCAAAATGCTTGAATCTGAATTCTGAAATAATTCAAACCCTTCAGAAAATTATAGACACACATGAAGCCAGACAACAGGCGATAATTCTCCAGGCCACTTCTGACAGATGCATTATTTATAAGATGGGAAATACATTTTTATGCATTTCTTTCTCTATAGATATGCAATAAAAACCCCAAGGCAAAGCAGCCCCTAACATTCAGTTTCCGACACCATCGGGCTCATGTCACACACTGACTCACTTCCCTGGGTCCTGTCTTGGGCAGAAGCCTCCCAAACCTGACCCCCACAGGGAATATTCCCACTAGGAGAGATGGTTAGCACACACAGCTGCCTCTAGGAGGCAGAGGCCCTCAGGACAGGAGAAGTTGTTAGATCATCTGACATGGGCTCTTTTCTTACAGAGAGGAAAAGCAAAGCTTAGAGAGAGAAAGTGATCTGCTGGCCACCCCCAGCAAGATGAGATGAAGGCGGTCTTGGGCTCTAGGTAGTTCTTTTGCCACCTCGAAGATTGCACGCTAAGTTCTGTACACTTTACCCCTTGGGGAAGGGTCTTTGGGTTTCATCAGGTTTGCAAAGGGGCCCATGACCCTCAGAATGTCCCTTGCCAGAGGTGTCTGACTCCCCACCACAGCTTGAACCCCTCCTCTCTCACTGCCTCTGTCCAGCCTCCCTCACATATAATCCCCGTTCTTGCAACGTCCTTCCATGGGTCGTGCTGGCTCTGCGCTGCTACCAGAGGGCTCTTTCTAAAATGCAAACCTACCCACATGGCTGCCCTGCCTATAGACCCGCAGTGATTCCCAAGGGAACCATGGTTTCCTAGGATAAAAACCTAAATGGAGGGTATCACAAGGGTCCTCTTTAGGCTGGCCTTCTTCTGTTTCTCTAGCCTCATAACTCACTCTTTTGCTGCTTTTCGCACCCACAGTGAGGACTGGGACCTCAGCAGGGGATTTGAACACACAGCTATTTGGCATCAAAGCCCATGGTCTCTGGCTGACCAAAGTGTGTCCTGTACCAGTAAGGAAGGCCCTTTCATCTGTACATCTTATATACTCCCTTGGGAGCTTTCTTAAACCCACCTGGGACCCACCCACTCTAGCCGTATATACGCACATCCTCTAGAAATGGGAGTGTGATGGGACTCATTCTAGTACTTAGAATTTGACTAACACTTATTAAGCACCAATTTTGCCCCAGCCAATGTGCCACATGCTTAGATACAAGCGGGAGTAAAACACAGCTCCCAATTATTAGCCATCAGGGAAATGTAAATCAAGACACAATGAAATGCTGTTCACACCCACTAGGATGGCTATAATAAAAAGACGGGACATAGCAAGTACTGGTGAGAGTGTAGAGAAACTGGAACCTTCATACATTGCTGTGAGAATGTGAAATAGAGCTGCTGCTTTGGAAAACAGCTGACAGTCCCTCAAATGATTAAACAGAGTTACCACATGACCCAGCAGTCCCACTCCTAGATTTCTACCCAAGAAAAATGAAAACAGATGTCCACACAAACACTTGTATGTGAACAATCATCGCATCATTATTCCTAATAACCAAAAAAGTAGAAACAACCCAAATGTCCAACAACTGACGAATAGATAAATAGCTGTGGTATATTCATCCAACGGAATATTATTCAGCAACGGAAAGGGAATGAAGTATTGACACGTTACAACATGAACGGACCTCGGAAACATTATGCTAAGTGAAAAAAGCCAGACACAAAATGTCACATATTATATGGTTCCATTAATATCAAATGTCCAGAATAGACACATCTGTAGAGACAGGAAGGGGATTAATTTGGTCCAAGGCTGTGGCTTCAGGGTGGGAGTAAGTTTTCGGGGCAGGAGTGGGGAGCAGCTAACGGGTGTGGCTTGCTCTGGGGGGTGATGACCGTGTTCTAAAATGGATTACGATGATAGTTGCACAGCTGTAAATATACTAAAAATCACTGAACTGTACATTTTAAGTGGGTCCATTGATGGCATGTTATGATATCTCAATAAAGAAGTTAGCAAACCAACAACAAAACACAGTCCCTACTCTCAATGAGCCTGTAGTCTGGTCAGCCTCTAGGGTGACCAGCTTGTCTTGGTTTGCCCGGGACTTTCCCAGTTTTAGGACCAAAAGTCCCACATCCAGGGGAAACCCCTCAATCCCAGACAAACCAGGACAACAGACAGATCACCCTACTGGAATCCCCACCCACCGCAGCAGGGACTGCACGTGCATAAAAAGGGCAACTTCCCCATCTGCAGGCCTGGGGCTCCAAAGTCAGATGTAGAAATGATGCCTACAGGAGGGAGGTGGGAGGCTGAGCAGGGAATCCTCTGGGGTGGAGGCGGGGGTGGGGGGGAGGGTGACTCCTCACGGACCTGGGCTGGCAAAGCTGACCCGACAGGAGATCAGACACTCAGAGTGAGCTTCTGGCCAGCTAGTCAAGGCCACCTCATCCCAGCCCCATTCCGCCTTGGGAGCTGGCGTAACTGAGGGTGCAGGGCAGCTGGTCCACACTCCTAATTTTTTAAGCTCACACGGTGATTTTAATCCCACTCTCTGCTCTGTCATGCCCTCAGCCCTTCCTGTGAGAACTCCCCACCTGCCCAAGGCGCTGCCCACACCTCTCTGCGCCTCCAAGTGGCTCAGCTAAGTGGCCAGGGTGGAAAGCTTTCCAGAGAGCAGATCTGGGAGGCTTAATGATGTTTGGTCTTCCTAAAGCACTTGTAATCATCTCTCGTTTTTATGATCCAATTTCAAACATGGCAAATAGTCCAGCCTAGCCTGCGTGGCTCTAATTGCTGCTGAAGGCTGACAAAGAGGGACAAGGGGATAATCTCATCAGCCTGGAGACAGAGCGCTGACCAGGGGTCGAGGTGTCCACGCCTCGGACCTGCTGGGTGCACACCATTTCTCCAAGGGGAGTCTGCTCTGCTGTCACTCTTCAGCAATCAGACTATTTTCCCAATTAACCTCACGTTGTCTTGCTACAGCTGTAGGTGATTCCCTCTAAATAGGTTCTGATACCACTTTGAATAGTGGGTATTCAAAGTGTATTGTAAACAAGAAATGATAGTAGGCATTTTAAAAATAGTTCACAGTTTGGTCTCCACGTACAACATGCAGAATTATTTTATAACATAAGTCAGAGCATGTCACATCCCTGCTCAAAACCCTCCTCTGACTTCCTACTCCTTGTAGAATAGAATCCTGAGTCTCTCCATGGCCCCCGGGCCCTAAATGATTCTTGCCCTGCCTGCTCCCTCAATCTCAAGTCTGAGCACGCCCCCTGCCCCCCCCCCCCCCCCCCCCCCCCCCATCCCCCCATCCCCCCACCCCCCCACCTGAGCCTCAGCTCCGGCCACCCTGGCCCACAGGCTCTGCTTTGAACACCAAGCAGGCTCTTGCTTCCTGGCCTTTGCACGTGCTGTTGCTTTGACCCAGAATATTGTTCTCCCAAATATCCCCATGTCTCTCTCCCTCACTTCCTTCAGGTCTTTTCCAAATGTCACCTCCCTAAAGAGGACTTCCATCCTATTAAATAAAATGTCACCTTTCCATCACTCTTTATTCCTTTACCCTGCTTTATTTTTCTTCATTGCATTCATCACTATATTAAATATTTGTTTGCTTATTTGTCTACTTCCCTCCAATAGGACATAAGGTCCACGAGAGAAGAGACGCTCTTTTGTTTACTGCTGTATTCCCAGAACCTAGAATAATGCCTGGTATATAACAGGTGCTCAAATAATACTTATTAAATGACCACTGCTATTCACTCTCCTTTATAAGGTGGTACTCAATATCTCCATTTCACAGATGAGGAAACTGAGGCGCAGAAAGATTATGTTGCTCATCCGAAGTCATGCAACTAGTGAGTGGCAGGTATGGAATGTGAGCCGAAATCTCTCTGGAGCCAAACTCTATGTTCTCTCAATTATACCACGTTGCCTCACTTCTGAAACACAGCCCTTTGTGTAACTGCGTGGGCAGGGAGCTTAAAAAGGGAAGAGGCTCCTCAGAGAAATAAGGAACCTGCCGCCCTCCTTCTCCACCTCCGGTTCTCAGCTGATGTTTTGTGACATTGAAGCTGGAGCAATACCAGCTAGAAACATTTATCGATTCCAAAGCCAAGCAGGCTCGAAGCTCAGTGTTAAGGCAATCCCATCCTAGAATTGAAGTTGCTGGTGTCAAGAAAAAGTTACAGCAAATCTCAAGGTGGGTGACAGCAGTTGTACCATTCAGGGCTTAAATCCTTCTGGGGAGAAGGCTGGAAAGTCATGGGGAAATGAATAAACCATTAGTATAAAGTCCACAACCAAAGTCAATTCACGGCCTAATATGAAACTTCAAAGATGTTCAGAAAATCAATCGGCTATTTCTTATTACACAGAGCAGTGAACATTGTGGCAGTGTTTCCCAGAAGATTAAGAACATCAGGAGTATAAAGATCTCAGAGTTCAATAAGCCCAGAAATTAGCAAACTGTTTCTATAAGGTGTCAGATAATAACTATTTTAGGCTTGCGAGCTATACCATCTCTGTAACCACTCAACTCTGCTGTTGTAGCCCAAAAGCGGCCACAGACAATATGTAAACAAGTGAGCATGGCTGTGTTCCAATAAAACTTTATTTACAAAACAGGTGGTGGGCCATAGGGGCCCACGAGCTGTAGTTTGCCAACCACTACCATAGACCAATGTGCTTCTGTGACAAATGAAAAAACTAAAAGATGGAGAGATGAAGTTACTGTCACAGCCAGTTACGAAAGAGGGAAAAGGGTTAGAAAGTCATTTAACAAATGTTTATTGAGCGTGTATTACACATCAGGCTATTTTAAATACAAGAGAGACAAAGATAAAGAAAACAGAAGCAATCCCTGCTCTCCCGGACCTCACATGCCAAAACAGGCAGCAGACAGTAAGACAAATAAATCAAAGAGATCAGGTTGGACAGCAATAAGTTCTATGGATGCAGTGGAAACAAGATAATGTATGAAGCGGCAGCTTTAGGCATGGGAATAGGTAAAGGGGGGGGCAATTAAATTGGTTGTCAAGGAAGACAGCTCCATGCCCATGTGCCCATGCAAAGATCACATCTTTACATATACACTCATTGAATCTTCTTAGCCCTGTTATTCCAGATGGGAAAACTGAGGCTAACAGCTGAGAAACTTGCCCATGGAGGAGCCCAGAAGGATCTGTAAGCCAGTCCTGTCTGGCTCCAAAGGTTGGACACTTTCTTTCACAGCAATGTTTCTCTGCCATTTCACAGTAAGATGACTTAGGAATCCCCTCAGGAATTTAAAGCATCTCAGTCTCACAAGCTTGGTTTGGGGCCCGAATGTGTATTAAAATACAGATTAAATTTTAATGAGGTATTACAGCATCAAAAACTGCTTTGATGACCTGATGCTTGAAATTACCACATTTCGCACTTTAAAAATTAAACTGGCTTTTTAAAAAATTTTTTCAGATTTTTCTAAGCAAGGTAGGAGAGAAGGTTTCAGGATGCTACTTTGAAGCATCTCTCTGCAAACAAAACCTTCATGAATAATATTTATTCCCCAAAAATGAAAAGCCAAAATGAAATGCATTTTTCTTTTCTTTTTAATATTGGTTTCTGAAGTACCAGAGAAGTCTCAAAGTGCTCTCAGAATTTTGATTAGCCAAATGCAGCTTGCTGATTTGATCAAGGTGATCATGGGGCAAATCATTCTCGTCGTCCTTTTCAAGCATACCTTATGCTTCCTATCTTCAACTAGCAGGTCCATTAGGAGTGAAAGCTAAACGAAATATGACTCGTGGTGGGAAGGGTTTCCACGATGTGGAGGGCTCACGCCCACCAGAGCCCCACTGCATACGCTCTTCCATATGCACCCTGCGTTCCAACTGTTCCTTTTAGAGGCAAAAGAAGGTTTAAATAATCACTCTGTTCCTCGACTGTTTTGAGCCAGAAATGGAGACAGAGACCTTGGATGGGAATGCCCAGCCCCACCGCGCAGGCGCAGGACCCGGGGGATGAAAGTGAGGCTCCTGGGGGGGCGGAGAGAGGGGGGTGCAGATCGGAAGGAGGCAATTCAGGCACTTGCACAATCCTGGGGGAGGAGAGGGAGGCTTCCTTCTGTTTTGCACCCTGGCTGCCTCACTGGCCTCCCCCTGGGCATGCACCGGAACACACACACACACACACACACACTCACACACACTGCAACTCAACTTTTCCAAGAATCAGCGGTCAGGAAACGCTGCACCTCACCTTACTAGATCCTAAAACCTCCCCAAATTAACCTGCATTAACTTAATGGGCCTGGGTGGGGGTTTGTGCCAACAGGCAGCACCGCTTGGCTTGTGTTTGCTTGTGCTTGTCACCTCCATCTGTTTCTCTCTGAGTTGGGTCTAAAGGTATGTTTTTTTTTGTTTTTTGTTCGTCTGTTTGTTTTTGTTTTTTGCTGTACGCGGGCCTCTCACCGTTGCGGCCTCTCCCGCTGCAGAGCACAGGCTCCGGACGCGCAGGCTCAGCAGCCATGGCTCACGGGCCCAGCCGCTCCGCGGCACGTGGGATCCTCCTGGACCGGGGCACGAACCCGCGTCTCCTGCATCGGCAGGTGGACTCTCAACCACTGCGCCACCAGGGAAGCCCTAAAGGTATGTTTTTTATGATACCTTGGGTTATAACAAAAAAACCTTTTTTTCATGAAATTTTTTTTTCTTTCTTCTTTCAGAAAGAAAAGGACTTTGGGAGGAAAACTCAAAACAACGGTCACTGGGACCTCAAGCATGTTACTTCTCTGTGCCTTAGTTACTTCGTCTGTGAGGCATGATGATAATAGTATCCGCCTCATAGGTTCAGAGTTGAGTGTGTTAACACCCGTGCTTGGCCACTGGACTGTGTTGCACACATTACTAAAATCAGGCAGTGGCCCACTCTGTTGATCTGAATCAAAACAAAAGATGACAAAAAGGACCTCAGTTAAGAGAACTATAGGAATATGAAACGAGACAGTTTCATATTTACTTAAAATTTTTCCATGCTAAGTATTTTTATGCATACGTTTTATTTTTATTACATGACCATTTCGTTACGGTGCCTTTTCTTGTTGCTTTATTTCATTCATTTAGTCATTTATTTATTGGATACATCAGGTCCCAGTTGCCGCACATGGGATCTTTCGTTGTGGCGCATAGGCTCTTCGCTGTGGTGCATGGGTTTCTCTCTAGTTGTGGCACGTGGGCTCCAGAGTGCACGGGCTGAGCAGTTGCAGTGCATGGGCTCACTAGCCATGGCACGCAGGCTCCAGAGTGTGCGGGCTCTGTAGTTGCAGCACATGGGCTCTCTAGTTGTGGCACGGGGGCTCAGTAGTTGTGGCATGCGGGCTTAGTTGCCCCACAGCATGTGGGATCTTAGTTCCCCAACCAGGGATTGAACCAGCATCCCCTGCGTTGTAAGACGGATTCTCAACCACTGGACCACCAGGGAAGTCCCACTTGTTGCTTTATGATTTAGATTTTTAAAAAATATTTTAGTTAATGTTATTGAATAAGTAATACATGCACAGGGCATAACAAAAAATAATCAGATATCACTGATTGCTAAAACTCCCCAATAACCTCAACCAGTTTTAATTTTTATTTTATTTTATCTCTTGTCTTTGTAATTCCTGAGCATCATCCATTCTTTTTTTAAATTTAATTTTTATTTTACATATGTTTTAGGCATACAGCAAAGTGATTCAGTTTTACATATACATTCTTTTCAGATTCTTTTCCCATATAGGTTATTGCAGAATGTTGAGTAGAGTTCCCTGTGCTATACAGTAGGCCCTTATTATCTATTTTATATACAGTATTGTGTCTATTTTAATCCAAAACTTCTAATTTATCCCTCCCCTACACCTCTTCCCTTTGGTAACCATAAGTTTTCAAAGTCTGTTTCTGTTTTGCGCATAAGTTCATTTGTATCATTATTTTTTTTAGATTCTACATGTAAGTGATGTCATATGGTATTTGTCTTTCTGTGTCTGACTTACTTCACTTACTATGATCACCTCTAGGTCCATCCATGTTGCTGCAGATGGCATTATTTCACTCTTCTTTATGGCTGAGTAATATTCCACTTTATGCATATATATATATATATATGTGCACACACACACGCATATATACATCACATCTTCTTTATCTGTTCATCTGTTGATGCGCACATAGGTTGCTTCCATGTCTTGGCTATTGTAAATAGTGCTTCTATGAACATTGGGGTGCGTATATCTTTTCCAAATATATGCCCAGTAGTGGGATTGATGGGTCATATGGCAATTCTATTTTTAGTTTTTTAAGGACCCTCCATACTGTTCTCCATAGTGGCTGTACCAATTTACATTCCCATCAACAGTGTAGAAGGGTTCCCTTTTCTCCACACCCTCTCCAGCCTTTATTATTTGTAGATGTTTTGTTGATGGCCATTGTCATGACCTCAACCAGTTTTTAAATAATGGAGCTCTTGAGCCAGAAGGGATTCTTAGAGATGCTCTGGTCCAACCACCCGCCTCCAGCCAGTCATCACTGCCAGTGGCATCACCAGGCTGAGTGCAGAAAGCCCGGCAGATGAGTTTGAATAATCTGGGGCTGCTGCTCCCTCATCACACAATATTAGCAAATCTGTGTCACTCTAAGGTGCAGGAGCTAATATCTACCCTTTATACCTTACAGGGGATTGGGAAGGCCTAAATAAAGTCGTTTACATAATACTACTTTTTTAAAAAGTGTTAAGCATTATAAAATGAACCTGGAGATTATCATACTAAGTGAAGGAAGTCAGACAGAGAAAGATAAACGTCATATGATATCTCTTATGTGCGGAAGCTAAAAAAAATGATACAAATGAACTTATTTACAAAACAGAACACAGACTTAGAGAACGAACTTATGGTTATCAGGGGGAAAGGGTGGAAGGCAGGGATAGACTGGGACTTTGGGATTGACATGTACACAGTACTATATTTAAAATAACCAACAGGGACCTATTGTGTAGCACAGGGAACTCAGCTCAATATTCTGTAATAACCTAAATGGGAAAAGAAAGTGAAAAAGAATGGATACTTGTATGGGTATAACTGAATCACTTCGCTGTACACATGAAACCAACACATAATTGTTAATCAACTATACGCCAATATAAAATAAAAATTTTTTAAATGAAATAAAATGAAAGGAATAGTTTAAAATCTCTAGGAGTGTTCAATTTTAGGAACCCTTCATCACTATCTCAGCATAGAGTCAACCATGTGGAGAAAGTTTATCCTCACTTCTAATTAGCTTCTCCTACTGCACATCTTACTTGGCTTCTGGAAGTAAACAAAACCATATTCAAATCTTAGTGCCACCATCCTTAGCTGTGTGACCTTAGATGAGCCCCCTAACCTCTCTGGGCACCTGTTTCCTTATCTGTAAAATGAGAATGTGAATCTACGGTAAAGAGCTGTTATAATGGCTCAGTGAATATAGCACATCGCACACTGTCTCAAGAAGTGGTATTGTTAAGAAATAGTTTTATTACAAAAACAGAACTTCAGAGTTACTAAAGATCCATTTTGTCCTCTTGTTCTTCTCCAGAATCAACATTCCTGTTGCCTCTAACTGTTCCCAGTTTTCTAATCCCTGTTTTCAAACTAGTGACTCTTGAGCTCTTTGGGGTTTCTTAGCCTTATTGAGAATATAATGAAAATTTCAAAGCCTCTTCACCCAAAAGTTTACCAGGAAACTTTTGAGCACAGTTTGAAGAGTTTCAGGAACTTTCCCAAGCCCATTCACATGCCCCTCAGAAAGTCCAAGGACCCCCAGCTAGAAACCTTAGTTTTGAGAATTCCCCCATTTCCTCCCACCAACTCGTGGGCAGCACCCCAGAAACAGCCTTTTCTGGTAGGGTCTGGTTTCTGAGAGGGGCCTGCCTACCCTGAAGCAACTTCAGATACAAAAAAAAAATTGGCAGCTCCAGGGATCTGGAGAAGCCTGGGATTTGGGCAGAATAATCAAGCTGAGAAGAAATGCATCTCAGCACAGCCTGAGTCTGGCAGAACAAACGTCCAATTACCAACCTCAGACTTTCAAAATGTCAGACCTAGTTTATCAGAAACCTTTTAAAGCTGAGAGGCATTAACTGGACCAAAGGGAGAAAGCTGAGTCAGAGGCTGGAAACACCAGGGCTGGTGGAGGAGGCATCCAGGGGCTTGTAATGACAGGTCCCTTGACAAAACTGCAAGACCCCAGTGGGCAGGCCTGGGAGCCTCCCCATGTGCTGACACCCTCCATTAACGGCAAGATCCACATCCCTTCGGCACACCAAGAGGCTGTTGAGAGCAGGCTGTTACCATCTCCAGCCATGACCATGGATCTCATTCATTTGGGGCCCCTGGTTAGCCATACTGTGAGCTCAGACAGGGGCCCCACTGAAGGGTCTCCTAGAACCACCCAGGAGAGATGTCTAAAGTCAGACAGATGCCTGGGTTGGCATCCAGCTCCGCACAGCTTCATTTACAGACCTCAGGAGGTCACTTAACTTTTTGATCCCAAGTTTCCTCATCTATAAAAGGTGGATAATGATCTGTTGGGGCTGAGTTGAGCATTAAGTGAGGAAATATATGTAAAGAGCCTGGAATCTAGTAAGCCCTCAGTGAATGGCAGCTGGTACCCCTGGGAAAGGGATTGCACCAATATTCCCATTTCACAAAATGTGTTAAAAGCCTACTGTGTGTAGCTGGGACTTCCCTCGTGGCATAAGTGTTAAGAATCCACCTGCCAGTGCAGGAGGCACGGGTTCAAGCCCTGGTCCAGGAAGATCCCACATGCCATGGAGCAACTAAGCCTGTGCACCACAACTACTGACCCTGCGCTCTAGAGCCCGCGAGCCACAACTACTGAGCCCACGTGCCACAACTACTGAAGCTTGCGCTCCTAGAGCCTGTGCTCTGCAACAAGAGAAGCCACGGCAATGAGAAGCCCGTGCACTGCAGCAAAGAGTAGGCCCCGCTCGCTGCAACTAGAGAGAGCCCACGCACAGCAACAAAGACCCAATGCAGCCAAAAATTAATTAATTAATTTTTTAAAAAGCCTACTGTGTGTAGTTGAGTTAGGCAATAAGATGCATGCAGGGTCAAAGGGAGAAGAAACCGTTCACAGACAATTAGAACCTCCATTTACCACCAATTGTTGTGACGCTCTTTATTCTTGCAGACCTATAAGGAGCACCCTCTTGCAGGGAATACTTCATGTGGTTACTCTGTGGTTGAGAGAATACAACTACTTTTGAGAGGGAAATTCTACAGTTAGAATTTTTGTTCATTCAGAATGGTCTTTGCCCTAGTTCCTCCTAATTAGTGAGATCTGTCCATGGGATAAGAAAACCCAATTGACGGACTGCTTGTGAGCTAGAAGCTTTCACAGCTATTTTATTTAAGCTTCACAACCCTGCTAGGTGAGTAGTATTATCCTCATTTTTAAGATGAGACAATTCAGTCAAAGAGAGGTCAAGGGAACACTCTTTTGTTTGAGATCTCAGGTAGACCTCTGGGATTTCAACACACTAGGACACTCCATTCAGCAAACTGCCTTAGTCTGTTTTCCTCAAAAGGCAACTTTAACCATCAAAGCACTAGTAATAGCTGGAGTAAGCTCGAGCCGATCAGAGCAGCTGTGGGAGGCTGAAGAGGGCACTCAGGACCTCAGTGGTCCCGCTGAAGGGAAATTGCACTGGACACATCTCAAACGTTGCAGGGAAGACTTCATTCAAGACTACTGCAATAGAGGAGAGAGATGGAACTCAACCCTGAATACAACAGGGGCAGCTGGGGATTTATAGCCAACCAAAAGGGTGAGGGAGAAGATGGAAAATTACTAAGAGGAACTTGGTTAGGTGTCAAGGGTGGGAGAATGAGGAACTGACTGGATATCAAGGGTTAGAAACTCAGTTAGGAGGATTCTTGCTAAAACTATGCTCAGCAGGCCAAGAGCTGAGCCAAGGATGGGGCCTAGCTGAAAAGAGAGCTCCAAAGGGGCTGACTAAAGTTTGGTTCAGGAGGGAATTCCGTGGCAGTCCAGTGTTAGGATTCTGCACTTTCACTGCCAGGGCCTGGGTTCAATCTCTGGTCCGGAACGAAGATCTTGCAAGCCACGTGGCGCAGCCAAAAAAAAAAAAAAAAGTTTGGTTCAGGAGCAAGTCCTTATCAGTCCAATATGGCAGACTACAAAAATTGCCAACCTTCTCTACCATCCCCTGTGTCTTTTTGTGTTGTAATATGACTCTGCAGCAATTCCCATCCAGAGGTGAAATCTGGGCTGGCCAACAGAAAATGGTAGAAGCGGCATGGTGTCCGTTCTAAGCCTAGATGTCTTTCTCTCTCCCCCTCCTATCTAGCTGTCATGTGAAAAACCCTAGGCTAGCCTTATGGATAGCAAAAGAAATAGGGCTCAGTCCCACATTCCCGCCTTGACCCAGCAACATCTCCTGGAAGCACAGCCACTCTTCTGGTCTGTGGCTGATTGAAGACACATGAGTGAGGCAAGCATCAACCAGAGGAACTGCCTAGCAGATTCCAGCCCAAAGTGCTGACCTACAGAACCATGAGCTAAATAAGTGGTTATTGTTTTAAGCCACTAAATTGTGGGCCTGTTTTTTATGAGGCAATAGATAATGGATATAATCCCAAACATGCCCACAAATCGGAATCACTTAGGAGATTTCCAAAATATTGATGCCTGGGTCTCCCCCAAACTCCCTGCAGAGCTTCTCACTCATTTGGCCTAGAGTTTGAGCCCAGCATCTGGAGTCCCAAAGGCTCCTCAAGCAATTCCAAAGTATAGCCAAGATTGAGCATCACTGCCCTAGCTCTTCTGACCTGGGCTAGGTATGCAGATCAGTTACAACTTGAGCTGCCATGAGATCCAAGGGTCTATGGATCAGAGGCAGTGCTTCTCAAACCTTTCTGTGTATACTAATCACCCAAGGCTCTTGTTAAAATGAAGACTCTGATCCAGTAGACTAAGGTAGAGTCTGCATTTCTAACACATGCCCAGGTGACACTGATGCTGCTATCTGTGGACCATACTTTAGTGGGTCTTGGAGATCTACCTCAGACTCCCTCCTTCCTATCACTCTTCAGAAGGCTGGCAGCCACCTCTGAGCTGAACTCTCTCATAGGTACAGTTGTCACCTGGAAGAGAACAACCGCCAGATGGTGAGATTTGGGGCAGGCTCTAAGGGGCACAGGCAGGCCCTAGGACTCTTCTTGGTTATTTCAGACTCCCACATAATTCATTCCAGGACAGGGGCCTCTGTCAGACCCAAAGGAGGGCCCTGTATTCTTTTGCTGTGGCTGCCATAACAAAGTACCACAGATGGGGTGGCTTAAACAACAGAAATTTATTTCCTCACAGTTCTGGAGGCTGGGAGTTCAAGATCAAGGTGTCAGCAGGGTCGGTTTCTTCTGAAGCCTCTCTTTTTGGCTTGCAGGTGGCTGCTTTCTTGCTGTGTCCTCACATGGTCTTCCCACTGTGCGTGTCTGTGTCCTAATCTCCTCTTCTTGTAAGGACACCAATCACATTGGATTAGGGCCCACACTAGTGACCTCATTTTAACTCAATTACCTCTTTGAAGACTCTCCAAATACAGTCACATGCTGGGGTTTAGGATTTCAACATATGAATTTTGCAGGGACAAAATTCAGCCTGCCATAGGCACCCACTTTTCTCTTCCCTCCTGTGTGGAACCAGCAACATGACCATTATTAAGGGGCCACAGTCTTGGCTGGCAGAGCCTGGGATGGGAGGCAGGTGCAGAGCTGTGAAGCACTTTCAAGGGCAGAAGGACAAACAAACGAAGCTGTGTTTGAAAGCAGAGAATAGGCTGGTGTAGCCAGAGTGTATGTAGAAAACCCAAAGCAAAATGGCATTTTCTCTCTAGAACAACAAACACCATAGCGTGGATCCATCATATGAAGATCCATGTCTAAGCAAATCATGTGCCTGAAATAAAACTTGATTGGGACCAGGAAAGTGGTCAAAGGATGATCAGAAAACACCAAGGCCACACCAGGGCACCACAGAATTGTTTGGAACAGGACTCGACTCCTGGGATCAAAGAGTTGCCAAAGCTTGGAGAGGAGGGTGGGAGCTTCCCGAGTGTCACCCCAGTGCTTGGTGCTTTGTCTTTCAACCTCTTACCATCCTCGTCACCCTCTCTGAGCCCTTTCTCCTCCTTTGCAACATGAGGCTCATTCCGCCTCCCTCCTAGGGTTGATGGAGATTAACTCCTAAGATGCCTGTGATTAGAACCAGACTCATCACTGTGTCAGTATTCCCAGTCTGCGTCCTTCTTTCTCCACCTCCTCCCCCTCCCCCACCCCATCCACCTTGGAGAATTTTGCTCAGCTCTTTCCTCACCCCTGATCTTTCAAGAGAGTTCTGTCTCTGCCCACCGGTTCTCTGGCTTTTTGTTGTGCAATAGGGCGAATGGAAGGAGCGAGACAGCCCTGAAGAGGTCAAAGGCCAGGACACAGGCTCTTGCCTGTTGGGTTGGCCCCAGCACTGTCCTTTGGTGTAGAGAATCTGCATAACAGGCAAGCAGAGAAGAAACTAAACCCGATGGTTAGGTCTATCTGCCTGGGGAAGATCCCGGACGGAGGAGAGGCAAGGGAGGAAGAAACAGCAGCAAGAATACTGAAGTATCAGGGAACATTCTGGAGTATTTGCCAAGTGCGAGCTTCTGAATTAGCCTGTAGATATGGGGGATTCCAGACAGAAAGGGAACTTTGAGAGATTTTACCGTGAGGCTTGAATTCAATCATTTTAATGCTCTTTGAGAGATGCCAGTAAAGATTGGAATTCCTGTTTAATTACTTTGGGCGGCTAGAATTTGCTTCTTAAAGCATGACTCAATGCAGGAACTGGTGAACGTGAGCTCTGGGTTTTATGTGGGGGAGATACATCTATATCCATTTCCATATTCATATCCATATTTGTATCTGTCTGATCTCCGTTTGCACAGTTTCTGGAGGTTAGTAGCTACTTAATAAATGGTAGCTTATAATTATTATTAGTTTCTTGCCTCATGCTCTGGGGCCAGATCCCCATCCTTCTGAGAAACGACTTGATGTTTTGGACCTCTCCCCTCCCCCATCTCTCCAGTCCCCGCCCCACTCAAGACTCACCTTGTTTCCGGATGACTGGAAGGCAGACAGTCTTGATGGTCACCACTCACCTCAGCCTCTGAAGAAGCCACACAACAGTTTCCATTCCAGGAACTGCAGACTCCCCAGACAAACGATCACTTCCCTAGTGACTCTAAATCATGCACTCCTGGGAACAGTAGATTCATTGAAGAATACACAATCCAAAAGCACGCCAAGCATTGCCTATGGGCTGAAAAAATATGTTATCACATATGTAAGCTATTTTTGAAATGTATGCACAAGATTTACAGTACTTTCTGTTATTTTTATCTTCTCAGTTATTACATACTTTCACACAATTTCAGGTGTGTGAAGAGAAGATCCTAAATTATTTTTCTGATGTAAAAAGTCTTCTTATAAACAAAAATGTTAGCAATCTCTGATATAGGATCCCTTAGGGCAGGAGCTGTGCCTTCTCCAAGTTTTAGAACTCTCCAGCCCTCACCTGGCAAATAGCAATTGAGTTTTCGTCTGTGACTTGTTTAAGATCAAGCATCTATCTCTCAAGAGGCTCACAGCACAGAGGCCAAATGACATAGTGATCACTCTTAAGTGATGACCTGAGGGAAGGAAGCATCCCTGAGGGACCACCCCGCTGGTCTCTGGACACTTCCTCAGGGCTGGCATAACTCTAGGTCCTGCACTACCCCTAACCGATATCAGTGTCACTTTGGACAATTCATTTCTCCACTCAGGTTCTCAATCTCCCCAGGTGAACCGTGAGGAGATGCCATGAGATGGTCTCAGAAATCCCTTCCAGTGTAGAGCACCCAATCAGCTCAGCCTGGATGGGCGGGAGGAGGTTACAGTGCTTTTCCAGCCTCAAGCTGACAAGGAAAGCACTCTTAGCACAGTGTGGGCAAATGTTAAACAGGGACCTAGCCCTACCTGCCCGGGGCATGCATACTAGGGGAGGGAGTAAAGAGCCAGCCGAGTGTGTGTGGTATATTGAACCAGGAGAGCGTCCTGGGGGATATGCCCTGGGTCTTAGAGCAACTGTTTGCTGAGAGGCTTAACAGAGAGCATGTTGTGTCAGACTCAAAGACAGGCTTAGCTTACACGTGACACACATGAGCTTAAGTTTTCACTGCAAAAGCCACATTATAAAGAATTCTTTCTCTTTTACCACTGTGTAAATCACCTTGGTATCTATTGATTGCATTTGCATGTGAAGAGGGATGCTGTGTTTGTAACTCATGGATTTGGGTGTGCATTTTAATTAGTCCACTGACAGGAGGATGGTGATTAGGAAGGCAGGTATGGAACTATCACCCTCTCTGCTGAGAGAATTGGGCACCTCCGGAGGCCAAGCATGGCCTGACAGGTGGGATTCTTGCAGGCAGTTGGGGGCTGAGCAGCAGCAGCCCCTCCGGACGTGTCTGTCGAGGACTCACGTGGCTGCCCCCTAATGCCACTCACTGTCTGGGCCAGCCTGAGGGCGGTGGAACACTACGAAGATTTTGCCGGTCCGCCCCAGGTCTGCCTGGAGGAGAGCTCCTTTCTCTTTAAACCATTATGTTTTTACTTCCATATGGCTTGGCAGAAGCCATCAAAAAGCTATCTCATTATGCCTGTGTGCTGGCAACAGGCTTGTCTACTCAGAAAAAAAGGCTCATGGCTGTTTAATTATCTCCTTTGCTCTTTGGAGCTAGAATTGATATTAAGCCTAATTTGCATCCAACATTTAAATTTATTCATTAGGGACTTCCCTGGTGGCACAGTGGTTAAGAATCCACCTGCCAATGCAGGGGACACGGGTTCGAGCCCTGGTCCGGGAAGATCCCACATACCATGGAGCAACTAAGCCAGTGCGCCACAACTGAGCCTGTGCTCTAGAGCCTGCGAGCCACAACTACTGAAACACCTAGAGCCCGTGCTCCGCAACAACTAGAGAAGCCACCACAATGAGAAGCCCGTGCACCGCAACGAAGAGTAGCCCCCGCTTGCCACAACTAGAGAAAGCCCGCAGGCAGAAACGAAGACACAACGCAGCCATAAATAAATAAATAAATAAAGACGATCTTTAAATAAAAAATCTTACAAAAAAATAATAAATAAATGTACTCATTATAGCTCTGATAGCTCTGTCCCTGATAAAGATGGTAGTGCTTTCAGAAGAGCATGTCCCCTTTCAGGGAACATAACTTCCTAAAACACATTCCAGCTAAATGCCAGCTTTTTGCATACAGAGAGATCACGTGACTTCTCTCCTGGCTGTCCCCAAGGAGATATAGGGAGAAGGCAGAGTGGTGGGGGGAGCCCTGAGACTGGGGTGGGTGCCCATAGTCCTGGCTGCCCTCACTAACTGTCGTGGAAATAAGATTTCACACTCAGAATTTTAAATGTATTTTTTTCTTGTTGTTCATTTTTGGTTTATTTGCTTTTTATCATTCACTCAAGCTCTGCATGCAGAACGAAACGAGTGAGATTGACCACCAGCTTGAAGCCACAGATGAGACTTCAGTTCTGCAGACCTCAGTTGCATGAGTTCCCTTTCTTCCATGAGGTCTACCTAAGATGTCCCGCAGGTGCACTTTTCCAGGGATTGTTTTGGGCTCAATAAGGGAGGCGAGTCTTACACTCTAAGTAAACAAACCCCAAAAGATTGCTAGTATACATTTGATACAACTGGAGTGACAGTAAACAAAGCCAAATATATATTTGAAATGAGATTCAAATCTATATTTTTACAGCAAATCAGAGTCTTAAGATACAAAGTAAAGATTACACCTGAAAGAAGATTCATAGATAGATAGATAGATAGATAGATGATAGATAGATAGATAGATAGGTGACAGATAGATAGATGGATAGATAGATGAGATAGATAAACAGGTGGATAGATAGAAGATTTGAAAAGAAAGGTCATGGTATTCATTCAAAAGAACAAAGAGGGAGTTTGATATTGAGAGAATAAAACATTATGATATCTGTTACTTGAGTATGTAACACGTATTTACTCCTCTTCTGTAGTTTTTTTTCTTTGTTATTGAAGTATAGTTGGTTTGCAATGTGATAGTTTCAGGTGTGCAGAAGAGTGATTCAGATATAGCTAGCTAGCTAGACATTATTTTTTAGATTCTTTTGCATTACAGGCTATTACTAGATATTGGGTATAGTTCCCTGCACTCTACAGTAAATCCTTGTTGCTTACCTGTCTTATATATAGTAGTGTGTATCTGTTCATCCCAATCTCTAACACTTACTTACTTTTGAGTCCTGGCTGGGGAACCAGGACTCTGTCCTTGGTCCTTACTTCTACTCAATCCACACTGAATCCCTTGCACATCTCTCTCTCATTCTCCCAGCTTTAAATCCCATCTCTATGTTTATGTCTCCAGCCCAGCTCCCTCTTCTGAGCTCCAGACTCGCATAGCCCGTGGTCTCCTAACATCTCCATTTGGGTGTGTAATAGGCCTCTCAATGGTGACATGTCCAAAACAGAACTCCCGATCTCACCCCACAGACCTGCTCCAGGCCCACAGCCTCCCACATGCTATTCTTCCAATTGCTCGGGCCAAAAAATTTGGTGTCGTTCTTAACCTCCCTCATTCTCTCACTCCTCACATCCAACCTGTTGGGAAGTCCTGTAAGTTCTAGCTTCAAAATATATCCAGAATCCAACCACTCTCACCAGTTCCACTGCTTGCACCCTGGGCCAAGCCCTCCGAGTCTCTCAGTGGGGTCATCGCAGATACTTCCAGTGGGCATCACTGTTTCCTCCCATGCTCCTGTAGAGAATATTCTCAGCAGAGCACTTGTGAAAATAGATCATGTCACCCTTCGGCCCAAGGCCCTCCAGATGGCCCGCAGAGCCCCATCCAATCTGCACCCGCCTCCCATGCCTATTGTCCCCTGTCCTCCCCTCCTCGCCCTTCCCGCTCTCCGCCCCTGCCCTACAGGCTCCTTGTTGCCCCCCCCGACCCTCGAGGCATAGCCCTGCTCAGAGGCTTTGCACTGGCTCATCCCTTTGCCGGGAGCGCCCTGTGCGCCAGTCTCATACCCTCAGCTCCTCGGGTCTTTGCTTCAATGCCACCTTCTCCTCGAAACCTGCCTTGGCCTTTCCACTGCAGACCCCACCTCTGCCAGCGCCCCAGCACCCCCTCACCCTGCTGTATTTTATTTTGTTGCTGTAGCCTTTCTCCCACTCCCACTGGAATGTAAGCTCCACGAGGCAGAAATGATTGTCCGTGATCCCCAGCACCTAAAACTGCCCTTGGTACACAGTAGGCACCCCAAAATAGATGCTGGGTGAATAAATGGGTATTTCAGTGGGCCAGGCAATGGCCTAGGTGTTTTAAATACATTTCTGTGTTTAATAACTCTATCCTTGTTTTATTGAAGAGAAAACTAAGTTAGAGATTAAGTAACTTGCCCATGGTTTCGCAGTTAATAAATTGTAGGGTTGGAATTTACACGCAGGCCTGTCTGACTTCAGAACATCAAATAGCAAGCATACTTTCTGAATAAAAAAAGGAGACTTTTCTTAGAAATTTCACAAACCCTAGTGAGGGTTGTTACCCACAGTGCCCACAGTTCTGCCCCAGGTGCAAACTAAAGGGACAAAGTGTCTCTCCTTCCCCAGATGGGCCCGCGGAGGATGCCTGTGGGTGGTGGTTGCGCCCCTTCGATAAGTGAGCTGGAAGAGTTCAGGATGCAGGACCCAGGGTCACATGCGATATAACCCCGCCTTCAGCAGAGGAATAACAGCGTGAGCAGTGCTGAAATATTGCTTGATTGTCTTGGAAGGGGAGTATTGGAATTGGGGAGAAGAAGACTTTGAATGCCAGGGCTTTATTTCTTACAGCCCAAACTTCTATCGCAGTGGGATTAAAATAATCAACTTTAGGCTTCTTTCAGAGAGGAACGTCATCGTTATCTTGGCAGATCCTAAAACAAGTAACTGTTATGCTTCTAGTCCATCACATGATCTCATTGATCCCACAACATACCTAAACGGGAGGTCTTATTGTCTCCATGGAATAGAAAGGTTAGATCACGTGCCTGAGAGTAGACATCTAACACATGGCAGAGCTGGATTGGAACGCAGGTGTCTCCGAACCCAAGTCCGTGTTCTTCCCATAATTTCACATTGCACCTATACCCCCTCCTTTCTGGCAGTTCAGGGATAAAGAGGAAAACATGGAAGCTCAATGGGCACTAAGGCCTCCAAGCACTTAACTCAGCAAAGCAAGAGCAATTCTGTACCTCACTCAAGAGTTGGGGGAGGCAGGTCAGGGTGGGGTGGGGTGATGGTCTTCAGGTAAAATTAATAAGCTAGCTTTCTTAGACCTCCCTGCAGAAGGCCTGCCACCAGGTCTCAGCTGGATTCCCCCAGCCTCCAACCCAGGCCACTCTTGGGCACGTCCCTCATGACCACTGCACAGTGGCCAGGGCCCCAGGTGAGCTCACATGCTGGTGGAGTTGGGGTGCTTGTGTCAAATGACTCCTTGCAAAAGCAGCATTTGGGAAGGAGCCTGAAGCCTGGGCAGGATGCTTACAGGCCTTCACAGAAGTGCCGACAAAAGCACAGATGCCGCCGGGGCAGGAGAGCGTGGGGTGTGTTTGTGGGAGGGTGAGGGGCCCCGTGTGGCTGAATTGAGGCCACAAGCAGGAAAGTGATGGGAAACAAGGGCACAGTGGGGACCAGAGTACACAGGCCTCACTTAGTTCAGTGGGAGATAACAGCTGCTTCAGGATAAGTGGGTATCATGATCAAAGCCATGTGCTCCCGAGATTAATCTGGTGGCAGCCAGCAAGGTGGGCTGGAAGGGGTTGAGGGAAGGAGCCAAGAGGCTCGATAAGAAGCTAATGCTTGTAATAACCTATAATGGAAAAGAATCTGAAAAAGAAAAAATACATATATTTGCATAACTGAATCACTTTGCTGTACACCAGAAACTAACACAAACTTGTAAATCAACCACACTTCGATAAAAATAAATAAAATAAAATTTTACAAACAGAAAAAAAAAAAAAGAAGGAGCTAATGCTGCAGCCAGGCCTGAGGCAGGAGCCTGACAGCAGGGCAAAGAGAAAGGCTAGGTGTGAGAAATGCTTTGTTCCATCACTCAGAGGCTCCCAGCTCCCTCCTGCCTCAGGGCATTAGCACAGAACTTTTGGGTTTTTTCTACCTCATCCTACATCAAGATCTCTGCCTACACGTGAATCTCTGGCCTCCCAGACTAGTCCAGGCCCCGGCTTTATAGCACCCTTCACGACACTTATTGCCCCTGTAACTGTGTGAGAGTCTACGTGAGGGGATGGGGGTGAGGCCCCCCTCCAGTTGTGCCCACACCTTCCACTTCACCACTCTGATCTCAACAGCTCCCAGCACGGCCCAGGCAGGCAGGGCTCCACTGGGCTCTCTTCTTGCCACTATGAGAGGCAAATGGTCTAGCGGTTCATTAGATGCCCGGGCTCACTTGGAGAGGCAACGTGCTCAGGGTGATGGGGCCGCGGGTGGACAGACTAAAACCTGGGAGCTTGTGTGGGGATGTCTCTTCATCCCCTCTCGGGAAGCTCCTGACTTCCAGAGGCATGGTGCGCAGCAGGCTTGCAGAAGGATTTATCACGCTTCCAAAGTGATTGACTTCTGATGAGAGGTTTGGGAGCTCAGGAAAATGTTACCGGCTTAGAGTGTATTGTGAGTAAAAGAAAAGAAATAACAGGTACTCTTCAAGTGTGGGAGCTGAAAAAAGATGCTAATTAAATGTCAGGGCTGGAGTTTAACCCACTTGATTGTGGTGTTTCTATTCTGGAGTCGTTGAATTTCTCGTTCCCAAGCCCGGGTTCTGAAGCACACAACCTGGTTTCAAAGCTGACGACAAGAGCCGTGTGGCATGGGGAGGCCTACGGGCCGGGGGCTGGACTGGCCTCTCTCTAGCCCTCCTCACCGGGAATTCAAAACTTCAGCGATACTGAGGGGAGTGACGGGGTCTGACAAGGGGAGGAATGCCGCAAGGCATCCGAATCTTCTTCCTCATATCAGGAGCAGAGCAAAGAAGGAGTCAGAGAGGAAGGGCCCCTTTCCTAGGGTGGAGATGGGAGGCGACCTGTCTCAAATTCCATCTGAAAAAGGGTATTTGGAGACAGATGGCTCAGAAGCCCAGCCCAGCTTGGCTGAGGGCGAGGCAATGACGGATCTGTCCCTGGCGACGCACAGGGCGGGGAGGCTGGCCTCACCCAGCCAGAGAGCCCAGACCCGGCTCTTTGCACTGCCTATTTGCATTCCTAGCCCAGAGATCGAGCCTAATCAAGGGCCCCGCAGAGAGAGCTGGCGCCACGCAGAGGTTTTACTAATGTGCTCTGGCTGAAGAGGCCAGCAGACAGACGGCCCAGGGCTGTGCACCCACGTGGAGCATCTGTCACTGAACAGCCGCTCCTGCAGGGCATGGGGCCTGGAGGTCCGGCTCTCCTCCAGTAAGTCCCCCAGGACTCCACACTGGCCCACTACCATGTGGAAAGGAGGAGGGGGTCCCCTTCCTAACCCCACTCCCTTCATCTCCAGAGGAGCAGGGTTGGCAAGATTAATGGTAATCTCCATCCCCAACACCTGTTCCCTGCTTAGCCATCCTCAAAGTGCTTTCCCAGCCCTTCTCTCTCCTAACCCTCATTACTGCCTGTGAGGACAGACCTATATTGACAGTGTGCAGCTAAGAAAATGGAAGCCCAGAGGTGACGGGACTCGCCTAAGTTAAAACAGCAAAACTGGCAGAGCGGGGACGCCTTCTCTAGAGCCATGCCTTGTAGTGGGGGGATTTGCACACAGGCCCGGGGCCCTGGCATGATGGATTCTCCCAGCCTCACACCAAGAACCTCTCACCAGGCTCACAAACCCCTCCTCCTCCCTGGGAAGCCCAGGCACCAGGTTGAGGGTCATAGAGAAGCCCAGGCAATGAGCTCCTAAAAAGCTAAATCCTTATTTTGATTGTCCGTTTTAACGCACGTTAACCAGCTTTCTATTCTTTCCTCCTGCCGTCCACAGGCGCGGGAACAGGAGAGGAGGGATATAGGGGTGAGGAGGAATGAATGAAAGGCGAATAGATACCCCCACTCGAGGCAGTGGCGTCAGCCCCTTATTATCAACAGAGGTCCCAAGAGAGGCTTGTTTCTAATATGGTTTGGATTCAGCAAGAGAGAAGGAACACGGGCTCCCCCCCCACACACTGGTATGATTAAATCAGCCGCAAAGGTGGCTAGTTCCCTCCTGCCCACCCCACTTCCCAGCTCCCAGCCTCCGGCATCAGTGGGGCTGGAGGTGAGTCCAGCCTCTGCACAGGGGCTCGGAGTCCAGGCCTCCTCTGGGCCCCAGGGAGACTGACTCACACGTGCTCAACCAGGGACAGACAGTGCCACCCTCCAGAGCAGCCACCGACCGTCTGTCCTCTCACCACCCAGGGGTTAAGTCTCAAGATTGATTTTCTGTGTTCTTTGAAGACAGTGGAGGGCACTTCCTCAGGAATCTTGCCCCAGCCCTGCTACTTCACTAATGGGGTTTGTCTGAAGGGTTGACCTGTAAGGCACCTAAGGGCCCCATCAGCTGTGACATCTCCTCAGAGAGAAAGCGAGCTTCTCTCAAACCCAGCCAGCGGCTGTGCAATATTACCTGTCCCCCCCCACCCCCAACCCCAGCATTTCAAGTGCCAAGCATTGAAAGGTATCTAAAAAATGTTTGTTACATTAGTAAAGGAACTTCCCATTTTAATCTGAAACCTAGGCAGACAGGAAGTTCTTCTCTGTGTTTAACCGTGCTCCACTGCTTTCATTTCCATGCTTTTCCCCTTTGGGGTTCTCGGTGGACAGGGCAGGTCCTGGTTACAGAAGCATCCAGTCCTGGAGAAGGGGGTGAGGGGTCAGGTCAGAAAAAGGGTTAAATGTGTAACATACATTTGCACATATATTTAATAACTGCATGAGCACCAACCAATCAAAACAGATGCCCACTTGTGCAGACACTGTGGAAAACAGTATGGAGGTTCCTCAGAAAACTAAAAATAGAATTATCGTATGAACCAGCAATCCCACTCCTAGGCATATATCCAGACAAAACTATAATTCAAAAAGACACACGCACCCCAATGTTCACAGCAGCACTATTCACAATAGCCAGGACATGGAAACAACCTAAACGTCCATCAACAGATGAATGGATAAAGAAGGTGTGGTACATATATACAATGGAATATTACTTAGCCATAAAAAAGAATGAAATAATGCCATTTGCAGCAACATGGAAGGAAGTAGAGATTATCATACTAAGTGAAGTAAGTCAGAAAGAGAAAGACAAATGCCATAGGATGTCACTTATATGTGGAATCTAAAATATGACACAATTCTATGAAACAGAATCAGAGGCAAAGAGAACAGACTGGTGGTTGCCAAGGGGGAGGGCATTGGAGGAAGGATGGAATGGGAGGCTGGGGTTAGCAGATGGAAGCCTTTATATATAGACTGGATAAACAAGGTCCTACTATACGGAATGGAGAAGTATATCCAATATCCTATGATAAACCGTAATGGAAAAGAATATTTCAAAAAAAGAATGTATATATATGTATAACTGAACTACTTTGCTGTATAGCAGAAATTAACACATTGTAAATCAACTATACTTCAATTAAAACAAAAACAGATGTCCAGTCTAACATTCCGTACCTCCTCACCAGTGAGGTTTGGGTGTCTGTAAGAACAAGATCCATTTAGGCATGGTGGGTGCTTAACACGTGGGCTGCTGTGAAAGATCTTCTCAGGGGGCATCACTGTTGGGCTGGAAGCCCCTAGGAAGTGGGTTCCAATGTTGTCCTTGTCCATGGAGGCCACTTTGTCTCTCACTATGCAAGGTTGTATTATTGTTCAGCAAATGTTCATTCTCTAAAGCCCCCACCGCCATGGAAGGAGACACCTCCCACACCTTGGACGTTGGGCTTGGCCAACTTGCTTTGGCCAATGGAATGTGAATGGACGTGGCACATGGGTCCAAAGCTTCTAGAAGGGCTGTACATTTATGGTAGCCCTCTTGAGCTTCCTCTCTCTACCATGAGAACAAAATGCCCCAGAGCATGGAGGCTCGTTCAGCCTAATCCTGGAATGAGAAGCGGGAGCAGACCTGAACTTGACCTTCCACCGAGAGTCAAGCACAGCCAGGCCCAGCAGAGCCACAGCCACCCTGCAGACCCATAAAGAATAACCGTTACTTGTTGTAAGCCATGAGGTTTAGGGGGTTGTTATAATAGCACAGGCTGACTCATCCACTCGTTCCCCTGATTCCTGGCAAAGGTGAGCCAAATGTTATCATTCAGGGCACGTGGAGTGAAGAAATTGATAGGCTTCGGTGGTAGATAGACCTGAGTGCTAATCCCAGCTCTATCGCTTAGCTGTGTGATGTTAGGCGAGTTACTTTCACTCTCTGAACTCCAACTTCTTCCTCTATAAGACGAGACTGACAGTAACCACCTCAGAGGGCTGTTACTAGCATTATACATGAAAATGTGTGCACCTGTGCTGCAGCTGTAACAAGCAGACGCTGAGCCAGGCCATCTCTAAGGCCCAGGTACATATTCACTCATTCATTCATTCAACAGCTATGCTTTGAGCAGCCTTTCTATGCAAACACTGTGCTTGGCCATGGGGACACAATATTGAAGAAGACAGAGGCACTTCCTGGCCTCACAGAACCCAGCTCTACTCCGTACCTCCCAGCTAAACTCACTACTAAAGCTATGAACTTACACCTCAGTGAAGGACACAGACATCCAGCAAGTCCTCAGGTGTTTAAACTTAGATACAGAGGGCATCTAGGGAGTGTAACGAGGAAACTCACCTAGTCTAGAAGCAGGAGAGGCTTCCTTGAAGACGGGAGATTTGAGATGACCACTGAAGGGTGACAGAAATTAACCAGGGGAAGGGAGGTTGAGGGATAAGCATTCAGGCAGAGGGAACAGCATGTTAGTAAGTGACGGGAGCACTGTCCTGGGAAAAATGAGGCAGGATATGGAGCAGGCAGGCCTTCAAGCCACGTCAGAGACTTTGGGTTGTCATCCTAGGAAAACATCGGGAGACTTGGTTTTAAATTAAAGAGAGGTAAGACCAGGCTTGCCTTTTGAAAAGATTACTCTAAGACACACCTAAAACAAAAGCGATTCAGAAAGGGTAGAAATTAGAGGACAGACTGGTTCCAGCTAAACGTAGAGTTATGAACATATTTATCTCCATTTCTTCCCTGATGTGACTAAAAAAGTGACAGTGAAAGGATGAAAACCACATAAAAGAGAACACAGCATGAAACCACAACAAAGAGAACAGGAGAGGAGATCAGAGCAGATGTAAACAGAATTTTAGAATTCTGGGGGAAAACAAAAGCAGCAGAAGCATGAAGAAACTTAGCCAACTAAAAAGAGTTGGGCCTAAAAGAGCATGGAGGGCAGCGAAGTGGGGAAGCAGAAGCAAAGCTGCTTTAGCGCACGGATCCCAGAAAACTCAGGATGGAGAGGCACCAAGGACCTCCACAGCAGGGTGTGGTCGTGGCTGAAATCAATGGGATTGTCCTCAAGTCTGTGCAAGCAGCAGTTAGCTTCCCCACCCCCAACAGCCAGGCAAACAGGAAGGAGGTCTAGTCCACATGGACTCCGAAAGTGGGCCTGCCATACTGTATACGACATCACCGGAAGGTCTACATGTCAGGTGGTGAGACCACCCCTGCTTCCCTGGCCCTCCTTCCCCACTTTGCTCCCAGAACCAGGCATCTAGATGTGTTTCCCCACTCCTACCCCACCAGCCAGGGCAGGAGACGAGGCAGATTCCCCTCTGTGGAAACTGGCTGGTCAAGAGAAAAGAGAACTTCATGGCAGAGGGATGGGAAGTCCTCAATGATGCAGACTGGTCCCTGCCCAGTAAGCCCCCAGTGAAAACCACCTCTGGGCAATCTGGCCCATGTACCAGAACTTCCAATCCACACTGTAATGTTTCACTCTTAAACATCAACATTTAGCCAAAGATCAACAGATATTGCCAAGGGGGAAGAGTGAGGGAGATGCGAGTTTGGGGTTGGTAGATGCAAGCTATTACATTTAGAATGGATAAACAACAAGGTCCTAATGTATAGCACAGGGAACTATATTCAATATCCTGTGATAAACCATAATGGAAAAGAATATTAAAAAAGAATGTATGTATGTGTATAACTGGGTCACTTTGCTGTACAGCAGAAGTTAACACAACATTGTAAATCAACTATACTTCAATAAAAAAATCAACAGATATAAGAAAGTCTCTAATATGAAACACAGATATGAAACAAATAGAAAAACAACTTAAAAAATGAGTCAAGGTAGGGAGCAGAGAAAACTTCCCAAGTATTATAGTTAATATCCTCAGAGAGATAAAAAGAAGCTATTGCATCCATGGAAATTAGAACAGGGTGTCCTTCCACCACAAAAAAATGTGTGGGGAGGTTGGGGGAGGATTGAGGAAACAAAACATATAAAATAGCATGAACTAAAAAATCAGTAGAAGCGTCAGAAAATAAAGATAACATCTCTTAGAAAGAAGAACAAAAAGATAAAGAGATTGAAAATAGGAAAGAGAAAAAAAAGGATTTTTCCTGAAGGTCAAATGTCCAATAATAATGTTATGAGTTTTGGAAAGAGAGAAGAGAGAACAAAAAGAATGAACTTAAAAAATGTAGTACTTGTGCAAGTTAACTTCCTAGATTTGAAGGCTGTGTTTCCATATTGAAAGGTCCTATCATTGAGAGCCCAGCACAATACAAGAAAATGGATATCCAAGCACACCATCAGCAAACCTCAGAATACCAGGGCAGAGAGGGGATCTACAGGCATCCAGAGAGGTGATGCACTGATGGGAAGGGAGACAGGCTAGTTGGGGTCACATCCAAAGGATCCAGTATCAGAGCAAGTTCTCATCGGGCTTCCCTGTGGCGCAGTGGTTAAGAATCCACCTGCCAGTGCAGGGTACACGGGTTCGATCCCTGGTCCGGGAAGATCCCACATGCCGCGGAGCAACTAAGGCCGTGCGCCACAGCTACTGAGCCTGCGCTCTAGAGCCCGCGAGCCACGTCTACTGAAGCCCGCGCGTAGAGCCCGTGCTCTGCAACAAGGGAAACCACTGCAATGAGAAGCCCGCGCACTGCAGCGAAGAGTAGCCCCCGCCCGCCGCAACCAGAGAAAAGCCCACGCGCAGCAACGAAGACCCAATGCAGCCAGAAATAATAAATAAATTAAATGAAACAATAAATGAATTAATTAAAATAATAAAATAAATAAATTTATTTTTAAAAAAAGAACATCAATATTGGAAGCTAGGAGACAATAGTCCTTCGAATTCTAAGGGAAAATTATACCGAACCCAGGATTCTATTGTCTAACAAACCCATCAATCAGCTATTGATGCCTACAAGGTAGAATAAGAACATTCTCAGAGATGAAAATCCTCCAAAGTTTGATCTCCCATGCACCTTTTCTCTGAAAGCTATTAAAAGACGTTTCCACCAAAATGAGAGTAAACAAAGAGAAAGCCGGAAGACAGGGGATCCAACACAGGAGAGAACAGAGGGGGTCCCCAGGGGCTGTGAAGGGAGCTAAGAGAGTGACCAATCTGGATAAGAACAAGAGGCCAGGGGCCTCCAGGAGGATCCCTTACTGGAGTTTTGAATACTGAGACAAGAATTATACTTCTGCCAGAGAGTTGGGAGTCAATTAACGAGAAATACAGAGAAATGGACACAAAGAAAAAGCTGAATAGTAACTGCAGAAAAAGTAGAAAGTTGTGCAAAAAGGAAACAACATGATTTACCACATTGCTCAACTCTAAATAATAGTCAGATAACCACAATACTAGGTACATTAAATATTTATTTAGTAAAAAATAAATGTGCTATAGCTATATTAAAAGAATTGAGAGGGGAAATGGGGAAGAGCAGAGTGAAAGGGTTAAATCCAACTTTTCCGTTGTAGGAAGTCAATAGATAGTGTCTAAAACTTTACAACATCAAAAAAGGAGCAATAAGTGTGTTACGTAGATATATGGAGAAAATGCCAGAAAAGCCGAAAGAACTGAAAGCGGTTGCCTTGTCTGCATGCAGAAGCAGTGTATGTAAAGGACTGATTGATTTTCCTTTCCATATTTTAAAATATAAGCTTCATAGAACGTTTGACATCTCTATCTATACATTTATATCTATTCTAATGTGTTTTTATAAAAAACATAAATGAAAGGAGAAAAGAAAACAGTAAATAGCTCCACTGTGCAATTCATAAATAGACCCCCAC
Source organism: Monodon monoceros (assembly GCF_005190385.1). NCBI lineage: Eukaryota > Metazoa > Chordata > Mammalia > Artiodactyla > Monodontidae > Monodon > Monodon monoceros. The sequence goes on along the minus strand of NW_021703784.1, from coordinate 18,298,378 downwards.
AGGCCAAACAGATAAAACAACTGAATGTTAAAGAGCCGATAGCTTGGGGTAACTTTGGCAGCGACATTATTACACATGGATACAAAAAATTGTGGTATGTCAACTTTTAGAAGGAGGTGAAGATGATGTGCTCTGGAAAATTGGGATAAATGACTCAGAACATTATCTCTAATGATGGAGAAGAGAACCATAATCTTAAAAATACATGTGAAGAGTCTGAACAAAATGATTTCATGAAATAATGAGGGTGGGGGAAACAGCGCTTCTAAATTAAGATTTTACATAATATATGACATTTTAATATGCATATGCAAGTGAAATAATTGATAAATTAACTTTAAGTTTGAAAAATCTTAAATAAAAATACACAGAAATATCAAGGGAAGCAGGGGCAAAGACACACCAGGCAAATGCAGATTTGAAGTTGGGATGAAGGGCAAAGTGTTAAAAAAAAAGAGTAACGATTCACCATGAAGCTCTACCGGTCCTGAATATCTGTGCATCAATAATATAATACCTAAATTCATTTTTAAAAAGTAAAAATATTAAAAAGAAATGGAAGCACATTTGTTTAATAATACTTCCTATTGGCAAAGGTGTGGGAGCAAGTCTTGCAGGCAGCACTGACAGAGCGAACATTCTATGAAGGGCAATTTGCAAAATCTATCAGATTACCAGGGCACATACATATCTTTGGTCCGGAAATTCTATTTCTATCAATTTATAGAATTGCACATTATGAAAGGCACCTACAAAAATATTTATTGCAACATTGTTTATAATGGCAAAATGTTGAAAACAGTCTGAATCCTCTCTATGCAAAGAGTGGTCAATGGACCAGAAGCATGAATATCACCCAGGAGCTGTCAAAAATGCAGAATCTCAGGCCCCCCCTTAGACCCACGGAATCAGAATCTGCATTCACTCAAGATCACCAGATGATTGCTTCATATGCACTTTAAAGTTTGAGAAATGCTTGTCTAAATATCCATCAATAGGAAGCTGATTGAATCAATGACAGTATACCCATTAAATAAAATTTTATATATGTTCATTAAAAAATGAGGGACTGCCGTATGTGCCAATATAGAACAGTCTACAAGACATAAGGTAAAAAAAAAAACGAAACCATGGGGCGGAACAGCACTGTGATATGCTCCCATTTGTACTTTATTTTGAAAATGTATCATGCAGCAACAATCTAATTGGTGACCTAATTGGTCTCTCAGATTCTACTCTCGTACCAATTAGGTCAGTTATTTTCCTCCTTCACATTCCCTGGTGCTTGTAGTCAGCACTGACGGTTCATTTTCATCTTACTCAGCTCCTAGAGGAGGTGGTTAATGAAAGGAATTGGGAAGGAATTTTCTCCATCATTCCCAGGCCCCAGAAAAAGAGACAAAGGAATAAAAAACAGCAGCCCTGACCCTGTCAATATTTCACAGCCTTGTCTGATGCCCACACAGGACTTAGAGGTGGGACCTAATTGGGCTCTAATAGGTCAGAGCCGCCCCCCCCCCGTCACACACACACACACACACACCTTTTGGCATCTCCCCAATCCAGTCCCAGACTGCTGTGTACCAACCCCTCCCCACAGCCAGGCACATCCCTGCCACATCCACACAGGAGGCTCACTAGTCCTGTCAGGGCCCCAGAGAGAGCAGCACGTCAAAGGGGGCATTTGTCTCTGGCAATCCTCTTCTCCTGTGGTCAATACAGTCATTTTGTAAATGATGCACTAAAAGCCCCTAAGAGCTGGCTCAGAGGCCAATACTGATTAGACCCCAGGGACCAGGGCCCTCCCCATGTGTCTCATAGCTGAGCTCCCAGACCTGTGAGCAGCCCCCTTCAGACAGAAGGAGGGAGGAAAGAGGGTAACGGGTGATTAATGGCACCATTTACTTCCCCTTTCAGCCAAGTGATTGGCAGGAAGGAACGGTAAAGTGGCCCGGCCATCGCATGCAGTCTTGGCAGTCGATCCACCGACCAATCTGCACCTGCTCCCCAGCAGCCCACACCTTGCCTCTCTGCCTGCGAGGAAGTAGAAACAATACTGGGAGAGTCTGAGAAAGCAAGTTCCCGTAACCTTCTGATCTGGCATGATGTCCTGGTTATCTGTTGCTATGTAACAAACCACTCCAAAGTAGGTGGCATAAGACAAAATTATTTTATATGCTCACAGATTCTATAGGCAGGAATTTGGGTGGAGAACAGCAGAAATGGCTTCTCTCTGCTCTGTGATGTCTGGGGCCTTATCTGAGAAACTCAAACAATGAGTGGCAGCGTGATCAGACAGGGTTGGATTATCTGGAGGCTTCTTCACTCTCATGTCCAGTACCTGGGCTGGGATGACATGAGGCTGGGCTCAGCTGGGACCACCAACCGGGTGCCTACATGGGTCCATCTGGTTTGGACTTCCTGAGGCATATTAGCTGTTCTCCCTCTGGGAACATCCAGAGAGTGAATGTACCATGAGAACCAGGTGCAAGCCCTTTTATGATCTAGTGTCAGAAGCCTCATAGCATCACTTCCTCTGTATTCTATGAGCCAAAGCTGTCAAAATCCCACCCAGATTCAAAGGAGGAGACATAGATACTACTTCTCAATGGGAAGAGTGTCTAAGAATTTGAAGCTATTTTTAAAAATACAAACTTTATTTTTTAGAGCAGTTTTAGGCCCACAGCAAAAGTGAGGGGAAGGTATATTTTCCATATAACCCCTGCCCCCTCTCATGCAGAGCCTCCCTATTAACAACATGAGCCACCAGAATGGTACATTAGTTACCAAGCATGAACCTACATTGACACATCATAATCACCAAAAGTCCATAGTTTTCATTAGGGCTCATTCTGGGTGTTGCACATTCCATGGGTTTAGACAAATGTAAAATGACATGTATCCACCGTTACAGTATCTTACAAAGTAGTTTGCCCCCAAAATCCTCCGTGCTCCACTTATCCATCCCTCCCAATCCCCAACTCCTGGCAACCACTGAACTGTTTACTGCCTCCATACTTTTGCTTTTTCTAGAATGTCATGTAGCTGGAATCATACAGTATGTAGGCTTTTCAGATTTCACTCTTCATGGTCCAAAGAGAGCAGTTGCTACCACCCTTGAGTGCACTGTTCTGAGCGCTGCTGGGATGGAGGCACTTTGGGAGTAGCAGTTAAAGGAAAGGAGGGAAGTGTAGCTAGTCAAGCTGTACCTCCAGCTTGGGGAAAGTGCTAACAGGCAGCAGACAGGCTACGTACACAGGCGGGCATCACACCACCCTCCCCAGGTGCTCGGGGTCCCTCCATCATTCTCATCATCCCCTACATCCTCTCCGTAGACAGTCACAGAGCCTTGGAGCTCAGCGGACAGTTCTGGGATCACAACAGAGTCGATCTCTGAGAGAGGCAGGGAATCCTCCCCTCTAACCACCACTCCTCAATCCCTGGCAAGACATTGAAGCAGGTAAAGAATTCAGTCTAAGGCCAGGTCACCAGCTGAAGTTCAGCAAGCGTGGCAGGCTCGCACAGCCTGGCTTCGTAGTATTGGACCAAATAAGGATGCAGATGCAGGTGAGCTCCTGGCAGCATCTGATCTGCTTTGTGGGGTGGAGGCCTGGGTTAGTCAGACCTAACCACCACCACCGCCCATTCCTACCCCATGCTGAGAACCACGAGGTGCAGAGTTGGAAGGGATCTGCCATTGGTTAGCCACTATCCTTCCAGATTGCTCTTTCCTTTTTGGTTAGCGCTACTTATTAGAAAATTCTATGGAACCAAAACACCTCCTTAAGCCATCTCTGACCACCCCACCCTTCCCCTGGCCCAAGGCAAGTGCTTCCCTACCCCACAGTGAATCCCAGCACTGGGCATTTCTTTCTTTTTTTTTTTTTTTTTTTACTAAGGGAGACTACCTTTTCAGTTCTTTTTTTTTTTTTTAATGTATTTATTTGTTTATTTATTTTTGGTTGTGTTGGGTCTTCGTTTCTGTGCGAGAGCTTTCTCTAGTTGCGGTGAGCGGGGACCACTCTTCATCGCGGTGCGCGGGCCTCTCACTGTCACGGCCTCTCTTGTTGAGGAGCACAAGCTCCAGACGCGCAGGCTCAGCAGTTGTGGCTCACAGGCTTAGTTGCTCCGTGGCATGTGGGATCTTCCCAGACCAGGGCTCGAACCCGTGTCCCCTGCATTGGCAGGCAGATCCCCAACCACTGCGCCACCAGGGAAGCCCCAGCACTGGGCATTTCTGCTATGGTTTTGCTTGTGATTCAATCAGACCAAATGCTCCTCAACAACAGGGACGGGTTCACCATTGTGCACACAAACTAGTGCTTATAAGTGTCTGTAGAATTTAGTGCACTAAACAAATATGCTTCTCATTGTTCCAAGCTCCACCTTCTGGGAATATCCAGTACAAGCTTGAGTCTCCTCCCACCCAACAGCCCATCAGAAAACACACTTCTTCTCCAGGCTAACCAGCCCCAGCTCCTACAGCTCTGGCTTCAAGTCTTCTCCCCTCCTGACCTGCCCCATCTCAAACCCACAGCCATCCCATGCAGGTGTTTCCACGTGGTGCACTTAGGGTATTGTTTGTGCCTGGTTCTACACAGAGCTGCCTCTGAGCATTCCTGTTCCAACCTGCCCAGTGACTTTAGCCTGCAACCGAAGCTGGACCAAGAAACATCATCCTGGAGTAAGAAGGCTGAAAAGGATACTGATATCTCTGTGCCCTTGGGTAAGTCACCTTGGCTCCCAGGACTAAGTTTCCTCAACAGATACGATCCCTTCTAGATGAAGCCAATAAATGTAAGCCCTCTACTCCACTTGACAAACTTTTATAAGTCATCTGCAACATGCCAGGCTCTGGGCTGAGTGCCAGGATTTGGTGGCGAACCAGAGATAGTGCACGTAGGGAGAAACATCCTTTACCTCTCCCCACACTACTGCCGGCCTGTAAAAGAAAAACTTGTCCCAGAAGATTATAAGTACTGGTGATAAATTAATCAAACAAGGAGGCCATTAGATTGAGGTGGCTTAAATGCCTTGGTGGCCAAGTAAACAAGCCAAAACCAAGCCTGTAATGCCTCAAGGATAAGTAATTGAAACCTAAGGACAGTCAGTCACAAACAGACACCTGGGCTTTCCCAAACAATGCGATGCTTAAGCTAAGAGCCAATCAAATTATCTCCTTGCTTTGTTTCCACCCTTTCTCTGTAGAAATCTTGCCCCAGCTCCTGTTGGTGGAGCTCCTAACCACTCCAGTTGGGCACTGCCCAATTCTGATCAATTTTTGCTTACATAAACTCTTACAATTTTTAATATGCCTCAGTTTATCTTTTAACATTGGGCAGAAACTGCTATTTCACCTTCAGAAGAAGCAGTGACTATGATTGTTGAGACTGGAAAAGGGTCAAGCAGATAAGTGACCGTCCACGTCTGCTGCTCCTTTGGAGTTGCTGTTCCCATTCCTCCTTCCATTTAGTAAGATCTCCGTGGCCAGCTGCTCCATTTAGTAAGATCTCTGTGGCCAGCTGCTCCATTTACTAAGATCTCTGCGACCAGCTGCTCTGCACCTGCAGTTGTCCTGCTGTGCTGCTCTGACGGGAGGGTAGTCTCAACCCAGGAGGGAAGGAATAGAGAGCTCATTTTGTCTTTGGGCCAAGTCATTCTCCTCAATCTAGCTTTATTAGCAATAATAAAAAGCCTAATAATAATAAGAGCCTATCCGACACTTGTGCTTATTTCTCTATTCAAAACTCACAGCTAGAGGGCATGAATCATTGTCTCTGCCACCCACCCCCCTCCCTTTCCAAAACCCTTCCTTCTCCTGGAATGCAGCCTGGTGGGAAAGCCAGATGAGCCCCAGGCAGCTGTAATCCAGTGTAACGAAAGAGATGTTTGGGATCAGCCTATACTGCTATGGGAACACAGCCCAGTCCTGCAGGTCAGAGAAGGCTTCCTGGAGGAAAGGATGCCCAAGAAACCGGAGAGGGAACAGGAGCTCAGCAGGTGACATGGAGAACGTTTGTGGGATGGCTGTGTGGTGCCCCCTCAGGATATGTACCCAGAAGGGGCAGTGTGTGTTGCATCTGTAGGATAGAGAAAGGATTTGATGAGGCCAAGACTGGAGGCAGGGAGGCCAGTTAGGAGGCTGTCACCATCACCTGGGTGGGAGTTGATGGTGGTGTTGATGCTGAAAATTAGGTGGTTGGTGGTGTTGATGCTGAAAATTAGGCCTCTGTGCACCGGTGCTGAGCAAAATTTTGGAGACAGAGTTTTGGGTGAAGTAGAAAAGAATAGCTTCATTGCTTTGCCAGGCTAAGTGGGTGGGGCACAGCGGGCTTATGCCCACAAAAACTTGAGTGTCCCAACCTGGGGGGATTTGGTGAGGAGTTATATAGCAATGGTTCAAGGGGAGGGTTGCTGATAAGGATCAGGGTTTGTGCAGGGTCTGCATTCCTTTAATCTGGCCTCAGGTGGTCTCCTGATGAACTTTTGTGGTTCTCAAGGTTATCAGACTCTGACCTTCTCTCTGGAATAAAGAATGCTTCATCACCTAGTTCATCTTCCATTTGTTGGGGGTTTTCGTTCTGCAGAAGAGCTCAAAGATATTGTTACCTGTATCCCTCGAAGTGGAACCAGGACCTGCCCCAAGGCTGCACTGTTGTTTCTGGGCTGCTCCTCCCTTGTCTCTGCATCCCCTCCCTTCCCTGATTAGCAATTGTTTGAACCTGCCCTTTGGAACTCAGGGAAGGTCATGGGAAGGCTAGAATCTATTCCCTACAGACAAGAAACAGGGGACACAGAAAGGTTTCTGTGCCCAGGAGCCCCGCAGGCTCCTGCTGGGTTTCAGTGTGGCCTGGGGCAGTGGCCCAGGGTGGGGGCAGGGGTGGTGGGGAGGGGAACTGTGGAAGGATTTGAGGCATATTCAGGAGGTAAATCTATGTAACTCAGTGACTGATTTGATGATGGGGTGAGGGAGCGAGTGGAGGTGGGACAACTGTCAGGTTTCCAAACCTGGGACACTCCCTGATCTGGCTGGAGCTCAGGAGGGGAAGAAGGAAGAGGAGACGAAAGGGGAGAGGGGAGGCAGGAGCAGCACCCTGATGCTGAAGGCGTGTTTATTTCTCCTCATTAATGTTACCCTAATTAATACTGGGAGGCTGTGCCTACCACTTCACCATTTCACTCTGCTGATTTGCCCCTTGAGACAAAAGGAAATTGGAATTAAGAGGAGACAATGGAATTGCCAGCAGGATTATTAGCTTCAACGAAGTTAATGAAAGGAGTGGGAGGGGGAGGCGTTGAGAGCCTCAGGGGGGCTGTGACTCAGGCTGGGAGCTGCCAGCAGGAAGGAGGCTGGCGGGTGGGGGTGTGGAGGGGGAGCTGCCATGGCAAGAAAGATTCTTGGCCCTTCTGGGCTCCAGAGATCCTGGGGGGTGCCCCAAGGTCAGGGGCTCCACTGAGGTAGGATTCCACGGGAAGAGGACAGGAGTCCAGAGTAGGAGGGGGATGTCCCCAAGAAAAAAGAGTGCAGCGGGGTGATAGAGGGGATGCAAGGCTGGATATGGAGTAGGCATCTCACCCCTGAGCCCCTGGAGAGGGGTCCAGGTACTGGGAAGCCCCAGATGACTTCTAAGCAGGGTCAGAGTCCAACTGCCTGCCCCGCTGAGGGTAAAGGGGCTGCATTTCTCCAAAGGGAGCCCAGCTGAAACTCCAACTGCACAGCAAGACCCAGACAAGTTGTCATCTACCCCAGGTACCAAGACACAGAGAACTGGATCTCAGGAGTAAGCTCAGGTCCCTGAAGCTCAAAGGATAAAACATGGATGGAGAAAGCAAAAATAATTAGAGCCCAAGCCCCCAAAACCAGCAGCATTCAGGCCAGTGCACCTGTATACACGCACACTCGCTCTCTCTCACGCTCACTACAAGCCCACACGGTCAACCAGCCTATGTGTACACATAGACCCACACTCACATGCACACACGTGCACTCACACTTTCATGCTCACCTGTCCCTGGGAGATTCTAACACTAATTTGGCAATGACTGTCTCCTTCGCAAACCCATGCACGTGTCAGCTCCCTTCCCAGTGGCCTGGGGCTGGGTTTGCTGCCCCGGACATGTGGCTGAGTCCATCGCTCCTCTGATTTCCATATCACTGGACTACTTAGATGGGAGGCAGGGGTACATGGTCACTCCAGCAGGGGTTGCCAGGATGACCGGGCTATGGTCCGTACAGCTAAGCCCCAGCTTGCCCTCCCCAGTGAAATAAGGAGATGAGGCACTCAGAAAACACGATACAGTTTCATTGCCAGGTGGGGTTTTCTTCTTATATGTAGCTCATGAGTCATTAGATTAGCACCTTTCCAATTAATGGGAGGCAAAAACCCTATTATCATAGAAACCCTACTGCAGAATGACGGCTCTATTCTTTTTGACGGCAGCAGCCAGTCCCACAGAGAGCTGCAGAGCTCAGCAAGCTGGGAGCCAACATTCCGAGAACTTCATGTCCTTGTTTCCAAAGTAAACTTTAAAGAACTCACATCACAGCTTCAGCAGCACCTCATCTGCTCAGCGAGACTGCCAGGACAGCCCAAATGGAGAGACTGGAGAAGGGCTAGGGAGCACATCCCAGGATGCTGCACCCAGACCCAGGGCTGCCTTACACTCCCCTTGTAGAAGCCCGCAGCATGGAAGGCTGTCAGAACTGCCTGCCTCCAGGAGGTTCTGGAACATGCTGAGAAGCAGTGCTGGAGAAACCTTCTCGGGAGGACTTTGGGACCAAGGCTGTCCGCAGATTGGGTAAGATGAACAACTAGAGATGTCAGACCTCAGGTTGAAGGGCTGTCATACTCCTTCATGAGCCACACCGTGGGCAAATAGGCTGAGTGGGGACCTGGCTCTGAAATCACTATTTCCTGGCTGTGTGAAATTGAACTACTAAGGCCTGAGCCTTTGTTTTCTCAGCTGTAAACTGGAGAGGATGCTTATATGTTCCCTTCCAGCTATTATTCCAGCTCTGCTCTGAGTGAAGGTGACATCTGGATCCATTAGGACTGCCAGCCCCCTCTAGCTGGCAGCTTAAGTCACAGATGGACCTCTTGGCTGTGCAGACTGAGGCTGCTCCTTCCCCAGTATCCTGATGCCCATGTCCCGCCATCCTTCCCCTAACAATGCACCCTGGGTCCCAGGAATGAGCTAACAAACATACCTTGACAGTTGATTATGTACCAGGTACTACACAAGATGCCGGGTAGATTAGATGAATAATAGTAACAATAGGTACCCTATGCCTAGTACTTACTCTGAGCCAGGGACTGCATAGAGATTATCCCACTGTCTTCTCCCACAATCCTGGAAGGAGATGTGCAATGTTCATTCTACAAATGAAGAAACTGAGCCTCAGAGAGTTACATAATTTGACCAGCAGGATTCAAACTCAGGTAGAGTTTGAATCAAAACCCACGCTCTTATCCAAAATATAGGTCACCTTCCAAGATGTCTCAGGTCATGGCCTTCAAAAAAATCTCAGATTGGTGGGCCTCTGATGACTGCACCTCTCTCAGACTCTCCTCTACCACTCTGAGTTGCAGGTCACCAGAGTTGACTGACGGTCAACTCCAGACCACTGCCCTCAGGGAGTAAAGGACTTTCTGGGTCCTGGGCTCCTGGAGCCCAGGGATACTCAGCTTCTCCCAGGATGTATCCCTTGTGCAGGAAGGAAGGTCTGTGTGGGAAGATAGGGAGAATCTGACCCCTTGTCCCATTCCCGCCTTTTTCCTTCCCAAAGCTACAAAAATTCGAAGTCAGCTCATAAAGTTTAGAAAATAACAAAGGACAGCCAGAGGTCAAACTAAGACAGCCTAGGAGCCAGGAGGACTAGGAGGGGTGATAGACTAGTGGTATAGATGAGCCCCAGACCTTTGGCGGTCCCAGTGTATCCCAGTTTCCCCCAGTTTATGATTCCAGTCTTGGTGCAGTGTGGTCCTTTTGCTTTGGGACTTGGTGTCTGCCTTTTATCAAAATATTTTTTGCACCTTAGGCAGTAGAATGCAACTGATTATGTCTTTTTTTCCTTTTAATCCATAGCAAAATTTTTTTATGCTGAAATCAGAAACCCCTGCCTGGTTCTGCTGTCACCAGTGCCTTTCATGCTCTGTCCGAGTTTCTTAAAAGCTCGAGGCCAGTGGGCCTGCTATTCTCAAGGGTTACTGTCCCCAGATACACAGCCACCATAACTCTCCAAGCCAACATCAGAGACATACAAGAGGTATTAAGCTCTTCAACAGAAACCAAGTGTTAATTTTTTTATGTAGTATCTTTGCAATGAAACTCCTCTTTCCAGAGACACAAATAAAACTTCCAGGATGTACAATGGCCACAGCTTTCAATATTTTTCAGAGCTATTTTTCATTCAGATCATTTATTATTATTGATATTCACTTTAGTTTTTACAAATAGTCCAGCTCTATTAAGGAAATCAGAAACGGCATTAGCACTTACCGCATTAATTGTTGGTGGTTGGTTTTTTCCTCAGCTACATCTTCTGTAGCTCAGTGGATGTCAATTGCATAATTAGAATTAGTTGCATTATTTATTTAGTTAGAATATTTAGTATTCTCCCAACTGTTTAAGTCATTTGAGCTTAAATGTAACTCTACTGAAGAATAAAAGATCTCCCTAAATATTTCAGTAAAAAATATAATTACACTTCAATCACTCCATGGATTTACTTGCATTAGTTGGGAAGTTCTCCTATTCTGTAATGCCTATCTCTGCCTCTCAGCTCTTTTGTAGACCATTAATTAACCAAATAACCATCTTGCTACTTGACAGGCTTTGGATTCCAGTTTGATAGAAACCTGCAACATCCAGGGAGACAGGACAAGCTGGAGAGGGAGCATCACACGGCCTGTCCTGGCTGAACTAGACTGTCTCCTCTTTTCACCATACCTGCTGTGAAATTCATACCTGCTGTGAAATTCTAAATAATAATAGGAAGAAGAAGGAGAAGAAGAAGAGGAAGAAGAAGGGGAAGAGGAAGAAGAAGAAGAAAAAGAAGAAGAAGAAGAAGAAGAAGAAGAAGAAGAAGAGGAGGAGGAGGAAGGAGAAGGAGAGGAAGAGGAAGAGGAAGAAGGAGAAGGAGAGGAAGAAGAAGAAGAGGAAGAAGAAGAAGAAGAAGGAGAAGAAGAGGAAGAGGAAGAAGGAGAAGGAGCAGGAGAAGGAGAAGGAGAAGGAGAAGGAGAGGGAGAAGAAGAGGGAGAGGGAGAAGGAGAAGGAGAGGGGGAGGAGGAGGAGGAGAAGGGGGAGAAGATATAACCAGATATGAGGATTTACAACTTACCAGAAACTGTTCTGAATGCCTTATATATATTATCTAATTTCTTTCTTCCATAACCTCTGAGAGGAATGTATATTATCCCAATTTTATTGGTGAGGAATCTGAAGACGGAAAGATTATGTAATTTACCCAAAGATATGCTATGAGGAAATTGCAGAGCTGAGATTCGAACCCAGGTTTGTCTTGTTCCGAAGTTTATTTCTTCCACTGGTAATATTCCATTTTGCCTTCCAATCTGTGCCACTAAATAGGCCTATAAAGGATTACATTGGATCAGGCCACGGTTTTTCCCAAATGGTTTCAAGTCTCTGGAGATCACCCCAATGGTTATTGTCTGGAGAAGGTAATCTCATGGAAAATATTCTCTCAACAAAATACTTGGAGGCTGCTTCTGGCATCACCTATCTCATTTATCAGCCGCTCTGACCCCTCTGATAATCTCTCCCTGCCCATGGACCACAGAATATTAGAGTTGAAAGGGCCCTTAAACATTATGCAGTTAACATCCTCAGTTTGCATAGAAGGAAACTGGGGTCTAGAGAGGTTTAGATGACTTGATCAAGATCACACAGCTAGTTAAGGTCAGAGCAGGTTCTGGTACCCATATCTGATCATTTTTGTTAAATAAATGGAGTCCTTCCCCCACCACCTGACTCAGAACAATTTCCCTTCAGCCACTTCACCCGCTATGAGCAATTCATTTGACCTATTATTAAGTCCAGAAGGCCCACCCAGATCTAAGATTCTGGGCCTTTCACTATATTTTTGGCCTGCACAAAAAATCACAGTGACAAGTTATACTTGTTCTGAGCCGCTGTATAAAATAGCATTTCCTCTGCTTTCCCTCCACTGAGAGGCAAAGGGCACCCTCCAGACCCACGATCAAATCCCTACCATCTCAGGCTCTGTTCTGACACAAGACCCTGCTCATCGCTGAATCATCTTAGAGGTTTTTCTCTGCCTCTTTTCTATCTTTGGGATGTCTTTTTAGGGTGTAGCACCCTAAATTCCAATTAATCTCCCTATCTGAAAGAGACTTTGCTGTTAATCTCACTTATTCTCTCTGCCCCTCAGAGCCCTGAGCCCTAGAACTAGTCCCTCCCTGGTTAAGCTCACCCACCACACTGAAAAACCACAGGGATGTGCAGAGGAAATTCCTATGGGATACTCAAGACTCCAAGCCGCACACTCCTCTGGAGTCCCCACAACAGCGTCCAAGATCTCTTTGTCCAAGATGGGACCTGGCTCTCTCTGCACAGGACCTTTGTGCACCGAATGTCCTCATCTGTAGAGTGAATGTTTTCCAAGGTCCCTTAAACTAGCTGTGTGGCTTTGGACAACTGACTCTCCAAGTCTCAGTTTCCTCATCTGTATAGTGGGTATAATTATACAACTCAATAATATATATAAATATATATCCCAACAGATAGTAAGCTTCAATAAATGTTAGCCATTATATTATTATTTTAATATTATCTGAGGGCATAATTTTGGAAAAAAGAAAATGGACAAGAGGCTAGAGATAGGGCCTATGTGCAGTACAGGGCTAGAATCTCCCCAGGTCCACTTCTGGGAAACCAGGGCAGGGTGACCCCAGTGGGACAGGAGGTTTACACTCACTGGTGGATCTTAGCTATCATTCTGAGTCTAGGGACAGGGTTTGGAGGATGTGATCTCACGGAGGGAAGCAGAATATCCACTGCAGGAAGCCAGACCTCCATCCTCCCAACTGGGATTTTGTGTGTATGATGGGCTGAACTGTGTTCATCTAAAATCCATATGTTGAAGCCCTAACCCCTGGTGCGTCAGAATGTGACTGTATTTGGAGATAGGGCCTTTAAAGAGGTAATTAAGTTAAAAATGGGGATTGTTAGGGTAGGCCCTAATCCAGTATGGCTGGTATCCTTGTAAGAAGAGATTAGGACAGGCAGAGAGACACCAGACACGTGCATGCACATGAGATAACCACATTAGAACACAGTGAGAAGGTGGCCACCTGCAAGCCATGGAGAGAGACCTCAGGAGAAACCAGCCCTGCAGACCCCTTGATCTTGGACTTCTAGTCTCCAGAACTATGAGAAAATAAATTTCTGCTGTTTAAGCTTCCCAGTCTGTATTTCATTACAGCAGCCCCAACAGACAGACATAGTGCCCTTCTGAAGAGAAGGACCTGCTGAAGGGCTGGCGTGGTTGAGAGACCAGCTGGGACCTGCACACATAGTCCTGATGCACCTGCTGCTGTGAGCCCTCTCCCTCTGTGTTTGCCCTTCATCCAGAAAGCTCCAGGGCTCCTGAAGAAGCTGTATCGGGCTGAGGAAGGTCTATGGAAAAAGGAATACAGAAAATCAGCTTCCCTGTTCAGGGGAAGTGCAGGGGTAGCTTCTGGGTAGTATTTGCAGCAGACAGGTTGTCCATCCCAAGGCAACAGGAATTGCACTAGGCTGATTAAGGGCATGTGGCCTCCAGCCTATTCATCGTTCCCAGACCAGTGAGCAGAGGCCTCATTACTACCAGCTTCCCACCCTCTGCCAGGCCCCCAAGCACAGCAAAAGTGGGTAGACTAGAGGAGAAGGTTCCAACCTGGGAGACAAGTGATCTAAACCCTTATCTGGTCTCTTGTACATGATACTAATTGAATCCCTCAACTCTCTGTCCTCATCTACTAAATAAGCTACCCATCCCTGCCTTCTTAGCTTGGTGTGAAGGTAAGCATGATCTTATATCTGAAAGTGCACTCAGAGAGCTCCCAAGGTCTCTATATTGTTGAAGACTGTTGAAACTGTTGTGTTATTACTCTCTGCAGGAATGCATGGTTGTAAAACCAGAAGGACCCTAAGAAAAACCAAGCAGCAGGCTGAGAAAGGACTCAGGGACTTGTGGGCTAGAGAAACTCAGCAGACGTTAAATAAAGTTGAAGTTGCTTGTTAGGGCCCAGTGACTGACTGTGGGTAGGTAGAGGGGTCTCTAGAGCTGAGAATCTTTACAGTCATTTGCTTCTCCCCAGCTGCCATCCCCAAAGAGCTTGGAGTTTCTGGAGAAGCTAGAGGTTTTATCTGGACTAGTCTCTGATGAAAATTATCATTATGACGTCATGTTTTTAAGAGAAAATTATCAAGATGCCATGTTCTCAGTGATAGCCACCTCGGATGGGATGCAAGTGATTAAGTCTGGCTGGTGTATAGAAGAATTGGAGGATTGGGTGATGCATTATTTATGGTCCTAACGGCTGAATCCAACACTAGCTTGGAATGCACCACCACACAGACGTGTTCCCCATCCAGAAGTCTACCAAGGCCATCAGCCAAAATCTCTGAAAGGGAGAAGACACAAAGATAACAGTAAATTAGAAAGAAGCTTGTTTCCTTGCAGTCAGGTAAGGGGAAACTTTCAGAAAGAAACAGAGTGAAACTCAACAAGACAAGAGTTTTCCCCAACCCCTCTCACCCCAAAAAGGAATAACCACACGCCTACCTCTTCAGAACCTAAAAGAGGAGAAAGGCAGGGGAAAAGAGAGCCCTGAGAGGAAAACCATCCCAGGCTACTCTTTCTTTGTAACAGCTTCATTGAGGTCTAATTGAAGTATAATACATTTCACATAAGTGCACAACCTGATGAATTTTGACACTTGCGTGCACCAGCGAAACAGTCACCATAATCAAGACAACAAATATTTCCATCATATTCAAAATTTTCCTTGTGCTCCCTTGTAATTCTTCCTTCCTTCTACCTCCATCTTCTGCTCCCTCCATCAGGCAACCGCTGATGTGTTCTATGTCACTACAGATTAGTTTTCTTTTTCTAGAATTTTATATGAATGACATTTTTTAGTAGGAACTCTCCATCAGTAGTTTGGTCCTCTTATTATTGAGTAGCATTCCACTGTGTTGATATACCACGATTTGTTTATCCATTCATCTCTTAATGGCCATTGGGTTGTTTCCAAGTTTTGGTGACCACAAAAATTGAAATATAAGACATGTAAACACCTGCTGGAGTGTGTAAAACCAGGCCAATCTTTGACTACACTTTGCCCAGGGCCGGGATGTTCTCTTCCATCCACGACAACTGTAAAGCCTTATCTTGGCAAGGCTTTCAAGTTCTCAAGGTCTTTCACTGGCATGATCTCATTAGATATTCAATACAACCCTGTAAGATAGGTGAGGTAGGTTTTAGGCACCATTCAGGTAAGTGAGAACATGCTAATCACTTGCTAAGTCCAGGCATCATGTTAAGTGCTCTGGGGTTCAGAAGGTCTGCAAGATGGGCCCTGAAGGATCTTACATTCTAGTATTTTGTAGATGAGGAGACTGAAATTCCTGCCTGAGGACACACAACTGAGAGGTGACAGAGTGGGAAGCAGAATCCAGGTCACCAAGCTTCCCATCCAGTCCCCCCTCACACACACATGCTGCTTATGGAGAGCCCTTGGTTCTCAGGAGCCCCATCTGAATAGGAAGTTGACTGGGAAGTGAAAGAAGGGAGGAGAAGGAAGAAGATGAAGAGCAGGTATGCATGTCACCTTGACCCTTGGCTAGATTTTCCTCGGTGAGGAGTGAATGGTGGCTGGTGCAGGGCTTCCACTTACTGAGTTTTTTTGTGGACACAATTACTAAATCTCTTTGAGGACCTAAGTTCTGTTTCAGGAGGACTCCTTCTCTTACTGTATCCACCATATTGTGGTGGACCTTGCAGGTGGCCAACTCAGGAGTGGCCTCCCTAGTGGTTGGCTCTTGTCCCCCAGATTCCATGGTCAGCAGAGCTGAGAATAGAAGGGAAGAACAGCTGAAGAAGTCTCAGGCCCTGCTCTTGGCGCACTCATAGTAGGGATGGAATGTAACACCGCCACACATGAATCAGTATTTCATTCCTTTGTGTGGTCGAAGAATGTTCCATTGTATGGGTATGTTGCATTTCGTTTATCTGTTCATCAGTTGATGGGTATTTGGGTTGTTCCCACTTATGAATAACGCTGCTATGAACATTCAGGTTTGGGTGTGCATAGGAGTGCATGTGACAGAGACCATAATGAATCATAGCCCTGCAACAGGCATAGCAGGACTGACAGCTAGGGGACAGGGGAGTTTAGTGGGATCAGTCTGGGAAGACTACCTGGAGGAGGCAACGTTTGGGCTGATTTTAAAAGCCTTGTTTGGATACAGGGAGGAGAGGAGCAAGATGAGATGGGCTGATGGGTGGGAGGTAAGAGATAAGGATAAGGTATTCCAGGCTGACCAAGAAGGATCAAACTTGCCTTACAGAAGCTTGAGTATGGATTGGACTATCAGGGAAGGGAACTAATCTTTGGTGAGCAGTTTTGTGCTTCAGGTGTGATTTCCACATGAGCCTCACAAACTCATTAACCTTATTCCAAAATGAGACAATTTATGGAAAAAGTCAAGATCTAAAGTCAAATAGTCCTAGCTCCTCTGCTTAGCATCCATGCGGTTTTAACATTTCTGAGCCTCGGTTTCCTCATATGGGGACTACAATAGTTACCATCCAAGGACTCTCTCATTTGTTCAATATATATGTACTACTCTATGAGTTGCCATGGTACAAGTCACTCAACGCATGTTTGAAAAACAGAAACATGGACAGAAAAAAGACCCTCTAGCACCCCACTGAAGGCTGTGTCTGGCATTCCTCTCTCCTCCAGCTCTACCCTGCACTTTCTGGAGTTTTCAAGATCATCCTTTAGGAGGAGGCCCTCCTGAAACTCCCACCTGCCCAGGAGAAACAGGGGCTAAAACTCACAATCTTCCAAAAGGAAGTAAATTGATTCCACTTAGCAGGAGAGCTCCTTAGGCAAACCAAAGGAAAAGCCTTGGCCACAGACCATTCAGAGACTTATCCAGGCTTGGAAAAAATGGAAAGGGGAAAGTGGCCCCCTTTTCAGGGTTGAAATACAGCCTGCAGCATTATTGCTGTGGCCCTGGGGCTCCTGCCACTCCTGCCGCAGCACCACTTGGCCTGAGCTGTCTACAAAGGCTCCCTGCCCACACCAGGCACTCCAGACACTGCCCTTGGACCCTAATGTGCTGGAGGTAGAGGGGCCTGAGGGCACAGCATTTCCAGTCTCTGGCTGTAATCACAGCTAATTGAAACTCTGCAGATTCAAAATTGGCTCCTGATTGAATTCACAACTTTCGTTTAATTAATTATCATTCACCTGAAAACTGATGCTTCCCTCAGTCTAAGTGGTTAACCGTTTCCTACCTTCAGAGACTCTTGGCTTCCCCTGAGCCCTGGAACTTGGACTAAAGAGTAATCTCCTTCAAGGGAGACTCCTAATTCAAGTTTCAACAGGGATGAGGCAAAATGTCAAGGAGTCAAGAAAGTGAAAAGCCAACTCATGATGGGAGAAAATATTTGAAAATCTGCTAAGGGTCTAGCATCCCGAATATATAAAGAAATCCTACAACTCAAAAGGAAAAATTTTTTTTTTTGCAGTACTCGGGCCTCTCGCTGTTGTGGCCTCTCCCGTTGCGGAGCACAGGCTCCGGACGCGCAGGCTCAGCAGCCATGGCTCACAGGCCTAGCTGCTCCGCGGCATGTGGGATCCTCCCAGACCGGGGCACAAACCCATGTCCCCTGCATCGGCAGGCGGACTCTCAACCACTGCGCCACCAGGGAAGCCCAAAAGGAAAATTTTTAATGTGAATAGAGATTAGTATATGTTTTCTTTCAAAAGTGTTTTAAAATTACTGTTAACTTTATAAAAGACTGTCATCTTGTATTTAATCTTTTAGGATTTGTTTTTCACTGATATTTAAAAAGATTCATTCATATTAATGTGTTGTTGGTAATTAACATTAAAATTTAATTCATAAGCATTTTTGTCCTGACAGCTGTTTAACAATCAATTTTCTAGAAAACAAAATATACACATTAAATAAGTTCTGGTCACCAATTCAGACCAGGGGTAGGGCTCCCCCCACCTCACCAAACAATCCTCCGACACCAGCTGGATGTCCTACCATTCAACTCAGTTTTCATAACATCTACCCAGATATAGCATCCAATTCCATACGTTAAGGGCTCAGTTCCACAAGATTGCCCTCTACTTCAGAGGCAATAGAAAGTTCAGGTTCTCACCTGTGCTTCTGACAAACTGGCTATAGATTGGAGGTGCCAATGACCCTCTTCTTGAGTTACAAGTTAAGGGTTCAGTCCTATAAGACTACCCCCCACCGACTTCAGAAGCCAACTGTAAGTCCAGATTGTCACTGGTGCTTCTGACTGAATGGCTATAAATCAGAGGTTTCCACAACCCCCGCTTAGGTTCAATTAATTTGCTCGAGTGGCCAGCAGAACTCAGAGAAACATTTTACTTACTAGATCACCAGTTTATTATAAAAAGATATAACTGAGGAACAGCCAGATGGAAGAGATGCACAGGGTGAGTTATGTGGGAAGGACATGGAGCTTCCATGACCTCTCTGAGCACGCCACGCTTCCCAAATCTCTACGTGTTCACCAACACAAAAGCTCTCCGAATTCTGTCCTTTTGGGGTCTTACAGAAGCTTTATTACACAGGCATGATTGATTAAGCATTGACCACTGGCCAACCTCCAGACCCTCACCCTTCCCCTAAAGTTGGGGGATAGGACTGAAAGTTCCATCCCTTTAATCACATGGTTGATTCTCCTGGCAATCAGCCCCCATCCTTAGGTGCTTTCCAAAAGTCACCTTCTTCTCTACAAAACCTGTTTTATTTCTAAGCCTTCAACTGATTGGATGAGGCCCACCCACGTTACAGAGTGTAATCTGTTCTACTTAAAGTCAACTGATTGTAAATCTTAATCACATCTACAAAATAACTTCTCAGCAACAACTAGGCTAGTGTTTGATCAACAAACTGGACTCCATAGCCTAGCCAAGTTGACACAAGAATTAACCTTCAGTCACATTCACAGGTACCAGGGGTTAGGACTTCAACGTATCTTTTGGGGAGACACGATCCATGCCATAACAGGGATCCACATTAATTTTATTTTTAAACAGACAACAAGTTGTCCCTAAAATAGATATGGAAAGTTCACCATTTCCTCACTGATTTGAAATGCTTATTCCTATTCATAAACTAAATACATATATTCATCTCCTCAAGTCTGTATTCTAATAATCTATTTTTTCTTTTTTCTTTTCTTGTGCCAATACTACAGTGCTTTATTTCCTATGGCTCTGTAGTATGTGGTAGTAAATCAAGTCCCTTCTCTTTTCAAAACTGTCTTGACTATTCTTCCATATTTTTTTCTTCCAGGTAAATGTGAACATCAGTTTATTTAGTTACGTAAATATTTAATGTTGGAGGGCTTCTGTTTAAACATGACATATTGATCAAATGCTTCTATTCCTCTACTTCCTAAAATCCTACAAATATGAAAGTAAAGCAGAAGAAAAGAAGTATAAACACATCTGGATAATAAAAACTGGACGAGTCAATAGTAGACTGGAAGGTTTAGGATATTTCTGAAGATGGAAAGTAGATGAAGAAGCAGTAACTAATTTAGCCAAGCAAAGGTACATAGCAGTGAGACAGCCTTGTTGCCTGGATAGGGGACTGTAAGATGGGGACAGCATTTCTCTGGAGATGGGGTGTGGGTGTGGGAAGGAAAAGGGAGCACTGCCAGTGGAGATGTAAAGCTGAAAATGGGCTCCACATTTTCCCTCTTCTATTCCAACCCTGTGGATACCTCAGAAGTAAACAGAAAAGTATCAAAGAATCAAATTAAAGACTGTGAAGATATTTAATTTAGAGGAGAAGTATGGAAGTGACTGAAGCCACTTGGAACTGCTTAGAGATTATTTTCCTTATTGATAACAAGACACTTGTTGACAGAAGTAGATCTAGAAACTTAGAATAAAAACAGAGTGGCGCTCCTGGGAATGCAATGTACAGCATTGACTACAGTCAATAATACTGTCTTACACGTTTGAAAGTTGCTAAGGCAGTAGATCTTTAAAGTTCTTATCACAGGAAAAATAATTTGTAACTATATGTGGTGACGGATATTAACTAGATTTATTTTTGTAACTATTGTGTGGTGATCATTTTTGCAATAAATACATATATGGTAAAAAAAAAAAGACTGTGAAGAGATGTAGGGAGACAGAGGGTGACTATGACCAGATGTGAGGAAGAAAGGCAGCTCAGAACATAAAAGGCTCAGGCACCACTGTAAGGAAAAGTTCTTTGAACTGTACTCCGTGCTTCCACCTTGCTGTCCTGGGTGCATCGTGGCCTCTCTCAGGAGGGATAGAAAAACAGCAGCTCCAGTGGGCACCACAGAATAAGTGGGAGAAACGTCAAAGTGCCTGAGCCTGACTGAGGTGAGGGTTAGGAAAACTGGGTGCCTTAAGAGTTCTCTCCTTCATAACCCTCCGTACTCATAGAGCTTGCCAGTGACAAATCAGGGAGACACATCCTCAGAAAACAGGAGTGCTCAGGGATCTGCCCTACTGCCAACAAGTAGGGTTCCCAGTGAGAGGTTAGCAAAGTGGGAAGGGCAAGCCCAGTTTGTGTGTGCCTCGCCTTGCCCCCCTCCTTTCTTAACCCAACAAGAGCAGCTTGTGCTGAGACCTAGGTCTCGGTCTTTTCTTCAGTAACAGTTCAAGCCAAGATAGCTAATACCCCCAGGGGAAGATGAACTCACAGACAAAAACTACCAGATACCTGAGAAGCAGCACCACCACAAAAGAAAGACAACAAACTGTACAACCAATACAAGATTAATTAGAACTAATGGAATAAATATATTAATAATTTAAAATAAGCATAATAAATAAAGAAAAGGAAGGATGATGGTAAGATGAAGCAAAAAAGTAGTTATGAAAAAGGATCAAATAGAAAATGTGAAAATTTTAATAAATGAAATAAAGAATTCAATAAATGATATAAATAATAAAAATGAATTATATTGGGACGGAGATAGGTGATCTGAGAGATCAGGTTGATGGGTTCTCTCAGAAGGCATTGGGAAGGAATAAAGAGCTGGAAAATGTAACAGAATTTGAAGCTAATAAAAATAAAAATAAGCTAAGAAAAATACAGGTGTCACCATCTGTACAACAGGAAGCCTTGAAGAAAAGGAAAAAATGAAAAAAAGAATGTATTGAAGAAAAAAACCCAAGGGTTTTCCAAGATTAAAAAAAGATGAAAGACCTCAGACTAAAAGGGCTCATGGAGTGCCTAATAAGATAGAATTAATGAGAAAAAATAAACATAAATATGATTTTTAATAAGTTAAATATAACTAATAAAAAGCACAAAAATAAAATTCAGAGTTTTCAAACCAATAGAAGAAAATTCTATCCCATGAAAGACAAGAAAAGGAAAAAGCAAAGAGAAAAAAGTAAAATATGGTAAGCGTAAATTAGAAATAAGATAACTGAGATGAATACTAATATAAAATTACATTACTTGTGTTATGGATTGAATTGTGTCACTAACAAAAAAGGTATATCAAAGTTCTAAATCACAGTACCTCTCTCAATGTAAGCTTATTTGGAAATAGGGTTATTGTAGATGTAATTAGCTAAATTAAGATGAGGTCATACTGAAGTAGGGTGGGGCCCTAATCCAATAAAACTGGTGTCCTTATAAGAAGACAGCCATGGGAACACAGAGACACATGGGGAGAATGCCACATAACAACAAAGGCAGAGACTGGAGTTATCCAGCTATAAGCCAATCAATGCCAAAGATTCCCAGCAAACCACCAGAAGCTAGGAAAAGACTAGGAAGAATTTTCCCACAGGTTTCAGAGGGATCATGGCCCTGCTGACACCTTGGTTTTGGGCCTCTAGCCACCGGAACTGTGAGACAACACATTTCTGTTGTTTCCAGCCACCCAGTTTGTGGTACTTTGTTATGGGAGTCTTAGGAAACTAACACAATTTGCAATGAATTAAAGTCACTAATCAAAAGACAGACACTCACAGACTGGATTTTTTTTTAAATGCAATATTCTAAAAGGAATATTCATAAAACAAAAGGGGATAGGAAAGTCGCAAATAAAAGGACAGAAATGTATATGAGGCAATTTTGAACCAAATAAAACTAGGAAGCAAATTTAGTATCAAACAAAATTGAATTCAAGGCAAAAAAATCATAAAGGGGGATGTTTTTAAAGAAAACAAAATCAGAAAGATATAACAATTGTGGACTTACATGCCCTTAAAACCATAGTTTCAAGATGTAAAATGCAACAACATAACTACAGAGAAAAACACATAGTAATTGTAATTAGAAACTTTTTTGTAACCATCTGAGAAACTGATAGAACAAGCAGACAAGTAATAAGTAATCATAGAGAATATTTAAATGAAATGATCCATAAATTTGAAATAGTAACTATATGGGAAGTGGGAAGAACTTTACAACATTAACCAACAAGTGAAGAAAGCATGTTTTTTGAGCACACATTAAACATTTAAACCATTCACGATTTACCAGATCACAAAGAGAGAGAGCCTCAACACTGTCCCCAAAATCAACATTATACATGTTAATTATCTTAACACAATGGATTAAAATTATAAATTATTAATAAAATCACTTTAAATCCTTGTACATCTAGAAAGCAAATGGCATAACAGTAAATAATCCTCGGGTTAATGAGGATATATAGAGGAATGATTAAATACTTGGAATATGAATGATAATGAGAAAAGGGCATGCCAGAATTTAAGAGACATAGCTAGAGCAGCCTTAAGGATAAAACTTACAGTTCTACTATCACATGACCCGGCAATCTCACTACTGGGCATATACCCTGAGAAAACCATAATTCAAAAAGAGTCATGTACCAAAATGTTCATTGCAGCTCTATCTACAATAGCCCGGAGATGGAAACAACCTAAGTGTCCATCATCAGATGAATGGATAAAGAAGATGTGGCACATATATACGATGGAATATTACTCAGCCATAAAAAGAAACGAAATTGAGTTATTTGTAGTGAGGTGGATAGACCTAGAGTCCATCATACAGAGTGAAGTAAGTCAGAAGGAGAAAAACAAATACCGTATGCTAACACATATATATGGGATCTAAAAAAAAAAAAAAAAAAGGTTCTGAAGAACCTAGGGGCAAGACAGGAATAAAGACATAGATGTAGAGAATGGACTTGAGGACGCGGGGAGGGGGAAGGGTAAACTGGGCCTAAGTGAGAGAGTGGCATTAACATATATACACTACCAAATGTAAAACAGATAGCTAGTGGGAAGTAGCCGCATAGAACAGGGAGATCAGCTCGGTGCTTTGTGACCACCTTAGAAGGATGGGATAGGGAGGGTGGGAGGGAGATGCAAGAGGGAGGGGATATGGGGATATATGTATATGTATAGCTGATTCACTTTGTTATAAAGCAGAAACTAACACAACATTGTAAAGCAATTATACTCCAATAAAGATGTTAAAAAAAGAATAATATTTATAGTTCTGAACACATTTATCAGAAAAAAATAGCAATTGAAAACAAATGAGCTAAGGTTTTAACTCAAGAGTTTAGAGAATGAATGATAGACCAAATACAAAGAAACAATCAGAAAGAAAAAAATAAGGGCAGAATTCAATAAACAAGTGGACTACAGCAACAGCAACCATAAGATAGATAAGAATAACCAAACCAAAAGCTGGGCCTTCCAAAAGATTCCTAGATGTACTAACCTCCATAAAAAGCTCATCAAGGGGACCTATCTATGACACAAAAACAGACTCACAGACATCGAGAACAGATTTGTGGCTGCCAATGGGGTGGGGGAGTGAGGGAGAGATGGACTGGTAATTTGGGATTAGCAGATGAAAACTATTATATGCAGAATATGGATAAACAACAAGGTCCTACTGTATAGCATGGGGAACTATATTCAGTATTCTGTGATAAACCATAATGGAAAAGAATATGAAAAAGTAGGCATGTGCATATATATATATATATAAAACGGAATCACTTTGCTGCACAACAGCAATTAACACAACATTGTAAATCAATTATACTTCGATAAAATAAATTTTTTAAAAAAGCTTATCAAGGGTAAAAAAAGACACAGATATACAAAATTCAGAATTTAAAAAAAGAAAATACTTATAGACACAAAGAGATTAGCCATAAAAGAATATAATTAATAGCTATTCACTAATAAAATAAAAATCAAATAAAATATATTAAACTTTTGTTGACATTTTAAAATATATATAAAAATATAAAACTGACCCAATAAAAATTAGGAAATTTGAACAAATTAATAACAAATAAAGATATTGAAAAGATTAACAACAACAGAGATACACGGCTCTATCTGTAAGGGGGAAAAAAGGCCTTAGGCCAGGTGATTTTACAGATGATATTTCAAAAAACAAGTACTTGTGTCTGGAACAGTTTGCTTAATAAAGTAGAAAAAGAGTGAAAGCCACCCAACTCATTCTGTTAGATTAGCATTGGTTTAATTCCCAATGCCTAAAAAGAATAGGAGAAGAAAATACAAGAACAGCTATTTTTCACTTATAACTCCCAAAATATTAAATAAAATATAAAAACAGATCATGATTAAGTAAGGTTTATTCCAGTAATATAAAAATCATTTAACAAGAGAAATCATTGAATATAATTTACACACCAGACCAAAGAAGAAAAATCAAATGATATTTTGATAGATAGAAAAAAAGATTTAATAAAAATTACACATATATATTTAAGATTAAATACCCTCAGAACAAAATAGGAATAAAAGGGAACTCCTTTACTTTAATAAAGGATCTAAACCCAAACTATACAGCAAACATCATACTCAGTGGAGAAGACCAGACATTAGACAGAGTGTTTACTATCACCTTTTGTGGGCATCCTAGCTAATGCTATGTAAGACTTTCAATAATCATTATAACAGCAACAAGAGTTTGTAAGAATTAAATGGGAAGTGATAAAATTGCTATTATTTGCAAACTGTATGGTCGTCTATGAGGAATGCCAAAGAAAAACTGTTAGATATGATAAGAGTTAAGTATGGCTGGATACAAAATCAATCTACAAAAATCAGTAGCATTTCTTTTGACCTGTAATAACTATCTAGAAAATAGAAAATAAGATATTATTCACGATAGCAACAACATCTCTAACATACCTAGGAATAAGCCAATAAAGAATGTGCATACTTCTAAGGGCATAAATTTCAAACTCTATTAAAATTTTTAAAGCTTGTTTAAAAGATACAAAGAAGATGAATGAATTGAAAGCTCTATTTTTCCCAAATTAATCTATAAAATCAATGCAATCTAATTAAAATGTCAGCTGAATTTTTTGAGAAATTAAAGTCAATTTAAAATTACAGTACACCACATCACTGGTCATTAGGGAAAAGCAAATCAAAACCACAATGAGATGTCACTTCACACCCATTAGGATGGCTATCACAGAAAAAAAAAAGGAAAACAGTGTTGGCTAGGATATGGAGAAAATAGAACCCTGTGCATTGCTGGTGGAAATGTAAAATGGTGCAGCTGCTGTGGAAAACATTTTGGCATTTCCTCTAAAGTTAAACATAGGATTATCATATGATCCAACAATTGCACTTCTAGATATATACCCAAGAGTACTGAAAGTAGGGCTTTAATGGATATTTGTATACCTATATTCATAACAGAATTATTCCCAATAGCTAAATGGTGTTAGAATTTTCAGATATCACTATTTATTGGGAAAGAGAAAACACTTTGGCCAACAAAAAACTTTTCCATTATTCCTCAAATCAACAATAGCTAGCATTGCAGCTCAAAACAAATGTCTCCAGAAGATATGTTCTCATTTCACTAAAAGCAGTGATTACCACAGTGGGATGCGCCAGAAGACCTATGTGGTACAACAGAAGAATATGAGAACTTCTAATCCGTTAGCACTATCTCAGTCTATAAACTTCCTATTTTCTATATAAGCTTTATAACAGGTACATATATAATTATCAATGTACACATATAAACTTTATGAATAAATACACAAGCAAAGCAAGTGTATGCTTAAAAATGTTTTACTAATAGGAAAGCACAGTGAAAAATTTTGGAGACCCTAATGTAATATGCAGTCCAGTGTGTTATGCTTAAAACCATTCTTGGTAGTGACAGTCTTAGCAAGTACCTGAAACATCAGGGTCTGTGTCCCCAGACCAAAGTCCAGCTCAGTTAACTCTGGGTCATTTCATCCCAGTCCCATAGACAGGGGAAATTCTGGTAGAACAATGAAGGGAAATGAGGGAGTCAGAAATAGAGACTGGAGGGAGAATTGGCTCTTCCAGGTCACTGGCTCATTCATGGGCACATCCCAGGATCTAAAAATAGAAGAAACATCTGCAGTTGCCTCCTGGAGCTGGGGCTTGGATGAGCCCAAGGACAAGCCCTCACAGACTGGTAGCCATGATGACAGCACTGGCCTCCTCAGGTGACCTCAGCAAATAATGGCCAGGAGCCAAAGCAGATAGGTTTCCAAAGCCAGGGTCCTCACGGTAAAACAAGAGAACCAGGAATAAACAGGGACTGTAGTTCTTTAACAGAGAGCTGGCTCTTGCTTCTGAGTTCAGAGACTGGCTGCACTGTGGGGAAAGGAAAGGAGAAGGTTGGAAGAGGAGCTCAGAAATCAGAGGGAGTATTCTCTGGTTATTTTCAAGGAAGGATTCTCATCTGTTCTCCAGGATGACTTCTGAACTAGGTGTTGGCTCAACATTATTTTTTGTTTCTTTTCTATGAATTTTCCTTTGGGCTTTCTGAGCCTGGCACATAGGTATTCAAAAACACTACAGGAGAAGGAATTCCCTGGCGGTCCAATGGTTAGGACTCAGCACTTTCACTGCCAAGGCCCGGGTTTGATCCCTGGTAGGAGAACTAAGATCCCAGGAGCTGCATGACATGGCCAAAAAAAAAAAAAAAAAAAAACTACTACAGAAGATAAAAGAAGAAGAGTTCATAAATGCAAGCACTTGCTCTAGACTCTGAGGAGAATTTGATTTCTGACCAGTTTCTCAACCTGGAGATCATTATTCAGGAAAAAAGGGAAGAGCCTTGATGACTCCTGTAAGCAACTTTGGGTCTCTGCCTTGTGAAAATCCAGAAGGAAAGGAGGGGAAATAAATCACAACCCTCCTTCTCCCCCTTCTTGGAAGAAAGGGAAGAAGTAGGTGAGGCGATAGAAAAAGCTGAGGGAAAGGAGAAGAGCTCTTGTTCACACTGAAGAAAAGGGACAAAATTCAGGGAAGATACCCACAGAGGAGCAGTTGCTCATAAACAGGCTTCCTCTTCCTCCCTTCCTCCCCTCATTCCCCCTCTCCCAAACCAAGTCCAATTCCTTCATTTCATCTGGATCTGCCCTCCAATTTCATCTTGCCCATTTCCCAAAGGAATTTTAAAATAGGTGTTACATAAACAGGGGTTAATTGGTAACCATTTGGATGAACCATGTATCTTTTCTCATGCTCTTCTTCCCTTTACTCTCCAAGAAAATGGATGAAATATGTCTGGTCAAGATGGGCAAGGAATTCATGCTTGATAAATTCCACTACTTCAAACACGTAGCAATGAAGTAAAAAGTGAAAACAAACATATAAACAACAAAACCCAAACACATAACTAGGCTCAAGTATGAGATATGCATCTCTATTGATCAGAATAAGACACAAACATCAAAAGGTAAGCCCAGATGGAGCTGTGAGCTTGCTGTGCTCTGGGCCAGGAGCAGGGAATGGAGGCTAGGAGTTCAACTCCTGGGATAAAGGAGTTTAACATATTTCACACAAAGCAGAGGACTGGATCTAGGAGTTTTTACTACCCCACTCCTCTCCCAGATGAGAAAAGGAAGCAAAAAACTATAGGTGACAAATGTTGTCCAAGGGTACATCTCTTTGTAAGCTACAACCTCATACCAGGTCCTGGGATCTGTGACAATCCACCATCTCCTGGGGGAGAATTCTGAGTAGCTTTTATAAGACCTAGTTTTGAAATAGAGACCAAGTAAGCTGGGAGGAGGTAAATGCAAATCACTAACCAAGAAGGGGTGAAGAGGAAGAGAAGGAGAAGGGGAAGAAAGTGAAAGGGATTAAAACTTTCACTCAAATATCTTGTTCACAGAAAACCTGCAGATCTTTTGATGAATTTATGAATAGGTATCTTACAGCTTCTATGCTATTGTGAATGAGACTTTTCTAATTACATTTCTGATTGGTCATTGTTTTGTGCAGGAATGCTATTGACTTTGTATACTGATTCAGTAACCAGCAACCATGCTAAAATTTGTATTAGCTCTAATAATTTGTAGATTCTCTTCAAATTTTGATGTAGACAGTCATATCATCTAGAAATAAAGAGAGCCTTATATATTATTTCCTTTACCTCTTATTTCTTTTTCTTTTTTTATTACATTGGCTATAGAATCAACCATAGTGCTCCTTTTGTCATATTCCTGTCTTTAATGGGAATACTTCTACAATCTCATGATTAAATATGATTTTTGAGATAGGTCTTTTAGAAGTATCCTTGATCGGGATAAGAAGACACCTATCCCTTCTCTAATAATTACCTACTAAGAGTGGGTTTTTTTAAATCTTGAAAGAGTGCTGGATTTTAACAAATGCTTTTATTGCATCTATTTGAATGGTCAAAATTTTCCTTTATTCTATTAAAATGAGTGAATATAACAAAAAAGAAATAGACACACAGACATAGAGAACACACATGTGGTTACCAATGGGGAGATGGAAGGCAGAAGGGGCATGAGTGTAAGGGGTAATGCATTAAGAGGTACAAACTACTATGTATAAAATAATAAGCTATAAGGACATACAGTACAACACAGGGAATATTGCCAATATTTTGTAATAGCTAGAAATGGAATATAAATTTAAAAAATTGTGAATCACTATGTTGTACATGTGAAACTTACATAATATTGTATATCAACTATACCTCAAAAAATAAAAATTTAAAGATCCTATATATACCACTACTAAATAAAAACAGCAAGAGTAAAAAAAAAAAAGTAAACCGTTTAGTAAAACTGAATGGTACTGGCACAAAAACTGACACATAGATCAATGAAAACAAATACAGAGCCCAGAAATATACCTACAGCCTATGGCCAATTAATCTCTGACAAACAGGGCAAGAATATACAATGGACAAAATACAATCTCTTCAATAAGTGGTGTGGGAAAACTGGAAAGCTACATGTAAAACATTACCTCACACCACATACAAAAATAAACTCAAAATGGATTAAAGACCTAAATGTAAGACCAGAAACCATAAAACTCTTAGAAGAGAACATAGGCAGAACACTCTTTGACATAAACCATAGCAAAGTTTTTTGAGATCTGTCTCCTTAGGCAAAAGACATAAAAGCAAAAATAAACAAATGGGACCTAATTAAACTTAAAAGCTTTTGAAAAGCAAAGGAAACCACTAAGAAAATAAAGGCAACGTACGGGGGCCTGGGCGGGACCCGTATTGTGTCTGTGGATTATTAACAGGAATGATATGTGTTATCCAGAGTGCTACAAGGGGAAAGGCCATGTGAAGACACAGCAAGGAGGCCACCGTTTGCAAGCTGAGAAGAGAACTCTCACAAAAGCCAACCCTACTGGCACCTTGAGCATGATTCTCGCCTCCAGAACTCCATGTGGCTGACAGGGTCTTGGTGCTCCAGCTGGGTGTCAGCCCTGTGCCTCTGAGATGGGAGAGCCGAGTTCAGGAAATTGGTCCATCAGAGACCTCTGGGCTCCATATAATATTGAATGGCAAAAGCTCTCCCAGAGCTCTCTATCTCAATGTTAAGACCCAGCTCCACTCAATGAACAGCAAGCTACAGTGCTGGGCACCCTATGCCAAACAACTAGCAAGACAGGAACACAACCCAATCATCAGCAGAGAGGGTGCCGAAAATCATAATAAGGTCACAGACACCCCAAAACACAGCACCTGACACGGTCCTGCCCACCAGAAAGACAAGATCCAGCCTCATCTGCCAGAACACAGGCAACAGTACCCTCTACCAGGAGGTCTACATAACCCACTGAACCAACCTTAGCCACGGGGGGCAGACACCAAAAACAACAGGAACTACAAACCTGCAGCCTGTGAAAAGGAGACCCCAAGGACAGTAAATTAAGCAAAATGAGAAGACAGAGAAACACACAGCAGATGAAGGAGCAAGGGGAAAACCCACCAGACCAAACAAATGAAGAGGAAATAAGCAGTCTACCTGAAATAGAATTCAGAGTAATGATAGTAAAGATGATCCAAAGTCTTGGAAAGAGAATGGAGAAAATACAAGAAACATTTAACAAGGACCTAGAAGAACTAATGAGCAAACAAACGATGATGAACAACACAATAAATGAAATTTAAAATTCTCTAGAAGGATTCAATAGCAGAATAACTGAGGCAGAAGAACGGATAAGTGACCTGGAAGATAAAACAGTGGAAATAGCTATCGCAGAGCAGAATAAAGAAAAAAGAATGAAAAGAATTGAGGACAGTCTCAGAGACCTCTGGGACAACATTAAACACACCAACATTCGAATTATAGGGGTCCCAGAAGAAGAAGAGAAAAAGAAAGGGACTGAGAAAATATTTGAGAGTTTATAGTTGAAAACTTCCCTAATATGGGAAAGGAAATAGTCAATCAAGTCCAGGAAGCTCAAAAAGTCCCATACAGGATAAATCCAAGGAGAAACACACCAAGACACTTATTTATCAAACTATCAAAAATTAAATACAAACAAAAAATTTTAAAAGCAGCAAGGGAAAAACAACAAATAATATACCAGGGAATCCCCATAAGGTTAACAGCTGATCTTTCAGCAGAAACTCTGCAAGCCAGAAGGAACTGGCAGGACATATTTAAAGTGATGAAAGGGAAAAACCTACAACCAAGGTTACTATACCTAGCAAGGATGTCATTCAGATTCAATGGAGAAATTAAAACCTTTACAGACAAGCAAAAGCTAAGAGAATTCAGCACCAGCTTTACAACAAATGCTAAAGGAACATTTAGGCAGGAAACACAAGAGAAGGAACAGACCTACAATAACAAACCCCAAACAATTACGAAAATAGTAATAGGAACATACCTATCAATAATTACCTTAAATGTAAATGGATTAAATGCTCCAACCAAAAGACACAGAGTGGCTGAATGGATACAAAACAAGACCTGTATATATCCTGTCCATAAGAGACTCACTTCAGACCTAGGGACACATACAGATTGAGAGTGCAGGGATGGAAAAAGATATTCCATGCAAATGGAAATCGAAAGAAAGCTGGAGTAGCAATTCTCATATTAGACAAAATAGACTTTAAAATAAAGACTATTACAAGAGACAAAGAAGGACACTACATAATGATCAAGGAATCAGCCAAGAAGAAGATATAACAATTGTAAATATTTATGCACCCAACATAGGAACACCTCAATACATAAGGCAAATGCTGACAACCATAAAGGGGAAATTGACAGTAACACAGTCATAGCAAGGAGATTTAACACCCCACTTTCACCAATGGACAGATCATCCAAAATGAAAATAAATAAGGAAACACAAGCTTTAAATGATACATTGTACATTAAACAAGATGAACTTAATTGATATTATAGGACATTCCATCCAAAAACAAATATCTTTTCTGACCACAAAGCTATGAGACCAGATATCAATTACATGAAAAAGTCTGTAAAAAATACAAACACATGAAGGCTAAACTATACACTACTAAATAACCAAGAGATCGTTGAAGAAATCAGAGGTAATCAAAAAATACCTAGAAACAAATGACAATGAAAACACGATGACCCAAAACCTATGGGAAGCAGCAAAAGCAGTTCTAAGAGGGAAGTTTATAGCAATACAACCCTACCTCAAGAAACAAGAAACATCTCAAATAAACAACCTAACTTTACACCTAAAGCAATTAGAGAAAGAAGAACAAAAAAAACCAAAGTTAGCACAAGGAAAGAAATCATAAAGATCAGATCAGAAATAAATGAAAAAGAAATGAAGGAAACAATAGCAAAGATCAATAAAACTAAAAGCTGATTCTTTGAGAAGACAAACAAAATTGATAAGTCATTAGCCAGATGCATCAAGAAAAAAAGGGAGAAGACTCAAATCAATAGAATTAGAAATGAAAAAGGAGAACTAACAACTGACACTGCAGAAATACAAAGGATCATGAGATATTACTAAACAACTATATGCCAATAAAATGGACAACCTGGAAGAAATGGACAAATTCTTAGAAAAACACAACCTTCCGAGACCAAAAGAGGAAGAAATAGAAAATATAAACAGACAAATCACAAGGACTGAAATTGAAACTGTGATCAAAAATCTTCCAACAAACAAAAGCCCAGGACCAGATGGCTTCAAGGTGAATTCTATCACACATTTAGAGAAGAGCTAACACCTATCCTTCTCAAAGCCTTCCAAAATATAGAAGAGGGAGGAACACTCCCAAACTCATTCTATGAGGCCACCACCACTCTGATACCAAAACCAGGCAAAGATGTCACAAAGAAAACTACAGGCTAATATCACTGATGAACATAGGTGCAAAAATCCTCAACAAAATACTAGCAAACAGAATCCGACAGCACATTAAAAGGATCATACACCATGATCAAGTGGGGTTTATCCCAGGAATGCAAGGTTCTTCTATATATGCAAATCAATCAATGTGACAAAACATATTAACAAATTGAAGAAGAAAAACCATATGATCATCTCAATAGATGCAGAAAACTACTAGAGCTAATCAATGAATTTGGTAGATTAGCAGGATACAAAATTAATGCACAGAAATCTCTTGCATTCCTATACACTAATGATGCAATATCTGAAAGAGAAATTAAGGAAACACTCCCATTTACCATTGCAACAAAAAGAATAAACTACCTAGGAATAAACCTACCTAAGGAGACAAAAGATCTGTATGCAGAAAACTATAAGACACTGATGAAAGAAATTAAAGATGATACAAAAAGACGGAGAGATATATCATGTTCTTGGATTGGAAGAATCAACATTGTGAAAATGATGCTACTACCCAATGCAATCTACAGATTCAATGCAATCCCTATCAAACTACCAATGGCATTTTTCACAGAACTATAACAAAAAATTGCACAATTTGTATGGAAACACAAAAGACCCCGAATAGCCAAAGCAGTCTTGAGGGCAAAAAACGGAGCTGGAGTAATCAGATTCCCTGACTTCAGGCTATTCTACAAAGCCACAGTAATCGAGATAACATAGTACTGGCACAAAAACAGAAATATAGATCAATGGGACACATTAGAAAGCTCAGAGGTAAACCCACGTACATATGGTCACCTTATTTTTGATAAAGAAGGCAAGAATATACAATGGAGAAAAGACAGCCTCTTCAATAAGTGGTGCTGGGAAAACTGGATGGCTACATATAAAAGAATGAAATTAGAACACTACCTAATACCATACACAAAAATAAACTCAAAATGGATTAAAGACCTAAATGTAAGGACAGAAACTATCAAACTCTTAGAGGAAAACATAGGCAGAACACTCTATGACGTAAATCACAGCAAGATCCTGTTTGACCCACCTCCTAGAGAAATGGAAATAAAAACAAAAATAAACAAATGGGACCTAATGAAACTTAAAAGGTTTTGCACAGCAAAGGAAACCATAAACAAGATGAAAAGAATGGGAGAAACCCTCAGAATGGGAGAAAATATTTGCAAATGAAGCAACTGACAAAGGATTAATCTCCAAAATTTACAAGCAGCTCATGCAGCTCAATATCAAAAACACAAACAACCCCATCAAAAAATGGGCAGAAGACCTAAATAGACACTTCTCCAAAGGAGATATACAGATTGCCATCAAACACATGAAAGAATGCTCAACATCATTAATCATTAGAGAAATGCAGATCAAAACTACAATGAGGTATCACATCACACTGGTCAGGATGGCCATCATCAAAACATCTAGAAACAATAAATGCTGTAGAGGGTGTGGAGAAAAGGGAACCCTCCCGCACTGTTGGTGGGAATGTAAATTGATACAGCCACTATGGAGAACAGTATGGAGGTTCCTTAAAAAACTAAAAATAGAACTACCATACGACCCAGCAATCCCAGTACTGGGCATATACCCCTAGAAAGCCATAATTCAAAAAGAGTCATGTACCACAATGTTCATTGCAGCTCCATTTACAGTAGCGAGGACATGGAAGCAACCTAAGTGTCCATCGACAGATGAATGGATAAAGAAGATGTGGCACATATATACAATGGAATATTACTTAGCCATCAAAAGAAAAGAAATTGAGTTATTTGTAGTGAGGTGGATGGACTAAGAGTCTGTCATACACAGTGAAGTAAGTCAGAAAGAGAAAAACAAATACTGTATGTTAACACATATATATGGGATATAAAAAAAAAAATGTGAAGAACCGAGGGGCAGGACAGGAATAAAGACACTGACATACTGGAGAATGGACTTGAGGACACTGGGAGGGGGAAGGGTAAGCTGGGACAAAGTGAGAGAGTGGCATGGACATATATACACTACCAAATGTAAAATCGATAGCTAGTGGGAAGCAGCCGCATAGCACAGGGAGATCAGCTTGGTGCTTTGTGACCACCTGGAAGGGTGAGATAGGGAGGGTGGGAGGGAGGGAGACCCAAGAGGGAAGAGATATGGGGATATATGTATGTGTATAGCTGATTCACTTTGTTATAAAGCAGGAACTAACACACAATTGTAAAGCAATGAAGATGTTAAAAAAAAGAAAAACTAAGTGAAGTGCAGATAGGCAACCTACCCAATAAAGAGTTCAAGATAACATTTGTAAAGATGCTAAAAGAACTTGAGAGAATATAAGATAGATAGGATGAACACAGAGATAAGTTTAACAAAGTGTTAGAAGATATAAAGAAGAACTAAGCAGAGCTGAAGAATACAATAACTGAAATTTTAAAAATACACCAGAAGGAATCAACGGTAGATTCGATGATACACAGGAATGTATCAGTGAGCTGGAAGACAGAGTAGTGGGAATCACTGAAGCCAAACAGAAAAAAGAAAAAAATATAAAAAGACTTGAGAACAGTTTAAGAGACCTCTGGAACAACATCAAGCATACTAATATTTGCAATATAGGATCCCAGAAGAAGAGAGAGAGAAAGGCGCAGAGAACATATTTGAAGACATAACAGCTGAAAACTTTCCTAACCTGGGAAAGGAAACAGACATCTACGTTCAGGAAGCACAGAGAGTCCCATATAGGATCAACCCAAAGGGGATCACACCATCAACAAAACAAAAAGCCTACTTAATGGGAGAAGATATTTGCAAATGATATGCCAGATAAGGGGTTAGTATTCAAAATATATAAACAGCCCTTACAAGTCAATATCAAAAATACAAACAAACTGATCAAAGAATGGGCAAGAGACCTAAATAGATATTTTTCCAAAGAAGGCATACAGATAGACAACAGGCACATGAAAAGGTGCTCAACATCACTAATCATCCAGGGAATGCAAATCAAAACCACAATGAGACATCACCTCACACCTCTAAGAGCGGCTATTAACAAAAACATAACAAATAACAAATGTTGTCAAGGATATGGAGAAGAGAACCTTCATAAACTGTTGATGGGAATGTAAATTGGTGCAGTCACTATGGAAAACAGTACAGAGGTTCCTCAAAAAATTAAAAATAGAACTACTGTGTGATCCAGCCATCCCACTTCTGGATAGATATCCAAAGGAAATGCAAATAGGATATCGAAGAGATATCTGCAATCCCATGTTCATTGCAGTATTATTTATAATAGCCAAGATATGGAAGCAACTCAAGTGACCATCAATAGATGAATGGATAAAGAAGATGTGATTGATATATATATATAATGGAATTTTACTCAGCCATAAAAAAGAATGAAATTCTGTCATTTGCAGCAACATGGATGGGCCTAGAGGGCATAATGCTAAGTGAAGTAAGTCAGACAGAGAAAGACAAATACTTTATAATTGCACTTTTATGTGGAATCTAAACAATAAAACTAATGAACAAATATAACAAAACAGAAACAGTTATAGATACAAAGAACAAACTGATGGCTGCCATAAGAGAGAGGAGTGGGGAGAGGAAAGAAATAGGTGAGGGAGATTAACAGGTACAAATTTCCACTTGCAAAATAAATGAGTTACAGGCATGAACTGTACAGCATTGGGAGTACAGTCAATAATTCAGTAATATCTTTGTATGGTGACATATTGTAACTAGAATTACTGTGATGATCATTTTGAGATATGTAGAAAAAAATCACTATGTTGTGTAACAGGAACTAACATAGTGTTGTAGCTCAGTTACACTCAAGAACAAACAAACATACAAACAAGCTCACAGGAAAAGAGGTCATGTTTGTGGTTACCAGAGGTGGGGGTAAAGAGGAGGGGGAATTGGACGAAGGAAGTCAAAAGTTCCTATAAACTTCCAGTTAAAAAATAAAGAAGTGCCAGTGATGTAATACACAGCATGATAAATATAATTAACCCTGCTGTATGTTATATATGAAAGTTAAGAGAATAAATCCTAAGAGTTCTCATCACACAAAAAATTTCCTATTTCTTCAATTTTGTATCTATATGAGACGATGAACGTTCACAAAACTACTGTGATAATCATCTCATGATGTATTGTGAGTCAAATCCTCATGCTGTACGCCGGAAACTTACACAGTGCTGTATGTCAATTGTATCCCAATAAAACTGGAATTTTAAAAATTGAGGAGAGAGAGGTCTAACTCATAATGCTGATTGCTTTAGGGGTGAGGAGTGAGGGAAGAGGAACTGGGTTTGAAAGAGACGTTAGCCTTTTCAGTAATGTTCTTTTGGGAGGGGTTTAGTAAGGAAAATATAATTTCGTGTTACTTAAAAAATCAAAAATGAAATTTTTAATTGGACAAGTGGGTTACAAAACCCAAGGGGTGAGCCTATGGAGTCTTGCATAAAAAGCCATAAACTTGTTACATGTGTTCCCAGAAACAGGACTCTAGGACTGTGTTCAGAGACACAGCCATCAGTCAAATACAGTATACGCAAGATTGTGACTCAGGATGAAAGAGGCAAAGCCAAGAGGTTCTGGATGCTTCAGTCGAACTCTGTCCTAGAACTCAAAACAGAATCCTATAACTGGGGATGGGAGAAGTTGACTCAGCTACCCAAGACCAGAAGGACCAAGCAACATTCTGGTCAGGGACAGGATGGGTTTGATTTTTTAAATCTAGGGCCATATCAGAATATTTTCTGCATGCTAGGCATATTATTGTCTCGTTGTCATCAAAGGTGAGCTGAGAATAATAACCTCACTTGTTCATTGTGAATTCTGTGCCAGAGACTTTCATTTAAATCTCACAGCAATCGTTTGACCCGATATTGTTCATTGTTCTTCGTGGAGGAGCCCGAGACACAGAGGGTTCAGTGACTCAAGGTTTCAGAGCCAATACATGGCAGTGCCAGGATTTATGCCCAAGTCTTACTAATTCCAGAGCACTTATTTTATACATGATGCTATGCTGTGTCTCTATTAGCATGCACATATGTACTAAAATGCAATATGACTCAAAAGAGAGTCAAGAACATTCATAACTGTTTGTTTTTTTTTTTGTCAATGAGCTTTTATAATGCCCTGTTCCCTTTTCCACTTTGGTGACTTGCTACGTAGTGTTTTCCTCAGACCAGCAACATGGGCATGACCTAAAAGCTTGTTAAAAATGTAGAACCTCAGGCCCTACTAAGTCAGAATCTACACTTTAACAAGATACCCAGGTAATTCTTATGCACGTTAAATTTAGAGAAGGAGAGCTTCAGCGGATTGAAACATGAAGAGCTCAAAATGGCATAATTGATTATATTAAATTTTAAATAAATAAAATTTAAAATTATTGATCTAAGCCTCTTAGCATAAACATTGCACCTTATTTTTCCTGTTCATGAGTTTTGTATTACTTAATTAAAAGTTTTTTTAAAGTTTGTCAAAAACCTTTAGGTAGACCTCATCTGGACCGATGGGCTGCCAACTAGACAAAAATTTCAGGTTTCTGACCTCCTCTTTGAGCTTTCAGGGAATTCAATCTTCTAATTAAGACTTAGAAAGTGAAATATTCCCACCTTAGCTCCCATGACTTCATGATTCTATGATGTCCAACCCTCCCAACCCACCCCAGAGGTGAACTTGTTTGCCCAGTTTTTGAAGCTGCAGGCCTCACCCAATTTGTGTGTTCCTTGTCATGTCCCAGACCCCTTGCTGTAGATCAGTCAGGTGACGGAGTTCTGGCCAACAGGATATAGGAGAAAGTGATGTGTGCCACTTCCAGACCCAGCACCCAGCAAGCACCACACCAAATGTGCCACCGGAAAGGCTGGCAGAACCACAAAATAGAAGGAGCTTGGCTGGGTCCCTGAGTCACCACCTGGAGGGGAGATGCACAGTAGCATAACCCAACCCCATCGACAGAGACTTTTATGCTGCCAAGCCTCTGAGATTGGACGATTGTAGTTACAGTGGCTAGTACTAGTTTCAGTGGCTAGATAGCTCTAACTTACAGTCCAAGCTAGCATCCAGCCCAAGAAGCCAGAAAAGGTGAGATTCTCTGAGCATTTGAGACAAGAGTGAGGGAACGTCATTGCTTGTATATTATATTACTCAGGGCCACTCCATGAACAGAATGGCCTTCTGCCAGAAAATATTTAAAGTCATGATTCTATGTGTGTAAACTAGTTTCACAACTGGTGAATTAAAGTTCTGCATTACAGTAGAGACGAAAATTTTATCTGAGGCTAGAGAATTGTCACAGTAATCCAATAAGTAATTATTTGCAAGTGTTTGTGGGAGGGGTGGTGATATATTCAGTATTCAGACACTTCCTGAAACAGCCAAAGATTTTTTTAAATATAAATGCTGATTATAGATTTGTTGTTAGAATTAATGCCCTTATTTTATATACTTAACTCAGTACGATTGTACTAGGTTGGAAATCTTATCTCAAGAGGAATATAGGGCTTCCCTGGTGGCGCAGTGGTTGGGAGTCCGCCTGCCGATGCAGGGGACACGGGTTCGTGCCCCGGTCCGGGAAGATCCCACATGCCACGGAGCGGCTCGGCCCGTGAGCCATGGCCGCTAAGCCTGCACGTCCGGAGCCTGTGCTCCGCAACAGGAGAGGCCACAACAGTGAGAGGCCCACGTACCGCAACAAAAAAAAAAAAAAAAAGGAGGAATATAAAGTGAAAATCAACCTTTTGTTGAAATAGCAAAGAGTGCATATAAACGACACTTGTGAAAGCTGGATAGTGAACATTACAAAAATTAGAATTACATAGAAATTGCTTTCTAAGAAAAGAAACTGAATAAATATTAAAGTGTTGTGTTATAAGAGAAGTGTTTATGTCCAAATTCACTCTGATTTTTATCAACACTGACATTACGTTGAAGACAGTCTGTTAAAGTGTGAGTCCAAATATTGAATGGAATGTCCAAATAGCTTAGCTGTTTGTTTGTGCAGTAGTTTTTAGACACAAATGGGTTTGTTATCATTTGTTATTTTTTAACGAACCTGTGGACTCACTGAGGCTCCCTTTGGGAGGGCGTGGCATAAGAAATTTGGGCTTGGTAGGGTTTTAGAGCCTGGAGTGACAGCAAAATCGTTTTTGGAGGATAAAGTCCTTATTAAGTACAGGGTGGATGTATTGGAAAAGCTTCAGTCCTTTCCTCCTGAATAGAGGAAGACTCAGTTGTCCTCTGTGTTTCTCTTTTACTCCCACACTTACAATTTAATGACAACAGATGCGGGGGGATTTCCCCCCACCAAGCAATTCTCTGTGACACCAGCTGTGTGGTCCTATGGTTTAACTCAACTCTGATACTGTCTACCTGGAGATAGCATCAGGCCCCATGGTTGAGGACCCAGTCTCACAGGACTGCCCTTTCTGCCCACTTCCCGTGCCAGTCACAAGTCCAGGTTATCACCTGTGCTTCTGACAGATCTGTTATAAATCAGAGATACCCAGGAGCCCCTCCTCAGGTTCGATTAATTTGCTAGAGCGACTCGCAGAACTCAGGGAAACACTTATGTTCAGCGGTTTATTAAAGCGTCTGATAAAGGATACAGATGAACAGCCAGATGAAGAGATACAGCGGGTGAAGTCTGGGAGGGTCCTCAGTGCAGAAGCTTCTGACCCCATGGAATTAGGGTGAGTCACTTTCCCAGCATGTGGGAACCTGGAAGTTTTCTGAACCCCATACTATTGGGATTTTATGGAGGCTTCCTCACATAGGCATGATCAATTATTATCTCCGTTTCCAGCCCCTCTCCCCTCTCCAGAAAAGTGGGGTGGGGGGCAGCACAGGGCTGAAAATTCCAGGCTTCTAATCACTGCTTGGTCTTTCCGGTGACCTGCCTGCATCCAGGAGCCATCAAGAAGCCCATTCAGAGTCTTCTCATTAGAACAAAAGATGCTTCTGTTGATCTTA
Organism: Monodon monoceros; assembly: GCF_005190385.1. Classification (NCBI taxonomy): domain Eukaryota; kingdom Metazoa; phylum Chordata; class Mammalia; order Artiodactyla; family Monodontidae; genus Monodon; species Monodon monoceros. Next base: position 18,257,471 of record NW_021703784.1, on the reverse strand, counting down.
TTACTTAGGAATTTACAAGGGTTTTAGGAGTGCTGTGTCGGGGTGGGGGGTGGGGGGGGTGGCGGGGGCAGAGACCATGACATACATTGTCTAGAATCTCACAGTAGGTGACATGGGGAAGAAACTGACAGTGTCAGTAAGCCCAGTTTCAGAGATTTACAAGGATTCAGAGATTATGAAGACCTGGAAAAATAGCAGTGGAATTGGAGAAAAACAGAGGAGAGAAATGTATTGGGAAAAATATAGACAAAAAGTGATAACTGGATAGAGGTAAAGGAGGAAAAATATTAAAGTCTTACACCTGGGTGTCAGGAGAAGGACAGAAGCCTGACAGGGTGTTGGGAGGGGATGTTGGAAGAGGAAGGAAGGTGACGATGGTGAGATCTATGTTCACAAAGGCTAGAATAGCAGAAAGGTCCTTCTTGGTTGGCAAACTGTGTTTCCACAGGTGTAGAGACAGAAAGATGCGCAGTATGTGTGTAAAACAAAGAAACACCCAGGCCAACCTGAGAGGATCTTCCGGAGACAACTGTGGTATTCAGGAAAGAGCACAGTACGTAGGATAGAACGGATCTGCTTCTGAATGCTAGCTCTGCCCTCGCGAGCTGTGTGATCTCGGGCAATTTACTTAACCTTTCTGGTCTTCAGTTTTTTCCTCTATAAAATGAGATAAAACAATATATCAATAAATAGAAGTCATTCTTTTTTCTTGATTCTTTAAGACTATTTCCCAAACTCATCTCAGATACAGGCATTCCTGGGATCACACAGGAAATTGTTATTTAATCCCATCACATTAAACCAAAAAGACAGAGATGGAGAGCAGATTGACAACCATTTTTCCTGTAGCTTATGTTTTGCGTTCGTAGGCACTGGTTGTGTGCACTCAGATCACGTCATGCCATAATAAAATCCATACTAAATTTGATTAAAAAGCAGACAAGCCGGTACATGTTCAATATTTTCTCCACCAGATATGAAGCTCAAACACCAGACCGACTCTTCAGTTCAAAATCAAGCACGGGGTAAGCCTGCTGCCTGCAGGGACCTGGAACCAAAACGTAGCAAGTTTGACAAATTGAAGAACAAGTCCAGGGGCAAGGCCAGCACCTCGAATTTGGGAGGATCAAGTGTTTCAAATAAGTGTCATCCTGTGTGACTACATTCCCTACTTCCCTCCTGGGCTAACTTTGAAGTTTCCTCAGTGGCCAGTTACCTTAGGTTTCACCAGAATGTCAACGGTGTTTCCTTTTCCAGCCACCCTCAGGGGAACAGCTGTTTCACCCCACCGCAGAGGCAGGGCTGAGAGCTGCACAGCCAGCCCTGAGCCTCCGCCCAGCCCACCCCCTCCCTGCTCAGAAGCTCAGCCAGCAGGGTAACCCTGGGGAAGAGACAGGACCACTCTCCCCCCAGCAGCTTGCAGCAGAATTCAAAAGATTTCATCAACTTGTAGGAAGCAGAAAAATATAAAATGGGGGGAAAAAACCCAGGGTGATGTTCTGTTCTAAGTCCACCTTGGGGAGTCTCTGCAAGCCGTTATTCTGAAGCCTAGAAACAATGCCCTCCCAAGGGGTGCCTTGCTTCCACAAATACTAAGAGGTCAAACAAAAAACACTCCATTTCAGAGTTTCCAAGAGCCCCTGAAGAGGCTGACGTTCCCTCCAGTGGCACAATGGCTCTGTATGAAGAGAGATGGTAGGTCAATGGCAGAGCAAGGGAGGTGAAACCTACAAACTACGGCACCAGGAAGCGTGGATGTTAGTCGACACCACCTCTTGGGTCTTTCAAAAGCCAGACAGCTTTGCACGCATTCGTTGATTGATTCATTCGTTCTTTCTTTCTTTCAGCACCTAAGACGTGTCAGGGGTTACAGCAGTCCCTGTTAGACTGTTTTAATGGGGAAATACTGTTCTATGTGATCATAAAACATTTGCTACGTTATCTCGGAGACACACGGGTTGACGTTTTGAGTGTGCACAGAGGAGAAAGACCTAAAGCCCATGGCAGGAGGAGGTTGTGGAGGAAGTCAGGTCTAAACTGAGAGCTGAAGGAGGAGGAGGAGCTGGTCGGGGGAAGCAGGAATAGTGGGTGCTCCAGACAGCTCGCCCTGAGTCCTGGGGGCGACAAGAGAGTTGCCATATTCTGTGACATTGAAAGAAGTTCAGGTTAGCTGGAACAGAAAGGAAGGAGGAGGCGGGTTGATGAGAGATGAGTCTGGAGAAGGAGACAGCACCTGGTTGGGGGGTTATAGGTGCATTGTGGAGTCTGGACCTTCTCCTAAAGGGATCTGGAGAGTCTGAGTGGGGCAAGCAAAAGAAGACAGAGCTGAGGAATAAATGATATGATCAGATCTGCAATTTAGATCATTTCTCTTAGAAGCAGCTCCTTGATCTTGGGCCCTTTGTTATCTTGGATGCACAGCTTGGTATCATGGCAATTGATAAAAAATTAAAATTAAAAAAAACAAAGGTAAGAGATGGAAGATAGGAGGGGTTCTTTAATATTCTCTGAGTGTCATTACAGGAAGCCAGCTAAAGGCCTGCAAAGCCCAAGATTCCCTAAAATCTACCCGTGAAGGGAATGCCTTCACCTCCTCCAATTCCAGGGAAAGGCCAGGCCCCCCAGCCTTCCCTGGAGAGAAGGGACGACACTACACACAGACCGGGCTCCTTCCTGCAGCCACCCCAGGCTGATCCTGTGTGAAACTGAACCCCATCAGCTAAGGTTGAGTCCATGTTTATAAAAGATGACAAGAGCCCCTCTCCGTATTGCTCCACCACCATCCCCCCAATCCCAAGAGGCCAGTCCACCTCTCCTGCCCTCAGTCAGCACATGGCCACAGCGAGGCTGCCTGGGCTACTCTAGGCATCCCTGGGGAGCAAGTGGCCTGAGCTACTGTCAATGCAGTTGACGACTTTCCTACAGGGCCTGTCTGCTGCCTGCTCTGCTGACCATGAAAGGCAAAGCCCTGCCTCTGTGCCCAGAGTAGTTTCTACCCTGGGGCTGAGATATCCTGAGGAGTCAGCTCCAGCTCAGGCCCTGCTTAGGGACTTCTGGGTGACCTCCAGCACATCTCAGCCCCCACTGGGTCTGCCCACTCTCATGGCAAGAATCTGGAATTGGGGGTTTGGGATCATTTAGCTTGAAGGAGAGGTGGAAAAGTTTGGAGGTGCATACAGTGGGGAGCAAAGAAGAGGCTAAAACTCTTCACATGTAGGCAAACGGTCCACTTAACTAGAAATGATCTATGCCTCACGTGCCAAGAGGAATCAAGAAGCAACCAAAGACCTTTGACCCTATCAGAGCAATAGCATTTTCTTGTGCAATTTGGAACTTCTGGGGGATAAGCAGCTTTAAGAAGAGCCTCATTTTAGGCAAAAATAGATGTTAAATAAGGCTCCTCAGACACATGTGTAGGTGTAATAACTCACACTTATATGGAGCTTTATCGTTTACCAACTTCTGAATTAAGATGGCTTCCTATTTAGACCTACCAGAAAAGAAAATAAAAATACTGCAAATCCAAATATTAGGGTTCAAGTTGTATTTCATATTAGTAAGGCTGTGTTCATTTACAAGGTGTTATAACAGATAAGCCTAGAAATTTCAATGATTTAATACAACTAAAGTTTTCCTTGCTCAAACACTACGTAGTAGCAAAAGGAGAGTGATATGAGTGCTGTGCTGTAGAGATGCTGGGGTCCTTGCCTTCTTCAAAGTGACTTTGAAGGCAATCCTGGGCATCAACACTCAGCCAGCCAATGATGGAAGAGGAAGTAGAGGATTGAGAGGGAAGTTTTATGGTCCAAGCTTGGAAGTAGGGTACCTTACTTCTGCCCACAGTTACCATGCCATAATAACAGCAGGGAATTCTGGGAAAGATATGTTAAGTATGGGCCCCAGGGAAAGGGAAACTGGGTGTATAAACAGTGGCCAGTCTCCTCCACAGAGGCTTCCTAGCACCACCTGGCTGCCTTCTTGGCTACCACCCAACCTCACCCTACCTGCTCCCTACATCCCATTTGAAATGCCAAAGAGAGAAGAAAGGAGAGAGGCTGAAGCTCTGGAGAGCAGTATAAAATTTAATCTGAGAGCCAAGTAGTAAATTAGCAATGAAGAATACTGAGAAGGGAAATCAGAGAACGAAATACAAAATCCAGGAGCGTGGAGACATCGAGATCAAAGGAAGGAGTTCCAAAAGGGAAGCAAGAACACTTAATCCACTTTCTTGCTTCATCAGATTGAGATAAGAAGGGGGCAGGGCAAAACCTTTAAACGAATGACAGCCATTGAGGACACGACATAAACTGGTTAGAACCAATTAGGTCCAAGATGGCGGACGAGTTGACTTCCACTAGACCTTGAGCCTCATTATACGCTCATTGTAATACATTAGCATACGCTAAATAACACACCCACGGGCGCCATGACAGTTCCAAGGCCGACCATAAAAAGCCAAAAAGTGGATGGTGGCACAATTCCTGGAAGACCCTGCCCCTTCCCCAAAATAGTTGGAATAATCCTCCCACTCATTAGCCTATGAAATTACACATCCCTATAAAAACTAACAAACCCATACCCTGGGGACTCTTGCCTTCTGAGATGGCCCACGCTCTGTCCACAGACTGTGTATCTCCCTGAATAAACCTTCTTTCACTTTACTATGGCTCACCCTTGAATTCTTTCCTGCGTGAAGCCAAGAACCCACACGTGGCAGCCCGTCCCAGAGACTCACCTGAGACCTGGGATATGACCATCCTCTCGCACCCCACTTTCTTTCCTGCAACAAGATGGTGCTGGGGATTGAATGAACTGGGAAAGTGAAAGTGTTTCCACAATGGTTAACCGCTATAGCCCTGTAAGAGATGACCTCCCATAATCTATCTGCTTCTCGCTGCAGTCAAGCCCAGCATGCCTGCAACATTCACAGCCCCTGGAATTGCCAGGTCCCATCCTACTCCCTCCATTTCTGCACTCCCAGCAAATGGAGTAGCAAGGAAGGGCCTGAAAAAATGCTCCAGAGAGGAGAGAGAATAAATACGAGAAATCTTTGTAAAGGCGGGCAGGGTAGGAGGATAGGAGGAGTGTTTCAAAAGCTTTTCTAAATTTAATTATATGTCATTTTCTAATTGTATTTCATAATTGTGTAATTATCCCCAAGTATTTTTCTTTAAGTAATAGAACTCATAATTACATACTAATTGAAATGTGTAATCTCGTCATTAGGATATGTAAATATATAATAGTGTGAAGATAAGGTAATTAAAATTCCAGGGATGACTTCCATAAAAACTGGTGACATGTTTCTGCTTCTGTCCCAGGATTCTCTTCTCCAACAGGCTTTGAAATTCCACCTGGACAGAGAAGATAAGCTCCAAGGCCCAGGAAACATGTAATGGGAGTGTACATTTACCAACAAAGACAAGCCATCAGGCAATGAGATTGCCTGCCTCACCCACCAAAATCCTACCCAGAATACTTCCTTGGGATTTCCTACTTTCAAGCTCTTCCCCTTCATCTCCCCAGCATCTGTTGAGGCTGTGTGACAACTCTCCCCACCCTGCCTCAATGGAGAGCTCAGAGAGGGCTGGACTGACCTTGACACCAGACTTAAGACATGCACAAAAGGATGAATATATATCCTTTCTGCATTAGTCAGGATTCTCCAGAGAAACAGAACCAGTAGAAGATGATAGATAGATAGATAGATGATAGATTGTGAGAGAGAGAGATTGAAATCAATTATGGAGGCTGAGAAGTCCCACAGTCTGCCATCTGCAAACTGAAGAACTAGGAGAGCTAATGGTGTTATTCAGTCCAAATCTGGAGGCCAGTGAATTACGGGGTTGATAGTGTAAGTCCCGCTCTGAGTCTCAAAGCCTGAGGGCGAGTAGCACTAATGTCCGAGGGCAGGAGAAGGTGGATGCCTCAGTTCAAGCAGAGTGAATTCACCTTTCCACTGTCTTTTTGTTCTGTTCAGGTCCTCAGTGGATTGGATGATGCCCACTCACATCAGTGAGGATGATCTTCTTTACTCAATCTACCAAATTCAAAAGCTAATCTCTTCTGTTGGCATCCTCACAGACACACCCAGAAATAATGTTTTACCAGCTCTCTGGGTATCCCTTGGCCCAGTCAAGTTGATACATAAAATTAATAATCACATCCCCACTCCCACCCCTGTGATACCCAGGACCAACCACAGATCAATATCTGAGGTTTTCTTCGTGGCTAGAAGCTGCCTCTTCTAGGGAGACCCACTGATCAGGACCACTCTGAGGTTTCAGACACCTGGATGGCTCCAGGTGGAAGCAAAGAACCAACCTTGGCCACGGCTACCAGCTTCCTGCCTCTGGACTAAAACCCAGAGACACAGACCATGAACAGACCTGTCCAACCTGAGCTCACACTCATCGCCTCACCTATAGGGTACAAATGTCCTCATGGGGCAGCACAGATGAGGAGGGACATTTACCCAGATGTGGGCAATGAAGCTGATGTGAGGAAAGGCTTCCTGGAGGAAGTGATATCTGAGCTCAAGCCTGAAGGGTAGAATATGAGGCAGGGGGAGCAAGGCATGCCAGAGATGGGAGGTGAGAGTGTGGCCAGTTCAACAGGGGGTAGACCGTGAAGCAGAGCATCAGGAGACACAGGGCTGGAGGGGAGACAGGGGCCAGGATGAAGAGCCTTATAACCTTCATCAACGTTTGGACTCTCCTGAAAACGATGTTTTTGACTAATTTGGAAAAAGTATAAAGCTGGATGGACGGAAAGATGGACAAATTGATGGACTGATGGAGTGGTGATGGGTGGGAAGGTCTTGGGTATCACAGCCGGGTCTCGAGCAAAACTGCAACATGGACTCCACCAGGGCTGTAGGGTTTTGTTCTACTGCTGATTCCCAAGTCCCAGAAGGCCAGGGCTGGCAAAGCACAGGATAAACCCAAGACCCATTGCTCTCTTCACTCTGTGTGCCCATCCTGGGGACACAGAGAGACTCTTCTTGTGCACCCAACACTTCTCACCTGTTCTAGTCACTTTACACAGACACACCCCCCGAAGACCCCACGTCATACAACAACACTAAAGGCCCTTGACCCCCAAGTCCCAGAGGAAGGACCTCTCCAAGCTGACATACTCAAAGAGAGAATTTCTCAACATTGGATGCACAGATTGATTTGGTCCCACCATCATATTTCAAAATGAGCATTCCAAACAAGCTGCTTTGAGATTCAGTTTGTGGCCCTCAGAAATCTCAGAGCAGTACGAGGCTGCAGCCCAGATGTGACGAGGCAAACATTTCCCTGGGATGTGGGTCACACACTTTCCTCCAGGGTACAGAACCTTGAACCCTGCCTCTGGAGCAGAAGCGTTGAAGTGTGCCTTGAGTGACAGAGAGGAGGAGGGAGGTTGGCTCCCGGCAGGGATCCCAGTGGAACCCCTCAGTGACAGCTTTGGTGTGGGAGGGAAGGGGAGGGGAGATTCATGTCAGAAATTGGAAGGGAGGTAAGTGTAGTCCCTATCTGAGTATATTTTAAGCATTTTCTTTGTCTACCAGTCAGATGAGGGTTGAATTGTGACTTGACTCAGTGTCCCCAGATGCCAGCAATATGACTACCTCTGATCACTTAGCCTGAAGAATATTTATTACGAGTCCTTTTTCCTTTCTTCTGAGATGCCTTTTTATTAACGTGAAGAATTCAGCCCACATGTACACAAAAATCCCCATGCAGATGTTACCAACCTTGTTCCACCATGATGGGCTGGGGGCTTGGGGCGGCATGGCGACAGAGGGACCTTCAGTACAGGTGTCTGTGCCTCTCCAGAGGGGATAAAGGGGAACTTCTTCCTGACATTTTCTTGGAAGCCTGGAATCTCAGCTACAGTTACTGAGGTCACAGATGCCCTGGCCCGATGGCTGAAACCCCATCCCCTTTGTTCAGAAAAGTAACAGTTGCCTCAGCTTAGACATTCTCTTTTGTAAGTTTCTGTAATTGGCTGTCCCAGAGACACACACAATGGGGCTTACATTAGTAACAGTACGGCAGTGCATTAAGTTCACATTACATTTTGAAAGCCATTATCTACCTTTGAAGTCTCTCCCACTAGGTCTGGAGCTTGGGGCTGGACGCTCCCAGCTGAGTCATTGCCCAGGGCCCCCTGGGAGAAAGCAGCTGTGGGGCAGGAGCAGAGAGAGTCTCCAGCCACCTGGAAAATGGAGCTGAGATCCTCAGGCATAGTTTGTGTCCCGAGACCCTGTTGTCCTGCAGTGGTCCCTCTGCCTTGGGCTCTTCATCTCAGCACTCCTGGGTCAGAGGTCACGGGCACGGCAGATGGAGCCTGGGCTCCCAAGTCACAGAGATGGGAGTTCAAGTCCTGACTTTGCCACCATGAGTTGAGAAATTTTACCTCTCTGAACTTTAGTTGATTTCAACAAAATAAACATACAAATTCGTGGGATTTTGTCGTGAAGATTAAATCTGATTCTATCACTAAGTACCTGGAATGTAATAGTTTGCAATAATGGTCCTTCCTGGCCTCAGCCTGAGATAAGATATAATAACCTCTACCCTCAGGGCTCTTTCCTCTCCCTAGGAATTATCTCTGTCTATTTGGCCGGCTCTTCTTCCTCCTCACCACCCTAATAAGAAAATAGCAATTTATTGGGCAATTACTAACAAGGAATCTGTAAATGGTGAGTTATAAACCTGGAGGGATGGGGGGTGTGGTCAGAGAATGATGTCCTGGTGCTTCATAAAGGGAACCACTCATCATCTAGCTGAGATGAGACACAAGGTTTGAGTGAGGGGGTGAATGAGATTATTGAGTCCAAGAGATCACAGATTCCAGAAACCATGCACTAACCACTATTCCATACAGCATCTTAAAGTTTAGAGAAAACCAAAGAGAGAAGACGTGTATATACAAACCGGGTTTTGCCACAGGATTATGAGGTTATGATTAGCTGGGGAACCATGGAGGACGGTGTGGAACAGATGCTAGTGAAGATGGGCATTAGAGAATACATGGGCGATATTTGGCAATGCAAAGATTAGAGGAAACAGGTTCGAGAAAATGACATGATGACTCAGTCTTTGCAGAGGTCTTCTAACTTGGCTCTGGTTCTCCCACAAATGAAAATGGAATCAGAAATGTAGGTTTTAATCCCATCTATTCTACTTAAAATTTGGTGACACTGGGCACATCACAACCCTTTTGAGCCTCAGTTTACTCAGCTGTAAAATATGGATAAGAATATTGTTTTCAGTTACAAGATTAAATGAGAAAGTGATCTGTAAACAGTATAGATCAATGATTCCCAGACTTACTGGAATATTAGAATTACCTAGGGTGAATGTTAAAAATACAGATTTCTGGAGGAACACAGCTGGACCAGCAGGACAGAGCAGAAAAGATGTTTCTTGACCTCTCTCTCTTCCCACGCTTGGCTCAGCTACCAGTGCCCCATTGACTGAGCCTAACCAAAAGCTGGCCAGCAAGGGAGCTGGGTGATGCAGTTTTGGGGAATCCATCTCCTCGAACAAATTAGGGGACAAACAGCGTAATTAGCACTCTACCCTCTCAAAAACTTCCAGTGGCTCCCCACTGCCTGCTAAATAAAGCCTAATCTCCCTACATGGCCATTCAGGTCCCTGTACAATCTACTCTGTCTTTCCAGACTCTTCTTCCCTCGCTGCTCACATACTGGAGCCTGAAATGGCACCACTTCTTTTCCAGCCCATTGCATCTTAATCCATCCCCACCGATCATGTGCTGAAGTTACCTGTATCCGTGTATCACTTTCGCTGTTAGATTGAAAGCTCCTGGAGGGTAGAAACCATGTCTTTATGTGTTTGCATCCCCCAGTTCCCAACACTGTCCTGATCAAGATGTCTCTCCTTCCTTTCCCTAGCTCACAGAGTCCCATGCCTTCTTTAAGATCCAGAACAAATGCCAACTCCTCTATTTCCTCCAGGCAGAGCCAATTCATCTTCTCTTCCTCCTCCATAGGATATGCAATGTATATCTTACCCCCCAACATACACCCCACCCACGGAGCCAAGGTCACGGTTAGGAGCACGGTTCAAACTCTGAAACTCTATCATTCAAAAGCTGTGTAACATGGAGAAATTTTTGTTTTAAATCTTCTAACGCTTTGTTTTTTTTGGCTGTGCTGCGTGGCTTGCGACCAGGGATCGAACCCGGGCCCCCTTCAGTGGAAGCCTGGAATCCTAAACACTGGACCACCAGGGAATTCCTGAGAAATTTATTTAAATTCTCTATCCCTGTTTCTTCATGGTACCTAGCATAGCAAATGAGTTAATATATGTACAGCATTCAGCACAGTGCTGGGCATATATATTAAATGCTGAATAAATGTCAGTTATTAATATTATTACTTGACTCTAAGCTCCTTGAAGGCAGAACCTGTGTCTTGATCTTTGTTTCCCTAGTGTCTACACAATGCATAGTATATAGTATGTGCTCATAATGTTTATGGGTTGTATGAATGAATACGCATTTAATATTCAATAAACGGTTGTTTGGTTGGTTGATGGTCGGGTAGATGGATGGGTGGTCAAACAGTAGGTACAGTGTTGCTGACTGTACCTAAAAAGTACAGTGAAAGTGAGTAAGTGAATCAATAGGTATTCAATATATGTTGGCTGGTTCATTCTTTGCTTAAAACAAATGAGTGAATGAGGAATGAATAATAGTATTTAATAAAAAGTTTGCTTGTTTGCGTGGTTGAATGAGCAAACAGATCTTCCACAAATAGCAGATGTTCCATAAACGCTGCCTGGTTGAGTGAATGAACAAACATCCCTAAAATATAACAGTAGCCTAGAGCCAAAGCCAGAGAGGACACAGCTAGAGCATTGGTAGGGGGTGAGAGATAATAGTGCCAGCCACCCAGTAACTACCTCAGAAACTCCCCTTGTCCCTGCCATTTCTCGAGGTCTCCCCGACCCCGCAGCTGCTTCTACAGGTTGCCTGGGCTGCAATATGGGTGCTATGGGAATCTGGGGCTGAGCAGGGGGCTGAGATGGGCTAGCCACCCCTCCTTCTCCTCACTCAGCCGAAGAGCAGCCTGCCCAGGCCCCTGACCCCAGTGTTGGCTTCCCTGCCCCACCCCCGGTGAAGAGGAGCCTCCACCTCCCAGCACATTAGGAGCAAATTCTGTATTTTCTTCATCCCTGGGGGCAGGGATGTTGGCTAACCAGCTCACACATCCTCAGCCCTATTCCCTGGCCCTACTTTTCACCTGAGAAAGCCCCAGCAACTCACGTCTCTATTAATGAATTATTTTGCAACACGTCTAGAGATGCATGAACTAGAAATCTTACACATGTTGGAGGATTTTGCCATTTCCATTAAATATGCCATTCATTTGGTGGGTAATTAAATGTGCAGTTATGGGCTCTAATTTCCGTCTTAAATAACTTCTTAGGAGAAGCAGAAAAAGAGATGCAGTGTGTAATTTTCTAGAAGAGGCTTTTTTCCCCCTAAAGCTTTTTAGCACATAGAAGAAGGGGGAATTAAGTAAAATACAGTTGGTTTTGATACTACTCCACATGTGTGTCGTTGGCAATTACCGCCCACTTGGGGAACGAGACTAGAGCCTGCCACAAAACACCAAAGCCCTGGGGCAGCCCTGGGACAGCGGTCCTGGCAGTCTGAACTTGAGGAGGAGAAGAGAGGGTGGACAGCAACAGGAGCCTGGGGTGGGGAGAGAAGGCATCCCTGCAGACCCCACAGACACCACATTTGGGCAGAGTCTGCAAATCTGAGAGTGATAAGCCCTCTTCCTCCTCTCTGTACTTCCCACACCATCCATGCAGGCTGTATGTGAGAACACACAGGCACGTAAGCACGCACACGTGCGCACACACACAGACACGCACGTACACACACAGACACACACGTGCGCACACACGCATGCACACACACGCACGTACACACACACGCACGTACACACACACACGCACAGGGTAAAGCTCCAACCCTAGAAGCTCCAGTCGAAGCCAGCTGCAGGGAGGCAGCCAGGAAGCAGGAGGAAAGCAAAGGGATCCACGCCACACTTGAACGAAAAGGGCTGCGTGTGGAACATCGCCTCCTAAGGAAACATCAGATACACCTGGGTTCAAGTTTTAGCTCCACCACTTGCTGTGAAAATATGGCTGAGTTACTTAGCCTCTCTGAGCCTCAGTTTCCTCATCTGTAAGTTGGGAGTCATCAAACCCAACCCAGAAGATCATTGTAACAAAGGTTAGACCATGTGGAAAGACTCTGTCACAGCCTAGGCTCCCAGTAGCAAGCTCTCAATAGATCTATTCCCTCTTGCCCTTCTCTCCCTCAGTTGGCATTGAGGGCCAGGCTTGCCTGGTCAGCTTGTAATTCCAGGGCCCCAGGAAGCCCGCTCACCCTCTGAGAGACGCCCCGATTCTCCCCACTCTACAGCATCATCCTTTGGAGCAGCTTACCCACTCCATCCCTCCCCTCCCTCGTCCCATCTCGGGGCAGCCTCTGTGTTCTAGTGGGAGTGAGTCCTTCAGCCTCTCCTGAGTCAGGGCTGAGACTGCAGGGAGGCTGAGGGGTCCTAAGGGACCGGGCTCCTGATAGGAACACAAAGAAAGCCCAAGGGGTGAGCGAGGGCAGAAGAGGCCAAGGCCGGCCCTCCTTTTGCTGATGGTCTGTGGTGAGTTCAGATTTCCTGGCCAGCCCTCAGAGGCATTCACTGCTCATCGAATCTTCAGGCACCGATGGCACGCACGTGGGGGCCCAGTGGAAGGGCCGGCGCTGGCCAGTGGCTCCCGGCCCCTGGGTGTCTGTCAGCTTGCAAAGCCTCTGAGTGTGGGCGAGGGGGCCGAGAAGGGGCCGAGGGCAATAAATCAGGCTGCCCCCTGCTCCTCTTGTTGGTTTCCACCCTGGGCATCTGGAAAGGAGATAAAGAAGCAACTCGGAGAACATATCCCGGGATATCTCGGGATCTCAGGCCAGGAAATGGGCTACATTACATAATAGCTTAGCTGGGTAGAGGTGGAAGTGAGGATAGTATGAAAAGAAATGACCTGAGGGACTCAAAGCAAAGGCTGCCCTCAAATAAAAAGGTAAATACGGGTGATATTAATATGTGTTGGGAGTAGGGGCGGAGTCCTTCATGAGGCAAGAGCAGACGAGAACTAAAATGGATCCAGAGGACAGTCACTAGCTCCAGGGCCTGGGCCCCATTCGCTGAGGTAGAGGGGGCAGCATGGAACGCTCTCCCACTCCCCACACCCACTCCCAGCATGCAATACTCTCCCACCCCAGCCCCACCTCCAAGCCACTCGGGCTGCACTGCAAAGCTTTCCACTTATTTATCCTTCCAAGCCCTCACTCTTCTCTTGCTCAATTATCCAACCAATATTTGTGGATTGTCAACTTTACACAAAGCAGACAATTCAGATGATAAACATCATGGGTTTTAGAGGCAGGCTGACCTGGTTGGAGTCCCTATTCTGTCCTTACCGGTTATATGACTTTGGCCAGTTACTTGAAGTCTCTGGGCCTCAGTTTCCACATGTCTAGAATGGGATGGTTGTAAAGACTACATGAGAGAATACCTACGTCGTGCTTAGCATGGTGGCCAGCACATAGTTTTGCATTAACTAAAAAAATTAGTCATTGCTAATATTATGAAGGCAAAGCGCTGAAACCTTAAGATGTTCAAAACATATGACTATCCCTTTAGCCCAACAGTGCATAAAATACACTTTATATAAAATTACATCCCCCCAAAAGAGAATGTTCTGTGCTTTTTGTTGTCTACAACATCCATGATTTTGCACGTGATAGAGGCTCAGCAGCTTTTTGACAAATGGAGGTAAGTTCCTTGATGTCCAAGGATAAAGCATTTCAACAGTAACTGATATTGGAGACTGTTACCTTATACAGGCGCTTTGGGTTGGAGAGGTGGCAACTTAAGCTTGGAAACGACAAACATCCAAATTTACGATTGGACAGTCCCCAGAGCTTGCCTTTATGATGTCTCCTTTTAATTTTTCGTAAGGAAAGAGGACATAAAGCATTACATGTAGGCTGCCAGGTATTCACATCACAGCATTCATCTCTGGTCTTGTGTGCAATACGGAATCCTTTGTGGGAGAATGCCGATGTGCACAGAAACGCCGGCTTGTGAGGAGAAAAGAGAGAGGTACTGAGGGAAGGCAGGCAGAAGTCATGAAATCATAAGGCATGAAATGAGCTTGGAGGCTCCTCCTACAATCCCAGGCTAAGAGCAGCAGGGACTTTACGGGTCAGGCTAAGAGCAGCAGGGACTTTACGGGTCGCCCTCATCCTTCCCACTCACCTGACAGATGAGAACACAAGGTCCAAGGAGGCTCTGTGATTTGAGCAAGGCCACCGGCTACTTAGTGACAGTGCTGGGACCAAAGGAGTCTCCTGACACCACTTTGATGATCTTCCCACTATAGCTGGCTGTCGTCTTCTCTGAACATGAATTCATCAGAGGTAAGCAGATGACTGCCTTCCTTCCCAAACAGACCGGAGGGACCCCAAGAGCATCACTTTAGCGAGAGAGAGCCAAACACAGTTCCTTATTAAAAGCCAGCCACGGGGACGTATTCTTTACCCCACACCTACCCCTCTCCATACTGGTGTGGGTAAGCATGTTTATGTCTGCAATTAAGCCAACCACACAGGGGAATTAATCCTCGAGACAATTAGAACTGACACCTTCTTTTAGTACTGAAGACAATCTGAGAAGTATTTACGTGAGCCACAGTTCAGCTGCCACATTAAAAAAAAAAAAGGATGGGGCCTGACAGATAGCCCTGGGGGACAGATAATGGCCTGTGGGTCAAGGCTCTCCAAGGGGCCTCTTCCAGATGAAACCCAACTCAGAGGAATCCACAGAGACCCCATCTACCCTCCCTTCCTTGCCCCAGCCCACGGGGAAGACACAGGGCAGCAATGTGCTACAGCAAAACCAAGGACTGCCCTGGGGTTCTTGGGGGCAGGAAGAAAGGAAAGTGAAGGTCTTAGGGAGCTGCCTGTGGAATGGCAGCATTTCCAATGGTTCCTGCCAGGGCCTCAGGGTCCTGTTCCCTCCTCCTGCCCTCACACACAGTCTCCACCAGCTTGTTCAAAGAGCTATCCTGCAATCCCACTCCTGGGCATATATCCAGAGAAAACTCTAATTCAAAAAGATAGATGTACCCCAATGTTCATCGCAGCACTATTGACAATAGCCAAGGCATGGAAACAACCTAAATGTCCATCAACAGAAGAATGGATAAAGAAGATGTGGTACATATATACAATGGAGTACTACCCAGCCATAAAAAAGAATGAAATAATGCCATTTGCAACAACATGAATGGACCTAGAGGTTATCATACTAAATGAAGTAAGTCAGAGAAATACAAATATCACTTATATGTGGAATCTAAAAAAAAAAAAGATACAAATGAACTTATTTGCAAAACAGAAATAGACCCACATACATAGAGAAACTTATGGTTACCAAAGGGGTAGGCAGGAACGGGGATGGATAAATTAGGAGGTTGGGATTAACATATATACACTACTATATATAAAATAGATAACCAGCAAGGATCTACTGTATAGCACAGGGAACTACGGAATATTTTGTAATAATTTATAAGGGAAAAGACTCTGAAGAATATATATCTATATCTATATCTATATCTGAATCACTGTGCTGCATACCTGAAACTAACACGACATTGTAAATCAACTATACTTCAATTAAAAAAATAGCTACATCCCAAATTACACAATAAACAAATAAATAATTTAAAATACACATTTTTTTTTTAAAAAGAGTAATCTACCTCTGCCTTGTTTGCCCTGATAACCGTTCCAAAGTCTCCAGTGCTAAGGGAGCTCTTTCACCATGCTATATCCAGGGCCTGATACAGGTCCTAACGTGTAGTGAACGTTTCATATATGGGTGATAAATAACTGATAACTCTTAAGCATTAGCCCTCATTTCCTTGGCAATTTTATAGTTTCATTCTTTCATATCCATTCTTTCCTTATGTATTTATGACCCTTCGGATGTGGGTGGCTATGGGCATCATGTCACAGATGAGAAAACCCAAGTTCAAATCAGTGAGGAGGGCTTGCCCAGGATGATGCAGCCAGTCGCCAGAGAGCCAAGAATCCAGCGTGTCTTTTGCCCTGTGCTCTTTCAGGCACAGGAAGTGACTGCCCTGGGATGTGAATGCCCCACAGGTAATAGCATTTAAAAGGGAACTCTCTCCTGTAGTACAGGTCCTACCTTGGGGCCTTGCACATTCTAGGAGCCCATTAACAAAGACAAACCAATTTAAAAGTGTTTGACATTGGAGGCTGTTCTCTCCCAGGGGCCCTGGGTGGGAGGGGCAGTGATTTTAGCCTATTGGTAAAGGTAAGGGCTGAGGCATAGGTGGCGATGACAGGAAGCAACAAGGAAACAGAATAATACATAAGGCAATTTCAGATACTGATGAGAGCTGCAAAGATGGTCACAAATGGAGAATCTTAAGGGGAAAATACAGGACAAAATGCATCAGTGGAATCAAGGGCTAGGCTGTATGAGTCAGACTCTAAGTGCTCAGAGATTCAGGGAAGGGAGAAACTAGAATAGACGGAGAACTCTGAAACGCTTCGTGGAAATGGAACCCTGCATCAGGCTTTGAAAAAATGTTAGAATTTGGTTAGAAGGAGGGTGCAGGACATGGGTCCTCCAAATGTGAAATCCAGAACAAGGGAATGGAAGCAAGGTCACATTTATTAAGCAATTACCATGTGTCAGGCACCATGTCAGACGCTGTCACATCCACACAGAGAGGGAATAAGCTCCATGGGGGGGAATGGGGACAGGAAAGAGGGCAGATGACAGCAGAGGGCCCAAGTAGGAGAGGAACGATAGGAACAAGAGGAAGGGTCAGACGAGCTCAGGCTAAGTCAGACCTTAAATGCAGGGCTAGGAAACCTCCCCGGACTTCTCCCCTGTGCTTACTACAGCACTGTTTCATGACTGTTTAATAATTTAGTCTGGGTGATGAGCAACTCGAGAATGGAGACTGTTTCATCCATCACTGCAATGTTTCCTGGATGTTAGTGTACCTCAGAATCACTGGGAGGACTTGTTAAAACACCAGTTATAGAGCGCCATTCCTGGGGTGTCTGATTCCGTAGGTCTTGGGTTAGACCTGAGAATTTGCATTTCTAACAAGTTCCCAGACTCACAAATGACCGTTGTGATCCTTGCTTCCTGGTAAACCCCGTGTGGGTTTCCTCCCACATCGAATAGAGTTGACTTGCGTGACCAATAACATATTGTGGAAGTGATGGTGTGTGACTTCCAAGATTAGGTTACAGAAGAAATTGCAGCTTGCCACTTACTCTCCTGGATTGTTCACTTGGGGGACGCCAGCCACCATGATGTGAGGACACTCAAGTAGCCTTGCAGAGAGGTCCACACGGGTTGAAACTGAAGTCTCCAACCAACAACCAACACCAACTTACCAGCCATGTGAATGAGCCACCTTGGAAGCAGATCTTCCAGTCCTGGTCCAGCCTTCAGACGTCTACAGCCTCAGCCAGTATTTTGACTGCTACTTCATGAGAGACTCTAAATCAGAACCTACAGAAACTATGAGGGACAACAAAGTGGTTATTGCTGTTTTAGGCCACTAAGTCTTGGAGTGATTTGTTAGGCAGCTATAGATAACTAATACACCAGAAGATGCTGGTGAGGCTGGTCCAGGGACAACACTTTGAGAATGACTGCACTATTTTGACCCTTGTAGCCAGCATGTGCCTGGCATATAGGATGCACTCAATAAATACTTTTTAATTAATTCATTAGTAAATGGATAGGAGACAATGAATAAAGGTGAGACTTACAGCTGCAAGCACTGGGGAGCCATTGAGTTGATAAATGGTGTGACATCAGTGGTATTTGGGAATATTTGCAGAGAAAGGGCTATAGAGCCGCGGTTTGCTGAGTGGCCCTGCGGCAAAATTGCGCACTTAGTGTGCAGTCTCCACTCTAGTTTCTGAGGCCTCCAGCCAAGGACTTGGTAGGCAATGGAGCCTAGGCCTGGGAACTGTTATTTCTACCTCTTCAGGCTTGCAGGAGGCCTGCCACGACCTCCGTCTACCCCTGCATTTTGATCTCCATCAACAATCTTTCATCTCTCTCTCTGCTCTCCTTTGTCAGTCCTTACCCTCCCATTCTGTCCGTCCTCCTCTCTGCCTTTTATTCCTCTAATTGCCTCTCCTGCCACAACAAGTCCTCTGGGGAAATTCCAGCCTCCTCTCTGCTGCTGGCTCCATGAAGACTCTTCCTCCTCCCAGCCTGGGATGTTTTATCCCCTCTACATTATTCCCATAAAGCAGTTCACAGTATAATGCCACAGATATTTACCAAGTACTAGCTGCCTGTGCGAGCCAGCGTTAGGCTGAGTATATAGAGGCAAATAAGACCGATTTCCACTTGAGAGATTTCCAGTAGGGACTTCACAGTGCCCACGGACCAGCATCTCTGCTCCATGCCACACTCCAAACTCAACCCAATCCCCCACTCCACCCACATATCATTGCCTCCTCTTTGTGGTCGTGTGGGCTTGGGGGTTTTGGCCACTGGCTTAAGCTATGCACCACCTCTAGTGACAGGAACACGTAGAAAAGGGTTAAACAAGAGCACCTTTATCAACTGGAAACTTTCATCACAACCTTAGCCCAGGACAAATTCTCTGCTCCTCCAGATATTTGATTACTACCTTTGGAACGATCCCTGAG
Source organism: Monodon monoceros (assembly GCF_005190385.1). Lineage (NCBI taxonomy): Eukaryota > Metazoa > Chordata > Mammalia > Artiodactyla > Monodontidae > Monodon > Monodon monoceros. The sequence goes on along the minus strand of NW_021703784.1, from coordinate 18,238,652 downwards.
TCCCAGAAGAAAACTGGCTGTACTTTGATGTTTTGCCAGCTCTCTCTCTTGCTCTGTTTGTCTCAGCCATTCTGCCAGAGCTTCAGACTTATTTGTCTTTCATTGCATTTTGTCTTGGAGTGTTTGTGCAATAATACTCAGGCTTTGATTGGAATTTCTGAAAAACACTGTATCTGATATGCTACAGAAGACTGGGGTATCTAGCTTATTCCTAAGCAGAGCTTGGGATGCTGAGCCATTTATTTTTAGCATTGTTATGGTTAGGCGAAGTGGGTCTATCCAAGCTCCCTTCTCCCCTTTGGGTCCTTCCAGGATGCCTAGAACCTCCAAGAGGAGTGTAGTCAGCCTAGGGGGGAGGGACTTGAGCCCACCCCCTATTGCCAACCCCTCTCAAGCTTTCCCCATAGGAGCTCTGGAGTTGCTGGATGATACAAATAAACTTCTAGAGAAACTCAGTGCACATGAGGAAGCAGCCCACGTAGTCCCGCAAAGAGCACAGACCATGAGTGTTTACTCAGGGAGTGCCCACCCCACACCAGGAACATTTCAGCCTTACCTATTTGGGCTCCCAGAGTCTGACTTCCAGTCCCTCTACGAAGGTTGTTTCCTGTAATGAAAACACCTCACCCCTGGCAAGTCCAAATCAGAACGTATGATTTTCCCCTCCGATCTGTTCTTCTCACAGTCTGCCCATCTTAAGAACGACATTCCCATTCTCCAGGTGCTCAGGTTAGAAATCCAGGATACATCTTTGCCACCCTTCCTTCTACATCCCCCTCCCACCTTTCTTTCACCAAGCCTAGAATATTCTATCTCCAAAATTTATCTCTCCAACAAAATCGAAAACACTAATTCAAAAGATACATGCACCCCAATGTTCACAGCAGTATTATTAACAACAGCCAAGATATGGAAGCAAACTAAGTGTCCATCAACAGATGAATGGATAAAGAAGATGTGGTATGTATATAATGGAATACTATTCATCCATAAAAAGAATGAAATTTTGCCATTTCCAGCAACATGGATAGATTTGGAGGACATTATTCTAAGTGAAATTAAGTCAGACAGAGAAAGACAAATACTACATGATATCATTTATATGTGGAACTAAAAAATACAACAAGCTAGTGAATATAAGAAAAAAGCAGCACACTTCACAGATATAGGGAACAAACTAGTGGTTACCAGTGGTGAAAGAGAAGGGGGAAAGGGCAATATAACGATAGGGGAGTAAGAGATACAAACTACTGGGTATAAATAAGCTACAAGCTATATTGTACAACACAAGGAATATAGCCAATATTTTATAACTATAAATAGAGTATAACCTTTTAAAAATGTGAATCACTATATTGTATACCTATACATATGATACCTATAACATATAATATTGTACAGCAAATATACTTCAATAAAAAAGGAAAAATATATATATATATATCTCAATTTCTCTACTTCTCTCCTCCACTGCCATGACCCTAGTCCAGGCCACTATCATCTCCCAAGTGGAGCCCCAGTTATTCTCTCAGCTCCCACATTTGTCCCCTTTCAGCCTCTTCTCCCCCCAGTAGCTAGAATGAGCAATCCAAAACCATATCTCCTCACAGCGTCCCCTGCTTTGCTTCAAACTTTCCACTTAAATTGAGAAAAAGAAAAAAGATCCCAATCCCTTACAAGGCCTATAAGACCCTTCATGTTCTGGCCCATCACCACCTCAGACCTTGTCCCAGGTTGCAGTGCCCTCTCATCCCTCCTCATCCATCATGGTCCTCAAACATTCCTAGTCTTTTGGTATACGCTGTCCCTCGTGCCTAGAAGAGGACACTGGCCCAGGCGTGCCAGGGCTCTTTCCTTGCCTGGCTGACCCTAGATCTAATCCTAACCTTAAACCTAACCCTTCAAGTCTTACCTTAGAATGCATGTCATTGGAGCAGGCCTTCCCTGACCACCCTAATCTAAATTCGGTTCCTCCATTCTATTCCCTCCTGGTACCCTGTACTTTTCCTTCACAGCTCGTAATTGTGTAATTACATGTGCAGCACTCTGTTTCATATTTCCTCACCAGACTGTGAGCTCCATGAAGGTAGGGGTCATGTGTGTTCCTTCACCCCTTTATTCCTAACTTGGGGGCACAAATAAGAGCAGGTCGCTGTCTGCAGGGGACTCACACTCTTATGGTAAAGGCACGTGCATGTTCTAATTGAACATCTAAGGCATCAAGGCTTTGAGCTTTGACAAGGTGCTAGGGAATGGCCAAGCTAGCCCAAGAGAGCTCCAGCTTCCCGGAGACGGCGGATGAACTGAGGTCGGTCAGTAGGCTGGCTATTTGGTCATGGTGCCTACTACACCTACAGCTCCTTCTAAGGGCCAGCTGCCCAGCTACGACCTGCTGAATGAGCAGTCATGACCTGTCTTACCCGACACCATTAACATTGCATAATCATGGGCGCCTGACAGAGGGCCACCACGCCCCTGGCTCTCCAGCATGGCATGGAGGAGCAATGCTCAAATTTTCGGTCTCGGGATACTTTTACATGATTAAAAATTATTGAAGACCACAGAGAACTTTCATTTATCGGGCTTATATCTATTAATATTTATCAAATTTCCTAATTCTGAAAATGTTTATTCATTAATTAACTTGAACATAAAAATGAACTCATCATATCCTAACATAAATAACTTATCTTTATGAAAGCCAACTAAATTTCCCAAAATAAAAAAAATGGCACTGTTTTACATTTCTGCAAATCTCCCTAAGTCTGGTTTACTAGAAGACAGATTCTCATATTTGCTCCTACACGCAACCTGTTGTGATATTTTGTTTTGGTTGATACATACAAAGAAAATCCAGCCTCACATAGATATGCAGCTGGAAAAGAGGGGGGTATGTTAATAGCCTTTTCAGATTATTGTGGACAGTCTTCTTTAATACGTCATCGAAACTCGACTCAAAGGTTTGTTGTGTTGTAGAACCTGAAACCGCATCAGTGAACTTTTCACACTCTGTTACATTCAAATCTATTGGTCTCTCCAGTACTCTAACTGGATCTTTTTACCTGGGCATGATTGTGTAACATCCTTTCTTGGTCATTTGGAAAATACTGGTTTATTGACGTATGTAGATTTTTTCAAATTACACACTTTATTAAGCTATATCCAAAAAGTCACATTCATCAATATCACCGCCAATCAGAAAAGTCTTTAAGTATTGGGAAGCTATCCAGTTCATGGTGGATACAAGTTTTCCAAAACCCTAATGTTTACTCGAAACTTCAAATGTCATCATTGTCAACACCACCAGTTATTTTCTTGAAGTGGCAGGCTTGCTTCATCTACTTTCAAGAAAATATCTACAAAATATCAAATCTGAATAACCATAGTTTTTCTGTCCATAAATCTCACAAGTAAAATGATGTTCTATGAAAAAGGTGGTGAGTTCAGCTTGGAGCTCAGTCACACAGTGCTTTTCCTGGAGATGACCACTGGGCTTCAGTGTGTAAGAGAAGCACTATATGCGTCCTTCACACAGACTTAAAAAAGACATGTCCTCAAGGGTCGAGATATAACCAAATTAATACTCTTTCCTGCTTCATGAAAGACATACTTTAGTGAAACTAACTTTTTCTTTTTCCTGCGAGTGCATGGTGGCGAAAAATACGACTACTAGAATGGTTTGGTGGCATTGTCTTGATCTGTGCCAAGGTGCCAGCAGTTTTATCCACGATGTTTTTGTGCCATCACTGCAAGTACCACCACTATGGATAAGGCAAATGAAACTAGTATAATCATGAAAATGGTTTTAAACATATAGAACCCCTGAAAAAGTCTCAGACCCCAGGGGCTCCATAGGCCATGCTTTGAGTACCACCAGCCCAGAGCAAAAATAATTACCTAGAACAATCAGATTCCCTCTCTGGAATTTTTAAACCAAGAAATACTGGGCCAATAAGGTAGTTGATAGTGAGAAGTGAACTTGAGAACAGCAGCACCCTTATATCAGAGCCAGCAGGGCCCCTATCCCAGGCCCCACACCTCAGGCTTCCTCTCTGATGCTTGAGACCTTTGGGGGCTAGCAATATCATCCAGCTGGGGCACCCCAAGCCTGGACTAGGGTTTTCACAGGATCTGCTCCCTGTTTCTTTCCTTCAGGGTGCTCTAGAGCCTCCTATATGTGAGATTGACCAGATATCCTGAAAGCTAGAGGTCTTGCACCAATGTGGCTGTCCCAGGTTTCCTAGGCAGGGCCAGGCTCCAGGAGGGGAGCCTGGCAAAAGCATTGCTTCTACTGGCCAATGTGGTATTTATTTCATGGGATTGTACAAAATTAGGTGGACAGAATGATACCGTCATATTTCTTTGGGTGACTCTCACTCATGTCAGACACAAGATGAGCTCAGAACTCTACAGCACCAAAAATCCACCACCAGTCCTTGGGCCTGAAGGGGGCTGGGGGGGTATGCAACAGCTCTCACCCATCTGTATTCCATCCATGGTGCTGCCTTCAGTCTACAATACCCAAGGGCAATGGGGCACCCAAGCTCCCCTACCAGTAGCACACCACCCCACCCCACCCCACTCCCACAGATTCCATGCTTCATATCAGGCAGTCCTCTGGGGGTGGCTGACATCTCCTCCAAAGGTTTTAGGGATCACTGCTCCATATTGCCAATAGGCTTTTCCTATCGATGTCCTCTCTTGATTCTGATGGATAGTTCTCCAGGCTGGTCTTAAGCCATCCCAGACAAAGGACTGCCCTTCCTCTTCCACTCATGGGTCCCTCATCTATCCTCCCTGCAGGTGGCATTGTATGGAATAGGAGTGGAGTCAATATTGAAAGAAATCATATTCTAAAGTGCCAAGCAAAGTCAAAAGAAGGTATGTTTGTAAAATGTGCTGTTTAAAGTTTATGGTATAAAATTTCAAAGGATGAATTTAACGTACGTAATACAAAGTATTGTTCACAATCTCTTGAAGACTCTGGGTAAGACTTGCATTTGTGGCCATCATCAACAAAGAAGCACAGTACCAATCTTTGAGAGAGTCATTAGAAGCCAGTACTCACAGGTGGTATGACAGATGATGCAGGGTCACGAGTAATGATGCAAACCAACCTTAACTACATGGTATTAGGGAGTTCCAGAGGCAAGACGATTACATTGTTTCAACGCAAACACGTTCCTAAGAGCCATGGAATTGTGCATAAAAATATCAAAGCTTACTTTTTCTCAGTAGGAGATATAAAATTAGCCAGGAGCTGCAAATTTTACAATATAGAACACAAAGAGATGGCTCCTGGGCCTGAAGAGGAAGAGTTGATTATGAAGACTCTTCACGTGCCCAGACTGGACAATAAACAAATTCATAAGTACCTCTCCTTTTCCCATTATTCTAAATATTCACCGATAAATTACTATACCTCATATGGGCCCATGAATTTTATAACACATTTTTACAATAGCTTTATTAAAATGTAATTCACATGACATTAAAATTCATCCTTTTAGAGTACACAATTCAGTCGTTTTTAGTGTATTCACAGAGATGTGCAACCATGAGAACTATCTAATTATATGACTTTTTATCACCGCAAAGAAATCTTGTCCCCATCCTTTCACTCCCAAACCCTGGCAAACATTCATCTCCTTTCTGCCTCTGTAAATTTGCCTATTCTGGACATTTCATATAAATGAAATTACACAATATGCAGTTTTTCGTTTCTGGGTTCTTTCACTTAGCACAATGTTTTCGTGGTTCACCCATCGTATAAGATGTATCAGTACCTCATTCCTTTTTTTTGACAAATAATATTCCATTGTGTGTTTATATCACATTTTATTTACCCATTCATCATTTGTTGGACATTTGGATTATTTCTGCTTTTTGACTACTACAAATCATGCTGCTATGAATATTCATGTATAGGTGCTTATGTGGACATATATTTTATGTACCTGTGAGTGGAATTGCTGGGTCATATGTTGACTCTATATTTTAGCCTTTTGAGAAACTGTCAAACTGTTTTCCAAAGTGGTTGCACCATTTTACATTCCCACCAGCAATTTATGAGAGTTCCAGTTTTTCTACATCCTCACCAAAATGTATTATTGTCTATTTTTTTTACAACTCGTTTTGTGGACTAATATATGCTCTATCCTGGAGAATGTTTCACGTGAACTTGTGAAGAAAGTATAGTCTATAATTGGTGGAGTGTTCTATAGATGTCTGTTAGGTCTAGTTCATTTATAGTGTTTTCACTATTTCCTTATTGATTTTCTGTTTAGCTGTTCTATACATTATTGAAAGTGGGTATTGAAGTCTCCAACAATTATTGTTGAATTGCCTATTTTCCCTTCAATTCTGCCAGTTTTTACTTCATGTATTTTAGAGGTCTCTTGTTAGGTACATATATGTTTATAATTTTTATGTCTCCCTGAGGAATTGAACCTTTTCAGTATAAAGTTTCTTTCTTTGTCTAATGAATATTTTTGTCTTAAAGTCTATTTTATCTGATACTAATATAGTCACTCCAGCTCTATTTTGATTTCTTTTTGCATAGAATGTCTTTTTCCATCCTTTTACATTCAACCTATTGGTCTTCCTCTGTCTGACTTATTTCACTTAGCATAATGCCCTCAAGGTCCACCCATGTTGTTGCAAATGGCAAGATTTCACTCTTTTTTTTATAACTGATATCTGAATTTTATATATAGATCCATATCTATATGTTATAATTTCTGTATCCATTCATCAATCGATGGACACTTAGGTTGTTTCCATCTTGGCTATTGTAAATAATGCTGCAATGAACACAGGGGTGTATATATCTTTTCAAGTTAGTGTTTTTGTTTTCTTCAAATAAATACCCAGAAGTGAAATTGTTGGATTATATGGTACTTCTATTTTTAATTTTTTGAGGAACCTCCATACTGTTTCCCATTGTGGTTACACCAACAGTGCATGAGCATTCCCTTTTCTCCACATCCGTGCCAATATTTGTTATTTCTTGTCTTTCTGATAATAGCCATTCTAACAGGAGTGAGGTGATATCTCATTGTGGTTTTGATTTGCATTTCCTTGATAATTAGTGATATTGAGTGTCTTTTCATGTACTTGCTCATGTATATGACTTCTTTGAAAAATGTCAATTCAGATTTTCTACGTATTTTTTAATTGGAGTGTTTGAGTTTTGCTACTGAGATGTAGAAGGTTTTTTTTGGTTTTGTTTTGTTTGGACATTAGTCCCTTATCAGATATATGATTTGAAAATATTTTCTCCTGTCTAGCAGGTTGCCTTTTCATTCTGTTGGTTGTTTCCTTTCCTGTGCAATATACAGGTCTTTCACCTCCTTCATTAAACAATTCTTAGGTATTTCATTATTTTTGATGAAGTTGTAAATGGAATTACTTTTTAAATTTCTCTTTCTGATAGTTTGTTATTGTATAGAAATGCAACAGATTTTTGTGTATTGATTTTGTATCATGCAACTTTACTGAATTCATTTATTAGTTCTAACACTTTTTTGATGGAGTCTTTAGGGTTTTCTACAATATATATAATATCATGTCATCTGCAAATAGTGACAGTTTTACTTTGTCCTTTCTGATTTGGATTCCGTTTATTTATTATTCTTGCCTAATTGCTCTGGCTAGGGATTCCAATACTATGTTGAATAAAAGTGGCAAGAGTGGGCATCCTTTTCTCTTGCCATTCTCTGTCTTTGTCATTTTGCCAATCTCTGCCTTTTGATTGTAGTGTCTAGTCCATTTACACTTAATGTAATTACTGCTAAGGTAGGGTTTACATCTGCATTTTGCTGTTTGTTTTCTCTGTTTGTTTTCTATTCCTCTATTCCTCCATTACTGTCTTCTTTGCGCTAAAAAGATATTTCCTAGTAGGCCACTTTAATTCCTTTGTTTCTTTTATTCTGTTTTTTGAGTTATTTTCCTAGTGCTTGCCTTGGTGATTACAATTAACATCCTAACTTAAAACAATCTATGTTGGATAAATACTAACTAAATTTCAATAGATTACAAAAACTGCTCCAATATAGCTCTATTCCTTGACCACTTCCTGTACTTTTACTGTCATACAAATTATAAATCCATTGAAACAGCCTTTATAAATCCATCCACCCTATCTGAAAGAACATCAGTGAGGTGGAACTTGAGCCATGGCAACCAAAGTTATGAGGAAGCACAAACTATGAATAACATGAAGGAAAGGAAGCAGAAGCTATAGAGAGGATGAAAAAATAGACTATTGGGGAAGCATAAGTTACTTGGTAGAGAGTAGAGCAAGGAGCACATTACAGAGAGTCGCAGAGTCACTTAGTGGCCAAACATTAGAAGAAAGACACACAACTTTCTGCTGCTGCTGTCACTTCAGCCACTCTGAAATCAGAACCACCCAACTGTTTTTGCTCTTTTTGAAACCTGTTCAGCCTCTCGTTGGGGTCTTTAAAATAAAATCCCTGTAAAATAAAGTAATTTGAGTGACTGCCTGTTCCTTCAAACCCAAAGAGGTAAATAAATCAGCCAGACAGAGAAAAGTAAAGGGAATTCCAGGCACAGAATTCAGCATGTGCAACGAAACAGCCGAGTGATAGAATAGCTTAGAATATTTTAAAAGATGAAAAATGAGGGCCAGAAAAGAGAAAAGGGCTGAGAAACAGAAGAAAAAAAGTAGAAAGAAAAGGATTATATTTTGCAGTGGTTAGAGGAGATGCTGATGGAGGCTAACAAAAGTTTTCTCATGTAGTTTCTGTGAAGAGAGGACAAGGTGCACAGCTTTATATCCTGGGTTTCCAGGAGTGTGTCAGGGTTTGACTCTCCCTCGTGAAATAAAATTCACATTTTATGGCAAGACAAGAAAAATTTAAACATAAAAAAATTTTCTCAGCCCTTTGGCCTCCTCTCTCCCCTCTGCTGTGCACTGTGCATCTGCATTATGCATCGACCAAACCTCTCCCATTGGCAGAAATACCTGCTGAACCATAAAGAGCAACATTCTCCCAGTACCAGCAAGACGACTCCTTAAAAGAAAACATTCCTTCTTGCTTTTGTATGGGGTCATGATGACCCACCACTTTGTACTTGCAGGTCTGAATTGTATAAACTGTCAATAATACATCATTTAATATACAAACCTTTAAAGACACAGACATAGAGAATGGACTTGAGGACATGGGGAGGAGGAAGGGTAAGCTGGGACGAAGTGAGAGAGAGGCATGGACATATATACACTACCAAGTGTAAAATAGATAGCTAGTGGGAAGCAGCCACATAGCACAGGGAGATAAGCTAGGTGCTTTGTGACTACCTAGAGGGGTGGGATAGGGATGGTGGGAGGGAGATGCAAGAGGGAGGAGATATGGGGACATATGTATATGTATAGCTGATTCAGTTTGTTATAAAGCAGAAACTAACACACCATTGTAAAGCAATTATACTCCAATAAAGATGTTAATATATATATATATGTATATATATATATATATAGAGAGAGAGAGAGAGAGAGAGAGAGACCTTTGTCTCAAAAAACCTACATAACTGTGCTTTGACTTCTAATGGATGGAATAGTCCTCAGAGCTTTCTGAGATGCTTTTCCTAGGTTGTAATCTACAATTTGGCTCGAATAAAATTTTCCATCTCTTTCTTAGATAGACTGATTAATTTTTCTTTCTTTCTTTCTTTTTTTTTTTGGCTGCCTTGGGTTATCGCAGGCTTTCTTTAGTCGCAGCAGGTGGGGCTACTCTTTGTTCTGGTGTGTGGCCTTCTCCTTTGCGGTGGCTTCTCTTGCTGCAGAGCATGGGCTCTAGGCGCATGGGCTTCAGTAGTTGTGGCACGTGGGCTCAATAGTTGTGGCACACAGCCTTAGTTGCTCTGCGGCATGTGGGACCTTCCCAGACCAGGGCTCAAACCCATGTCCCCTGCATTGGCAGGCGGATTCTTGACCACTGCTCCACCAGGGAAGCCCGTGGCAGGCAGATTCTTAACCACTGCACCACCAGGGAAGTTCCCTGATTAATTTTTTATTGACACCCTATAAGGGGTTAACATCCAGAAAATCCAGACTGAAAGGACCTTGTTTTTTAAAGCAGAAATTCTCAAAGTGTGCTGCCCAGACCAGCAGCACCAGTGCCACCTGGGAACTCATTATAAATGCAAATTCTCAAGGCCCACCCTAATCCTACAAAATCAGAAACTCTGGCAGGGAGGAGGGGTTGGGGGTGCGTGTCCAGCAGTCTGCATTTTAATAATCCCTCCAGGTGATTCTGGTGCATGCTAAAGAACCATGGGTCTGTACGTGCAGGCTTCTGCTTGGATCTAATGGACAGAAGTCCAGGCAGAATGAAGGAGATACACATGCACAGAGCTTGGGAAGGTGATAACATTCGCCCTCTGTGGAGCCCACTTGCGTGTGACTGGGACTGAAGAAGCCTCACTCCAGGTCACAGGAGTCTGTGCATCTCTATCGTTGGCTAAGTGTGGAAATGTGGAGGAAGGAGACGGAGAGGGAAGCATCGCGTGGGGTAAGGTCAGTGACCTCAGGCCACCTCAGTGAGTAGAGGGATCCAGAATATCCTAGACCCAGGCTCATTGTCCCTTTATTGTAAATTCCCACCTTAGCGTTCCACCTGATTGCAGGTATACTCTGCTGATTTCCACATAAACTCAAGATTATAGATGCAGGATGCAAGTCCTCCTCCCCCAGGCTATGTCTCTTATCCCCTTAAGCAGGAGCTGGAATGTTCAATCCTCCCGCAGCCTTGGCCTATCCTGAGATGGTTCCACCCCTCTTTCAACCTCAATGGTCAGCCTCTGTGCAAGACCAGCTCACTCTCCAGCCTTCCGCAGCTTTGATCATGTGGTTTATTGACCACCAACATCAGAATCAATAGGGAAGCCTACCAATAAATTTTAAATCTGAACCCCATCCCAGAGCAATTAAATCAGAATTTCTGGAAGGAGGCCTGAAACCGAGCAGGACCCTGTGGGGCTCCTGGGCATGGAAGCCTTTCTGTTCCCTGTTTTTTGTAGGGAACAGACTCCAGCCTCCATGACCTTCCCTGAGTTCCAAAGGGCAGATTCGAACAATTGCTAATCAGGGAAGGGAGGGGATGCAGAGACAAGGGAGGAGCAGCCAGGAAGCCACCTGAGGCCAGATTAAAGTAACCAGAGGAGCTCGTCAAGATTAGGAGACACCTGAGACCAGATTAAAGGAGTGCAGGCCCTGCACACACTCTGATCCTTATCAGCAACCCCACCCTTGAACCATTGTATAAAACTCCTCATCAAATCCCCCTGGTTTGGGACATACAGTTTTTGGGGGCAGGAGCCCACTATGTCCGCCTTTGCCAGGCAAAGAAATAAAGCTGTTATTTTCTACTTCACCCAAAACTCTGTCTCTGAGATTTGATTCGGCACTAGTGCGCAGAAGCCAAGTTTTCGGCATCAGGTCCAGCATTGGTATTTCTAAGGTAATTGCCAAGCTGATTCTAACATGCAACCAGGGTAGAGAACCACTGATGATTCAAGTTTCTGTATGAATTCCATCTTCCTTCCCTCGTCTCTGGTGCTTAAGAGAAGGAAGATCCCCTTTGACTTTGGGACCTAGATCCTTGGCAAGGTGGTCCATGAGATCTGGTTATTCTGCAGGCCATGACATAGCAAAAACGTCCAGTAATTAGTATATATACAGGAAGTCCCCTACACACAAACCTTCAAGTTGTGAACTTTCAAAGATGCGAACGTGTGTTGCATCAACATCAGAGGTGAGTGAAACTGCAGCTTGCCCTCCGTCTCCTATTGCTGACAATCCTTCAGTTCTACCATCTCCCACCCCTTCTCCCTCCTGCAGTCAGTAACTCTTCTTGCCTCTTCACTCGATGCCAGCCCCTGGATGCCAGCTGTTGTGCTGTACTACTGTACTTTTCAAGGTACTGCACTGTAAGATTAAAAATGTTTTCTTTATTTTTTGTGTTTGTTCTTTATGTATTATTTGTGTGGAAAGTACTATAAGCCTATTACAGGACAGTACTATATAGTGTGTTATTTGGGTACCTAGGCTAACTTTGCTGGACTTAACGAACAAATTGGACTTACGAATTCATTCTCGGAACAGAACTCCTTTGCATATAAGGGACTTACTGTAATTACAGTTTAATGATATCCTTTATGAGGCAATCATTCCATAAATGTCTATTACATGTGCCGGACATTGGCGATACAGCAGCAAATAAAACAGACAAAAACTCCTACCTTCATGGAGCCTATGAAAATATATACTATGTTAGATGGTGATAAGTACTATGGGTAAAAATAAAGCAGAAAAAGGAATCAGGTATCCCCAGGGCTAGAGAGGGTTTGCTCTTTTTAGAACGGCAAAGACCTGAGGAGGGGACCCTGTGGCCATCTGGGGGAAGAACGATCCAAGCAGTGGGGACAGACCCTGAGTGTGGATGTGCCTGCAATGGGCTAAATTCTTTGCATACATCATCTTAGTTTATTCTCACAACGAGTCTTTAACGGAGGTATTATCCCCATTGTTACATATGGGATTCAGGAAGGATAAGTAGTCTGCCCAAGTTCACAGCGAGTGTCGGAGCTGAGATTCCAGGTCAGTGTGACCTCAGCGGCCCTGCTTTCAACCACCACTCTACTGCCCTGTCAGCATCACGCCTCACCCCTGCCAGGGGGTCATCACAGGTGACAACGTCTGGGGAGTGACGAGTCCCCCAAGGAGCAAGAGTGTGTGTACAGCCCCACTACCCCCATCCCCCTGAGTCTGGCTTCCACGTGGACATGGATGCTGCCCCTCCCTGCTTCTCTCCTCCTACTTCCCCATTTCCTTCCAAAACACACACACATGCAACTTTTTGAACAGACCCTGTCCTTCTTCCTGTCCTATCTGTCTATCCTGGTCGGCTGCCCACAGGGGGATTGCAGACCAGACAACCCAGTGTGTCACAGCTCACAGGGTTCCAGTGTGACTCCAGCATCTCAGAGTTTCTGTTTAGTAGGTAATACCATCCACTGGGGACTTCCTCATCCCCTTAACAACTCTCCCGGGCCTCAGGAGGGGCACCTTAGGTGCAAGGCTCAGAGTACTCTTTACTACGATCCAAAGCCGTCCCAAGCCATTTGATTCCCCACAAGTCTCTAAAGGGCAATTCCTCTAAAGGAAGGGCACGTGCAGCTTACTAGTCTCTAACAGGTCAGCCAGGGGACTGGCCCCAAGAGTGGGCACCTTCTCCTCTCACTCCTCTCTTGGGCTTTCCTTCCTCCCTCTCTCCCCAGTTCGAGAATGGCTTCATGTCAGAACATGAGATGTGCTCTTAGGCATAGAGAAAGGTCATTTCCAGCAGGCACTTAATGGTGAAAACCCACATCGCCATCGTAGGAGCACAGGCAAGAGTCTCCATTTCCTAGGAAGCTGACTGGACACACTCAGCTCTCAGCTGAAGGCGATGAAACGAAGACACCAGTGCAAGGCACAGCCCTGGTCCCCTCCCTACATGTCCTCCAGACCTTCCATGCTCATCCAACAAACACTTACCAAGAACCAACTTGGTCCTTTCCACAGCTAGCTGGGAAGACAGAGTCCAACAAGGCAAAGTCCTTGCCTTCAGAGAGCACTCAGGATGGGAGGGGAGGCCAACAACCTCCCCTCAGAGGCGACCACCGTGACGCCCATGCAGTGTCAGAAGTGTGCAAGCAGAGGTGCCAGGACACCAAAGATGAAGGTGTCCCGGGCGAGGGAGAAGTAGGAGTCAGGGAAAGCTTCACGGAGGAAGGAATCAGTGACGAGTTTGCAGGAGCTGTAGGAGGTGACCTGGCAAAGGGAAGAGAGTGTGATACCGTCAGGGCAGGTGTGGGGAGGCAACTCTGAGAGCACACAAAGGGCAGCAGGTGAAGTTCAAGAGCTGGAGTGAGGGAAACGGCAGCAGAGAAGTAGGAGGACCAGATTTTGCAGGAGTCTGTGTACTTGATTCAGGAGTTCTGACATTACCCTGAGGACACAGGAGAGAGCTATGGACAGACTTGAGACAGAGGAATGGCTCAATCCAATGTAGGTTTTAGGAAAATCAATCTGGTGGTGGTGTAGAGTGAGGGCCAAGTAAATCAGGGAGACCAGCTGAACCCAAAAGCATAAGGGGAGATGAAGAGAGTCCGAGCTAAGGAGCTGTGAGAAAGAAGAGGAAGGCTCCAGCTCAAGGACCATCAGGGAGGGATTCGGAGGACTGTGATGATTGGAGGAGGAAGGAAGGGAAGAGTCAGGATAACCCCAGGTTTCTGGCTTGGACACTGGAGGATGGAGGCCGGAGGATGATTCCATTGGCTGGGCTGCGTGTAGGGGCCGCCCTTTGTTGTCTGGTGCCCAGACCTGGGTGGTTAGTGGTCCAGGGTGTAAGAGCCCAGTAATGGAGCTGTTTGGGGCGTGGGCTCTGGAGTAGCTGGGTTGCATGTGAAAGGTGCACTTACAGGGGTGTCCTTTACTCTCTCTAGGAACCGGCCAGCCCTGGGAGGGGCAATCCCTTCGAGTCAGCGAGGCCCAGAGGTCAAAGCATCAGAAAATGAAAAGGTATGATTAATACAAGTGTCCGTTTATTTGTCCCCGTCCTGTGTGCCTGGCACAGAGCAGCTGTTCAGTGGATGCTTGCAGAAAATGAAGAAAAGCAGCACAGGAAAAGCCGTTATGGGTCTGGAGGACCAAGGGCAGGAGTGGGAGGTGTCGATCAGATTGTGTTCTGTCCCCAACAGGCCAGAAAGAATAGGCTGAGGGACAAGTGGCAGGAAAGGGGTGTTCTGGGAGGGATGAAGCCTCTTTAGAGCACAAAGTGTTTTAAGAGGGGGGCAGGGCTTCCCTGGTGGCACAGTGGTTAAGAATCTGCCTGCCAATGCAGGGGACACAGGTTCGAGCCCTGGTCCGGGAAGATCCCACATGCCGCGGAGCAACTAAGCCCATGCGCCACAACTACTGGACCTGCACTCTAGAGCCCACGAGCCACAACTACTAAGCCTGTGTGCCACAACTACTGAAGCCCGTGCGCCTAGAGCCCATGCTCCGCAACAAGAGAAGCCACAGCAATGAGAAGCCCACGCACCGCAATTAAGAGTAGCCCCCGCTCACCGCAACTAGAGAAAGCCCGCGTGCAGCAAAGAAGACCCAATGCAGCCAAAAATAAATAAATAAATTAAATAAATGATTTTTTTTTTTTTAAAAAGAGAGAGGCAATTTCAGTGGGACCCCACCACTAGGAAATAAATGGAACATCTGGGGATTCAGGAGGGCTCCAAAGCCCATGGTCTCCTTCACTGCAGCCCTGAGACAAGCCCCACTGAGTGGAGCCCCACAGGTCCTTCCCAGGGGTCCACATGGACCCATCATCTCCTTCTGCATAATTACCAACACCGTCCTCCCTCTCCCATCCAACGTCTAGGATTCTGGCTAGAGCTGCCGTCCTCATCCCGGGGCCTGCCCTCGCCTCGAGCCCAGGCACCTTCCGTTGTTCCCTGGACTCGGCAGGCTGCCCAGGCCCTGAATCCAAAAATTACTTTCTTTCTTGTGCTGGCACAAAAGAAAGTTTTGCCTCTTAGATGGATTTTTCCCCACCCTTCCCCATCAGGACCAGGCCAGACCCGGAAAGGAATTATAAACGGCTTTTCTCTTGGCCGAATAGTGAGATCTTCATCACATCTTTCAAGCCCATTTTGGGGATCAACGTTCTCCCCGAGATCCCCAGGGGTGCATGTTCTGGAAGAGGGGAGTGAATGCACTGGGCAGTTTAATACTGATAATTCTGTCACCAAAAAGCTCCATGTATAATCATGTCCCTGTTGGTGACAAAGGGCTTCTGCACATTTGCTTTTATCTGATATTCACAGCCCGGCAAAGGGGAAAGGGAGTGTATTATTCCCATGTTATCCATGTTGGAAAGTGAGGCTCAAAACAGTCAAATAACTTGTCCAAGGTCAGGGCAAGGACTGAGAGCATCTGAGTCCTGAGGGGAACATTCTGGCCCTGGCCCCGCTGGGAGGCACTGCGCCACCTGCTCCCGGGGTTCAGGAAAAGAGGTGAGCTTCTTGCCTTCTCCTCAGTAGGTAGGGGTAATGCAAAGAACACATTGCATTTGGGGCTTTGGGAACCCCCCAAAAATGTGCAGTTGAACGCTGTCTCTAACCCTCACCAGTTGTGTGATCTGGGGTGTGTTACTTAGCCTCTATGAGCCTTGGTTTCCCCATTTACACAAAAAAGAACAGGCTGCCTCCAGCAGGGTTTTTGTAGATTCAGTGAACCAGCATAGTTAACATGCCTGGCTCAAGTACCTGATACAAATGAGATGTCCCCAAAAGCACTGGTTCCCTACCTGTTCTGAGCCAGGGGCAGTGGTTTGGCCACAAGAAAAGGAGCCACACACTCAATTCTCAGAGCCATGGTTAGATTGGAACCAGTTCCTTGCTCTTGCAGAAGCCTGAGCTTGACATGACCTGGGAAGCTGACCCCTTGAGGTTTCTGGGCTATGAGTCAGTGGTATGCAATCTCTGAGCACGATGCTCAGACTAAGTCCAGGAATGGGTACCGCACGCCGGAAGCTGAGAAGCCCTCTAGGGTCACTAGGCATCAGTGACTTGTGTCCACTTGGGTGCACAATGGCACCAGGGGGCCAGGGGAAGGGTGGGCTCCTGAGCTTCACGGTGAGGATCCCATGAACACAGGCAGCTTCCCTGTACCTCGCTGACTCCCCTTAATAGCCCTTTCCCTCCCACTCCCCAAGAACTCATTAAATTCTTCCTTGATGCTATTCTCCCCCTCTGGTGTGAACACCAGAGATAACAAGCCCCATAAAATTGCTCCCAGCAGGAGATTCCTTTTGTTAATCCTGAAATAAACTCTTTCCAACTTCAAGGTGTGGTGACTGCTTTGAAACCTTGACAGACGGGTCAGCTGCCACCCCATGACCTGATTCTAGAGGGTGCTGGTCCTGTCAACCTGTGCGGCTCTGACTGACTTCATTTACTCAGTCTGTTCGCTTAGTGTTTGTTCTCGAGAACAGCCCGCCTGGCCTCTTGGGACCTTCCCTTAATAGACTGGGTTTGCAACGGCTGCCCCCCACCACACACACACAGTCTGCTGTTTCCTGTCAATTTAGCTGCTTTTCCTATTCCGTTTCACTCCAGTCTCCTCTTATGCTTTTCAACCCCCTACCTTCGGTGGAAGCTTAATGGGCTCTTTCTCTTTACTTGGAAGGACCAAGGCCAGAAAAAAAGTAGGTCTGAGGTGGATTCAGGAGCCAGGACCACATCACACCCACAGCCTCAGAATCCCACCAGCTTTCTGCACCGGGTCTGTCCCACCCGCCTGGTATCTTGGATCCTACAATTAAAAGAGAAACAGAGGCTTCCTGGCTCACAGACCCACTAGGACACTTTACTGACTTCATGTTACCTGATGCTTCATGATAGTATCATGAATCCGGAACAGGGAGGGCTCAAGCACAGCTCCGAAGAGCACATTTCCAAAAAGTTCACACATATGTAAGTCGCCCTCCCCAACTGTATTGCATGTGGCACAGTCACTACTGAAACCCCATCCTGAATATCATCATAAGGACCTACATTCTACAACTAGCACTGAGGGCATTATTGGGAAAAATTATGAACAAATGCAATGCTCATTCCCAGTGATAAGATATTTGACCTCAGAGGTCTAATGTGACTTCTTATCTTCAACAGGCACCAGGGAGCATGGTGATTAGGCATACAGGCTCTAGAGCCAGACCATGGGTTCAAATCCCGGCTCTGCCACTTACTAGCTGTGTGACTTTGGGCAAGAAGATGCTTAGCCTCCTGGTACCCCAATATCGTCATCTGTAAAATGGACATAATAAGAGCAATCATCCCATAGGTTGGTGCATACAAGGTGCATAAAACAGTGCCCAGCATATAGTAGGTACTCAGTAAATGGAGCTGTTACCAGCTTCTTGTTGGTGAGCTTTTGTAGTCCATGGAATCTCCATAAGTGTATGCAGGTAGAATTTTCCAGATGGATGTGAGGTCTCTCAATAGGCTGACAATTTGCTGGGATTCTCCTAAAGCCCAAAGATCATAGATCAGACAGGTACCAAGATTACACAAATGCCACATGCTGTTCATGGGAAAGACTAACCCTGTGTAGCCACCACACACACACACACACACACACACACACACACACACATCCTGCCAGTTTTGAGAGAAGTGCCTCTCAACACCCACAATGAAGAAGTAGGTATTAGTGCAACTCTTAACTGTCCAACTTCGGCCATGGTGAGAGCCAACTTCTGTCCCCCAGGGAATGACCAACCCACACAAATCCCATAATATCCTTTAATCTCAGGGTAGGAATAATCTCGTGTATCTTCAATTTCCATATGTGGCTCGGGATTTCTCAAATATTTGATTTAAATTTCATTTAAAATATATTAAAACCATCTAAAGCACAATGAAAATGCGATATGCCCAAGCTGGGTACATGGAGAACACCAGCCCACTTACTTAGGACGCCAAAATATCTCATTGCTACACAGGTCTCTGAGTTAAGTTTTCCCTTAATTAGAGACTGTCCTGAGACTAAAAGTCAAGCTGTGAAAAACCTACTGCTATTTACAACTGCTTAACTGTGAAAATCAGGATTTCTTGGTGCTATACGACCGTTCTGGACTAAATGTTTGTGTTCCCCCCAAATTCACATGTTGAAGCCCTAACCTCCAAGGTGTTGGTATTTGGGGGTGGGGCATTTGGGAGGTAATTAAGTTCAGGTGAGGTAACAAGGGTAGGGCCCCCATGATAGAATTGGTGTCCTTATAGGAAGAGAAACCAGAACTCTCTCTCTCCATTAGGTGAGGACATAGTGAGAAGCGCACTGTCTACAAGCCAGGAAGAGAGGACTCACGAGAAACCAAACCCTTCTAGACCTCAGTCTTGGGACTTTCCATCCAGAACTGTGAGAAAATAAATTTATGTCGTTTAAGCCAGCTAGTCTATAGTATTTTGTTATAGTAGCCGAAGTTAAGATATTTCAACAAACTAAATCATAATGAAAACATGTTTTACCATTTTGGGTACATTAGAGACCATTAGCACATTAACTTAGAATATGAAATTAACATATTTTAATGCAGGCTTCTGAATGAAGTTTTCCCCCTTTTTTTTTTTTTTTTTTTTTTGCGGTACGCGGGCCTCTCACTCCTGTGGCCTCTCCTGTTGTGGAGCACAGGCTCCGGACGCGCTGGCGCAGTGACCATGTCTTACGGGCCCAGCCGCTCCGCGGCATGTGGGATCTTCCCGGACTGGGGCACGAACCCGTGTCCCCTACATCGGCAGGCGGACTCTCAACCACTGCGCCACCAGGGAAGCCCGAAGTTTTCCCCTTTTGATTAAAGAGTGTCCTGAGACTAAAAGTCCAGCCATGAAAAACCCATCTCTATTAGCAATTACTTAGCTGTATAAGTCAAGATTTCCTGGCGCTTTGCAACCAAACCAAAACCTGGAAGTGAACTCGGTCCAGAAACTGATATAACTCTGCAATTTGATGCACAGCCCCTGACTTCAAATTCCTATGCTCGTCCAAACGACGTCATTGCTCACGTTGGTTTCATGCTAAGTAGGCATCACCAGTTTGTGAGCTAAAAGTACACTCACAAAACATTGTTTCTGTCTCATCTATTTAAGCGTGCCAAACAAAGATTTTATTTTTAAAATAAGTTAGAAATCTGACTCTATCAGTTACGATGCGTGCCTGTGCCCACACGCGTGCCTCTCCCAGAGGAGCCTCTCCATTATATACGCACAGGTTCGCATAAGATCTGACTGTGACTCTCTCCGCCTTGAACGCTTTCAGTGACTCCTCCCCATCTCCCATAGAATGAAGTCAGGACTCCTTGGTTCATGCCCACATGTTGTTCACTGGCATCAGACCTGCTCCCGGTCCATAATCGTAGGGCCACTTGCACAGAACTACTTGGCATTTCCCAGAAATGTCAGGTATTTCACGCTGTTCCCTTGACCCAAAACGCCCTCGTCCTTTCTTCCCCTCGCAGCCACATCTGCCCCACCCCTGCCCCAACTCAGTTGACACTCATCAGTCAAGGTCCAACTCAAGTGGAATCTCCTCACCCAGCTCCATGCCTTACCCGTGCTCCTGCAGCACCTTATTCCTGGCCCTGTCCTGAAATGGTTGGTCCAAGTTCCCAAGTGACTGTGAGCTTCTACTGAAATAGTGAGATATTTATCTTTACATTCGCACACAATAGGTATTCAGTAACAGTGAAGGAGAGAGGCAGGGAGGAGGGAGGGAAGAGGAAAGGGAAGAGGTGAGAAGGGAGGAGAGGTAGGAGAGAGGAAGGGATGGTCCAAGGCCAGCAGGGGAGAGCTGGCAGGACTGGGTCCTCCATGGTGACTGACAGGGCAGGCACAGAACTAAAGGCAGCCTCTCATGCCTTGCTGGCCCACCTCCTACAAGCATGGGAAAAGCCCTTCCGGAATGAGCTATGTTCTGGACTACCTGAACGACTACTCTGTTACTCTTTCAAGATAATAATACCTTTGATATCATTTCAGTCTCAAGACAATAAACCTTATGAGGTAGTATTACTCCTATTATATAGATGAGGAAACCAAGACCCAGGGACATAAAGTGATGGGCCAAGGTTTGGACCCAGGATTCCAAGAAGAGCCTGATCTGACCCCTCTGAGGGCCCCCGTTTACCCACCATTGTGTTTGTGTGTACGTGTACAGGAGCATGAGCAGTTTGGCCAGGCACTGGCAGTCCTGGGGGAGGGGCGCTTCGGGAAGGGAAGGGAGTTCATCTTTCCTATTAAAAAACATGATTCAATCAAGGCTAGCCATATTGCGAATTTGAGTCAGCATTTTGTCTTGGGCTTTTCATTCTCACAAATATGTTGATATGGAAACCACACTTCTGCAATTACGATCAAAACATTGTTGCCTCCATTGGCTTTCTTAAAACCTTACATGCTAATAGAGTAGGTGGGAAATTTCTACATTTACCACATCAATTCTTTCTTGGCAGCAAGCATCTGTCTGTAAATGGTAGTAAAGTAGTTGTAGCAAACTCTTTCAAAATAGTCCATATTTGTGCTGTTTAGCAAATAATAAATATAACCCATTCTTAGTGTCTGTCTCCAACTAGACCATAAACCCTTCGAAGGTAGTGCTATTTTACTCAGTTCTGGGTGCTGAAGCCTTAGAGGGGTCGTGGTACCAAGAAGACATTCAATAAATGGGGTTTGACTAAATAGATATGACATCTGGCAGATTTGCCTCTACAGGTTGGAAACAATAACCTTTCACATTTGCCTAGCTCTATGCAATCTGAAAAGCCTTCTCATTACTTAATTTTACTGGTATTCCCATCTGCTCTGTGAGTTGCACAGGACGTATATTATTAGTCCCATTACATAGAGGAGAAAATAGAAACTCAGCAAAGTCCAGTGACAGCTGGGCTCGGTTAACAAGCGATAGAAGACAGATTAGGACCCAGACTTCAGGGCTCTGGGGCCAGCACTCTTCTCTCCTCCCACCCAGCCTCCTCTAAATGCGTCCCACACGTGGTAAAAAGAATAACTGAGCCACATATGAGACTGGAACACCCTGGGCTGCTCTTGTGTTGATTCTACTGTTTTCTGAGTGTATTTTACAGTGGTTTAGTTTTCTATTAAAATGCTAGGGGTGCTGTAACAGAATACTACAGACTGGGTGGCTTAAAGAACAAATCTATTTCTCACAGTTCTGGAGCCTGGAAGTCCAAGATCAAGGTGCCATCACAATGGGTTTCTGGCGAGAACTACCCTCCCCACTGCCAGATGGCCACCTTCTCACCCGTGTCCTTACATGGCCTCTTCTCCATGTGAATGAGGAAGGAGAGACAGCTCTGGTGTCTGTTCCTCTTCTTATAAGGACAGCATTCCTATGGGATTAGGGCTGCACCCTTAAGACCTCATTGAACCTAAATTACCCCCCTAAAGGCCCTACTCCAAATACAGTCACATTGAGGGTCAGGACTTCAACACATGCATTGGGAGCAGGGAAGTGGGGATGGGGCAGGGGTGGGGGAAGACACAATATACATCTATTATACACAAACCTATACATCCTTTTTCCTAATTAGCTTTGACTCTCCTTAGTTTTTATTGAATTCTGTGAGAGGCTTTGGAGGTACAATCTATTTCTACACTAGCATTTTTCTCCATGTTTATCTGAATTAATTTCTTTTTTTTAACATCTTTATTGGAGTATAATTGCTTAACAGTGTTGTGTTAGTTTCTGATGTATAACAAAGTGAATCAGCTATATGCATACATATGTCCGCATATCTCCTCCCTCTTGCATCTCCCTCCCACCTTCCCTATCCCACCCCTCTAGGTGGTCACAAAGCACCGAGCTGATCTCCCTGTGCTATGCAGCTGCTTCCCACTAGCTATCTGTTTTACTTTTGGTAGTGTATATATGTCCATGTCCCTCTCTCACTTCATCCCAGCTTACCCTTCTCCCTCCCTGTGTCCTCAAGACCATTCTCTATGTCTGTGTCATTATTCCTGCCCTGTCGCTAGGTTCACCAGAACCATTTTTTTTATTTTAGATTCCATATATATGTATTAGCATACAGTATTTGTTTTTCTCTTTCTGACTTACTTCACTCTGTATGACAGTCTCTAGGTCCATTCACCTCACTACAAATATCTCAATTTCATTTCTTTTTACGGCTGAGTAATATTCCATTGTATATATGTGCCACATCTTCTTTATCCATTCAACTGCTGATGGATACTTAGGTTGCTTCCATGTCCTGGCTATTGTAAATAGCACTGCAATGAACATTGCGGTACATGACTCTTTTTGCATTATGGTTTTCTCAGGGTATATGCCCAGTAGTGGGGTTTCTGAGTCAAATGGTAGTTCTAGTTTTAGTTTTTTAAGGAACCTCCATACTGTTCTTCATAGTGGCTGTATCAATTTACATTCCCACCAACAGTGCAAGAGGGTTCCTTTTTCTCCACACCCTCTACAGCATTTATTGTTTCTAGATTTTTTGATGATGGCCATTCTGTCTGGTGTGAGGTGCTACCTCATTGTAGTTTTGATTTGCAAATCTCTAATGATTAGTGATGTTGAGCATCTTTTCATGTGTTTGTTGGCAGCCTGTGTATCTTCTTTGGAGAAATGTCTATTTAGGTCTTCTGCCCATTTTTGGATTGGGTTGTTTGTTTTTTTGATATTGAGCTGCATGAGCTGCTTGTATATTTTGGAGATTAATCCTTTCTCAGTTGCTTCATTTGAAAATATTTTCTCCCATTCTGAGGGTTGTCTTTTGGTCTTGTTTATGGTTTCCTTTGCTGTGCAAAAGCTTTTAAGTTTCATTAGGCCCCATTTGTTTATTTTTGTTTTATTTCCATTTCTCTAGGAGGTGGATCAAAAAGGATCTTGCTGTGATTAATGTCATAGAGTGTTCTGCCTATGTTTTCCTCTAAGAGTTTTATAGTGTCTGGCCTTACATTGAGGTCTTTAATCCATTTTCAGTTAATTTTGTGTATGGCATTAGGAAGTGTTCTAATTTCATTCTTTCACATGTAGCCATCCAGTTTTCCCAGCACCACTTATTGAAGAGGCTGTCTTTCCTCCATTGTATACTCTTGCCTCCTTTATCAAAGATAAGCTGACCATATGTGCGTGGGTTTATCTCTGGGCTTTCTATCCTGTTCCATTGATCTATATTTCTGTTTTTGTGCCAGTACCATACTGTCTTGATTACTGTAGCTTTGTAGTATAGTCTGAACTCAGGGACCCTGAATCCTCTAGCTCTGTTTTTCTTTCTCAAGATTGGTTTAGCTATTCGGGGTCTTTTGTGTTTCCATATAAATTTGAAACTTTTTCATTTTGTGAAAAATGCCATTGGTAGTTTGATACAGATTGCATTGAATCTGTAGATTGCATTGGGTAGTAGAGTCATTTTCACAATTTTGATTCTTCCAATCCAAGAACATGGTATCTCTCTCCATCTGTTTGTATTATCTTTAATTTCTTTCATCAGTGTCTTATAGTTTTCTGCATACAGGTCTTTTGTCTTCCTAGGTAGGTTTATTCCTAGGTATTTAATTCTTTTTGTTGCAATGATAAATAAGAGTGTTTCCTTAATTTCTCTTTCATATATTGCATCATTAGTGTATAGAAATGCAAGAGATTTCTGTGCATTAATTTTGTATCCTGCAACTTTACCAAATTCATTGATTAGCTCTAGTAGTTTTCTGTTAGGATCTTTAGGATTCTCTATGTATAGTATCATGTCATCTGCAAACAGTGACAGTTTTATTTCTTCTTTTCCAATTTGGATTCCTTTTATTTCTTTTTCTTCTCTGACTGCTGTGGCTAAAACTTCCAAAACTATGTTGAATAATAGTGGCAAGAGTGGAGAACCTTGTCTTGTTCTGGATCTTAGAGGAAATGGTTTCAGTTTTTCACCATTGAGAACGATGTTCGCTGTGGGTTTGTCATATATGGCTTTTATTATGTTGAGGTAGGTTCCCTCTATGCCTACTTACTGGAGAGTTTTTATCATAAACGGGTGTTGAATTTTGTCAAAAGCTTTTTCTGCATCTCTTGAGATTATCATATTTGTTAATATGGTGTATCACATTGACTGATTTGTGTATATATTGAAGAATCATTGCATTCCTGGGATAAACCCCACTTGATCATGGTGTATGGTCCTTTTAATGTGCTGTTGGATTCTGTTTGCTAGTATTTTGTTGAGGATTTTTGCATCTATGTTCATCAGAGATATTGGCTTATAGTTTTCTTTTTTTGTGACCTCTTTGTCTGATTTTGGTATCAGGGTAATGGTGGCCTCGTAGAATGAGGTTGGGAGTGTTCCTCCATCTGCTATATTTTGGAAGAGTTTGAGAAGGATAGGTGTTAACTCTTCTCTAAATGTTTGATAGAATTCACCTGTGAAGCCATCTGGTCCTGGGCTTTTGTTTGTTGGAAGATTTTTAATCACAGTTTCAATTTCAGTGCTTGTGATTGGTCTGTATATATTTTCTATTTCTTCCTGCTTCAGTCTCAGAAGGTTGTGCTCTAAGCATTTGTCCATTTCTTCCACGTTGTCCATTTTATTGGCATATAGTTTTTTGTAGTAATATCTCATGATCCTTTGTATTTCTGCAGTGTCAGTTGTTATTCTCCTTTTTCATTTCTAATTATATTAATTTGAGTCTTCTTCCATTTTTTCTTGATGAGTCTGGCTAATGGTTTATCAATTTTGTTTATCTTCTCAAAGAACCAGGTTTTCATTTTATTGATCTTTGCTCTTGTTTCCTTCATTTCTTTTTCATTTATTTCTGATCTGATCTTTATGATTTCTTTCCTTCTGCTAACTTTCGGGGTTTTTTTGTTCTTCTTTCTCTAATTGCTTTAGGTTTAAGGTTAGGTTGTTTATTTGAGATTTTTCTTGTTTCTTGAGATAGGATTGTATTGCTATACACTTCCCTCTTAGAACTGCTTTTGGCACATCCCATGGGTTTTGGGTCATCGTGTTTTCATTGTCATTTGTTTCTAGGTATTTTTTTATTTTCTCTTTGATTTCTTCAGCGATCTTTGGTTATTTAATGGCATATTGTTTAGCCTCCATGTGTTTGTATTTTTTACAGTTTTTTTCCTGTAATTGATATCTAGTCTTATAGCATTGTGGTCGGAGAAGATACTTGATACAATTTCAGTTTTCTTAAATTTACCGAGGCTTGATTTGTGACACAAGATATGATCTATCCTGGAGAATGTTCCATGGGCACTTGAGAAGAAAGTGTATTCTGTTGTTTTTGGATGGGATGTCCTATAAATATCAGTTAAGTCCATCTTGTTTAATGTATCATTTAAAGCTTGTGTTTCCTTATTTATTTTCATTCTGGATGATCTGTCCATTGGTGAAAGTGGGGTGTTAAAGCGCCCTACTATGATTGTGTTACTGTTGATTTCCCCTTTTATGGCTGTTAGCATTTGCCTTATGTATTGAGGTGCCCCTATGTTGGGTGCATAGATATTTACAATTGTTATATCTTCTTCCTGGATTGATCCCTTGATCATTATGTAGTGTCCTTCTTTGTCTCTTGTAATAGTCTTTATTTTACAGTCTATTTTGTCTAATATGAGAATTGCTGCTCCAGCTTTCTTTTGATTTCCATTTGCATGAAATATCTTTTTCTATCCCCTCACTTTCTGTCTGTATGTGTCCCTAGGTCTAAAGTGGGCTTCTTGTAGAAAGCATATATACAGGTCTTGTTTTTGTATCCATTCAGCCAATCTATGTCTTTTGGTTGGAGCATTTAATCCTTTTACATTTAAGGTAATTATCGATATGTATGTTCCTATTACCATTTTCTGAATTGTTTTTTGTTTGTTTTTGTAGGCCTTTTCCTTCTCTTGTGTTTCCTGCCTAGAGAAGTTCCTTTAGCATTTGTTGTAAAGCTGGTTTGGTTGTGCTGAATTCTCTTAACACTTGCTTATCTGTAAAGGTTTTAATTTCTCTGTCGAATCTGAATGAGACCCTTGCTGGGTAGAATAATCTTGGCTGTAGGTTTTTCCCTTCATCACTTTAAATATGACCTGCCAGTCCCTTCTGGCTTGCAGAGTTTCTGCTGAAAAATCAGCTGTTAACCTTATGGGGATTCCATTGTATGTTATTTGTTGCTTTTGCCTTGTTGCTTTTAA
The DNA here is from genome assembly GCF_005190385.1 of Monodon monoceros. Classification (NCBI taxonomy): domain Eukaryota; kingdom Metazoa; phylum Chordata; class Mammalia; order Artiodactyla; family Monodontidae; genus Monodon; species Monodon monoceros. The sequence continues at coordinate 18,211,882 of NW_021703784.1, read as the reverse complement.
TATTTTTTCTCTGTATTTAATTATTGATAGTTTCACTAGTATGTGTCTCAGCATGTTTCTCTTTGGATTTATCCTGTATGGGACTCTCTGTGTTTCCTGGACTTGATTAACTATTTCCTTTCCCATGTTAGGGAAGTTTTTGAGTATAATCTCTTCAAATATTTTCTTAAACCCTTTCTTTTTCTCTCCTTCTTCTGAGACCCCTATAATTTGAATGTTGGTGCATTTAGTGTTGTCCAGAGGTCTCTGAGACTGTCCTCAGTTCTTTTCATTCTTTTTTCTTTAATCTGCTCCCTGGCAGTTATTTCCACCATTTTATCTTCCAGCTCACTTACCCGTTCTTCTGCCTCAGTTATTCTGCTATTGACTCCTTCTAGAGTATTTTTAATTTCAGTAATTGTGTTGTTCATCACTGTTTATTTGCTCTTTAGTTCTTCTAGATCCTTGTTAAATGTTTCTTGTATTTTCTCCATTCTGTTTCCAAGATTTTGGATCATCTTTACTGTCATTACTCTGAATTCTTTTTCAGGTAGGTTGCTTATTTCGTCTTCATTGCTCCTTCATCTGTTACATATTTTGTCTTACCTTGCTCCTTCATCTGTAACATATTTTTTTGTCGTTTCATTTTTTTTTTTTTTTTGGATGGGTGGTGCTGTCTTACTGGTTGTTTGGCCTGAGGTGTCCAGCACTGGAGTTTGCAGGCAGTTGGATACAGCTGGGTCTTGGTGCTGAGATGAGGACCTCTGGGAGGCCTCACTCCAACTGACATTCCCTGGGGTCTGAGGTTCTCTGTTAGTCCAGTGGTTTGGACTCAGAGCTCCCACCACAGAAGCTTGGCTGGACCTTCAGCCTGGGAACCAAGATCCAGCAAGCTTCGTGGCACGGTAAAAGTAAAATAAAGAAAAGGAAGAAAAAAAAGGAGTAGTACAATATCAAAGAATAAAAAACAAAATAAAATTAGAAAGATAAAAAAGATATTAGGAAAAATAAAACTATAATTGAAACAACTGTGACAAGGTAAAAAAAAACACAACAGAAAAAAGAAAAAAGGGGAGGGGGGAGAACAAGCCAAAAGGAGAGAACAATAATAAAGTATAAAGAATAAAATAAAAGATTTATTAGGAAAAATAAAAATATAAAAGAATCCACAACAATGAATCAACAAGGTAAAACAGAACCCCAATCTAAAAGAGGAAAAAAGCAAAATCAAAAACCTTTGGCTATGGGGACGGAGTTTAGGCGGGGGGTGCAACTTAGGTAGGGGTGGGGTTTAGGGTCGGGCGGGACCTAGGTGGGTGGGGGGTGACATTCAAGCGTGTGGCGGGGTCTCTGATTAGGACCTGCAGGGGAAGGGGAGAGGCGGCTCGTGGAAAGGAGGGCGTCTGGAGTGTGGGATTCTGGAATTTGGAGGTAGGGCCCTGGGTGAGGGTGTGTGTGTGTGGGTGAGGGTGTGTATGCCCAGCGCGTTGGAGGGGGTCTCAGAAGGGGTGTCCGAGTGTAGAGGTGGGGCCCCGGGTAGGGGTGTAGGGGTGCGGCTTGGGCTCTGCACGACAGGAGGGAGGCTCCGAGGACAGAAGATCAGGCCCGGGAGCCCAACAGGCTTCGTGATGCCTAAGTGGACGGGGAAAGCACTGGCAGCATTCCCTTCCGTTCCTTCGCGCCCCTCCCGCCTGTCGCCGCTGGACCCCTGACCGTGGGTGGGTCCCGCTGGGTGTAGGAACTCCTCCCCTCCCCCAGCCGCCCCTCAGGGGTGCCGGTCCCAGAGGTCCTGCCTTTACTTTTGCTCCCCCTTCCCTCCCTCCCCCTCCCCTCAGGACCCACATGGCTGGAGGGGGCCTCGGTGGGCAGAGGTTCAGACCCTGAACCTCAGCAGGTTCTCCTAGGGGCCCAAGTGGGCAGGGGAAACCTGGCCACGCTCCCCTTTGATCCTCTGCCCTCCAGGGGTTCCCCAATTTCCCCCTTCGGGCGTAGGATCCCTTCCCCTCCCCCAGCCGCCCCTCAGGGGCGCCAGTCCCGGCCCGCCTCCACTTCTCCCCCTTCACTCCCCCCATGCCCCACGTCCTACCTGGTCACTGGGGGTCCCTCCCATACCCTTAGGTGTGCGTGGTCCCCCCACTGGTGCCTGGTAGATGCCCTAGTTGTGAGGAGACGCGAATTCCGCGTCCTAGTAGCCATCTTGACTCCGCCCACCTATATGAATTAATTTCTGAGAGACCTCGTGAATGGGAATCATAAAGAATCACTCTGGGTATTTTTCCACTGGGCATGAGCCCAGGGACCATCATGGGGGCAGGGCTGATGGAAGTGGGGCTCCCTGAAATGTGGCCAGTGCTTCAGAGGAGAGAGGGTGCTCAGAAGAGACCATCTCCTTCTGGCATCTTACCTCTGTCTCATTTGATGGACCAGAATAAATTTCAACTCCCATGGAGACCAGACAAGAGAAGCCCTCCCTGCTCTGGGATGCTTACTTTATAGGACCCTGTCCTGTAGGGCTAAGACCAGGGTGAGGCAGGAGCCAGCTGGCCCTATGGGATGCTGAGAGCCATGCCTCACTTGCCTCATCCTGTCCTGGCCCTTCTTGACCAGACTCTCCCTGAGGGGAGAAGCTCACAGGGCTGAGCTAATATGCCCACCCAGAGCCCGTGTGCCCCTTTCTAGACCCTGGGATTCAAGTGGCCCTGAGACTGCACAGGCCTCTGTCCCTGAGGGCAGACCCCACTGGTGGGCACCCCCCTCAAAGCAGGATTAGTGCCCCACGTGGTTCCCACAAGACCCTGGGTAGGACCAGCTCTCCCGACACCACCATGCTCCGGGACAGAATCCAAAGACTCAAGGATTCTAAATTCACATCTGGCCTTTCACATCCTTAAGAAGGTATATTTGTCATGGCAAGACACTTTTCAAAGTCATTTGCCGCCTGTGTCCATTACCAGGGCCATGAGTGACAGCTGAGCCCAGCCTGAGGCCCTTTCTTTCGGGGTCCCCACTGGCAGCACTGCCTGTCAGGCCCAGCACGTTATGTGCCCCTGGGGTTAAAGATTCAAGGACCCAAGCTGCCTGCTATTGGCTCCTGCAGGGGGTAGGCTGGAGGGGGGGGGAGGGGCACTCCGGACCCCGGTAGTTGCAGAGTTGGCCTAAGTAGACCCCTCCCAGCCTCACCTTCACTTGCACCCCACAGTCTTTGCAAAAAGACTGACAAGGGTCTGACTTTGTCCGAGCCCCAGCAGCATCCCCACCTGCTCCCGCCTCTCCTCCCCCGGATCCGCTGTACAAATACAGGGCTACTGCCAAGCTGTGGGAACAGTAAATCTTCCTCACTTTTTTATTCATGCCCTCGCGTCTGCAGACAGTGCCGAGGAAAAACAAACCCCACCAAATCCCCGCGGGCTCTAGCAGTCTGGCAGCCTCTTCTTTGCTCCTCTCTGATCCCCTCCAGGAGGCAGAGGCCAGGAGAAGAGACCGACCCAGCTCTGATGCGGGTGGCAGCTCCCCCCACCCCATCCCCTCCTCCTGAGGGAGCTCAGCGAGCACCTGTCACATGCTGAGCCCTGTACCACGCTCTGGAGCCCAGAAAGCAGTGAGACCTGGGGAAACTGGGCAGTCAGTATTCCTGGCTTCCAGGAGCAGCTTGCTCAAAACATTTGGCAAGATGAGTTGCGGCTGCCCTGGGTGCCGTCTGAGGAGCCACCGAGGGGAAGGATGGGCAGCCAGGTCAGCTGTGGCCCCTGTGGAAGGAGGGACTCTCACTCCAACAGCCTCTGGACCAAGGCAGCATCTCTGCAAAAGAGTCCAGATCTTGAGAATTCCTGGGAGCCTCTCCTCCTGCAACTCTGGGCCACCAGGGAAAGCTGCTTTTAAGCTCAATCAGACCAAAAGGGGACTGGAGGAGGCCAAGGGGAGCTGGATTTTGCCTTTTATACAGAAGAGAGGCAATGGACTTAGCATGACCCACTGTCTCAGTTTGCCCAGGACTGCAGGGTTTCTGGGGACACGGGACTTCTGGTGTTACAACTGGGACAGTCCTGGGCAATCTGGGAAGGTGGGGTTCCCCTAACTGAGGGGCCATGGGAAAGGCTCCACCCTCTGTGAGCCTGACACATGGCTCGGGACAGAGGACAGCTTGGACCCAAGCTGCCTGGTAATGGTTCTGCGGGTGGAAAACTTTCTTCACTACTGGGCCACATGCAGGAGGAAAGGCTGGAGAGCAGGGGGTCCTGTGGGCAGCTCAGGAGCTGTCAAGGGAAAGTAGGCAGAAGAAAAGTGTCTGCGGACTTCAGGGCAGGGAGGAAATTCCCTCACTGTCTCTATGGAGCTGGCAACCATGGGGCCCCACCCAAAGCCTGGGGTGTTGGGAAGTGAGCTGGGGAGCCCCTGAGAAAACCTGTCCTTGAACCCTTCGCCAGTGTACATGGGACATGGGGAAAGATGGCTTTAAAATCTTCTGCCTGGTGCCTCATCCTCCCAGGACACAGAGGGCAGTCAGAGCGCTGTCCTGGAGAGGGCCTGACACAGCAGAGCAAGCTTGTTCCTTTAGATCTGTCCCAGGGAACAAGCTCTTCTCCATGGGTGTCCTGACTGGGTGTTGGGGTTGCAGATAGATGTCTCCAGAGGCAGCAGAGGTTTGTGTTAAAGGCGGCCTGAAAAGGCAGATCCCGCGGAGACGCCCTCACCCAGACCCCTTATTTGATAGATGGGAGACCAAACTCCAAGAAGGCTGAGTCACTAGCTCAGGGCAGCACACTCTCCAGTGGTTAAAGACCCAGACGGGACTGTCCACCATCAGATGCCACAGCCAGAGATTCCTTGGAAGGGAGGATGCACAGAAGATAAGCCCAGGCCTGTGAAAGCCCCCGCCTTCCTGTCACATTAGTGACAGATCACGCCTTCTGGAGCCAGGACTCCTCTCTCCATTCTGTTGAGTCCCCAGCGTGGTCCACCCCAGCACCAAGCCCAGGAGAAAACCCGCCAGCAGACTTCCCTGCACTGCTCGGCCCTGGGGCTCCGGGGGCACAGGAAATCTGCAGAGGGTGCCTGCAGGCTCCGCCCCTCCTTTTCCTGACCTCAGAATGTGTAAGAAAGACCAGCTTCACCTCTCAGTAGGAAGCTGCTCCCTACCTACGATAAGGAGCCTTCCTAGAGGTGGAGGTATTTAAGACACGGTTTAAAGGGCCATTAAGCATACTGGGCTCCAATGAGTTTAGCAGGAAGCAGAGCCCCAGTGACGCAAACACAAAGATACATTCTGGTGTGTCTACGTAGGGAGGTGGGGAGGGATCCAGACCCAGGATGACGAGGGAGGCGAAAGAGTGGGAGCAGGTGTAGGTGGGTTCTCTTTTGAGCAATGAGGAGGGTCCTAAGTACATGGCCAGGAGAGGGCAGAGAAGGAAGAAGAGAGAAAAACAGTGGGGAGACTCAGGAAGACCATCTCCTGACAGCTGCTGTACCACCCTCTAGCATTTACAGCATTTACAGTTTCGTCCTATTGTGGGTGAACCCAACACTTCCAAAAATAAAATGCAGGAAACAGCCCGAGAAATGTTTCCGAGGAATGACAGGGCTGCCCCCTCGTTCATAGCAACTCTCCTAGGAGAAGCAGGACTCCACGGAAAGTCTAACAAGGAGAGAGAGCCTGCACCCCGCTGTACCCTCCAGACCCCCAAAGCACAGAGAAGGAGTAGATGAGAGAAGGGCTCTACCCTGGGCCTGGCAGCCAGGAGCCACCTTCCTGGGAAGTCTCAGGAGGCTGGCAAGCTCTGCCCAGGCAAGTGGGATGCTGAATCCCTGGGGAGAGCGACAGGTTTCCTGCACACAGAAATGCCCTGACTTAGTCAACAAGAGGCCCTTGGCGCTCCCTTAGCAATTACTGCCGCACCACTCAGCCTCGTGCCTGGCTGGCCGCTAATAATTTATTGCAAATACGTCTCATGGCTCCAATAAGGCAGCCGCTTCTCTGCCTCTGAATTCCCTGCAGAGCGTCACACAGCTGGGCACCCAGCTGGTCCTCATTAAAATCCTTCCGGACCTGAATCTTGTCACCCTTCCTTGCTCCCATCTCCAGCCCTGCCCTCCAGCAGCCGGCCCAGGGCACCCACTTTTCCTCACTTTCCTAAGGGCTGGATTGGCAGTTGCCAATACAGGAAGGGCAGGTGAGAGCCTCTGAGTCTGTAGATCTGACTGGTAGCCTGGTGAAAGATACCAGGACCTTCTATAGGTAAACAGGGAATCGTTATTAGCAAATTCTCTAATTAGGATTCTTTTTATCTATCGTCCTCCTGTGGAAAATACTCATTTGTAACATTTTAAGTCAGACCATGCAGAACTGGAAATCTGTAAGAACATTGCCCAGGAAGGGTCTCTGGCAGGAGCCACTTCCCAGGTTTTGGTTAACACCTATAAAAAAGAGGGATAGCAATGCATTACTGTAGGCAGGTGACTAAACCAACCTCCCCATTCTATACTTCTGTGTAATACTGGACCATCTCGTTCATCCGTGTGCAAAACAAGGATGTGAATTTGGCGTGAAAAGGCTCGAAGTTCCCATCCTGGCTTTGGCGCTTCTTAGCGGGCTGGTCCTGGGGAAGTCACTTCATCTTTCTGAATGAATTTTCTCACCTGTGAAATGCGCGCAATAATAATATCTTCACCACATAGATGGTGTGAGATCTAAATGGGATACCACGTGTGAGCAGGATTGATAAACCGTAAAATAGTATCCAAGTGTTACTGGTTATTAACAGATCATAATGACTGTGGTAAATAAAAACCTCCCTTTAAATAAGCAAACGCCTATGGGCAACAACAGAAACACAAAAAAGATCATCGCTGATGGATTTGCTGGTACCTCTTCCCTGCCCAGAGAGATCGGCAGCCCTGAAAGCGCCTCTTGAAGTGGGGACCCACCAGAGTCGGGTAGTAAATGCTGATCTCGGGATGGAGGCTGGAGGTCGGGGCTCTCAGAACACAGGGTCAGACTACCCACCACCTGCCAGGGCCTCACCCACGTTGCTTCTGCAGTTGGGCAGCAGACTCCCAGCAGCCACTTCCCCAGCTGTTTTTAAATGACAGTAAATTGTGGCCCTTTTTTTTCTAAAGCACTTCTTTGCAAAGGAAGCAGACCCTCCAGGAATGAATATTCATTTGTACTACCCCTCAAAAAAATGCTGATAAACTCACAAAAAAGTTGTGTTATTGCTAAACGCTAATTGCATTTCCTTGGGTAAGCACCATAAAAAATTCATTGCGGTTTTTAGAAATAAGATACCAATTGCATTTTAATTGCTAGAGAGGAGAGAGTGGGGGAGAAGCTTAACCAGGAAAATGCTAACTGGGTAGAAACTCAGAAAGACATCTCCCGAGCCAGAAGGCCCAGTCCTGAAACAAGAGCTGAGGAGAGATGGGTCTCGTGGGGAAGCCAGACCCTCCCGGAGGGAGCACTAATTCAGTGGCACTCAGACTTGCAGCATCAGAGCACCTGGAAGGCTGGGGCTTTCTGTTGTCAATCATAACATGTAGATTTAACAAATGTACAGAATTATATGAGCAGAAGTCTGTTCCAGAGTTTTAAGAAACATGTATGGGAGGAAAGTTGTAATTCTACTACCCCTTAATGTGGGTGTGAGAGAAAGAGGGAGAAGGGGGGTGGGGGGAGGACGGGACCGAGGCCATACATCATTTCACTTTAATACCGGAAGTCCTGGACCAGCTCACAGAACTGTCATTTAAACCCTACACCCTATTCCAACACCAAGCAGAGTGCGCCCCCGCCCCAGCAGGGCCAGTCAGAGCCAAGTGAGAGCAGGAAGTAGGTGAGATCGACAGAAGAGTGGGGCGGATCCTGACTCCATGGGCTTCACCTGGGCCGGTCCAGCCTTGACCCCATCTGCCCAGGAGCTTCCCAACCTGGGTCTGTAGGGAGGCACCTCCCCGCCTGAGATCACAGGGAGAAGGCAGGCCCAGGGCATCCCTGAGCATCCTCCCAAAAGATGCGCACAGGGGCTGGGGGGCTGGGAGGGGGCAGAAGGGCAGGCTCCCGACTGCCGCCAGCACCCTCCTCCTCTCCAGCTGCTCCCTCCCCACCTCCTGGCTCCCCGACCTTCCCAACACAACCCCAGCTTCTCTCCTGTCATTGAGGCTCTCTGGTGAGATAGAGGGGCTGGAAATCAGGGCTGGAGTGGAGAGGCCCTGTGGCCTGGAGGCTGGCCAGTGGGTGGTGACTGTCTCTTGTGCAGTGATAAGAGATCCACACCTTCTGCATCCGGGGCTGCTGCTTCTCCTCCATCTAGTGGACCTGCCAGAGACCCCAGGAAACATGAGGCTGGTATGCAGTGAGACTGAGGAAACAACAGGACCAGGGGAGGGAGTCCTGGGCTGAAAGAGAAAGGAGCTGATCTACAGAGTGGCTCCACCCTCGGTTAGCCGAGTAACTAGCACTTTAATAAATCACTGTGCCACTCAGAACCTGCATTTCCACTTCTGTCCAATGGGGCTAAAGTATCTGCTTCTCTAGGTTTTTGTAAGGTTTGAATGAGGAGGTGGACGCATAGGTCCCCTGTAAACTCTAATTATCTACCGCCTGCCCTGAGCCCAACCTCGCAGAAGGGTGCTTCCCACGACCACACTCTGCGTTTGTAAAGTACTTCATACAGATCACGTGCTCTTATACACATTCTCTCACTTGGCTCCTGCCCTGAACGGGTGAAGTGGTGTGGCCGGCCCAGGATCACACAGAATGAATCAGTTGCTGAACTCAAACTGCTAAATGCTGAGCTCTCTCCCTAGGGCAGGGAGAGCAGGCACGACCAGGGATGAGTAACGGTCATAAGTAAATACATAATAACACCTGCATCCCTCGCTCTAAGCCTCATGCTGGGCAGGCCTTACCTCATGTCGTCATCACATATGATGCCATATACAGTAGCCACGATGGTTACTACCGGGACACTGAGGTTTACCAAAGTTAGGAATTTGCCACAGGTCACACAGGAAATGCAAGAGCTGGGCTACAAATTCAGGTCAGCTCTTCCTTAGTGAATGCTTAAATTGATAGAATGGATTCAACGTTATAAGCATCGCTTCTTCCTTCTCCCAGTCTGGGAATATTCCCCAGCTCCCAGCAGGGCCCAGGCCCGAGGGATGAGGGTCACGGTTTCCGAGGGTTATTGGTCCTTCACAAACGGGTCTGCCCCACCTGCCCCCCGACTCACCTGCGCCGTGTCCTGGATCCAGTCCAGGAATTCGGCAACCTTGGCGTAGACGCCGGGGTGGTTGGGCTCTGCGCAGCCGCGGCCCCAGCTGACCACCCCCACCAGGCGCCACGTGCCCTTGTCCAGGCACACCAGGGGACCCCCGCTGTCCCCCTGCGGCATCCAGGCACCGGGACACAGAGAAACAGGCAGTTAGTCCTTCCTGGTGGAGTGGCGGCAGACCACTCCCCAACCGCCGACTCCGGGGCTGGGAACACACCCTGCGTTCCAGGCGGTCCTGCTTCCAGGACGATCCCGTCTTGCCTCGCGGCCCCCTTCAACCCGCAGCGCGCTGCCCACTTGCCTGGGCGCCCCGCTCCCGGAGAGCATGTCAGACGGACGCCTGGCCGCAGGCCCCGCCCACCCCACACCGGGCCCCCGCCCGCCTGCACCTGGCACGCGTCGGCCCTCTGGTCCAGGTAGCCGGCACACAGCATGCGGGGCGTGAGGGCCCCGCTGTACACGCAAGAGCTGTTGCAGAGCTGGGTGCTGAGCAGGGGAACCACCGTGTCCCGGAGCGTGTCCGACCTGTGGGCTGCGGGAGGCAGATGCAGAGATGCAGGGGCGCAGAGCAAGGCCCGAGAAAGCAGGGCAGCAAGAGAGCCTTAGAGGCCCCGGAGGTGCGGAGGCCCAAAGAGGGGAGCCCAGGATGGAAGCTGTGGACTCTGGGCGAGGAGGCAGGGGTCCGTCAGACTTGGGGGCTGGGAGCGAAGAGGAGGAGTAGACCCCACACATACACCCTGATGCTGAGGCCGTGGCCCTCCTGGCAGAAGGGGAGGGGGGAGGAAGGGGCCTGGGTTTAGGGGAAAACACCAGGTTGTTCTCCCAGAAAGACCCAGACAGGGGAGACTGGGGCCCCTGGGGCTGGCCAAGGGTGATGCCAGAGGAGAAGGGGGCTGGCGCTGCCCTGTGGCCAGGGAAGGAGGAGGTGCCTCACCTTGGGAAAGGATGCCTCCCGACACCCACACCCCTGTGCACCCCGGGCCCTGGGAGCTGACTCACTGTGGCTGGGGTCAGTGTGGCCCCAGCCAGACACCCAGCACTGCGAGCCCCTTGGAAAATCCTGCTCTTCAGCCGGCAGGCACACTGCGCCCACGGTGTCTGCGGAGAGGCAGTGGTCCCGGGTCCCACTCCGGCTCGGCCTCCCTGCCCGCGAGCCTGGGCAAAGGACCAGGGCGGGCGCGTCCTCCACGACCCCTCCTCAAACAGTCCTGGCTCCGGCCTCCCGTACAGCTGTGCGGGTCAGGCACTGCCCCACCTGGGAGCCACCATTCACGCAGAGGACAGTGTGGAAACTGCAGTGTGCCTGGTGCCCTAGGCCGGGCGGTGTACACACGGTGCATCCCCACCTAGGGCTGAGGGGGGATGGAAACTCCTTCTGGGTGTTTGTACCTAACTTCTCCTAATGAGGACCCATTTTGGATTTTCCCCAGGGTGTGTGGACCCTCTTGGGACATGGTTTCCAAAAGTGTGCAACCTGTCCTGTGGGCAGAGCCTGAACCTGATTTTACATAATGCATAGACCTGCCGTTAGATAAACGCCACTTCGCTGGGAGAAAGTATTTCCTCTTCGGTTCTCTTTCAGCCCCTCTTCTGCACCAAGGAGAAAGCGCCTGTCTGGTGCTACTCTGTGCCTCTCTTCACGCCTGCCCACCCCTTCCAAGCACAGAGAGAGCGGCCTGACGCGGCAGTTCCTGCAGAGCACAGCTCCTAGCTGGGACCTGAGCACTGTTTTGTTTTCACTCTGTGCATTTTTGTGGTTATTATCTATTTAATATAAGTCATATGGATTCTCCAATTAGGTAGTAGCCTAAAGTTTCCCTTTAAATATATTCATGTCAATTTAGAAGCATTAACTGTTGAACAACGGTGCAGAGAGCATCCATATACGTAGAATTTGTGAACGGCATAGAGAAACCGCTGTTGCTGGGGAAACCCAAGCCTCCAGGTAGCAATGGGAGGGAGGAGTGCTGAGTGTGTGTGTGTGTGTGTGTGTGTGTGTGTGTGTGTGTGGTGTGAGAGTAGGTGTGCACAGGAGTAGGTGTGCATACTTATGTGAGCCTTGCATGAGTGTGTGAGCGTGTGAGGGCATGCACACGTGTGTGTGTGTATGTGTGAGCATGTGTGTCTGTAGGTGAGTGCACTTGGCACGTACGTGTGGAAGAGCTGCCCTTCAAGGGCAGATGCTGTGGAGGAGACGCTCTGCCCCGGGAATTGTTTGCCTCGTGAACTTGAAGAGAGTCAATTCGCTCTCTAAAGGTCAACATCCTTATCTACATACAACAGCCTCAGCTCCCTGTCAGGTTTGTTCTGAGGATGGGGTGAAAGAATATTTGGTAAGGTAAATCTTATTAACCGTAACATGGTGCTAGTTATTAACTGTTATCCTATTAACTGTCAATACATAGTTAACTATTATTCACTATAGCCCAGCTGGGACCTGGCACCAGCAGCCTGTTGGGAGATGGAGCCACTGAGAAGCTCTTCTTGGGACCTCGAGGCAAATCCCGCCTGCAGCCCAGATGGGAAAAGGGCCAGAACCTTTGTCCCCAAAAGAGTGTGTGGAAGAGTTGGCGCCACCCCAGGTCCAGGTGATGCCAGAGTCCACGACGGTCACCAAATGAAGTGAACGTTGGGTTCACAGCACAAGGGGGTCTTAGGAACCCACGGGGCTCTCGCGCTCCCTGCGCCACCCCTCTCACCACAGCCTCACCTGAGAAGTGGAGCGGGGTCCGGAGCTGCAGGAGGGCCACGTCGTAGTCGTGACTCTGGGCACTGTACAGAGGGTGGGCGATGATCCGCTCCACCACAGCCCCCTGGTGCGGCCTGACCGTGCTCTGGCTGACCAGCCCCGCATGGACCCGCCAGCTGGACCGGCGGGACAGCCTGAAACTGCACAAGGGAGCTGAGCTGAGCCTGGGGGAGGAAGGGCCGGAGACGTTGACATAAATGAGTTGGTGGGGGGAGGAAGCCAACAAGCACGGCTGTTAGTGGGGGCCCCATCACCAGGCTGCAAGCTCCCAGAACCCAGGCCTCTTAGAATCCCCCAGCAGCTGGCAAGACACTGGGCATGCAGTAGGTGCTTAATAAATGCTCAGGCACTGATGGAGAGAGAAGTGAGACACTATGATCATTGGCCACCACCCCTGCACTCTCCGGCATAACCCCCTTCAAGTTTTACAGCAAACATGGAAGGGCCTTGTGTTATTATCATAGCTCTAAGCCGAGTCAACAGAGCTTTCCTCAGTGCTGTCTCCCCACTTCCTAAGTGTGATTGCTGGGGAGGCGATTCAGTGGTAAACAAGACTCTTCCCTGCCCCCATGGAGCTTCCAGTGTAAAGGGGAAGAAGGACATTAAACAAATAATTACATGGAAATTGATTTAATTACAGTGGTGATAAACGTTAAGAATCATGGAGGGTTGTGAGTGCGAAAGCATTTTAAAAACGTAAAGACCGAACAAAACTAAAGAACCAATATTTGTATTATGACTGCTGTCTAGGCAGAGCTGTTCTTGGCACTGAACAGGGAGAATTTCACAAACACCGCCCGGGCCCACTCTCAGCAGACATGGGAGGCGGACAGCTGGACATTGTATACAGGACACACCAACGGCCAAAGAGGAAGTGCTAGGGGGCACCCTCCCCCCGGCAGCCCCCAGCCTTGCCTGTGCACACAGTGCGCCGCGGTCACCACCCAGTGCGGGGCCAGCACGGAGCCCCCGCATGTGTGCCGGGCTCCCAGGGCCACGCTGGCCTGCCAGGGCCAGCGCCCGGGAGCCACCGCCTGCCCGCCCACTACCTGGGAAGCCAGGGGCCTGGTCCCACACTCTGCAAACAGACAAGCACTGGTGAGATGGAAAGAATGCGGGGTGGGTGTCAGCACTGTGCCAACCATCGAGGCCTGTGGTCCAGCGTGGACGGCTCCCATTTATCATTCCTGGCCCTAAGCATGGGGCGGGAAGCTGGAAATGTTGCTTACACATCCACCTGCCCCATCAGGCGGTGCGCTCGCTGAGAGCAGGGGTGGTGCCTGCATCACCTATGGAGCCCCAGGATCTAAGAAAACGCCTTTCCCATAGGAGGGGTCAAATGGTGGCATGTGGACAGACGCGTGGAAGGACAGATGAAGAGATGGCTAGATGACTGGGAAGGCGGGTGAAAGGAACTCTGCAAACTGTCTCTCACTTGGCCCCTCTTTCCCCACCATCCTTAGTCTCCAGAAGCTGCTGTTTCCCCTTTGGGGCGCCCCCAGAGGCCGGGGAACATCAGAGGCCAGGGCGGGGAGTGAGGCAAGGAGGTCATCCACCCAAACCAGTGGCTGGTGGCGAATGGGACAGAGGTGTAGACAGGGCTCTGTTTGGGCAGAACTCTGTCTGCAAGAAGGGGCCCTGCAGGCAGGTGGGCAAGGAACCCCACCCCAGACCCAGCTGAGCTTCCCAGTGGGGATGTCCCACCCTGAGGGCACGGGGGAGACGCCCTCCTCCCACCGCCTCCTTCCCGGACCCAGGACAGGACTCACCAGAGCATCTGAGGGAAACCATTTGACCAGAAGTACAGCTGCCCCTGCAAAACAGAGGCAGCGCCAGCAGGAAGCTGGGCGGGGCCCACCCCAGGCTGCACACCCACCTGAGGGCCTGGGGGAGGGGGTCGTTGTTGGGGAAAGCAGCGGGGGCCTCTCTGTAGCCACAGCCACCTGCTTCCTGACCCCACCCAAGCCCCCAGGCCCCTGCTTGTAGCAGGTCTGTGGGACAGCAGCTGTGCTCTGCCCAGTCGTCCCGGGCACACAGGACTTCGTGGTCCTCCAGTTGGATTTGGGCAGGGCCCAAAGTTACAAATGGAGCGTTCGTGAATGTGAAAATCCGGCTGTTCCCACTAAGGCCCGTGAGTAATGTGTGCTCAGCGGACGAGTGGGTAAGAGAGTGAGTGAATGGACTCAGTTCTTCGTCCCGTGCTGCGGCCTCAGATGACTCCACTCTCTCCCAAGCCCTTCGCCCGGCCCTGTGTGCTCATATGCCTGCTCTCCTCTTTCCCCTCCTCTTTCTTAGCATAAACCTCAACTCCTGGGAGTTCCCTGGCAGTCCAGGGGTTAGGACTCGACGCTTTCACTGCTGAGGGCCCAGGTTCAATCCCTGGTTGGGGAGCTAAGATCCCGCAAGCCACATAGTGCAGCCTAATATAAATAAATAAATACAATTTAAAAACACACTGTTAAAAAGGAAAAAACATCAACTCCTTTTGGAGCAAAGCCCTCTTTCTTGACTTCTCTCTTGCCCCCAGCATCCTAATGCCTGGATTCTACTAGTTTCCCAAATCCACGGCCCCCCGGCTCTCCTGGCAGAGTCAGTCCCACGCCTACTTCCCTTTGCCCATTAAGGTATCTAAGACAGGGACCCCATGTTCCCCTGATCGGCCCACAGGGGACAGGAGCTGGACAGGAGGGTTCTGAGATTCAGACGGGAACAGTGGTGAAGGGGTGAGAAGGCTTTAGAGCAGGGACAGGAGGAGGCTGCTGGAAAGCTGGAGGACACCCAGGCTGGGTGAAAACCCGCTCAGCTTGCACCCACCCCCAGGATTTGGGGAAGGGGCCATCCCAGAGCCCTCTCTTCTCTGGAGGGTCTCCAGGTTCCAGACAGTTAACCATCTCTCTCCTGAGATAGCAGAATTATCCAAATAAAGTGCGGCAGGGGTGAGAGGGACTAGTTTGGAGACAGGAACCTGGTTTGGCTGCTTATCAGTTCTGTGACCTTGCACAAGGCCCTTTACTTCATTGAGTCTCAGTTTCCCCACCTGTAAAATGGGAATAGGAGTACCATTTCAAATCCTCTGACAATAACACCCAATCCTGCCGTTCTTGTGAGGGGCAAATAAGATGATGTATGTGAAACTTCAGTGGGCAGGGCTCCTGTGAGCTGAGTTAGCAATTTCTAATTGGGAAATATTCCTCTTTGTTGTCCTATCTTACACCTCCAGTGTCCTCGCCACCAGGCTCTCATGATAGGAAGATTTTTGCTGGATTTCTCACCAGGAAGTGAGGGGCATCACTCAGCCCCCTGAGAAGCCCTACCTGGGCTGCCACACCTCCTCCGGGAGGCCTCCCAGTCTAGGAGAGAGCTGAGCAAACTGCCTGGAGCTGTTGAGCCTGATGTCAGACAGGTTCACTGCCTTGTGGTCTGTGAGTCTTGGCAGGAGAAGGGAATAAAACGGGAGGAAATCAGCTTTAAACTGACGGTCAGCACAAGAGATGGGGGTTAAGTATAACCGGAATGTGATACTATACCAGTGTAGTGACTGAGCAAGACTTTGACAATGACCTCTTCAGGGATTTATATTTGTTAAAAATCAAGGATGTTCAAAGGAGAGAAACAGACTGGGGCACCATCATGCCCAGAGGCCAGGAGATGACCAAAATGACCTCCTGAGTACTTTGATGGTGACAGACAGATAGAGGTCTTCAATGCTCCTCCCCCACCCATCAGCTCTCCACCCTTCCCAGGCCCCACTTCTGGCCCCAGCTACCTGAGATGCCCAAGGCTCTGGCAGATCCGCACCCCCAGGGCAGAGCTCCAGCCCTCATGGCAGACCAGGAGCCAGTCTGGCCGGGCCCTCACCTGCACTTCCAGCAAGAAGTCCTCGGTGTTTATTCTGAAAGACACTGAAACCACAGCATGAAAGCCACATCCCACCTGCTGCGGGATGGAGGGGCGGCATGGGCAGGGCGAGCCGGACCTGGCCACCATGGGACCTAAAGAGGCCTTCACGATAGCATCTGGGTCACCCCATATCAAGCTCCCTGTTCCCCAGGGAGCCAGCCGGTTCCGAGAGCAAAATAACCCCTCTTTGCGCAGCTTTTTAGGCTTGTGTTTTAACCAAGTGCTTTTAAACGTGCTCCATCACTAAGTGTCACAGCAACCCTGTGGGGTGAGAATTCCCATCCTCCACATTCTGCAGAGGGAAGTAAGGCACGGAGGTTAAGCAACCCATCCTATGTCACAGGATCTGCAAGTGATGGATCCAGGTCTTCTGATTTCAAATCTCATGAGAATACTAGTGATGGTTCCTGTTTGTGGAGCATCTGCTTTTTCCACGCTCTGTGCTAAGCCCTTTTATTTTATGCTCTTATCATGCTTCCAACTTCATGCGGTAACTATTTTCATCTCCACTTCATGGAGAAGGAAACGGAAGCTCAAAGCAGTAATGGAACCAAAGGCGCACACAGCTAGCAAAAGCAGGCTCCAAGCTGACCCTAACTAACCTCTGTAACTGATTCTACCCACAGCCTTAGCAGCACCGTATCTGCTGACCCTCAACTCTTACCTGGAGGGGAGGGGACAAGGTTTGGGTGCGGGATGCGGAGACAACGTGGCGAGACGTTTCCAGCCCTCTGTGTGTTCTTTGCCCTGGACCCAGGCCCTTGCCAGCCCCGCGCTGGCCCCCCCCCACACACACACACCTGGCTTCTCTTCCCCACACCACAGCCTCACGCTGCCCAAAGGGCGAGTCGCCATCTCTCCTGGCAGCCTGGGGTTTTGGCCATGCCCCCGCTAGAGATCAAGACCGTCCCCCAGGAGTGCTGAAAGCCCTAAATCAGAGATCAGCTCTACAAGGCTGGGCTGTGGCTCCACCCTCACAGTACGGGAGACACAGGTGGGTGGCAGCGAACTCGTGGCCCTTCAGTTTGGTCCTCTTGCCCCCAGCCAGAAGGGAGGATCCCACAGCTGTGCAGGGGTCCGGGGCCCAGGTGGGAGTCCTGCGACCTTGGGGCGCGGCCCACCTGCTCTGGGAAGCGAGGGGAGCAGGGCTTCCTCACCGCTGGCCTCCGAGCAGTTTAAGCTCATATCCTCATCCTGCAGGGTCCCAGGAACAGGCTGAGGGGCAGCCGGCCACAGATACAGCGCTTCAGAGGACAAAGACAAGGAGAGGCTGGGGGAAGGAAGGGACTCCCCTAGGAGGGGGCCAAGGAGCAGAGCAAGGGACCTGCAGCAGAGGGAGGCAAAGGCAGCCTCGGGGGGGCTCCTCACCGCCCTGCCCGAGGCAGGCCCCCCGCAACGTGCAGAAGAGAGACATTGCGCTCTCAATGTCTCTGTCTCTGTCTCTGTCTCTCCCTCTGACTGGGAAAGATCTCTTGGAGAAGTTTGACAAGGGCCTCCCTGGATCATCCACTCGAGCACATTTCTCACTGTAGGACTGAAATGTTCTTTACGGAGAGCCCGAGTCCCTGCTGCTGGCCCTTCACCCCATTTCTACGTGCTGTCTACTCAGACTAGATGGAAAAGACGCTCATCCCACCTGCCTTGAACACCTGCTCAGCACCTGCTCCACTCTCCCAGCGTCCCCCAGATACTGTTCGTTGCCCCTCCCCTGCCACTGAAGGTCCCAGCACTGACCTAGGAGCCAGGAGCCAATGCTTGCACCAGCCAGCAACACCAGGGCTCCCAACGCCGCCCAGCCACGCCGCCCTGTGCACCAGCGCCCTGCCCAAGAGACTGTGGGGGAGGAGGGCAGAGGAGCATCTGGGGACCCTGCCTCCGCCTGCCAGCCACACTTCATCCCGAGGCACCACCCTGGGACCAGGCAGCCACCGACTCGCAGCGGTAGTTTACCCCACTGCACCTGCCCGCCTCCCCCTGCCCCATCATCCTGGGGGGGTAGGGGGCAGAGGTCTGATCACTGGAGCCTCGGAGCCCACTCAAGCCCCCAAATGGAAAACAGCAAAAGCAGGTCTGGGATAAATAGTGAGACAGCCTTTCACCATCAGTCATTTAAGGCTGACCTGGGAAGATCTGGGGAAAAAGAATCTGGAGGATGTAGGAAGATTGTCCCTTCACTGCCCCCACCCTGTCATTCCCCGATGGCCCAGTCTGGCCTACTGGGTTGCTGCCGGGCCTCGGGCCTCCGCAGTGGGTCTCCTGGCTCTGCTCTGAAGATCCAGGATCCTGGACTTTCCTCTGCATACTGAGCCTCCATGGGGGCTTGGCCATCCAGCATCAGGCTCTGGGGAAATAGCTGTCAGTCACTCACCAAGGAGAGAAATCACCACCGACCACAAGAAGTCCCCACTCTCTAACTCCAGCCGGGCCCTCGTTGCCACTTGTGAGCCTTTTTTCATCTTGGGGACTCCATGTGTGTTCCCATAGATGCCCCTCGGGCCTCCCTGCTCTCCTGGAGCCCCTAGCCCCACCCACCTTTCTCTCACACAGCCAGTAAGTTTCAGAGCAGAGACCTGAGCCCAGATTGGGCCAACTCCAATGCCCACACTCTTCACCACCCCCTTGGAAGTGGTGACATGGTGGCATGGAAGACATCCACTGAATCCCTGAACATCCCTCCTCAGATCCTAAGATCCCATCCTTCCTCTTTCCCTCCTATCTTGGAGGAAAAACTGCCCCTCCCCTACGAACCATGCATTCATTCACCCAGTAAATAGTATTCAGCCCAGGTGGACAGTCCACGGTGGGGGATACTGTAAGTTCAAGGTAAATTAACATGGACCTCCACAACCACCGCCTCAAAGAACCTACCTGTGAGTCCTGAAGATAAGTCATGTAAACAAAGCAGCACAAGTTCAGTGACAGAAGAGAAGTTCAGTTTAACTAACATTGGAATTCCAAAGGAGAGCTTACTTCTTGTTGGGGAGATCAAGAAAGGCTTCCTGGAAGAGGCAGCCTCTGAGACAGGCCCTCATAGATGAATAGGGTTTGAACTGACATATATGGTCATTGGGTATTCCAGGAAAAAGGTGTTGAGGAGGCAAAGGAATGGGAGTAAGAAAGCATAGAGTGGGGTAGGTCAGACATTTGCCTAAAATTCATGTGCCATGAAGAAGAGTAATGGAAAGTAAGATCTTGGCAAAAACACTGGACCAGCAGTTCAAAGCTAGGTCTGCAGCCTACTATATGAACTTGGTAACTCATCAGCCCTCCAAATTTCAACTTTCTCCTTTATGAAATAAGAGTGATAACCCCTGCTACGCATTGAGTAGTCTCCCCCATCTAGCTTTGTCTCCATTCCTTCTCCATGCCAGAGCAATCTTTCTAAAATGCAAACATTAGCAAGTTAACACCATCTTTAGAGTAGCTAATGATCTTTGTAGCCTTCAGGGTAAATCCAAATCTCCCTTGCATAGCTCACAGCATCCTCTGTGCTCTCGCCCCTCCTCACCTCTCCATCCTCACCTGGCAGCACTAACTCCTCCACAGCGTAACTCAGGGTGATACTAACACACATGCCTGTCCTCAGCATCCTCACACACTCTCACACCACGGAGGCATGGCACCTGCTGTCCCCTTCCCAGTATACTGTCTCCTATGACTTTGCAAGATTCAGCTTAAGTGTCATTTTTCCAGGAAGCTTTCTTCAACCCAGGTAGCACCTATTGTGACCCTCTATTATGCTCATTTACTTCTCTCTCTCTCTCCTTCCTCTCTGGTCTAGGCATCCCAGAGTCTAGCTCAAGGCCTAGCACAAAGTGGGAATTCAGTTAATGCACACTGAATAAAAGGAAGGAAGGAAGGAAGGGAGGGAGGGAGGGAGGGAGGGAGGGAGGGAGGGAGGAAGAAAACAGATTATGTGGCTGAAAGGGTTTTATAAAGTACAACACAAATATTAAGTATAATAAATAATATATTAATAAGAAATACATATAAACTATGGGTCCTTTCTTTAATGAATTTATAATCCAGTAAAGTAGAAAGAGTCCCTTAAAGTTGAAGTAAGTCCCGTCTCCCCTGCAGACCACCTTCCCCTGTCAACACAGCCTGGTCTAGAGAGAATTCCAGAACATGCTCAGCCTTTCTTCCTGTCTCAGTTTCAAGGGAGCCTGGCTTGAAGTTCAGCCTCTGAGCAAACTGGCCTCACCTCGGGAGCTGCCCCACCTCAACACTCACCTGTCCAAGGCCATGTGGTAGCCTGCAAAAATGGTCTTTAATGGTACAGGACTTCTTCATCCTTTTTTTGAGGAGGAGTTCATGTAATAATGATTTGCTAAGTGCTGCCTACAGGCAAAGTACCTGGCTAGGCATATGGGGGACAAGAGTGGGAAATAAAAGCCACACCTGGGGAAAATCAAACCAGGAGGTTGACCACACAGGTCCCCTCTAGAGCCCCCTCTCCTCTGCACCAGAGCTGCCGGAGGAGATTCCTTCCAAGAGCCTAGAATTCCAAGGGTGGGGTCAGGGGTGGGAGTAGAAAGAAAGAGAGGGCAGAGCAGGGTATGGCCTTACCATATGGGTCCGTGGCACCAATGCAAAACCTCAAGGTCTGCTAGGTAACGTTCTGCTCCTGTTCTTGGATCAGCATTGATTAAATAGCCTGGCCAGCTTGGTTAGAAGATGAGGGCTCCCTAGTTCACACATGGCTTCTCCCTTCACCGTCCTCCACACACACACACACACACACACACACACACACACACACACACACACCAGAAAAACAATGAACTCTGCTCAGAAACCATGAATAGATCCCTTGTCACAGGAAAGGGAGTCAAGGGCTAGCCTGGGCTGGGCAGCCCCAGCCCCTCCCATCAGCTAACTGGAAGCTTAGAAGCAGAGAAAAAGGTTAGGAGGAGGAGGGGAAGCCAGCTACTGTACCCTAGCAACAAGATCCCTTGTGCCAAAAAGTGTGCCCCATGCATGCTGGCACAATCCCCCCACTTCCCGCTGACAGGGCTGTATTCAAGAGACTAATATTAGCATTTGTTCAAATGTTTGAGTCCTCTGGACGATAACTCAATTCTGTGTGGGTTGGCTTTTCCAGCAGTCTGGGGCTATCACCATGTTGAAATTGGGATGTTGATGAGGGATCTTTGTGACCTGTCTCCTCAGGGCTGCACCGCTCACTCCAATGCCAGGGAAATGGGGCCTCTCCACCCCACTTCCCTGGGGACCAGTTCCTATAGGAGACCTCAGTGCTATGTTGCTTCAAAGCACAAGGTGGCCCAGCTGAGCCCGGGATGGGCTGAACACACCTGGGAGCCATATCTCTTTAGTCAAGGAGGAAGAAGAGGTCCCAAGGAAGGGAAAGACTGGTGTGGCTCCCCTTCCTCCAAATGCCTCTCATAGATCCCTCAGATGAGACAGTTAAGAACAGGGGCTTTAGAGTCAGGCCTTCATCCAACCCCAGTTCTGCCACTTCCCTTACTCAGCCTTACATGTAAAGTTATGATAATATTACCTACCTCATAGGGTTTATGCTGAAATTAAATGAGCTATTGAATATAAAATTCTTAGCTTTATAGCTAGTATCTAGCACAGACTCTATTCAGTAAATATTAGCTGCTATTATTATTAATGATTACTGTTGGACCTCACTCACAATGAAGGGACAGAGGTCAGCTATGAGTCATAGAAGCAGGAGGAGAACATGGCGGCTGGAGCTGAGAAGCTCTTGGCTAAGTGCTGAGGTCTCCTAGGACAATACTCTTCAGCCTACAAATCTGTATACTTGCTATGTGTCAGGAACTAGCCTGGGCATGAGGAATAAATAAGTCACAGGCTAGGAGCTTGCAGGCTGGGAGGAGAGACAGGAACAGATATAAAGAACTGTTGTTTTTTTATTTTTTTGTAAAAAGTGAAATAACAGAAGCTTGAACACAGAGGTATAGGAGAATAAAGGAATAGCTGACTCCTTTGCTCAGAGGACCCAGAGAAGCCTTCACAATGGAGGAGACACTTGAGCTCAGTTTTGAGAAATGAGAAGGCAATCACATAGAAGGGCATTTCAAATATAGTGCAGAGATGTCAGTGAAAATGGGCAAAGTCCCCCCCAAATTGTCTCTTCCATAGCAATGAGAAAACTGCAAAAAAATTTGTCAGAATTAACTTTTTTAGAACTCTGGAAATTAACCAAAGGCTTATAACAATATGGAAAGAGTTTATTAGAGAAAAATGACAGACCACAGCTAACGTCATACTCAATGGTGTAAAGCTATAAACTTTTCCTTGAAGATAAGGAACAAGGCAAGGATGCCCACTATTGCCACTTTTATTCAACATAATATTGGAAGTCAAGTCAAGTCAAACTGGGCAAGCAAAAAAATAATTAAAGGCATCCAACTTGGAAAGAAAGAAGTAAAAACTGTCATTATTTGCAGATGACATGATATTATATCTAGAAAGCTCTAAAGATTCCATCAAAAAGCTGTTAAAATAAATGAATTCAGTAAAGTTTCAGGATACAAAATCAATAAACAAAAATCTGTTGTGTTTCCATAGACTAATAGCTATCAGAAAGAGAAATTAGGAAAATGATCCCATTTACAGTTGCATCAAAAAGAATAAAATGCCTAGGAATAAATTTAACCAAGGAAGTGAAAGACCTGTACACTGAAAACCATAAGACATTGATACAAGAAATTGTAGAAGACACAAATAAATGGAAAGATATTTTGTGCTCATGGATAGGAAGAATTAACATTGTTAAAATGTCCATACTACCCAAAGCAATCTACAAAGTCAACACAAACCCTATCAAAATTCCAATGGTATTTTTCACAGAAATAGAACAAACAATCCTAAAATTTGTACAGAACTACAGAAGACTCTAAAATAGTCAAAGCAATCTTCAGAAAGAAGAACGAAACTGGATTTCAAACTATATTACAAAGCTATAGTAATCAAAACAGTATAGCACTGGCATAAAAACAGACACATAGATCAGTGGAACGGAATAGAGGGTCCAGCAATAAACCCATGGTCGATTCATTTGTGACAAAGGAGGCAAGAATATACAATAAGGAAGGGTAGTCTCTTCAATAAATAGTGTTGGGAAAACTGAACAGCTACATGTAAAAGAATGAAACCAGACCCCTTATCTTACGCCATACAGGAAAATCAACTCAAAATTTACTATAGACTTATATTTAAGACCTGATACTGTAAAACTCCTAGAAGAAAACACAGGGAGTGAGCTCCTTGACACTGGTCTTGGCAATGATTTTTTGGATTTGACACCAGAAGTAAAGGCAACAAAAGCAAAAATAAACAAGTGAGACTACATAAAATTAAAAGGCTCTGCACAGCAAAAGAAACCATCAATAAAATGAAAAGGCAACATGTAGAATGGGAGAAAAATTTGCAAATCATATATTTAATAGGAGGTTAATGTGCAAAATATACAAGAACTCATACAACTCAATGGCCAAGAAAAAAAAATCCAATTTTAAAGTGGGAAGAGGATCTGAATAGGCATTTTTCCAAAGAAGACATATAGATTGCCAACAGGTACATGAAAAGGTGTTCCACATCACTAATCATCAGGGAAATACAAATCAAAACCACAATAAGATATCACCTCACACCTGTCAGAATGGCAGGCATCAAAAAGACAAGAGATAACAAGTGTTGGCAAGGATGGGGAGAAAATGGAACACTTGTGCACTGTTGGCAGAAATGCAAATTGGTGCAGCCACTATGGAAAACGGTATGGAGGTTTCTCAAAAAATTGAAAATAGAACTACCGTGTGATCCAGCAGTCCTGATTTTGGGTATATATCCAAAGGAAATGAAAACAGGATATGGAAGAAATGTCTGCACTCCCATGTTCGTTGCAGCATTAGTCACAGTAGCCAAGATGTGGAGAAACCTGTGTCCATCAATGGATGAAATGGATACTGAAGATGTGGTCTATATATACAATGGAGTATTAATCAGCCATGAGAAAGAAGGAAATCCTGACATTTGCAACAACAGGAATGGACCTTGAGGGCATTATGCTAAGTGACAGAAGCCAGAGAGAGAAAGACAAACACTGCGTAGTATCGCTTACATGTGGGATCTGAATAAAAAGTCAAACTCACAGAAACAGTAGAAAAGTGATTCCAGTCTGGGGGTGGGAGAAATAGGGAGAGTTTAGTAAAAGTGTACAAAATTTTTGTTATACAATGAATAAGGTCTGAGCATCTTATTCCTCTTATAATTAATGTAAGTTATAACATGGATGACTATAGCTTATAACGATGTAATATATAACTGAAATTGGCTGAGACAATAGAACTTAAATGTTCTCACCAAAAATGAAAAGGTAAATATATGAGGTGATAGATGTATTAATGAACTAGATGGAAGATACAGATAGCAAATCATGAGGTACACTTTAAATATCTTACAATTTTATTGGACAATTATACCTTAATAAGACATTTTTTAAAAGACTGATTCTAGATTAAACTGAGGTTAGCCTCTTCCTGGCTGTTGTTTCTGCCTGGCTGTCCAAGAAGTCTCTCTTCTTTATCTCTCTGCTACTCCTTCCATCCAAAATGAACCATTCTGGGCTGCCCTGGCCATTTCCCTGGTTTGGACAGAATATCCACCTCTAGAGTGAGGTAGCAGGAGCCTAGGGTTCAAAATTTAAGGAGGCACTCACTAGCAAATGGGCTGCCAGCCCTTGATTACCTTAAGAGTGATGCCTTCTTAAATCATGTGCCCTAGTGTGCCTTATCGGAAACCAGCTGAATCAGAACCCCTCTGTGTTCTTCCCCTGGTAATTCAGATGCAGTCTCACCTTAGTCCTGTCCCTGTTCCCTGGCCTCCTCCCCACTGATACTCCCTGACTCCCCAATACTGCCTCTACGGATGAGCCTCGACTCCTGAGCCTTGAGACCCTTGCTTTCTCTCCTTCTTCAGCCACTACTCTCAAAAACAACAAGGACCATTTGCAACTGCCCTTCAGCTGTGCTCTGACACCTCCAGACAGATAACACTGTGATCTTTCTCCTCCACCCAAATGGAAAGACCCACGTGCAAGTTATACAGAATTCTCAGACGTATAAAATTCTTTTTTTCTTTAACATATTTATTGGAGTATAATTGCTTTACAATGGTGTGTTAGTTTCTGCTTTATAACAAAGTGAATCAGTTATACATATACATATGTTCCCATATCTCTTGCATCTCCCTCCCTCCCACCCTCCCTATCCCACCCCTCTAGGTGGTCACAAAGCACCAAGCTGATCTCCCTGTGCTATGCGGCTGCTTCCCACTAGCTATCTATTTTACATTTGGTAGTGTATATATGTCCATGCCACTCTCTTACTTTGTCACAACTTATCCTTTCCCCTCCCCATATCCTCAAGTCCCTTCTCTAGTAGTTCTGTGTCTTTATTCCCGTCTTACCCCTAGGTTCTTCATGACCTTTTTTTTTTTTCTTAGATTCCATATATATGTGTTAGTATATGGTATTTGTTTTTCTCTTTCTGACTTACTTCACTCTGTATGACAGTCTCTAGGTCCATCCACCTCACTACAAATATCTCAATTTCGTTTCTTTTTATGGCTGAGTAATATTCCATTGTATATATGTGCCACATCTTCTTTATCCATTCATCTGATGATGGACACTTAGGTTGCTTCCATGTCCTGGCTATTGTAAATAGAGCTGCAATGAACATTTTGGTAAATGACTCTTTTTGAATTATGGTTTTCTCAAGGTATATGCCCAGTAGTGGGATTGCTGGGTCGTATGGTAGTTCTATTTTTAGGTTTTTAAGGAACCTCCATACTGTTCTCCATAGTGGCTGTATCAATTTACATTCCCACCAACAGTGCAAGAGGGTTGCCTTTTCTCCACATGCTCGACAGCATTTATTGTTTCTAGATTTTTTGATGATAGCCATTCTGATTGGTGTGAGGTGATACCTCATTGTAGTTTTGATCTGCATTTCTCTAATGATTAATGATGCTGAGCATTCTTTCATGTGTTTCTTGTCAATCTGTATATCTTCTTTGGAGAAATGTCTATTTAGGTCTTCTGCCCATTTTTGGATTGGGTTGTCTGTTTCTTTGATATTGAGCTGCATGAGCTGCTTGTAAATCTTGGAGATTAATCCTTTGTCAGTTGCTTCATTTGAAAATATTTTCTCCCATTCTGAGGGTTGTCTTTTGGTCTTGTTTATGGTTTCCTTTGCTGTGCAAAAGCTTTTAAGTTTCAGTAGGTCCCATTTGTTTATTTTTGTTTTTATTTCCATTTCTCTAGGAGGTGGGTCAAAAAGGATCTTGCTGTGATTAATGTCAGAGAGTGTTCTGCCTATGTTTTCCTCTAAGAGTTTTATAGTGTCTGGCCTTACATTTAGGTCTTTAATCCATTTTGAGTTTATTTTTGTGTATGGTGTTAGGGAGTGTTCTAATTTCATACTTTTACATGTAGTTGTCCAGTTTTCCCAGCACCACTTACTGAAGAGGCTGTCTTTTCTCCACTGCATATTCTTGCCTCCTTTATCAAAGATAAGGTGACCCTATGTGTATGGGTTTATCTCTGGGCTTTCTATCCTGTTCCATTGATCTATCTTTCTGTTTTTGTGCCAGTGCCCTACTGTCTTGATTACTGTAGCTTTGTATTATAGTCTGAAGTCAGGGAGCCTGATTCCTCCAGCTCCATTTTTCGTTCTCAAGATTGCTTTGGCTATTTGGGGTCTTTTGTGTTTCCATACAAATTATGAAATGTTTTGTTCTAGTTCTGTGAAAAATGCCAGTGGTAATTTGATAGGGGTTGCATTGCCCACTCTCACCACTGTTATTCAACATAGTTTTGGAAGTTTTAGCCACAGCAATCAGAGAAGAAAAAGAAATAAAAGGAATCCAAATCGGAAAAGAAGAAGTAAAGCTGTAACTGTTTGCAGATGACATGATACTCTACATAGAGAATCCTAAAGATGCTACCAGAAAACTACTAGAGCTAATCAATGAATGCGGTAAAGTAGCAGGATACAAAATTAATGCACAGAAATCTCTGGCATTCCTATGCACTAATGATGAAAAATCTGAAAGTGAAATTAAGAAAACACTCCCATTTACCATTGCAACAAAAAGAATAAAATATCTAGGAATAAACCTACCTAAGGAGACAAAAGACCTGTATGCATAAAATTATGACACTGATGAAAGAAATTAAAGATGATACAAACAGATGGAGAGATATACCATGTTCTTGGATTGGAAGAATCAACATTGTGAAAATGACTCTATAAAGTTCTTTTAAAGAGACCACTGAATCTACCATCTCTTCTATCAGAGGAGAAAACTGATGCTCTGAAAGGTGAACAAGCCACAGCATATTGGAGGCCATCCAAGCCCAAGTCTCCTGACACCTGGTCCAGGGTCTTCCCCACTCCCATACATGCCCCACAAGCCACTTTTTCACTAAGCAGGCAGGCTTAGAGAGAAGAAATTCCGCCTGTGGACCACAGCTCCGGCCAGTGCCTATGGAGTTCCATCGTGATCATGATCTCCCCTTCGTGTCTGCCAGTGAATGACAGCTTCAGTCCTTGTTTGTAGATTTAAGCCTGCCCGTGATCTTCTCTGACTGCCTCCCATACGGTTTTCAGACTTGCTTAAACAGCCTCCATAATCACTCTCTCTTTATCCTCTGAAGAGGGAAATGTTAGTGCTCCAGGTGGAAAGCATGCATGATGTAAGATGCAGTCTAGAGATTCTGGAACACTCTGTACATCCCCCTCAGTGCCATCCTACTCCCTTCTTTGGCTTTGTCTACCAACAATACACCCCCCATCTTCATCCAGTCTATCTGTAGCATGTATGCATGGTACCCCTGGATCCCCTCAAACAGCCCCCACCTCCTTCAAGTTCAGTTTGGGTCATCCCACTGAGGTTAGTTCAAGCCACAGACCCTCTACTGCCAACCCACAGCCTAATGAGGCCCAGGCACATACCCTTTCCATCCAGCCCTCTGGAGAGTGGTTTTCTCAATGAAGAAATGAATGACTCCTAAGTATAATAAGAGGGAAGCTTTAATGAGTGAAAATTGGGAAAACGCTAGATCCAGTTACCTTATTCCAGACCATTACTGCATATCGATAAGCAGTGAAGAAACCCCAAGTGTCTGTTGCCATATTGCTTGCTTTGGATACAAAGAAATGGATAAAAGTGTATTTAGAAGGAAAAGAAATCTCTGTGGTCTCGTATGGTGATCAGCTGCTTAGTCGTTAGCGTACTGTCTCTGAGCACTCTCTTCTGTCTTGTTACTCTGACTGAAGTCTAGAATAGGGGATGCCCAAGGAAGTGTGGAGGGCAGCCCCTCAGAAGGGCCCTAAAGGGCCTGGAGGTGACACCTCCTCAGTCTTCTCCCCTCACTGCCCCCTTCCCTCTCCAGCAAGACCCCACTGGCAAGAAGTTTGAAGTTTTCTTGGCAAGTAGAAATCTGGAATATCTTGGGCTCATCTTTGCCTGCTCCCAACTCCTCACCTTCCATCAGTCATTCAAACTGGTCATCTCTCAAATCTACCCCTCTCCCAGACCCACAGCCCCCTGCATGACCAGCCACCAGGATCTTCCCCAGAATGACTGTAACAGCCACCCAGTTGATCTCCTGCCTCCAGTCTATTCCATTCTAATCAGTCTGTACCTTTACTTCTTTTCAGCCAATCCAGATGCTCAAGTATCAATATGGAAGGATAAAATAAATGAAAATGGACCCTTCTTTTTTCTACCGTGCTGCCAAAGTAACATTTCCTAGAGCAAGTCTAAATAGATGAAAAACCCTCCATGGCTCCCCAAGCTCCCATGATAAAAGCATTCATTCATTTACTCATTCATTAATTCAGCAAGTGTTTGTTGGTCCTACCAAGTGCCAGGCACTGTTCTAGATTCTGGAGATACATTAATGAATGAGTCAGGCAGAGCCCCTGCCCTCAAGGAATTTATAGTCTAGCTCCGTCAAGCCAACAATTAGAGTGCAGTCTCTGATGGGGAAGAACAGGGTGTGGTGGGAGCACCTAACTTGCACCCAGGGTGTCCTTAGCATGGCACGGAGTGTCCTTTCCAAGTTTACCCAACGTACTTTTCTAGCCTCATCTTTTTCCTCCCCTTAAGCCAATCACTAGTCCTTCTTCGACAAAACCACAGCACCTGTGTTCATGCTGTCCCCTATTCCTGAAATACCCTTCCCCCTTTTACTAATTAATTATTTTAGTCCATCAGTCAGCCAATGTATATTTATTGAGAATGTTCTATGTGCCAGGCACTGTGCAAACACCAAAGATGCAATGCTGAGCAAAACCAGACACGATCCCTGCCTGGTTGGAGTTTGCCGTTTAGTGGGAGGAGACCCACATGAATGAAAGGACCACAGAAAGTGCACAGTTACAGCTCTGAAGAAGTGCTATGAGAGGTACAAGGTGCTAATGAGAGCATGTAACAGGCGTATGACTGGGTCTGAAGACTCAGCAAAGACTTCTCCAAGGAAGGGGCAATTGGGCTGGGATCTGGGGGTGGCCAGAGGGCTCCAAGCAAAGGCAACAGGTAAATTCCCTGTGGCAGGAGAGAGTGAGGTGCCCTCAAGGGACTGAAAGAAGCCAGAGTGGGTGAGTGAAGAGAAGAGATGAGCAGAGGCTGGAGCGGTGGGTAGGCCAGATTAGGCAGAGCCTTTAGAGCCAAGGTAAAGATCGGTCCTTATCCCCAGAGCAATGGCAATCATTTTTAAAAAGCAGCCCAGGGACATGATCAGCTTGCCACCATCCTTTAAGACCCAAGTCAAATGTTCCTCTACCTTCCCAACACCCCAGACAGTCCCCACCCTGGATCGCCCCTCTAGCAGCCCATGTACCACGCACACATGTGACATGTGAGGGTTACTCAGTGACAAGTCCTCAACATCAGGGACCCTGTCCTCTTCATCTTTGTCCTCACAGCTGCACACGTGTCTAGCACATGGTAAGTACTCAGTAAAGATTTGTTGCGGCAATCAACCAATCAACATGTGTAGCTGTCAATTTTATTTCCTCCCCTCCACCGTCCTGCCCAGCCAGGAAAGTTCTACCCTACTGCCTTAGTTCAGACTCCTATGATCCCTCGCCTCCTAAGCAATCTCCCTGCCTCCCTTCTTTCCCCCTCACGATCCATCCTCCGAGTGGCTACCAGGTTTCCTTCCTAAACAAAGGTCAGACCAGACCACTCTGCTCCTTGCATAAGCCTTCACTGACTCCCCATTGCCTGCAGGATCAAATTCAAATTCTTTAGGCTAACTATTCAATGCACTTCATGATCTAATCTCAAACTAATCTTTCTAGCCTCATGTTTCATTGCATCCTTCCTTCCCTGGACCCTACAATCAAAATCCTAGAATATTCCTTAAGCAGACCTCCACTCCCACCCCCATGTCTCTGCTTAGGCTGTGCTTCCCTCATGTTTTCATAATTGGAAAACTGCTGGTGCTTCAAGATATAGCTCAACTGCTAACCTATCACAAAGCTTCTCCTCTCATCCCCCCAAATCCAAAATTAATGGCTTCTTTTTTGTATAAATATAGTTATTCCTAGCACCAGGCCCAGTAACCAACACATCACAGTCCCATTCTTTCCCTGCTCTGCACTCTCCCTCATCAGCCACTAAGGCAGCCCTGAAGAGTGGGAAGGACAGGAAAGCAGCTCTCTCTCCCCATGTGGGATCCTGCATTCCTAGGAGGAAAGAGAAACAAAGCCACCCTTGTTCAAATCTTCAGACAAAAAAAAAATGACCCAACCCATATTCTAGGAAATGATTTCGAAGTCTACAAAGGACCATCCATTGTTTCTGAACGATTTCTCAAGCTCAGAAATAAAATACCAAGTTTGTAATTTACACACTATAAATAAAAGTGATCCCCCCCAAATTGCTCATTTTGTTTAGCAAAGACTTCTTTTTCACTTTGTTTAAAAGCCATTAAAAAAAAAGCCATTTACTTTGGGAGCTGTTCAAATTTATATCTGAAGACCTAAACTAAACCTAAATGCTCAGCTGAATATGGACTGTGAGAAGAATTCCCCACATGGTGAGTCAGTGCTGTCACTATTGGACACAAAGGGCATTTTTCATCTGCTTTAATTAAGACACAAAGGAGTAGCAAAAAATATCAATTATGTGGTTGATTAAAAGTACTTTCCTGAACATCTTCTCCAGGTCATCAATAACTAACACTTCAAATCAATGTTTAATGACTGACATGACTGTAAAATCTCGTGCAGAGAAAATAAGTCACTCTCTCCATGTGCAACTTTCTTTGATACCCACTTTGGCACCCACTGGTCTTTTCTTTCTTCTCCAAGACTGGATTTCATCAATTATCCAAAGCCCATCGATGGCTGACTGCATGCAATGGGGGTGGGGCGCTGAGCAAAGTTCTCTGCTCTCTTGGAATTCACAGTCCAGCGCAGACACGCACACGCAGAACAGAGTCAACAAAATGGCCCCAGTAATATGTCATATTGTACACCTGCAAAGTCAGATTTTTCTTTGTTTTTACATCATCGTGTGTGGAGACAGCTCCTTTGAAGTTTATTTTGTTCACATGACCACCCTGGGAGGTAAGCTAAGAAGGGACTTCTATCTCCATTTTTTTTGTTGTTATATTTTTAAGTAATTTTTATTGGAGTATAGTTGCTTTACAATGTTGTGTTAGTTTCTACTATACAGCAAAGTGAATCAGCTATCTGTATACACATATCCCCCCCTTCTTTGGTTTTCCTTCCTGTTTAGGTCACTGCAGAGCATCGAGTAGAGTTCCTTGCACTATACAGTATGTTCTCATTAGTTATCTATTTTATACATAGTGTCAATAATGTATATATGTCAATCCCAATCTCCCAATTCATCTCCCCCTACTTTCCCCCTTGGTATCCATATCTTTGTTCTCTATATCTGTGTCTCTATTTCTGCTTTGCTAATAAGATCATCTATACCATTTTTCTAGATTCCTCATATATGCGTTAATATACGATATTTTTCTTTTTCTGACTTACTTCACTCTGTATGACAGTCTCTAGGTCCATCCATGTCTCTACAAATGACCCGATTTCGTTCCTTTTTATGGCTGAGTAATATTCCATTGTATATATGTGCCACATCTTCCTTATCCATTCATCTGTTGATGGACACTTAGGTTGCTTCCATGACCTGGCTATTGTAAATAGTGCTGCAATGAACATTGTGGTCCATGACTCTTTTTGAATTATGGTTTTCTCAGGGTGTATGCCCAGTAGTGGGATTGCTGGGTCATATGGTAATTCTATTTTTAGTTTTTTAAGGAATCTCCATACTGTTCTCCATAGTATCTGCATCAATTTACATTCCCACCAACAGTGCAAGAGGGTTCCCTTTTCTCCACACCATCTCCAGCATTTATTGTTTGTAGATTTTTTTGATTATGGCCATTCTGACCACTTCAAGGTCACGCTGGTGGGCCAAGTGACGGGGGCAACAGGTAAGCCAGAATCTTATGACTTTAGATCCAGAGCTCTCTCCCCCCTCTCCAGGGCTGCCTCCCACAGACCTGGAAAGACCACAGAGAGACTGACAACATCAGTGCCCTTGGAGTAAGAGGCAGGTCTAGGGCTGGGGTTTAGGTGGGGGAGACAGGAAGAGGCTTGAAGAATTTGGCCAGCTTGGACAGGCAGGGTGGAAGCAGCTGACAAATCCAGTTGAAGGGGATTTTCAGAAACCTTTTAAATTATGGAAGAGAACGGACTTGCTATGTGGCAAGATGAGGAAAGAGGCAGATGAAAATGCAAGGCCTTGACTTTGCCTGTGGTTCCCATATACTTTTAAAAGATACATCCAGGGTAGGAAATTCCAAATGCCAGTTCATCTTCCCTCTCTTTTCCTGCCAGAACAAGAGTGAAGTTCTTAGGGCTTGGAGCTGCATCAGGGATGCCTGGGATCAACAACGAGCTCTGCCAGTCTCATCTCTGATCTCTGCCAGTTCATGAGCCAGAGTTATGAAGCAGCTGTCCCACTAACTTGGCTAATTAAATTAGAGCCCGCTGAATGCTTTATTGACCTCAAGCTCACTCCAGTGAGCAGGCCCACTTGGAAGGTGACGATGTTCATGGCTGTTGGTTAACAGATTAAATACAATGGTCACAGACAATAAAGAGCGATAGGAAAAGTCACCTCACTGTAAACAAAGCATCTAAAAAGCAGCAGCTATAGTGTGACCTGTAGGTGATTTATCTGATGTTATGGGTTGAATTGTACAACCCCCCCCCCGCAAATAAAAATACTTCAAATGTTGAAATCCTAACCCCAGTGCCTCAGACCGTGAACTTATTTGGAGACACTGTCTTTATACAGGTAACCAAGTTAAAATAAGGTCATTAGGATGGGCCCTGATCCAATATGACTAGTGTCCATAAAAGTGGGGGAATCTTGGACAGAGGGAAGACAATATGAGAGACATGGAGAGAAGATGGCCAAGGAGAGAGACCTGGAACAGATCTTTCCCTCACAGCCCTCAGAAGGTAGCAATTCTGCCAACACCTTGATTTTAGATTTCTTGCCTCCAGAACTATGAGATGATACATTTCTGTTATTTAAGCCACCAAATTTCTGGTGCTTTGTTATAGCAGCCCTCACCAACTAATATATCTGGGGACATATGAGAGCCAGAAAGACCTCTGGGTGAGAAGGAAGTTGCATGAGAACAATGAAAAGAGCATCAGCTCTGGAATCAAACAAACTCGGGTTGGAACCCTGACTTTGTATTACCCACTGTGTGTCCTTGGGCATGACACTTAACCTCTCTGTGCCTTGATTCCTCATCTGTAAAATCAGGACAGTAGTATCTTTCTCAAAGGAGTGTTCTTAGGATTAAATGTGAAAACGTAGTCTTTGACCTCTACAGATCTAGGTCGCACATGGCCCCTCAGCAACTAGGTGCAGTCACCAGCATAAATTCTGACCAGCTAACAACAAAGATGATAATGGATATGAGTCACTTGTATAAAATAACTACAAAGTGGACAAGAGCCTGATATTACCACACCCTCTATGGGATTCTGTGAACATTATGATGAATGCTTCCCTTCTCTGTTTTTTCTGCCCCACTATATTTATCACACACTTGCTCTCTCTCCCTCTCTCTCTGACTGGAGACTTCAGATTTATGCTCAGAAGTCCCTCTCCTTCACTTATCCTGCCAGACTTGGGCCAGAGGAGAGAGTTCATTCAGCAGCCCCCAGGGCCTGCCTCTCACCACTTCACTCTTGAGTTCACTCCTGCAGACAGCCAATAGATTTTGAGAAAAAGAATGCATTTTGATTTGCCTTTTCGGTTGCCTGGTTTTAGAAAAAATAAAAAGCTTGTTACTTAAACCCTTCCACCTCCACCCCAAAATAATAATCATCATAACAAAACCAAATGGAAAACCACTTCCAGTAACAATAAGGTCATATATTAGTAAAGCCCTATTTGTCCAGATTTCTTGGGAGATTGGCTGTTTGGTTAACTGCCCATTCTATTTAAAAGTTATCCTGGAGAGGGCAGACAGCAGAAACAAGAAGAACTACAATCCTGCAGCCTGTGGAATAAAAACCACTTTCACAGAAATATAGACAAGATGAAAAGGCAGAGGGCTATGTACCAGATGAAGGGACAAGATAAACTCCCAAAAAACAACTAAATGAAGTGGAGATAGGCAACCTTCCAGAAAAAGAATCCAGAATAATAATAGTGAAGATGATGCAGGACCTCGGAAAAAAATGGAGGCAAAGATCGAGAAGATGCAAGAAATGTTTAACAAAGACCTAGAAGAATTAAAGAACAAATAAACAGAGATGAACAATACAATAACTGAAATGAAAATTACACTAGAAGGAATCAATAGCAGAATAACTGAGGCAGAAGAACGGATAAGTGACCTGGAAGACAGAATGGTGGAATTCACTGCTGCTGAACAGAATAAAGAAAAAAGAATGAAAAGAAATGTAGACAGCCTAAGAGACCTCTGGGACAACATGAAACACAACAACATTCGCATTATAGGGGTCCCGGAAGGAGAAGAGAGAGAAAGGACCAGAGAAAATATTTGAAGAGATTATAGTCAGAAACTTCCCTAACATGGGAAAGGAAATAGCCACCCAAGTCCAGGAAGTACAGAGAGTCCCAGGCAGCATAAACCAAAGGAGAAACATGCCAAGACACATAGTACTCAAATTGGCAAAAATTAAAGACAAAGAAAAATTATTAAAAGCAGCAAGGGAAAAACAACAAATAACATACAAGGGAACTCCCATAAGGTTAACAGCTGATTGCTCAGCAGAAACTCTACAAGCCAGAAGGGAGTGGCATGATATACTTAAAGTGATGAAAGGGAAGAACCTACAATCAAGATTACTCTACCTGCCAAGGATCTCATTCAGATTCGATGGAGAAATCAAAAGCTTTACAGACAAGCAAAAGCTAAGAGAATTCAGCACCACCAAACTGGCTCAACAACAAATGCTAAAGAAACTTCTCTAAGTGGGAAACACAAGAGAAGAAAAGGACCAACAAAAACAAACCCAAAACAACTAAGAAAATAGTCATAGGAACATACATATTGATAATTACCTTAAATGTAAATGGATTAAATGCTCCAACCAAAAGACACAGGCTTGCTGAATGGATACAAAAACAAGACCCATATATATGCTGTCTACAAGAGACTCACTTCAGACCTAGGGACACATTCAGACTGAAAGTGAGGGGATGGAAAAAGATATTCCATGCAAAGGGAAATCAAAAGAAAGCTGGAGTAGCAATACTCATATCAGATAAAATAGACTTTAAAATAAAGAATGTTACAAGAGACAAGGAAGGACAGTACATAATGATCAGGGGATCAATCCAAGAAGAAAATATAACAATTATAAATATATATGCACTCAACATAGGAGCACCTCAATGCATAAGGCAACTGCTAACAGCTATAAAAGAGGAAATCGACAGTAACACAATAATAGTGGGGGAATTTAACACCTCACTTACACCAATGAACAGATCATCCAAAATGAAAATAAATAAGGAAACAGAAGCTTTAAATGACACAATAGACCAGATAGATTTAATTGATATTTATAGGACATTCCATGCAAAAATAGCAGATTACACTTTCTTCTCAAGTGCGCATGGAACATTCTCCAGGATAGATCACATCTTGGGTCACAAATCAAGCCTCAGTAAAGTCAAGAAAATTGAAATCATATCAAGCATCTTTTCTGACCACAACGCTATGGGATTAGAAATCAATTGCAGGGAAAAAAACGTAAAAAACACAAACACTTCGAGGCTAAACAATACGTTACTAAATAACCAAGAGATCACTGAAGAAATTAAAGAGGAAATCAAAAAATACCTAGAGAAAAATGACAATGAAAACATGATGATCCAAAACCTATGCGATGCAGCAAAAGCAGTTCTAAGAGGGACGTTTATAGCTATACAAGCCTACCTCAAGAAACAAGGAAAATCTCAAATAACCAATCCAACCTTACACCTGAAGGAACTAGAGAAAGAAAAACAAACAAAACCCAAAGTTAGCAGGAGTAAAGAAATCATAAAGAACAGAGCAGAAATAAATGAAATAGAAACAAAGAAAACAACAGCAAAGATTAATAAAACTAAAAGCTGGTTCTTTGAGAAAATAAACAAAACTGACAAACCATTAGCCAGACTCATCAAGAAAAAGAGGGAGAGGACTCAAATCAATAAAATTAGAAGTGAAAAAGGAGAAGTTACAACAGACACCGCAGAAATATAAAGCATCCTAAGAGACTACTACAAGAAACTCTATGCCAATAAAATGGACAAGCTGGAAGAAATGGACAAATTATTAGAAAGGTATAACCTTCCAATACTGAACCAGGAAGAAATAGAAAATATGAACAGACCAATCACAAGGAATGAAATTGAAACTGTGATTAAAAATCTTCCAACAAACAAAAGTCCAGGACCAGATGGCTTCACAGGTGAATTCTATCAAACATTTAGACAAGAGCTAACACCCATCCTTCTCAAACTCTTCCAAAAAACTGTGGAGGAAGGAACACTCCCAAACTTATTTATGAGGCCACCATCACCCTGATACCAAAATAAGACAAAGATACTACAAAAAAAGAAAATTACAGACCAGTATCACTGATGAATATAGATGCAAAAATCCTCAACAAAATACTAGCAAACAGAATCCAACGACACATTAAAAGGATCACACACCATGATCAAGTGGGATTTATCCCAGGGATGCAAGGATTCTCCAATATACACAAATCAATCAATGTGATACACCATATTAACAAATTGAAAAATAAAAACCATATGATCATCTCAATAGATGCAGAAAAAGCTTTTGACAAAATTCAACACCCATTTATGATAAAAACTCTCCAGAAAGTGGGCATAGAGGGAACCTACCTCAAAATAATAAAGGCCATATACAACAAACCCACAGAAAACATCATTCTCAATGGTGAAAAAGTGAAAGCATTTCCTCTAAGATCAGGAAGAAGACAGGATGTCCACTCTCACCACTATTATTCAACATAGTTTTGGAAGTTTTAGCCACAGCAATCAGAGAAGAAAAAGAAATACAAGGAATACAAATTGGAAAAGAAAAAGTAAAACTGTCACTGTTTGCAGATGACATGATACTCTACATAGAGAATCCTAAAGATGCTACCAGAAAACTACTAGAGCTAATCAATGAATGTGGTAAAGTTGCAGGATACAAAATTAATGCACAGAAATCTCTTGCATTCCTATACACTAATGATGAAAAATCTGAAAGAGAAATTAGGGAAACACTCCCATTTACCACTGCAACAAAATGAATAAAATACCTAGGAATAAACCTACCTAGGGAGACAAAAGCCCTGTATGCAGAAAACTATGACACTGATGAAAGAAATTAAAGATGATACCAACAGATGGAGAGATATACCATGTACTTGGATTGGAAGAATCAATATTGTGAAAATGACTATACTACCTAAAGCAATCTACAGATTCAATGCAATCCCTATCAAATTACCAATGGCATTTTTTGTGGAGCTAGAACAAAAAATCTTAAAATTTGTATGGAGACAAAAAAGACCCCGAATAGCCAAAGCAGTCTTGAGGGAAGAAAACGGAGCTGGAGGAATCAGACTCCCTGACTTCAGACTATACTACAAAGCTACAGTAATCAAGACAATATGGTACTGGCACAAAAACAGAAACATAGATCAATGGAACAAGATAGAAAGCCCAGAGATAAACCCACGCACCTATGGTCAACTAATCAATGACAAAGGAGGCAAGGATATACAATGGAGAAAAGACAGTCTCTTCAATAAGTGGTGCTGGGAAAACTGGACAGCTACATATAAAAGAATGAAATTAGAACACTCCCTAACACAATACACAAAAATAAACTCAAAATGTATTCGAGACCTAAATGTAAGACCAGACACTATAAAACTCTTAGAGGAAAACATAGGAAGATCACTCTTTGACATAAATCACAGCAAGATCTTTTTTGATCCACCTCCAAGAGTAATGAAAATAAAAACAAAAGTAAACAAATGGGACTTAATGAAACTTCAAAGCTTTTGCACAGCAAAGGAAACCATAAACAAGATGAAAAAACAGCCCTCAGAATGGGAGAAAATATTTGCAAACGAATCAACGGACAAAGGATTAATCTCCAAAATATATAAGCAACTCATGCAGCTCAATATTAAAAAAACAAACAACCTAATCAAAACATGGGCAGAAGACCTCAATAGATGTTTCTCCACAGAAGACATACAGGTGACCAAGAAGCACATGAAAAGCTTCTCAACATCACTAATTATTAGAGAAATGCAAATCAAAACTACAATGAGGTATCAGCTCATACCAGTTAGAATGGGCACCATCAGAAAATCTACAAACAGCAAATGCTGGAGAGCATGCGGAGAAAAGGGAACCCTCTTGCACTGTTGGTGGGAATGTAAATTGGTACAACCACTACGGAGAACAGTATGGAGGTTCCTTAAAAAACTTAAAATAGAACTACCATACGACCCAGCAATCCCACTACTGGGCATATACCCAGAGAAAATCATAATTCAAAAAGACACATGCACCCCAATGTTCATTGCAGCACTATTTGCAATAGCCAGGTCATGGAAGCAACCTAAATGCCCATCGAGAGACAAATGGATAAAGAAGATGTGGTACATATATACAGTGGAATATTACCCAGCCATAAAAAGGAAAGAAAATGGGTCATTTGTTGAGACGTGGTTGGATCTAGAGTCTGTCCTACAGAGTGAAGTAAGTCAGAAAGAGAAAAACAAATATCGTATATTAAAGCATATATGTGGAACGTAGAAAAATGGTACACATTAACCAGTTTGCAGGGCAGAAATAGAGACACAGATGTAGAGAACAAACGTGTGGACACCAAGCGGGGAAAGTGGCGGGGGGTGGGGGGTGGTGGTGTGATGAATTGGGTGATTGGGATCGACATGTATACTCTGATGTGTATAAAATTGATGACTAGTAAGAACTTGCTGTATAAAAAAATAAATAAAAATTTAAAAAATAATAAAAAAATAAAAGTTATCCTGTCGCAGCTGAAGACCAACTTCCAGAGAATTAGAATGTAAATCAAATATGCTAAATTCCAAGTGCACTGGGATGGTTGGCTCTTTCCTGTTTCAGAAGCCTTGCAGAATTTGGCAGTGTTTCAGGGACACTGTCAGGCCTTCAGTTAGTGCTGAAGAGTCCTGATAACAAGAACTGTATCTCCAGGTGATATAAATTCTAAGCAAACAGGCTTTTATACATGTACAAAAATACAAATATCCACGCACAGCCAAGGGAAGAACATCTCCTGGGACCAAAATCAAACATTTCCAAAGTTAGAGATCTCATGGGCTCCTTACAAGGACACTCCAGCTCACGCCACAAAGATGCCCCACTTCTCTCTTCATTTGGGCCACATTGTCACACATTGTGTAGGGCTGAATTCAAACCAATCCATAATTATTTATTAAGTTTACTCTGTCCAAGAAAAGCATTCGACACCATTCCTACCCTCAAAAAGCTGCAATTTAGTTAGAGAACCACCTACATAATTAAACTCTAAATTGAGTGCACTGAGCTTGAAGCACTAAACACTAGAGTTAACATGTTAACACAGATCATTCATCTGTGCCAGGCCCTATGCTATGTGTTTTACATAAATTATGTCACAGAACTAAGTAAATGTGGACTTGGATATGAATCCCAGGTCTGTGTGACTCCACAGCCCACACTGGCACTTCACCCCCCAACCCTGCCTCCTCTGCCTTTCCTCTTATCCAAGTCTCAGTCGACCAGCTGGCTGCCACAAAGATCCTCCAAACGACCAGAGCTCGCTCTTCCCTTCCCTTTTCATCCCCACATACTCACCCATAGCTCCTACTACTCTTTTCCCAGAAAAGCAAACCAAAAAAGCAGAGAACCAAGATTAGGGGCTTCTCAGGAGCCCCTTTCTTATACTCTGAAGCAAACTCCAAGGGGAAATATACTTCAGTGCAAATCAAAAAAGGTTTTTACTGTTTTTGCTTCATGGAAGAATAACATTACTTTCTTAATGAGACCGTGACTTTATAAAAAAGTTAGTTGTCATATAGGTCTGCTTCTCCTCTAAATGAGCTACTCTTTGCTTCTTACTGATTTGCGGGCGGAAATTAACAAAAAACAAAACCAGAACGATTTTATTGAGTTCTCAGGGAATCTCAAGTTCAATT
Organism: Monodon monoceros; assembly: GCF_005190385.1. Classification (NCBI taxonomy): domain Eukaryota; kingdom Metazoa; phylum Chordata; class Mammalia; order Artiodactyla; family Monodontidae; genus Monodon; species Monodon monoceros. The sequence continues at coordinate 18,171,140 of NW_021703784.1, read as the reverse complement.
CTCATAGGTTAATAAAGTGAATGCTAAACAACCAGGCACTTGGAGTAAAGAGAAACAGAAAATTAGAAATAATGCTCCACATGCACGTACTATGGCACCACCCAGCCAGATGGAAGAGCTGGCTGATATTTTTTTTTAATAAATAAGGAGTTGACACAGGGATATAGGGGATTTCAGCTTTCCATAAGTCTACTAGCGGTCCCACTCTGCTAAAAACCAGAATGTCCCATGAGTTTTTTAATTGCCTTGCTAATAATCGCTTTTCAGAAAGCCAAAGAAGCAAAGAGGGGAATTTTTTATCCAAAACATCAGTTAGAGAATGACTGCAAATTTCACAACAGGCGAGGAAGAAATGATTTGGCCTAGGCACAGGCCCTGGCTTTAGGAAAGCATATTTCAAAGAGCACCAAAAAATGCCAGAAATAATCTCACGGCCACAGACTCTAAAAGAAAGACATCATCTAGCACTTATATGTGGAATCTAAAAATATAATACAAATCAACTTATTTACAAAACAGAAACAAACTCACAGACATAGAAAACAAACACACAGTTACCAAAGAGGAAAAGGGAAGGGGAGGGATTAAATTAGGAGTATGGGATTAATAGATACACACCACTATATGTAAAACAGATAAACAACAGGGATTTACTGTATAGCACAGGGAACTAAATTAAATATCTTATAATAACCCATAATGGAAAAGAATCTGAAGCTGTACACCTGAAACAAACACAATATTGTATATCAACTAGAGCTTAATAAATAAAATAAAAATAAAAAGACATCATACTCTACGGGCTTCCCTGGTGGCGCAGTGGTTGAGAGTCCGCCTGCTGATGCAGGGGACACGGGTTCGTGCCCCGGTCCGGGAAGATCCCACATGCCGCGGAGCGGCTGGACCCGTGAGCCATGGCCGCTGAGCCTGCACGTCCGGAGCCTGTGCTCCGCAACGGGAGAGGCCACAACAGTGAGAGGCCCGCGTACCGCAAAAAAAAAAAAAAAAAAAAAAAAAGACATCATACTATGAATGAAAGAGGAGGGGTGTATTTCAAAACTGAAAATCTGACTATATAATAAATATGACAACACAATTAAAAAAACAGGAGTGTGGCTGCAAATGAAAACAAGTGATGGGTTCAACAAAAACAGGCCCTTCATAAGCAAAAATATAAGAATGGCCTGGACATGAAAAAATAGTGTCAGGAAGATCAAAGCCCAGAATATGCTGAAGTTTATGAAAAACATTATCTCAAGGAATTTAGGGGCACAGGGAAAGAGGATGATCAGTGAAAGAAAAGGAACAAAAAGGATTTGGCTATACTCGAAGTTGATAATGTGATGTTAAAAAAATGACACAAAGAGAACTGAACAGCTCAAACACTATTTTGCTTCCCTGTTTCTATCAAGGAGAATTATCTTCCACCTGGAAAGGCTGGAACAAACATTTGAGAGGAAAATGAAAGCTGAGATAGGTGAAAAGATAGAAAAAGAAAACCTGGATTTTAAATGAGTTCACAGTTCTACACTCAGGGAAATTATATCTCATGGGACTTAGAAACTTCAGATGTAATCACAAATCCAAGTTACATAGTCCTTGAGATGAGCAAGTGTCCCAGTTTTCAAAAAGGGGGCAAAAGACCTACTGCTACTTCAGACCAATGCGATTAAAGTTAATATTACGAAAGAGAAGATTACTAAATAGATAGAGGGTGAACAAGAAGTCCTAATTTTTTAGTTTTGAATAATAATAATGTAGATATGGATATGGCAAACAAACTAGAGTATGCATTTAGGAACAGAACTTAATACGGAAATTAAATGAAATTTATAACAAAGTTAACCTGACATACTTAATGCTATGCATAATTTTTATCATGCTGCATGGTAATCAAGCATAAATGGAGCCCTTCATGCACATGAAAATAATTAATATTCTTTTGAGGCAGCATTTCTAAAGTCAGAGAGTGGGGTTGGGAGACAGAAGCCAGCCAGCAGCTGCTCCACTCCCGATTCCACTCCACCCAGACACCCCTTAGGGAAGGGGGTTGCTCTGCCTTAAACCAAGGCAGTCCCAGGCTCCAGCCAACACCCAATAGCTGGAGCTGGGTTGCCATGTCTACTGGGGTTCTCTGTGAGAGGAACCCAGGAGAATCTGATTCTAAGGGGGCAGGAGATATCCTCTCTGATGAAATAATCAGTAAGAGGAATCCTTTCCTGGGCAACTTTTTTTTTTTTTTTTTTTAAAGAAGATGTTGGGGGTAGTAGTTTAGTAATTTATTTATTTTTGCTGTGTTGGGTCTTCATTTCTGTGCGAGGGCTTTCTCTAGTTGCGGTGAGCGGGGGCCACTCTTCATCACGGTGCACGGGCCTCTGACTATCGCGGCCTCTCTTGTTGCGGAGCACAGGCTCCAGACGCGCAGGCTCAGTAGTTGTGGCTCACGGGCCTAGTTGCTCTGCCGCATGTGGGATCCTCCCAGACCAGGGCTCGAACCCGTGTCCCCTGCATTGGCAGGCAGATTCTCAACCACTGCGCCACCAGGGAAGCCCCCTGGGCAACTTTTGAACACCCAGAAACCATGGGATTGGGTTAGCTGGAGCAAGTGGCTGAGCAGAGGGAAGGAGGATGCAAAGGGGAAGTGGTAGTGAGTCAGCTGTCAACTGCATTTAAGATGTTTGTTATTTGATACCCAGTGTTCAGGGGATGGGAGTGGAGTGGATACAGGCTGAGCCTGAGTGGGGAACTGAGGTTGGGGAAAAAGGGAGGGAGGCGGGCAGCTAGAGGACAACTCCTGCCGGCAGAGGAGAGGGGGGATGACAGGGGCTGAAAGAGAGATGGAAAAAGAGAAAGCTTCGCAAGAAACAACATTCAGACTTTTCACAGGAATTAGCCCTGGGTTTAAAATGATATGCTGTCTGGCATTTGCTTCAACAATTCAGTGTATCTTTGCGGGAGCAATGGGGCGGAGGTGAGCGGGGGGCACAGATGAAACAAGATTGGCTGTATGACCACAATTGCTGAAGATGGGTGGTGGGTACCTAGGGGTTCACCACGCTATTTTCTCTTCTTTTACACATTTCCTTTTTTTTTTTTTTCTAAGCTACTAGTTTCCCATCTGACTCAGAGTAAAAAAAACCCAAAATCCTTCTAATGGCCTACACAATCTTGCCCCCTCCTCTCCTGTTATATCTCTCACCACCTTTCCTCCTCCTCTCTCCCTCATTCTCTGCTATTCCTTCACCAGACACACTCCTCCCACCTTAGGGCTTTGCAAGGGCTGGTCTCTCTGCTCAGAGTTGTCTGCACCCAGACATCCACATGGCTTACCCACTGTCTCGGGGAGGTGTCCTCTGACCATCCCATTCAGAATGTCAGCTCACTCCCCTTTCCTCCAGCCCTGGAATTCCAGAGAAGTTCAGATTTATCACCCTATGTTTATTTTTTCCATACAATTAAAATCTTCAGACATACTATCTAATTTACTTACATATTTATTATCTGTCTTTAGCACCAGAATTTAAATCACCAGAGAAAAATAATTTTTGTGGGGTTTTTTTTTGGGGGGGGGGAAAGGTTGTTGAGTGACTGGAACAATGCCTGGCACCCAATAAATGTAAGTAGAATAAAAGTAGGAAGTTTTAGAACCACTTACAAAGCTGAGACAAGGGAGGGAGAAGGTGTCTTCGGCCCTGGTACTAGTGCCTACTTCAACAGCAGGAGTAGCTAAGACCCATCCACTCCCACCTCGCTCTCTCGCACTACGCAAGAAATCTGGGGCACCCGATTGCTGAGGGGTGCAGAGCTTATACATAGCTCCTCAGAGTCATTGCCCTCCTCCCCAGACTTGAGGCAGAGATTTCATAACATGGTTTTGAGACATCTAAGCCTAGCTCCAGTTATGTCACGTGACATCACAAACTTCTCAACCAAACTCCTCATGACAAGGAGAGGAATTTCTGTCTAAACCGTATAATTGAAAAACTTCTCAAAATTGGGGCTTTGTAACTTTCAGGAGACTTTAGGCTTTAGCTAAATGCCTATTTTTAGGAGGAAGTTATCACAGAACCAATGTTCAAAATCAGTTCCATGATTAGGAAGAACGTGGGCATCAAAACCCAATTTAAAAAGGCTACTTTGTGCCAAGACTTTTTACATGGGAGGCAATTTCCAAAAGCCTTATTCCTTCCTGAATTTACAGCTACCTCCTTCACTAAGAAGTCACTCCTATACATGCCTTCATTTCTCCGTGGCACAAACTAGCTGTGGAGCTTGGGCAAACGACTCCTTTGGGCCAGTTTTCTTATAACAAAAACACCCCCAGAGGATGTGTGTGTACCTCTCAGAACTTTCAGAAGATAGACATAAACAATAGAATGAAACCCCACAAAAGGCTGGGAGTCGTTGCCTTAAGTGATAGCATGAGTATTTGCAGGCATGGGAAGAGGATTATCCGTATCCTTTTTAACAATGTTATTAATCAAAGAAAATACTGTTTGATCTATTCACAAGTGATTGTTCAGTGATATGTCACCGTTTATAATATAGATGCATGCAGAGTCTGGATGACCCTCCTGGGCTGATCAAGGCCAGAATGTAAGCCCAGGGTAAAATGGACAGGCTCCCTGCTTCCATTTCCACAGACTAGGCCTAGATGCCTTGTGCTGCTCCCAGGCCTGAGGAAAGATGCCATCTGGAGGATCCCCATTTCAGAGAGAAATCCAGTGCAAAACTGACCATGAATGGGTCTCCAACAATTCAGGATCCACAATGTAACAGCAGCCACTATCAAGTCACCTAAGGGATTTAGGTTCTTTTTAACAAAAACTTTCCTTTTTACTAATATCTTGGGGACCCTTTCTGGAATTTCATTTCCCAGTCATTTGTATAGTTCTGGGTGTAATTTGGGAAGAGGTTTCTTTCCGTTGGCCTACAGATCCACTGAATGAGTCAAGCCTCGTAAGTTTCCCTTACTCACATAATCCGCACGCGCTTTCTAGAGGAAGCAGGCTCCCCTCCGGTTCCGTCTCAGGTTCCCTATCTGAATAGGTACCTTCAAGGTCCCTGCAAGAGCTGCCAGACCCAACTCCCATGTTGCTAAGCCAGATGGCTCGTCCCTAACCAGAACGAATATCCACTTAACCACCAGCTGTCAATTGCCTTGGCCAGGGAAGAGGATGGAGTCCGCCCACTCTGTGTGCCGCGACATACAAACTATTCATCAGAGGAAGGAGTCCCGAGGGATGGAGTCTACAGGGCCTCAGAAGAACTATGATGCAGTTTTCTGTGCTAATGGGGGAAGGGAAGGAGAGAGGAGTGTGCTTTTCAGTTACAAGAGATCCCACCCCCCAATTGCTCTACCTGTCAAGCAACAGGAATAGCTTCTATGAACAGAAGAAATATGCTATGTGTGTAACAGTCCTGCAAGGCATTTAGTTCAGTTCTGTTCTTCGTTCCCCATTCCCTCAATTGCTGAAAAAAGAATGCTAGCTGAAATGGTGTGGATTTTCCAAAACAGGTATTTTTTTCACCTGTGCAAAGGGTCCCTTCCCCCTCTCAAGAAAGACAACTACTTTGTTCTCAAAAAACTAAAGTTGGTTCAGGCAAGTCTTTTTTCTGTGCGTTCTCATAGTAGGATATGCTGAGTATACACAGGTAGGTTGTCACTAACCACAGCTGAGTTCTCTTATAAAAAGAAACCAATCTTCTTTCTAATTCATTCTTCTATGACCCCTAAATAGGTAAAAGAAAAACTAAGCAACCAGAATGTAGGGGCTGAGCTCAAACTAAGGACAAGAAGGTGAAGGTGGAATGTGTGCCAGGGATCAGGGGTTGAAGCCTAAGGAAGCAGGCCCACTGTACTGAAAACATCCTCCAGACAGCATTTCCTCCAAGGCACACAAAGATCGATCGCACTCTTTACCCTCTTTTCACAAGCGGAATTCCACATTTCAGGGTGAAGAGAAACAATCCAGAGTCCTACCGAGAATAATTTTAATAGAATATAAACCTCCAATGGCTGCAAAGAGTTAAAAACACAGAAAGTTGAGCTGAAGGATTACCCACATCCACCAAATAAAAGATTAGGCTACCGAACCCAGAGTTAGCATCTCATGGCACATACATACCGAAGGAACACTGAAATTTAAAAGCTTTGCCATTTGATAAGGTACAGAAAACAGGGAATTTGAGGAGACAAAAGAAAAAAAAATCCAACCAATAAAATAGAATTTAGTCCGGGAATTCCCTGGCAGTCCAGTGGTTAGGACTCCTTGCTTTCACTGCTGAGGGCCCGGGTTCAATCCCTGGTAGGAGAACTAAGATCCTGCAAGCCACGTGGCTCAGCCAGAAAAAATATATAATTTAGTTGAAATAGCAAAAAGTGCCAAAACTTTATACTGAAAGAAATGTTAAATTATCAGATAGTGTCATGAAGAAAGACGGTAAGTCATTGAGTCCTCTGTGAGGATCATAAATGTCGATAAAAAGAATGGCACGAAAGATAGGAAAACTTGATGGTCTCTTTTGTCAAAGTTCCCATGTTATTAAAGACACTCACCCTTAACTCTGAAAAGCATTATTTATTGGAAAGAAATATTGAAGGAAGTCTTCTTAATTCCTGCAAGATCAATTTATGGTTCCCTTGCCCTCCAAAATATATCTCCCATCTCTCACAAATTCTTTATCCTGACTCTTGGAACGATCTGGATTCCTTGATCCAAGGCCAGGGCTTATATTTTCAATGGATACAGTTCCCAGAGGGCCCTGGAAGCAACATGAAACAATGTCACCCTATAGTTTCTTATTAAGGGAGGGTGGCTAAAAAGTCAACAAATTGAGGTGCTTCATTTGACATCTGATCCTAACAACCAGTTCTTCCACAAAGCCTCATACAGGCCAGGAGGTAAGGCGTTCTTAGGTGAAATCAAACTTCCATGATATATCAGTTCACCAAAACCAACGGGTGATTCCAAGAAGTCTTTAAAGACTAATAACACCAAGAAAGGAATCCAACTGCTCAAGACACGGCTTTCTCAGGAAGATGGAGCTATTTAATCTTGGCAAGGGCAGCTGCTCTTCTTTCTGTGTTCTGGAACAAGGCACGAATTAAAGCTTTTACTTCACTGGAAGAGAACGCAGCTGCCAAGGGCCCTTTTCCATCTGCCCACCTGCAAAATGAAAAACACAATTTCTATTTCCTATTAAGTATAAGCCAGATTTTTAAATTACGTATTTGATCCCAAGAGTGTATTTGTTTAAAATGGAAATAAAACAAATTCTGGCATTCTTCCCCTTCTTTACGAATCTACCAGTCAGTATCTTTGACATCTTCTACTTCTTGGCTGCATTTTGGTAACAGCATAGACAGACGAAGAGACCAAGTTAGGAGGATAAAACTGTTCTCCCTCATTCTATACTCACTAAGCCCGTTTGAACTTGACAATTATGACCACATCCTCACATGGTTATATAGAGTAATGGGATCTGTAACTACTTTAAAAAGTGAACCACAGGCAACACATTTTAACTGACAAAGGATAAGTATAAAAAATACATATGAAATCACAAACAACCCCGTAGAATAAAGGGTAAAAAATATGAATAGCTCAGAGATACAGAGAACAAACCAGTGTTTATCAGTGGGGAGACAGAAGCGGGGAGGGGGAATTTAGAGGTAGGGGACTAAGAGGTACAAACTATTGTGTATAAAATAAGCCTCAAGGTTATATTGTACAACAGGAAATATAGCCAATAATAACTATAAAGAGAGTATAACCTTTAAAAATTGTGACTCACTATATTGTATGCCTGTAACTGAATAATACTGTGCATCAACTATACTTCCAAAAGAAAAACACACAGAGTCCCAATATAAAAAAAAATAAACAGGCATTTTACAATAGAAGAAAAATGATCACTAAAAAGATGCTCAATGTCATTAGAACTTAGGGAAATATAAATTAAAATGACAATGAGCTACCATTTCACAGCAACTAGACTAGCAAAAATTTTAAAGTCTGATAATACCAAATACTGGTGAAAATGTGAAGCAACAGGATAAACCATGAAATATGCATCTATAAAATAAATAAGTCACAGGCAGGGATGTAACATACACATGAGGAATATAGTCAATAATACTGTAATAACTTCGGTGATGGATGGTAACTGATCTTACTGCTGTGATCTTTTCATAATGTATAAAAATATCAAATCACTATGTTGTACACCTGAAACTAATATAATATTGTATGTTAATTATAACTCAGTTTTTTAAAAAAACTATGAAATATTTATATAATGGAATATGATACAGCAGTGAAAACGAACTGCAGCTACAGATACCTTCACGAAAGAATTTTCTGAACAAAAGAAGCAAGTTATAGAAGACTCCATTTAGGGATATGTGCAAATGTGGTAAAACTATAAAGAAAAGCAAGGAGATAAATAACACAAAATTCAAGGTAGTGGTTACCCCTCTGGCGAGGACGATTTGGAAAAGGGTACATAAGGGTCTTCAAAGGTAGCGGTAATATTTTTAAGCTGAGCAATAGGTACATGAACATTTATTTCACTCTTTTTCTTTAAACTGTGAATATATGTTATATGTACTGTACTCTTTCACATGTATATTTTATAATTTTTAAATGTTTAAACTACACAACTGGAGATAGTTTCCTTGGTAAAAAAATTTTTCTCAATTAGTTATTATCCTTATATTTACTGAAATCTCTAGGAGGAAAAAAAATCTTCCTAGGCAGAAGAAAAGAAGCTGAGATATATCAGTATTGTAATTTTTCTCATAACGAAGAATTAACGATCATTCTTGGGTTGCAAGAGGGCCCTTTAACAGCCGAAAGAAAAATTCTTATCTGCTGCCCTCTGGAGTCTTACCTGAAGACATAACTCACTAAGGACTTGTAAATAACAAATGAATAAATCAAATTTTATACTAAATGTAGTTAGAGGTATTTTGATGTGATTTTTTTTTTCAAGCAAAAAATCTCATTTACCTTGTTTTAGAATGGATAGTATTTGCTGGGAACAACTCAGACACATCTAGGACAACTAGTCTAATGTAATTGGGCATCTATAATAAACCAAGCCAAAGCAGATAGACAAGTAGCTATAGGGATGGATATGGACCTTAATGCCTATTCAGTGAGTTCCCTATACAAGGTATGCATGCTTGTTAAAAATATACCAAGACAATAATAAAAGCGTCCAAGGATGTATAACTAGCCCACATCTATCCAGTTTTTGCATAGTATTAATGACCTTCACACACTCAGTATGATACAACATAGCATACAATTACAGAGCACAGCAACATTAACTGATGGTATTGAGAGAAAACATCATCTACTATATTTAAGAAAAGATGAATCCTTTCTATGTGTGTGGCGCTGAATCTCTAAAACTACTTTACTCCCTGTAGAAAAACTGCTGGTCAATCAAACAATGGTTTGATGCTGAATATTCTTACAGATAAAAGTCACTTCTCTGTTAACATATCAAAGCCAATCTTAAAATGCATCCACTGTTGATTAAAATGGGCAAGAATTTCCATCCAGGTGTCAGATGGTTGTACTCCTTTTAAGTGCAAGAAGTACAAGATCATACGTACAGCATGACAAAACAACGTGCTCAAGACCAAAATAATAGAAACAAGAAGTCTTTACGCTATCAAATATGAGAAAATGGTGATGTGATCCACACTATGATAGACCATGCAAAGGCCCCACCTACTGCTACTCAATATGAAACTTTCTTGAGCAATATTAAGAAACAGAGAGAAGCACTGCTCTCAATGGCACTAATACTCTATTACCGCTGTGAAGAGATATATAAATCCTATAGAAGGATTTTACCCACCGATCCCCAATTTCTTGCAGGCTGGCTTGTAACATTATCATCAATTCTTTGAATGGCATCCATTTTGGCACGTAGACCGGAACCTCTTCTTGATATTTCTTGTTCTTGTTTTCTTCAGACAGAGGTGCAAATACTTGAGGTCCTTCATCCATCACTGTTTTGCATAAGGAATACAATCTATCACCATCTTCAGTAGAGATGTCCTGATTTTGCACAAAGGGAACACAACAGAACAGAATTGGGCCAGCTTAGCAGTAAGTAAAAAGCAGATCTTTGGTGTAAACTATTCAGGGGGTCAGCCACAGCAAGATGTTTTCCAACCAATTTAGCACACCTTACTAGACACTAGATTTCATCAGTTCTGACAATACTCCTAAAGCTAGAATGACACAAAATATGTTTCAACAGATTGTCGGTAATTTAGTCTGCCTGCATGAAAAAATCCATTTCTCCAATAGAATGTGGTGCAGTTTGCTGCAAAGCAGGGAGTGTTATCACAAGGGTTTAGCCAATCTATACTTTAGAGGTATCAGCTGGCAGAGTCCAGGCAACTTTCCTGTAGGATCAAACATGTGTGTTGGTAAAGTGGTACCTGCACAAGGCTGCATTTCACTTTACTAAATTATTTAGTTCACGTACATGTTAAGTATATATGACTTCACACTTTACATTTTGGGAGCACTGCCCCATTTCCAACTTCCTCATTCATAATTTACACAGATGCTAGATGGAGAAGCAGCATAATCCTGCTTTCTTAAACAGGTATGAAAGATAGAGATTAGCAACTCTCCAGCAAAACAGAATTAAGACAAAAGTGAAAAAAATAACAGTATAATGAGTTAGACATGAAACATGAACAATTTCTTCTACCATCTGTGTTGACTAAAGATGAGACTTCAACATCACTTCCTTAGGAAAGTGACAATCTGGAACAAGAACTGCATCTCAAGTCTGGTGAGACATCTAATGGCCCTTACCTCTAGGGCAGTGATTCTGCCAATGATCTCAGAAATTGTTGTACTGAGTAAAGTCCCCATAGCCTTGCAATATATGTTCACTGGCAGGACATCCTGCCACACAATTCCAAGTCTCTTTAGTTGGTGCAATACCTGTCAGAAGAATACAGATATTTACATGGAAGAGAGATTGTTACAACTCACATTTTTCTAGACTTACATTTATTGTGTGACTGCTTTTGTGTGTGTGTGTGTGTGTGTGTGTGTGTGTGTGTGTGTATGGGAGAAGAGGTGTTATATAACGGTGAGGTAAAGTAATCAAGAACATGTGCTTCTTGAAATTTCACCCTAGTGATATCTCTGCTAGATGAAAAACTGACTTATTCTGAGGATGGGAAAACTAGTAAAAAGATAAGTCACTTAGGAGAGAGAGGCATTTTTCTAAGATGAAAGCTAGTATTTCAAATTTCCCAAACCTAAGTTCATGGGTTAAATACTTGCTATGACAGACTTATTATTCCCATCACTAGTGGCTTGATGGGAAGATAGCTTCCTGTTGACTTGGTGGGGTAGGGGAAGGGAAAGATCGTATACAAGACTGTAAAAGGTAGCCACATTTTCCAATGGGAGTTCTGGGGCATGAACTGAGCTACCTGTTACATACTCTTTGCTGCTTAAAAAACAAGGTGGGGGAGCATCTAAAGGAAGAGTACAAATTCCAGAGGGAACAACAGCCTCCCACCTGTCGGACTGCTTTACTTGCTGCAGAATAATTGTCCTCATCGTCCATGTTTGAAAAGTTTCTAGCACTTGATAATCTTTCCAGAAGTTCTCCTTTCTGTGCCCGCATTTGGGCCAAAAAACACTCTGTCCCTATAATAAGAAAAGAGAATAAAGAATTCTAAAAGTTGTTCAATTACACAATGCAAAACCAGGGTGGAAGAGGAGAGACAAGCATGAACCAAATATCAGATTCTGCCTATTTGAAAACAACTGCTTGTTAGATAACATCATAAGGTTGCCCTAAGGTTACTAGAAACATCACTGCTAATACATTAGCCGGTCCCTCCAAGCCCACCCTCAGGATAGTAAGTCTTTTCCAACAGTTTGTCCAGAGTCAGATAAGAAAAACTGCTTATACAGTAGAAGTAACTGCTTATTTTTCTGATATATCTACACCACCTAAGGGAAAAGTCAGGAATTGAAAAGCTAAGTAAATCATATAGATTCTCTGCTTTTCTTAGGCTATCATTATTGACTTACCCCACATTTCTTTTGATTTTTAATAATCAGAAGTAAAGCTAAAGGAGGTATAAGAGAAGGGAGCTAGTTTGAGGTTTTGCAAAAGAATAAGCACTGTCATTAGTGAGCTCTTACCAACAATGCTAACAGAATTGTCACACTACATCTTAGTTATGTGTCACTCTACTGACATAACTCTGATTTGGTGAATTCACTGCACACCAGCAATGCAGTCTGGAACACTAATGTACCACGAAATCACGTCATGAAAAAGTAATGCTTTCAAAAGACTGCATTCACTTTATAAAACTAACGGGGAACACCTGCAAATTAAATGCCCTCCCACTTTCCAATACAGCTCAGGACCACCACCTAATTTCTAACTGCTGCATTCATAAATTACAAAGATACTAGTCTGATAAGCTGCATTATCAATATGCTTCCTAAATTTAAAATATCAGTTACCAAGTCTCCTGAAGCCAGGTACAAGATCCACAAAAGTAGTAGTGCCATCACACAGAATGGGGGCAAGACGTAATCTGAACTGATGCCCGAGGGTCAGCAAGTGGTGAGCAATATACATACAGTTGTTGAGGTGAATGGCAGCCAACTGGGGCAGTTTCTGAAGGTTCTCCCTAGGTCAGGAGGAAGCGTAGGAAAAGAAAGAAATCTCCTGTTATTGAAGTTGGGGTTGATGAAAAGTTACCCTTTTAATGTATTTCTAGGTGCTAATCATTGTCTACTGTATAAATGCTGTACATAACAAGGCATAACCTCAGCACGCCCACTCAGTCACTGAGGTTGTTCTGCCTGCATGGGACCTTATCCTTTAAAACTATCCTAGTGATTAACAAAAAACAACAAGGGAATCAAGATGTTTACCTGTGTCAACTCTTTATACTAGAAACCTGTCATAGCTGTACATAATAATTCCCTTGAAATCTAACACTGATAAGTCTGTGGAAATACATGTTTGCTTCCCCTTTCTCCAAATCCCCATTTCATTTGTATAATGAAGCACTCAACTATTTTCTAATTCACTAGTTTTCAAAGCTGGCTACAGATTAGGGTCACCTGAGAAATTTTAATATAGAGACGCTTAGACTTCACCCCAAACAAATTAAATCACAACCTCTGAGTGAAGCCAGGGCATTTATATGTTTTAAAATCTTCCCATGTGATTTTAAATTTTCATAAAAGATTGAAAATCACTGCTCTAATTCTTCTGCACATATTAGTCTACCTACCCAGCTTGGGAAGAGATCTTGTCTTATACCTCTGCTACATATCCACTAGCAGTCATTCAATTAATACTTCCTAGTTTGCTGATTCAATGTCAGGCTAGAATATACAAAATTGGAAACTAACAATCTTAAGACAGTTGTCCTCACTTTGGGCTACACATCAGAATCATTGTAGGGCTTTAAAAAACAGAGATATGTTTAATCTTAAACCATACCTATAAATCAAAATCTCTAGGGGTAGGGCCTAAGCAAATATATTCTTCAAGGTCCATAAAAGAGTCTAAAATACTGCCAAAGCTGTGAACGCTAATCTAGAACGGCGGTTCTCAAAGCGTGGTCCCCTGACAAGCAACATCAGCATCACCTGGAAATTTGTTAAAAATTCTAGGCTTTACCCCAGCCCTACTGATCAGACACCTCAGGCATGGGATCCAGCAATCTGTAGTTTAACAAGGTTTCCTGGTGATTCTGATACACACTGAAGTTTATAAACCACTGGTCCAGCATAAAGTTCCCAGATCATACAATGCGGAAAAAGAGGCAAATCTAACTCCACACCAGTGTGAAAAATATTTCTAAGTGTGAAAACCCCTAAGCCAACTGTCTCTGAATCCCCAAAGACGTGGCTATTAACTGGCCCAAAGATGTTTTTTTTCCTTTACCTAAGTAGGAAGTGAAATAAAAGTTTTAAGCCACAGCAAAGAGAATACAAATAAAAATAATGTTTACAATAAATAAGCTGTCTTTTAGAATAAAAACAATAACTGGCCCTACTTAAAAACATCTCAATTGTTCAAAAATCTGAACTAAAAAATACTACAAACAATAAACTGATTTTTTTCTTTGAAACCAGAGTCCTTGACTAAGGAATAGTTTTGTTGACATATTATTTTAAAAATTTGTAAAAGGTATCCAAAACACTTAATTTGGATAACAGAGAGAACTCCTGGAGGCTTAAAGTTATGAGTAACTTCTGAGATTAATATTAAGAGAAACCTTAAAAAACCAAGACATTAGGTAAATACAGCTTAAGATTGCTAAGAGCAGCTGATCGACAGTTAAATAGCAATCTCTTGTGGTATTAAGTCTGCAAAGCTATGAATGCCAAGGGAAAATGTGGGATGTTTACTGGATAGCAATATGGAGTGATGGATGACCTTTTGTTTTGTAACCAAATAAAGTGAGGCAGTTCTGCAAGTACCTACCATCAGTAACAGGGTAAAGTCCTTTTGAGTCTTTAAATCTGTGTCACCTACTATACTGCAAGATTACAGTACCCTTATTAATTTATTAATAAATGACCAATGTCCTTTAAACATGTAATGTAAATGTTTACTGCATTTTATTGTGAATTTTAGTAACCAATTATCTTTGGTGGGAATATAAAATTACTGGTTTTAACCTGACTCACAAACATTTTCGATCTACAATATTACACAGAAGTCAGACACAGCGGCACATACTTGTGATATGTTGGTACAACATCATGGAACAAATGGAAGATATTCCTCACTGAGTAGAAAAGTTGAACAGCACTAAAAGGAAAACACAGTTTCAACAGAAATGCAGAAGGATATATTGGCAATGAGAAAAAAAATTCAAACTCAGTGCACCTGAAGGGAGAGTCAGCAGCAAAAACTACACCTGGAGAGAACAGATGCCTTGGTCACTGCTGAGAACAACATTCCTCTAGATGGCATAGATTCTCAGCGGTTATTCACTAACCAGACTACAGGTCTAAAAACCTGGACCCATTAATAATATTAAGAATAGCCACATTCAACCCAAAGCCTCTTTTCCATTTGTCAGTTTGTGTTCTGCCAGTACCCAGAGTACCCCTTCAGTGACAAATGGAGCTAAGCCTCGAGCAAATGTCACCTCCTCACTGACACACTGTGCAAAGGGCAAGGTATCAATAAAGGCACTCACTGGTGCTGTCGGAACCAGCCTGCCTTTCAGCCTCCACCTTCCCTCCTTCTCACCCCAATGCAAGGAGATGAATCAACATTTCTAGGACAGAATCCAACCTCAAGTTTTCTTGCCCTTTAAATCTGGTCTTAGAATGCCTAAAGATCATTATTAAAAAGCACTTAGGAAGAGCAAATATAAGGTTTGCGTAGCTTACTTCTACATAAGAATATTTTAAACTATGTACCTTGAATACATCACAGGAATTCCACAAATAACTTTTAAAAATTAGTCATGGTCACTATACCCCAAAACACTGTTACAACTTGATTACTATGATACCTGACTAAATTATTTCATGTTATTTTTGTCGCATGTGTTGCTGTTTGAAGTTTGATAATAGGAAAAGTGAGTTGTTGTAATGTAGTTGTGTTTTTGTTTATCCTGTTAAAACTATTTTTTTGGTGGGAAGAATGTCCATAGACATTCAGTATACAAAAATATTGTTTGGTATTCTCTTAGGAAAAATTACCTTGCATCCCTAACTTCTGCTCTGGTACATTTCAGGTGAATGCCATGTAATGAAATAGTCACTCCTATATTATTCTGCCAAAGGAGTGCATAATTCCTTTTACATGTATTTTTCTTCCTACTTAGATTTAAAACTGGATGGACTTGTGAATATAATGATTCATTCAAGTCATGGAAGTATCTTAGTGAACATGTTCTTTCTAGAGCAGAATGAAATAAAGGGGTTAGTTTGTACATGGAGATAAAGACTGAAACTCCAGAAGCCCATCGGAAGACACAATTTAAGTCAAGCCCTAACTGAAACTGTTTTCTACTATGAGGATGAAAAGTAAAAATACTACTACACACAGATCCAAACTAAAGAGGCTTTTTTAAATCTGCTCTATAATCAATTTGGGCTACTGGCTACCATTTTCTCCTCAATTTATAAAGTTTAGGAGTATGGGAAGAGCCTACTAAACAAAAAGAGATTCAGTACAAATGTGCAAGTATATGGATTGAGTTTGGGTACCTTGAATACAATATTGATTAGAAGAAAGCTTCTTGAAAGGGAGAAATCAGAACTTTGGTGCATTCCATTCTTTTCCTTCTACCTTTGGCTACCCAATAAACTATTACTACTTTACAATTAACATTTAAAATGTCAATTAATTAGGGCCTAGATTTCAAAAGGTAAAATGGACGTTAAGCTAAAGGGCCAGAGCTGCTGAAACAGATGGTACAACTATCACTGAGGCCACCACCACCAGTACTGATAAACACCTGAGTATTAATTATTTCCCAGGTAGCATTCTAAGTTCTTCACAAGCACTTTCTCATGTAATATCACTGGAGTCAAATAAACTTAAAAGTAAACAAAAATTAAAGGGCTTTTTGTTAAAAAGTGATTAACAATTTTTAATGTCAAACCCATTTGTCCATCCATACAATGCTTTTATTGCTCATACCTTGTTGTAAGATTGTATGTTATTGTAAATAAAAGTTAATTGTCAATACATACGTGTGTACTATACTTTTCTCTAGGGAAAAAAAATATTAACTAGTAAGATAAGAAAACCCAAAGAATTCCAGTTAATTTTCTTAATAAATGTCTAGTTTAGATACACATTTAACCAAGTCATTGCCATTTCCAGAAGACTCAGAACTCGTACCATTGATCACTGCTAGTTGTTGCCTCCAGTAAAGTCTGATAGGCGAGTTCCATTAATTTCTTCACAGATTCACTGATGCGGCATGTGGGCAAAGAAAAGGAATGTTGGTCCAACGTATTTTCAGGCTCTAAATTCATCACTTCGTTGTACTGAGTTGTGGACACTTTCTGTACTTGCAGCTTGTCACCCTCAGCAGGACTAGGTAAATCTGGCACACTTATCTTAGAAGCAGGAGTAACCTAAGGGTCAAATACAGAAGCAAAGAAAACGCACTGTCCTCAGAATAATCCAAACGCAAGCGTACAGTGAGGAATAAGATACCGGTTGCTTCCATGATGATTAAGCTGTAGATCCACAGAATAATTAAAAGATTTGAGTAAACATGGCAGTACTTCAATGGCTACTCGATCTTGGGTGAAAGCACGTCATGAGAAATAAGCAATCCCTTTACTGTGCCATTCTTCTAGTTCTCCTGTGCGCTCTCACTCTTGGTGGAAACAGCAACGCTGTGAAACTGGCCCAAGATTTTAGGTAAATGAAAGGACCTTCGAAAATCCTCTTTCTCAGATGAGACTATTAGATTAACACACACCAGTATGACTTGTGTTCCACTGTCATTAAACAAATTATTTCCCACCAGAAACACGTGTTGGCTTACTCAAAGAAACAACACATTCAGGCTAGCTTATACTGCTCTTAAAAACAAAATTCCAAACAAAAACCAAAAAAGCTTCCCTAACATTTATACAGAATGAAAATTCCCAAACTTGGTCAAGACTAAAGGAAAGAACACTAGGCTTCTACTTGGGAAACATCAGTGATATTTTCTACCCTAACTTTTAACAAAGTCATTTAACCTCTCTTGACCTCATTTTCTCATTGTAATATGAAGAAACTGCACTACAATAATGGTTTTCTAACCTTGCCTCTCGAAGATGCCTCAGGGACCAATAAAAGGAGAGATTAAGCAGGTGGAAGCAGCAGGTTCCCACTGCAAGAAGAGCAGCTCTGCTCTGCACATACTGGACCTCTATGGAAAATTTCTGACAGAAGAAGCTCCAAGTCTAATAAAAGTGTTTAAGTCATGAGACTTGCCATCTGTAAAATGGTATAATAATGTCTGCTTCATAGGGCTGTTATGACATTTAAATGAGAATACAAACATCACAACTGGGAGAGGTGCTACTGGCATCTAGTGGGTAGAGATTAGGGATGCTACTAAACATCCTACAGGACAGGCCCCCAGAGCAAAGAATTATCTGGCCACAAATGTCAACAGTGGCACTGCTGAGAAACTCTGATCTAGAGGAAGCTACATCATTAGGATTTGGGTACTTGGGGGGAAAATACAGTCTTATAAAATGTCAGAACTAGCTGAATAGGGAGTTCAGAGATTACCTAGTTCAATTCTGTCATATTACAGAAGAGGAAAATGAGGTCCAAAAAGGTTAAAAGATTTATCCCAGAGTCACAAAGTGATCCAGTAACAATCCTATTTATAACAAGGAGTTATAACAGAGTTAATGGGATATATATTAATTCATTTACCAAATATTTACTAAGTACATAGTAGTATGCACCAGGTATTTTCTTGATGCTACAGATACAACAGTAAACCAAACAGTAAAGAACAAAACAAACAGGAAAAAAAAAAAAAACAACCCTGCCCACATAGAGCTTATTTTCTAGAGGGGAAAAACAATAAATAATTCATATAGAATATTTACTGATAATAAGTGATATGACGAAAAATAAAGCAAGGAAAGAGTACAGGAAATAGCGGGAGGTCACAATCTTAAAAGAGTGGTCAGGAATGGGAGCACGTCTGTGGTAATATCCCAAGCAGAGGGAAAAAGAGGTTCAAAAGTCCTGCAGCCGAGTCGGCCTGGCAAACGAGCAGAGTGACTGAAGAGGAATGCAACAGGAGATGGAGTCAGAGAGGCAACAAGGGGACAGTTCACAGGAGGCCGTGCAGGCCACTGCAAGGCTACTGGGTCTTTCTCTGAATGAGACGGGAAGCCACTGGATTCTGTGCACAAGAGTGACATAAGTGATATTCATGTGAAAAACACCTGCAGCCCAGTTCCCGGTACTGAGTGCATTTCGGCTCCCTTAACCACCCAAGATTACATCAAAATGTGCTAATATCTGTGCACCTCAAATGGCTAATTTAATATTTTACTCAAGTGGACACTATAACAGGGTACCTAGCCCCAGGAAAATGGGGCATGACAGAAAGGACAGAGGGAGGAAGAGCACAGTCCTCTCAGCGATAACAGATAAATGGCTGAGGAATTTTCTATTAAGGGATTACTTTAGTGTATGTCTTCTTTTAATCTAAGTAACACCTTACATTTGTCAAATATTATTTTATATATGTAAGATGTTAAAAAAAATACACAGAATAATTTAAGGTCAAAGGAGTAAATTACCCTCAATGCAAATTAATTTGTCCACGGATTTTACAGGTAATTGTTTATACCATACAAAGATCACATCTTTCTGTTTGTTTTTATTAACTTCAAAACTAGCACCTCTATTAGCGTAAGCAATAAAGTCAACATTTCACAACAGGATATAATCTCTGGATATAACAATACCTGTCACGAAACTGTGTACTAAAAATTCAAGTGATAAAGTTGAGAAAACTCTATAGGTTGATATACTCTCTGATTTCAACAATAATCTATTACATTCACGTAGACTTTTTTAATTTATACAATGCTTTTATGTGCATTATCTCATCTGGACCCCACAATACCCTACAAAAGACGTAGGAATTAGGACCCCTTTAAAGATGAGAAAACTAATGTTTAAGAAGTTTAATAACTCGCCTCAATGAGCTCAGCAGTGCTCTTCCACTCTATCATAATCATCTCAAAAATGAGCTGCTTCCTAATACAAGGTAACACCCTGTAACCCCCAATACCTTCACAGTGTTGTGAATTTCAGAGGTCATTAGGTTTCTAGCTGCCACAATCACATCCTGACACTTCTTGTTAGCAAAATGAGAATTGATGTTACGGGCATATTTCAGCAAATCTGTAGTATTTCCTTTTAGAAACCTCATCTCCTTTAAGGCATTTTCAAATTCTTCAGTGGACTGTATGATCTGAGAAAGAAACGCAAGAGAAAAAAAAGGAAAAGAATCAAATACATATGTTCCTTTCCAATATTAAAATTTCAAATCCAATGTATAGGAAAGAACAAGGACCAGCTGGTCATTTAAGTTTTAGAAAAGATCATCAATTACTAGGTATAAAAATATTATTCATTTTTTCTAGCCTTAAATTCATGAGGAAGAGCACCTTCATTAGAAGTTTTTGACTCTGCTTAGTAAAGGCGCAAACATTTTTAAATAAATAGACAGTAGGTCCCCCCTTATCCTCGGCTTCAGTTACCCACAGTCAACCATGGTCTGAAAATATTGAATGGAAAATTCCAGAAACAAACAATTTCTATGTTTTAAACTGTGTGCTGTTCTGAGTAGCATGATGAAATATTGCGCCGTCCTGCTGTCTTGCCCAGGATAGGAATCATCCTTTTGTCCAGCATATCCATGCTATATACACTACCTGCCCATTAGTATAGGAAAAAACATAGTACATATGTGGTTCAGTACTATCCACAGGTTCAGGCCTTCGCTGGGGGAACTGGAACGTAGCCCCAGAGATAAAGGGGGACTACTGTAGTGTTCGAGGAAACACTAAAAAGAAGCCAAAAAGTAAAGCGTCACATAGTAGCTACTATAGCTGACACCAATAGAAAAACAATTGTTTTTCAAAAGTATCTTACTAAAGAAAACGTACTTAATAACGAAACATACTTCCCCACCCAATCAAAAGGTAGGAAGCCAGAAGAGACATGAAGTCAGAGGGAATTTGCCTCCACACTTTATGAATAATTTTCTTAAAGATGTCACTAAAGAACAAAAGATCTCCAAGGTAAACAAGTGACACCAACAGGAACCTACGGTCTCTTCAAACCCTCTGTGGCACCTCTGCTCTTACCTCCTCATACTGCTGTAACTTGCTGCTATTTGTTGGGATAGAATAAACCAAACAATTTTTAATGAGGCACTCGGACAAGTCCTCCCAGATCACGTCACCAAGCATCTCGGCCAATACGATCTTGCATGTTTTTTCATTTTCTACGTCAGCAACAAGAGGCAAATCTGAATCCAAAAGAAAAAGTTTTAAACAAGAAACTCTTCACAGTCTGGACATATTCTCAAATTCCCTAGTTTTCTAGAATTCTTTCATTTTAAGATGACAGGGCAGAAAACAGCACAAACAATTCTCTAGCTGTCTCAACAGACTACATGGGAAGAGCATGACACACAATTATTATTTTATTTTCACTGCTCAGATGAATCATCTGCCTGTTCTCTCTAACAATAAGGTATTAAGCCGCCTACGTTATCATCACCTACTGCTGATCCACAGACCTGATTATATGAAGCGCTCAGAAGTTCTGCATACCAAGGCGAAACTAGTCTAGAATAAAGTCCAAGTTGTCCAATAACAAATACATTTCTTTCATCTCTGCAAAGGATCTGAGTGTTTATCCCAAGTAAAATATCAATAAACACCTTACATTATAGCATAATATCTGGCCTACCGAACAGAATACTTCAGTATCTCTTCCACGGTATATTTTATGGTGGCTTTTTCTAACACATTTTGAGGGAGTTATATTTAGAACATACCATTAATTAACTAAACAATATATAAGAACCTTAAAAGAAAGTGACCATATTACCTCGGAGCCTTGAGATATCTTACAATATCTGAAGTCTAGGCCTGCACTGTCCGATATGACAGCAACCAGCCACATTTTGCTACTGAGCACTTGAAATGGGTCTGGTGTGACTGACGAACTCAATTTTTTTTTAATTTTAAGCAATTTCAAATTAAGTTTAAAAATGGAAGCAAGGGTGTGTGGTTACAATGGGTAGCACAAGGGAGCCTATATCTTGATCGTGGTGGTAGTTACATGAATCTACACATGTAATAAAATTGCACAGAACTATTCACACATACAAATGAGTGCAAGTAAAACTGGAGAAATCTGAATAAGCTCTGTGAATCATAACAAAGTCCATTTCCTGGTTCTGATACTATACTATGGTTACACAAGATGCTAACATTGGGGAAAACTGGGTGAAGAGTACCTGGGACCTCTGTACGTTTTTTGAATTAAAATTTTAAACTAAAAAAAAAAAAAGAGGAAGTAGCGCAAAATATTTTTCTGTTAAACACAATTTTGTTGCTTTGAAAAGACTATGCCTCACTTTAACCATCGCATCATATAAGCTATTGTGTGTACTGTAGTGCTCACATCAGGCATGTGTATCACTTCTAGTATTTCTTATAAACACACCTTCGATGTAGATTCATTCCACTGGAATGACTTTGTTTTCCTATGCACCAGTGTAACATTGTAATGCATTTATTTGAATATTTTTCACATACAGCACAGGTTACAGTGATACCTATAATAAACTGAAAACGGTAGTAAAATTGAAATGCTTATTATTTTCACCATGATATATTTTTCTAGCTTAAGAAAATGATTATAAACAAACTTTTAAATTTAAAACTAAGGTACACTATTGATGCAGAATCAAGTGAAGGTGCAGAAGCTAGAAGAACTGGTAGAACAGAAAAGGAAAATACAGACTGGAAGAAAATATGCCACAAATTTTACAATAAATGGCAGCTGCAGCTTGCTAAAACAGAGCAAAACAAAACTTTTGCTGTGCAAAAAAATTTTTAAGATGATAAAGCAGACAATATTAAGAGAAATTTCAACAAATACATTAGGAATTTGTCAAGTTTCCTCTCAAAGAAGAATTGACAAAATTAGTCACCTGAAATCACAATTAAATGTCCAACCCCAAATGTGATTTTAAGGGGATCTGAGCTTGTAAATTTAGCTAGCGATAAAATGACTTGGTAAAATCATTCCATACATTTTGGTAGCAAATTTATGCTGGTTTTTAAAAAATTAATTAGAGCACTTATCCATCTTTTTCTATTCACCAAAAGAGCTTGATTATCAAAGGGATTATCTGTAATTTGAAGAGTACTTAGAATGTAGCCACAAACCGTATGTGCCTGATGGTGGCCTTTTTAGTGGAAAATCTTTAACAACCTTTCAAATTTCTTCTACAACTACTTGTATGTTCAGAGTCTCTATTTCTTGGTAAATTTTAGTAGTGTATACTTTCTAGAAAATCATTCATGGCAAAAGCAAAATATGCTTGTTGTGACAAAGCGAACACCACGGAAGTTTACAAAGAGAAAGCCTAATTTTCCCTCTCCATACCCACAAGCTTCTCTCTCTCTCTCTGTGTCCAAGTAACCAGAGTTAAGAGTTTGGTTTGTATTCTTCCTCCCTTACATTAATAATACACACACGCACACATGCATGCACGCACGCACGCAGACACATGATATAGACTAAACTGTGTCCCCCACAATTCATATGTTGAAGCCCTAGTCCCCAGTGTGACTGTACTTGGAGACAGGGCCCGCCTTTAAATAGGGCATAACGGTGGAGCCCTAATCCACTATGACTAGTGTCCTTTTAAGAAAAGGAGAGACACCAGGGATAAGCATGCAGAGAAGAAAGGCCATGTGAGGACAGTAAGAAGGCTGTCTGCAAGGCAAGGAGACAGGGCTCAGGAGAAACCAAATCTACTAACACCTTGATCTTGGACTTCCAGCCTCCAAAACTGTGAGAGAATAAATTTCTATTGTTTAAGCCACAGAGCCTGTGGAATTTTGTTATGGAAGCCCTAGCAAACTAATATAACATTCATATAAGGGGCTACTTCCTTTTTTATAAAATGGGTTTATGCCATAGATTTTACATGTAACTTTTTTATCCCTTAAAAATAGATTGTGGCCATCTCTGAGGTCACTATATCTAGCTCCACTTCATTTCTTTTCAACAGCTGCACCATTCTTCAAATGATGCACATTCCAGTATGCAAGTATATACAGTACTCATACATGCAAACATATACACTGTTGATATCACATAGTAAGGAATTAAAAAGTGGGACACCTGGGTCAAAGCGATGTATATTTTAGCATAACTATAGAGCTGCAGATTACTTTCTAAAAAACTCACTAAAGCGATGAAGGAGACTACCTTTGCATTTTCTTACCAAAAGTGTCTTACACAAATCTTTGAATTCTGTCAACCCTAGGGGTGAAAAGTTCTACTTTGATGGTGTGATTTCCACTCCACTATTAGGGAGATTAAGCAATACATATCTTTATGTTTATTAACAACTTGCACCTTTTCTTCCATAAACTGCTTATTCATATTTTTTACCCTTTTTCTGTTATTATGTTCTCTTTTTCTTTGTAAAAAAAATCTTTGTATTAGCTCCTTGTCTGCCAATGTACTACAAATATTTTCTCCCAGTATAATATTATCTTTTGACTTTGTTTATGGCATTGTTTACCATACAGAATTTAACATTTATATGTAGTCAAATTTATCAATCATTTCCTTTATGCATTCTGAGCTTCCTGAGAATATTTAAGTCTTCTTGTAAATTTTCTTCTAACATTTTTATTGTTTTACCTTTTGCATATAGGGATTTAATTTATCTGGAATGTATCTCTGTATGAAGTACGAAGCAGGAATCTAACTTTGTCTTATTCCATATAGCCAATTTTGCTAGCACCGTTATTTAATAAACTATCTGTCTCACTAAACTGAAATGTGACTTTGATCAAATGGTAAATTCTCATTTATTCTTGGCTCTACTTCTGGACGCTTTTTCATTCCACTGATCTTCTTATGTCAAGAACATAGTTTTAAGTATAAAATTCTCCAACTAGTGTTTTGCAAATCTTTATTAGCAGGTCTCATAAATATATTTTTTGATGTAAGCTCTAGAGTAATTAATTTGTCAAGTTGGAAAAATATATAACAAGAATCTGATTGGGAATGTTTTAAATTTATACATTATTTTGGAATGAGCTGACAATTTTTTGAGACTGTCTTCTAATCCACGATAGCCTCCCCTTACTTTACGCCCTCAATAAGTTTTATGCTTTCCCTTACATGTATTCTTCCCATTCTTATTAAATTTATCTTTTAAGGATTTCATAGATTTTATTGCCATTATAAATAAGATATCTTTATATTTTAATTTATAACTGATTGTTACTAGCTTGGAGAGAAACTGATTTCTATAGATTTATACTGTACCTAGACAACTTAGTAAATGTCTTACTAATTATTAAAGTTTTAGTAGTCTTTCGTTTTTTTAGGTATACAATTACACCATTTACAAGTAAAGATAAATTCTTCTCCTTATTTTAATACTCATACTTATTTTCTCTTCTTTGCATCAGCCATAACCCCTAAAACAATGTTAACGAATATTAATAATAACGTGCATTCCTGACTTAAAACTGATTTTAATGGAAATAAAGTTTTTAATCCTTTAATAGATGCTTGTTGCTGGCTTTTTAGAAGCAATTAGCTTCAAAATTAATTACTTTAAAAAAAATCAATAAAGTATAACATAATTATGCAAAGTGGTCTATTATACAGCTGTATACTTTACTTCATCATTTCCCTATTCTTCAAGATTTCATGACTTTCCAGTATTTCAATATTATAAGTAACATTATGACGAACATCCTTATACATAAATGGTTTTATATATTTAAGATTATTTCTTCAAGGCAGACTCCTAGAAGTTGAAACCTTGGTTTAAAGGATATAAACATTTTAAGGCTTTTTATATATTTTGCCAAATTATTTCCAAAAGAATTTTTTTTCTCCTCTTTTCAAAGCTCCTTTGCTGTTGGTACAATGATGCTTAGTAATACAGAAAACTTGGGAGAAAAAAATACATATTTAAAAGATGAAAAGAGCATAAAACCAAAGACAAACATAAGACGGAAGGTAAAAATCTTTATGAAGTTTCAGAATAACTAAAATCCAAAGAAAGTAGAGGATTCCAAAAAGAACTAAGGCCACAAAATATGATCCTCAGGTTTTATTTAGGGCAAGAAGATGAAGGAAGGGAATACTGACTGAAAGATAGTAAAGAGATTAGAAGAGCACCTAGTAACAGTGAGTTGTCTTCTGCTCTGAATATCCTAGGTACTAAGAAAACTTACAAATAAAACACTAGGTTGAATACTTAAATGCACCAACGTCAAACTGGAAAGAGGTTTCTACTGGAATTCCCCAGAGCACCCTCTGACCTAGCCCTATCCTAGGTAATAGTACCATCACTGACTCAGATTAAACTGTAAGAAAACATGATTATCAATTATGCATTCGATATGAAGTAGAAAGGATAATGTAAAATTTTCTCAAGTAAAATTTAACAAAGATTAATGTTAATGCCAAAAAATCAAGTACAAGATGGGAAAGCAGCAGTTTGCACTGAGTATGACATAGGATTTTCACTGACGTCAAGCTCAGTAAGTTAACTGTGTAATAATACCCTTTGGCTATACTAACAGAAGCATGAAACTGAGAATGAGTGTGAACAATCCCATACTATTCTGAATTGGTTCGGACTATACTTAGAATACTTTGTTCTGTTTTGAACACCATACTTTAATAAAAGGACTATGGAAGAAATGGAATATATTCACAGAAGATCAGTGAAGGTAAGAGGAACTTACAAAACTATTTCATTAAAAAAATAAAACTAAAGATGTTTTATATTGTTGATAAGATGTAGGCAACATAATAACAGCTACTATAAAGAATTTGAAAGTCCATCACATGTAATAAGAATTAGACTTCTATATAGCTCCACATACTAGAAACAGCATCAGTAAAGCAGATATTACAGGGCATATATTTTGAACATATTTTTTAAACAACTACCCTAAAGATTTAAGTTCCAAAATGGTCATTTTGGCAATAGCATTTAAGAAAGGAGATACAATTTTTTTAAAAAACCAACAAACAAAAACTTCATAGAACTCAGAGTTGTCCAGAGGTAGGATGGAATGCCTCAAGAGGAAGTGAGTTCCCTCTCACTAAAGGTGCTCAAGTTTGTTATACGACCAATTGATGGGAGTGTTACAGAGGAGAGTCGAGCATCAGAGATATCTGTATTGCGTCACCTTTCTAGTTCC
Source organism: Monodon monoceros (assembly GCF_005190385.1). Lineage (NCBI taxonomy): Eukaryota > Metazoa > Chordata > Mammalia > Artiodactyla > Monodontidae > Monodon > Monodon monoceros. Next base: position 18,144,096 of record NW_021703784.1, on the reverse strand, counting down.
TTCCAATCCTTGGATACTTTGCTTACAACTCTTTTTTTATATCTAATAAAAATAAGGGTGGATTGTCTCCCTAAGTAAAGGAATAAGAAGAAAACTACCTTGGGTTTTTGTAATTTATGCAAGCCTTAAAATTTTTTATTCTCTGCTGTCAAAACTAGAAAGAATTCCTTGCTCTACATATAAATTATTTATATATAAATAATGTCTGTATGTGTATAACTGAGTCACTTTGCTGTACAGCAGAGATTGGCAAAACATTGTAAATCAACTGTACTTCGATTTTAAAAAAAATAAATTTATATATAAATAAATTATGTTGACTGCCAGAAAGGCATACAAACAATAGCAGCGTTTCTTTTTCATTTTCTCCACAGCAAGAATGCTTAATTTGTCTATTCAATAAGACAACTGAGAAAAGCAAAAAGAAGGTAAGTCAAATAGACTAAAACCAACAGTATTATAACAAAACACCAGAAGAAATTTTATTTTTAGTAGTGTGACAGCCAAAAAATGATTCAAGCAACATAGAAACTATTTCAAGGGTGAATATATAAAGATCTAACCAGTAGGCTGAGACGGAATGAAATTCATTGCCTATGTTAAACCTATTTTGTTTATATCAACTAGGTTGACGGGGATTTTCCCAACAAAAGATATAAAACAGCACTTGGTTCATTTCTGCTTCTCCGATAACTAAAGCAAGAGTCCCAAAATGTGATGTTCCTAGAAGTCCCATGAGGGAAATGCATCCCAAAATTCAACTAAATATTACAAACACAGACTCTAGGGCACCACTAAAGACCCTACTTGTCAACACAGGGCAGAGAAGGAATGCAAAATAGAGCAAGAAATAAAAAGGTAACTACTTTGTTCCCATGACATAATTTACTCACGTCTGATCCGCCATTCACTCAGATTGCTGACATTTTTATCCACTTTAAAATAATATTTGCTTTCAAACACCATATCGACTTCTCTAAAATATAAAAGCACTGCCTTGGGGATACATACCTAGAAGTTGTTTCTGGACCACTTCCAGTACCAGTCTGATCTTGGCAAAAACTTCAGATGGCGATGGATGTTCCAAGTCAGTCATCACAGATTCAAAACGAATGATAATGATGTTAGGTTGGCTTTCTATCACAGCAAAAAGGGATGGGCAAGATGCCAGAGGCCTAAGGATATACTTCAGCAGCATCTGACCTGAAAGTTTTATGAACACTCATAAAAAATAAATCACGTCAAAAAAAAAAGATCTTCGAGCCTGACAACAAAAATACATATACCATGACATTACACAACACCCATTATGCACTGCAGGTTTGCCCACTGAAGTTTCCCAGGTTGTCTACAGATCTTTATGTAAATTATTCAAAAAATCAAATAAAATAAATACCAGCAGCTACTTTAAAAAAAAAAAAAAGAAAAGAAAAAAGGAAAGGATCTAAGCCCTTAATGAAAAGTGTAATATTTATACAATTCCACTTGATAAATCATGAGGCCAAACCCTATGATCCATCATCAATATTATTCAGAGAATACTGATAATTTTTCTGTCATTCCTTTAACAATGGACCTTCTGAAATTTCATGTAAATGAAACAAAGTATTATGTTTACCAAATGACTTAAGCTTGGTATGTAGCTCCCCAAGAAGAGAAAATGCCAAGAGGACAGAACTGATGGGTGGCACGGGGGTCTTCTCTTCTTTCTGAGATTGTTCAGCGCATAAATGAAGTTCTGTTTGTAGGCAAGATTCCAAGTTGCTGATATCTAAGAAAAAGGGAAAAAATATCAGCTGTCTCAGCAATACAAGATGTTCCCATTTCTATTCCTGAGAGCCCACCGTCTACTAAGGGCCCTAAATATGTGGTTTTACTACAATACACTTCTAATGCAATCAAATATGAATTACTACATACATGTCCTTGGCATCACTTTAAAACAGGAAATTACTTCCTTTGGTATGTTCAAAGAATCAAGCTGAGTGCCAAAGTAAGATGATGTGCATACAATAACTGCTTACTAAATATGTGTTGAGAATGGATAAACAACAAGGTCCTACTGTATAGCATAGGGAACTATATTCAATATCCTGTGATAAACCATAATGGAACAGAATATAAAAAAGTATGTATTTATATTTATAACTGAATCGCTTTGCTGTATGGCAGAAATTAACACAACATTGTAAATCAACCATCCTTCAATTAAAAAAAAGAATGTGCTAAATGACAGAATGAAGGCAAAGAATAAAAAGTGAGATCCTAGTTTCAATTAAGGCCTCCTATTCTATGTTCCCTCTTATGAAGTAAAGAGAACAGCCTGCCAAACAAGTTTAACAGGGTGTGTTACAACAAAGAATTAACACACCTGCCACCTTCTGTTAATTTTACAGTCTGCTTGGAAATAGAATCTAAAATTTTCTAGATGACTTCCTTGAAAATACCTAATACATAAAGGGTGGGGTATGTGTATGTGAGTGTGTATGTGCGTGTGTGCACGCATGCGTGTGTGTACACACATACATATACAATGTATTTGAAGGCCATAGTGGATATGGGAAAGGGAGCAAGGGGAGACTGTGAGGTTTCCCCTGAAACAGACTAAATTTCAAGATTAAATGCTGGAAAATATACCAGGTTTAATGGCACGTCCTTCCCATATACCCTCAGAGGTTTTACTTTGTGTAAACAAGATATCAAAGAGGGCTCACACCCAGAGGTGGGCAGAGGGGCTGAGAGCCAAGTAGTATAAATAAAAGCCAGGGCCAGAGTTATCCTGTTTCTTCATCTTGCAAAGCATCCCCCATCTCATGATTTTGTCACCATTTTTCTCCAAGGACTGAAGAAAACTGGGCCAAACTCCTATCCCTTTCCTTAGCAAGAGAGAAAGAATGGTTGAACAGCTTCTTTAAGCCTTCTAGAAAAGATAAACTGTTGGGATTAGAGCTTTGGGAATGGGCACATCCTACGATGCAGTGGAAACTGTGTGGTCTTAAAGTGCTACCACCTCCTCTACCACAGCCTCACCACCTGGACCCCTCCCAGTCATCTTCTCTCTTCTCTGCTCCTTCCCAGTGAAAGGGACAGAAAGAGAAATGCACGGGAAGTAACAAGCATTTTGGTCCTAACAAGCATTCTGCTTAACATGAGAACTCAATATAGAATTGCAAAATTAATTAATGAAACCTTCCTCTCTCCCAACATAAAATATTTGGAATATATTCAGAGGCCAAACTGGTTCAGGCAGATTAAGCAAAGCAGTCCACCTGAGGTCAGCAGCACCTTTTGATGGTGGGAACTTCCACACAATCAGCTTCTGCCACTCTTCTCCAAGGTGATAAAGTATGTTCTGTTTCTGTATTGTAAGCTCCATGCTGAGAGATTTCAGTATTTTTAAATCAAAGCATTTTCTGGATTTTAATAACTTCAAGCATATCTGTGCCTGGTAGTGAAATGGAATCGTTGTTAACATTTCATCTGGACTCTAGGCAATTAGAATATATTTGTATAATGATAAGGAATACATGCAACACAAAATTTACTTAAAACAAGAATAGTACTGGACTTCTCTGGTGACACAGTGGTTAAGAATCTGCCTGCCAATGCAGGGTACATGGGTTCGAGCCCTGGTCCGGGAAGATGCCACATGCAGTGGAGCAACTAAGCCCGTGCGCTACAACTACTGAGCCTGTGCTCTAGAGCCCGCGTGCCACAATTACTGAAACCCACGCACCTAGAGCCCGTGCTCCACAGTGAGAGAAGCCACTGCAATGAAAAGTAGACCCCGCTCACCACAACTAGAGAAAGCCCGCGCGCAGCAACAGAGACCCAATACAGCCAATAAATAAATTAATTAATTTTTTAAAAAAAGAATAGTACTAATTGCTCATGCTTTAGAGAAAGTGTTTAATACCTCTTCTAGACGCTGAGCAGCAGTAACATACTTCTTCTCTGCCAATGCACAATTATAGTCCTCAATAGCAGTAGAAAACTGAAAAGATAAGTATAGTTATCAGGTATTTTATTTTATACATCCTACTATTTCAAATCTGTCTGCTTGTTTATTTTTAAACTATGAAAGAATACCACATAGGGGATACCCATTGAATGATAAGACAATTGGAAAAAAAAATAACTTTCTCACCACCAAAACACTAAAGTTTGATCTGAGTATACTGACCTCGTGTAGCTGTCTAAGTAAACTTAGGACTACCGAGTCTCTTTCCAGCTGTTGCTTCAAGTCTGTAAATTCAGCAGTTGATACGTGAAGATCCCGGCGGACCTAAGTCACACACCAAAGACAAGTACTTTTAAGCTATACTATACTTAAGAAATGAAACTTTTACTGTAATCAATAAGCTTTATTAGGTGAATATAATTCATGATGAAATTTAAATGCTGGTTAAGACTGGAATAAAAATCACAGAATGTAGTAGGAAGAGACTTTAAGTGATCCACTTAGCCCAAACCCTTATCCTATGCAGGAATACCCGTTCCCATCAACATAATATCCTCGTGTCACCATGTATTCTTAGTTTAAGCAGTTATCTTTCATCAAAGAACTCATCCACCTGGATTACTGGTATCCCCCCTGCCAAGTGATAATTCATTCTTCAGTTGAATAGTTCTAACTAATAGAAAGATTTCTCTACATTGAGTGAGAATCCGCCTCCCATTCTGTCCCACCTTTTCAGGGACTTTGCACTATCGATTATTTCCTCTCTTCTCTATCTTTTACTTCTCCCTAAGTCATTCTCCATTCCAATTATGTGAATACCTATTAGAGCATGGCTCCTCCCATCAGATTTAAATATGATTTAAAATCTCCCCCAACTCTATGAAAAAGTATCCTCCACCTTAGCAACCACCCTATTTCTCGGTAGCTACTTGATTTCTCTCCTCCCTCTCACAAACAAGCTTCTTGCAAGAGTGATCCATACTCACTGTCTTTACTTTCTCACCTCTCATTCACTCTATAACTCACGTGATCTGCTTTCTACCCCTGCCATTCCACCAAAGCTGTTCCAAAGCAGTTGGTGCCAAAATACCAAGCAAATCCTTGCTGCTAAATCCAAAGCATATGTCACCAGTATTACCTTGCATCAGTACACTGCTACTTTCCTTCCCTTAGTTCTATGACACCAATATCTACTCATTTTCCTCCTGGTTCTTTGGCCATTCCTTTTCATCTTCTTTTGGGAGCGAAATTTCCCCTCTGATCACTTCACACACGCTGATATTCCTTTCTCCCTGGCCCTCTCATTACTCTGAACCAATGGTTCTCAAAAAATAAACGTTTTTTTTTGAACCCACCCCGATCCAGGGTCGTTTGGCAATGTCTAGAGACATCTGGCGTGCCACGATCGAGGGCGCTCTACTAGCACCTAGTGAGTAGAGGCCAGGGTTAGTACTGAACACCTTCCAGTGTACCGGATAGGCCCCCACAGCAAAGAACGTCCGGCCCCAAATACCAGCTGTGCCTGTACTGAAAAGCCCTGCTCTCCACGCTCTCTCTGGGCAATCTCATCCATTCTCATAGCTTCAACTTCTAAGTGCAGCTATCTCATGTCCACACCATTTTCCTAACATCCAAATATATATATGGATGGCATGACATGCAAACTATCCTCTAAAATCCATTCTCCCACTCTCCCACAGTAACAGCGCAAGGCTACGCAGCTAGACTATATGTACTAGTGCCCTGCACAGTCAGGTGTGACCACGTGTCTAAGATCCCACCAATGCAGTATAAGCAGAAGTGATGTGTACCATTTCCAAGTCTTAAGAAAACAGATGTGTCTCCTCTATTCCCTCTATTTGACCTTAACCTGCAGCTATAACTAGACATGGGGAGAGACCAACTTCAACCATGCAAACAACAAAATCCTAGAGCAGTGTTTCTCAAACTATAACATGCATACACACATATTGCTTGGTGAATCTTATTAAAGAGCAGATTCTGATTCAGTAGGTCTGGGATGGGGCCTGAGATCCTCCACGTCTAACAAGCCACCAGGTGTTGCCGATTCCGCTGCCTTACAGACCGTTGGAAGACAATTCTTTAGGAGTCTCTCACATTTCTGCACTATCTTGCAAGTGAAGCAATTGACTGTCTTTTGTTCTGGACTATCTTTTCAAAAACGTTTGTGTAGTAAACAGCTTGAAAAATAGAGATGGCGTTTTCCTCCATAGCAAAAAGCCAGCATGCTCACTGCCCGTTAGAAAAGGTTCAGGTTCCCTTCTATCCATACAGCCCACTGCACACTGCCCTGTAGAAACTGGGGCTTGCAGCACTGTGCAAAAACGTTCATCCTCTGGCTACCGCTGTGAGTAATAAACTGTCCTTCACAGTTCTTGACACAGACTACACTACAGTAGCCAGGCCCCGGGTTGTAGAATCACCCTGCTAGCCTAGGCACTACGATTGAAAAATATGTATCTTGTTTAAGCCACTGCATTTCAAGTTCCCGCCCGGCCCCATCTTTCTTTACAACAGTCTAGCCTCCATCTTCATACAATCCAACCGTGCAGCTCCATTTGTATACCCCACAGGCACCCCACATTTAAACTCAACAAAAACCTACTCCTCCTCTAGATTCTGTTTCAGTGAATGACACATCAATGACCTAGTTCCCCAGTTATCTTTGACTCCGTAGTCTTTCACCCCACATATCAACAAATCCCAGAGATCCTATATCTTTTCAAAGTCCCTAGGATTCGTCCGCTTTTCTCCACCCCCACTGCCATTGACGATGGAGCAGGTTGCATCCTGTCTTGCCTGATTACTTTAACTGCCTCCTAATGCTTTAAGTGCCTTCTCATTTCCCAGTCTCTTTTCCCTCAAGTCCTTTCTTCAGACTGCAAGCAGAATGGGATTCCTAAAACTCAAATCTGACATCACTCTCCTGCTTAAACTCTTCCATGGCTTCCACAGGGCAATCAAGATAACGTCCTTACTCCTTAAACTGATACACACAGTCCTTGCTTACCTTTTTAATCTCATCTCATGTCTCCTCCCGCCACACTAAGTATCTGTCATATGGAATACTTGCAGCTCTCCAAAAGTGACACCTCTCCACTACCTCCATGCCTCTACCATGCTGTCCCCTATGCCTGCCTAAACATTCCTCCTTCATCTTTTGCTTAATTACCTGCCACTTCAGATTTTGGTTTGGACACTACTTTCTACAGAAAGCCATCCTTAGCTATATCTGCTCTCTTTAACTGGATTATTCCAATTTTAGTGTATATCACACTATGTTATTCATCTATAACAGGCATAAGATTCACATTTTGAAACAAAACACTGTCTAGTTCACCAACTACCACAGTATCTGGCACCTTGCAGATGCTCGATAAATATATCAAATATATATATAAACAAATATATATATAAACTCAATAAACACCTTTATAATGTCCACCTATTGAATCTAATTCCCCTTCTCTAGCCATAAATTTGAATCTTTCTCCCATATGAAAATACTGGGCTGCAAATATTGGAAGTGTTTTTCATTGAAGGTAAACACCCTGAGTTTCGTCATTGTTCTTCAGATGGTACAGTGTTCAGGCCTGGACCCTCTCATCGAGACCAGTCACCTTTCAAAACGTAACAACCAGAACTGAATAAATGTCACCAGCCATAATCTGGCCAGCAAAACGTACAAAGAGCCCATTACTCTCTTGTTCCAGACACTTCATTTCTAACAGCACAGTCGAAGATTGCACTGTTGACTCATTTGTCTGACAATACACTTTGAAAATATTATTTGAACTGCGCCAGAGTTGTAGAGTAATGGATTTATTTTTATTCAAACCTCTAACCAGAATGACTGGTAAACTCACTGTTAAATAGATTTTCTAGGTAGCTAGTGGTTTCCCCACTTGTGATTCAAGTTTTTATAGAGAATTTTAAAAAATACATCTGTTCTCTTTCCTTCTTTGGTAACTATCACATAGAGAAGAGACTTGGTGTCTTTCCTTTAGGACCTTGAGAATACCTCAACATCCTGATTTTGGATATCAATGCACCCTGACTGATAATTTAGAAATTGAGGTACAAGACACCTACTTTATTTAAATCTCTAATATCAGCTTGATTTTTTTCAACTGCTTTTTTTTTCCTAAAAGGAAACAGCAAGGGAAAAATCCTGGTGAGATAATATATGTGAAAAATATTTTTTAAATTATAAAATGGATATTCCTGTTTCCAGACAGGCTTACTTCTTTGCAATGACAGCGCTCTGGCAAACGTGATGAACATTCTTAAAACCTGCCAAACTTTCCATAAGAAGTATAGCAAGCACTAGCCCCACAAAGTGACACAGTACAAGACGGGCAGGGATTCAGTGCATGTCCAGGGAAAGTGGCTTTATGACAGGAAGTAGAGTGGTTGTGATTGGCGATCTGAGCCAATTTTCCAGAAGAAGGCCGAAAGAAAAGATTGTGCTGAAGCTTTAATATGCTGAGGCCAGCTGCAGATATAAGAGAATGCTGGCCATTAAGAGATAAGCATTTTAAAGTAGGAGATGATAAGGGAAAAGGCCAAATTACACACTTCTATGCTTCATCTGTTTTTGTTTTATTATGAAGACAATAAAATCCTGAGATTATTTTTTAATTTATAAAGTGCTATTAAAATGCAAGACATTATTATTATAGCTTAAAATGTTTTTTTTTTTACCATAAAAAAGAAATTGTTTAAAGTATAGTTTTGGAAAATATTTGTATTTTAAAACTGGACGTTACCCTAAAATCATCTAATTCAACTTCCATTTACCAATAAGGAAAGCGAGGTCTTTAAAAGTTGTATAAAACTGAATTGTCTTAGAAATCAGGAAGTTGAACTGCCTCCCTACAAACCTACCCTATATAACAAACTATTCTTACCTCACTCTCTATCCTGGATTTCAGCAGGTCAATGTCATCAGATAGCTTATCCACTTGGGTAACCAGGTCCTGTGCACTTTGCATGCTAGGCAGGAATTCACTGTACTTCTTGCTGATCATACTGCATACCTCGCCCTATTATACAGGATGGAAAAATTACAATGAGATGAGTAGGGAACTCTGTTAAAATACATAGCTCATCTTCTATTAGGTATCTTCCAAGTTAGGGCCTTCTTGCCAGTTACCAACACCCATTCACTTTCCCTCCAAGTCAACGGGTTTCCTCAAAAAACACATTTCTCCCACTGTTAAGAGTCCCATAACACGACTAGGGTGCAAGAAGGCAATGATCACCAAATGCCAACTGTGCCCAAGAGTTGTACAAACACTGAAAAAGAGAAACGAAGAGACAAAAATTCTCATTTTGAACTATTATCAGCTCAGACTATAGCCACTAATTTTAATCACACCTAATAGAAAAAAAAGTAAATGGATAAATTAAACCCATAACCTGTATACCTCAATGGATTTATGAACTTCTATTCTCTTGCTTATAAAATTGTAAGGCCTAATCTTAAAACCCTAAATTTTCTCTTAAGATTTTTTTTTGATATGGACCATTTTTAAAGTCTTTATTGAATTTGTTACAATACTGCTTCTGTTTTATATTTTGGTTTTTTGGCTGCAAGGCATGTGGGATCTTGGCTCCCCAACCAGGGATTGAACCCGCACCCTCTGCATTGGAAGGCGAAGTCTCAACCACTGGACCGCCAGGGAAATCCCTTAAAACCCTAAACTGATTTGAGTTCCATTATCTCCTTTAATGCAAACAAATTATTGAATACTTTGCACTGAATTAGTCAATGTTTTGAAAGACACAGGAATAAATTATGCTTGCACACAAATAAATTCCTTTTAGGAAAGACAGTATGCACTTAAGTAATCAGAATACAGAATAGAGAAATGTAATATAGCAACAGAGTTAATGTCCTTCAGGAGCACAACTGGGAAACAGAGCACCTCTGCCTGAGGGAAAATGGGGATATTTTTCATGCAGGGAACTATATTTGAGATGGAACTTGAAAAATGAGTAGAAATACTAATAGGTTAAACATGGAGAAACGGCAACGTAAGTAAAATCTGGGAACTAGGAAAAAAGTGGGCCTGTTTGGAGTACAAAAAGTAATTCTCAACTGTCTGAAGATTCAAGTCAGGGAAAATAAACTAGTGAAAGGAAAGTTAGGTCCAGAACAGGGAGGAGCCTTGAGTGCCATGTTAAAGTAGCTTAATAGCCTGCCCTCTTTCCATCATATAAAAAGTGATGGGGCTTCCCTGGTGGCGCAGTGGTTGACAGTCCGCCTGCCGATGCAGGGGACACGGGTTCGTGCCCCGGTCCGGGAAGATCCCACATGCCGCGGAGTGGCGGGGCCTGTGAGCCACGGCCGCTGGGCCTGCGCGTTCCGAGCCTGTGCTCCGCAATGGGAGAGGCCACAACAGTGAGAGGCCCGCGTACCGAAAAAATAAAAATAAAAAAGTGATGAAAAATCCTAAAGCCATATTAAAGAAGAGATGCCAGTGACATGAATACTTAACATTTAGGAAATCATTTTGGTAAAATAAAAACATTTTTGTGCCTTTATGGTACAGTGCCAAAATGGCTCCCTTAAATCCAGACCTACATGGTACATATCTTTTTATTTTATTTTTTTAACACCTTTATTGGAGTATAATTGCTTTACAATGGTGTGTTAGTTTCTGCTTTATAACAAAGTGAATCAGCTATACATACACATATATCCCCAAACCTCCTCCCTCTTGCGTCTCCCTCCCACCCTCCCTATCCCATCCCTCTAGGTGGACACAAAGCACGGAGCTGATCTCCCTGTGCTATTCGGCTGCTTCCCACTAGCTATCGATTTTACGTTTGGTAGTGTATATATGTCCACGCCACTCTCTCACTTTGTCCCAGCTAACCCTTCCCACTCCCCGCGTCCTCAAGTCCATTCTCTACATCTGTGTCTATTCCTGTCCTGCCCCTAAGTTTGTGAGATCCATTTTTTTTTTTTTTTAGATTCCATATATATGTGCACATCTTTTTAAATGAAAGCAACAAAGATGTGGGCAAATACAAATGTAGGGTAAAGATAGCAGTACAAAGTGGAACTGCGTGTGGTTTGTGCCTTTTGTTTTTGTATCAATCTCAAGACAGCAGGGTCCAAAGAAGTGCTATTCACGTGTTTTATAACATCGTAGTCTCAAGGGCCTGGAGGTGGAGAAAAGAGTTTAATAAAATATCGATAGGTTTTAATAACAAAAATTTCAGGGATGGAGGAGAACAGCACAATCCTCCCAAAGCCATTATATTCATCCACAAATCGGACAGAGGAGGAAATCACACACCGATGAGGGGTGGGCGGGATTGCCCTCATTTCTATCCCGCTCCTATTCTCCCTCCCTAGAAATCTCGGGCTTCCAGTCCCACTTCCCCTGCTCTGCTTGTCTCCTCGGCCTTCGCCCTCGACCCCCCAATCCCTCCCCAGCCTAACCCCACTCCCAACGCTGCCCCAGTCACCGCCTCTTCCTCTCCACTGTCCCGCCTCCTTTCCTCCGCAGTCCCCAACCCCGGTCTGGGCTTCCCTCTAAGTCCCCTCCCCGGCCCACATACCTCCCAGCCCTCCCACTCCTCATTCCTCCCACTCGGCTTCCACGCCTGACCGCTGACATCCACTCTGGCTGCCATGGCTCTACTCCTCCCTCCGTCCCTTTATAGCCAGCCGCCAGCTGCCCCGGCTTCACCTTAATCTCCTCCACCCGCTGGGTCAGGCGGCTGATCCGAGTGCACAGATCCTCCTTTTCCAGCCTCCCCGAGTGTGCCAGGACTTCCGTCACGAACGAGGCCATCGCTACCACAAGAAGCAACCCGGGCAGAGTCACTCTCTTGTAGCCAGCGCGGCAGCTCCAGTCCCGCCGGAGGCCTTGGCGCGCGGCCTGCCGGGAAACGGAGTCTCGCGGGGCCCAGACCTCCGCACGAAAGGCGAGGCCCGTACTACAACTCCCAGTAGGCACCGCGGCTATCCTAGCGTGGACTTTTCACGGTGTCCCGTAGTTGGCAAACTGTGCGGAGACGCGTTTTCTCCTTGCTCATTTTCAAATAGCTTGCCTTTTCCCGCCGGGTTTTCACTAGAAGAAAAATGTTTTTATTTAATAACCAGTCACAACTGAATTTTTCTCAGCTTCAAAACGCTTACCTGTGAAATTTATCTAGCCTGAAGACCTAACGAGCCCATCTTGATATTTTTTCGTTAAATATTCATTCTCATGGGCCTCAGTGGCCATCAGAGTTTATGTGAATGGTGCCCTCTGTAGTTGTGCAAGGAAGTGGAATCACCTCATTATAAATAAAAGTATGCTCATAATTGCACTCCTTTTATATATAGTATATATATATACATATATAACATCTATTAAATATATTATAAGTTTATATTATTTATATTACCTAGGTATAAATAACATTAGTACTGTATGGACTGGAACATGATACTTAGCACTTTCTATCAGCGATTACAAATCAATTTTATCAAAACTTAAAAAAAATTGTTTCATTATTTAAATGTGTTACATACATACTATAAGATATATGTATGTATGTATACATATATGCATATAAATGCGTTACATACTAAAAGATTTTCACAATATACTATGTACAGTATTAAAAAATAAATAGATATAGATACATATATAGAGGTAAAGGTAAAGGAAGTACACCAATTTAACTCTTAGTGGTGAATTTATGGTATTTATTCTCTTCTTTTCCCTGTTTTTTTCTACAATAAACATGTACTGCCTTGATTAAAATGCTTTTTAAAATTTTTTTAAAGGTACCTTGTGACGGTGGACCCCCAAGTAGATGCTGACACTAAGGTCCCTGTCAATTTTAAGTGCCTGTGGAACGATCTGCTTATCCTAGTGACGCAGGGGCAGCTTCCTGTGACATGAGCAAAGGGGGTTGAGACGGGAAGCCATAACATCTTGGGAATCGCCTCTCCCTAGAAAACCAACCAAACTTCTGTTTGGTAGACCTGTCAGCCTCTCTTTGAATTCTAAATGCTACTAATAATAAATGCCCAGTGAGAAAGAAGGACATGCAAATGAAATTCCTGAAAATTTGTATCACATATTTATTGAGCAACTATTATATGACGGACACTGTGCTAGGCTGGGAATCCAAAATATGTGAATAAATAATCTCAGGAAAATATGATCATTACTATCCTTGAGGTAGATGAGGGACTGATCCAGATGTGGTAGGGCCTAAATTTTTTACACTTGCCAGGAGGCAGAGGACTCTTTAAGGAAAAGAATATAAAATAACAAATACAAAATTAAGTGCAGGCCTCGGAAGGGGTCTGTGCAAGTAACAGGCCTGGAAGCTTAATCCACCTCTAAGGAGGTACAAAGGGCAGAGGAAATATTGGGGGAGGAGCACCCAGTCACTGATTGAATCAGGGAGGTTCCACAGTAATAAGTAATCTGAACTAAGAATGGAAGGAGGTGTCAGGCTGAGGTTCTGGAATCTTCCTCCAGGAAATTAAGCCATGAATACCCACAAACACAACTGCAGAAGCTCCACCTCTCCCTGAGCACTGGATAAGCTAAGGACTATCCCTCAAGTTTCCAGGAAGAGACAGGGGAGAGCCAGACTTAGGAAGGAGAAAAAAGAGCATAGGGAATGGAGTAGGATTGCTACACACAGACAGACAATGCATGCAGGCATGAATGAACACTTGAGTAAATAAAAAGAAATTAACAGCTCTTGGATTAGAAGAATTAATATTGTTAAAATGGCCATACTATCCAAAGCAATCTACAGATTTAAAGAGATCACTATCCAATTACCCACAAAATTTTTCACAGAACTAGAACAAATAATGCTAAAGTTTATATGGAACCACAAAAGGCCCAGAATTGCGAAAGCAATCCTGAAGAAAAAGAACAAAGCTGGAGGCCCAACCCTCCCAGACTTCAGACAATACTACAAAGCTACAGTAATCAAAACAGCATGGTACTGGCACAAAAAGAGACATATGGATCAATGGAATAGAATAGAGAGCCTAGAAATAAACCCACTCACCTATACGGTCAACTAATCTTTTACAAAGAAGGCAGGAATATACAATGGAGAAAAAAAGTCTCTTCAGCAAGTGGTATTGGGAAAGCTGGACAGCCACATGTAAATCAATGCAGTGAGAACACTCCCTCATACCATACAAAAAATAAACTCAAAATGGCTTAAAGACTTAAATATGAGACATGATGCCATAAAACTCACAGAAGAGAACATAGGCAAAACATTCTCTGACATAAATCATAGCAATATTTTCTTAGGTCAGTCTCCCAAGGCAGCAGAAATAAAAGCAAAAAGAAACAAATGGGACCTAATCAAACTTACAAGTTTTTGCACAGCAAAGTAAACCGTAAACAAAATGAAAATACAACCTACAGACTCAGAGAAAATATTTGCAAACAATGCAACCAACAAGGGCTTAATTTCCAAAGTACACAAAGAGCTCATACAACTCAACAACAAAAACAAAAAAACCCAATCAAAAAATGGGCAGAAGACCTAAATAGACATTTCTCCAAAGAAGACATACAGATGGCCAAAAAGCACATCAAAAGATGTTCAGCAACGCTGATTATTAGAGAAATGCAAATCAAAACTACAATGAGGTGTCACCTCACACTGGTCAGAATGACCATCAGAAAAAGTCTACAAATAACAAATGTTAAAGAGGATGTGGAGAAAAGGGAACCCTCCTTTACATTGGTGGGAATGTAAATTGGTGCAGCCACTATGGAGAACAGTATGGAGGTTCCTTAAAAAACTAAAACTAGAGTTACCATATGATCCAGCAATCCCACTCCTAGGCATATATCTGGAGAAAACACTAATATACGAAAAGATATATGCACTCCAATGTTCGCAGCAGCACTATTTACAATAGTCAAGACATAGAAGCAACCTAAATGCCCACTGACAGCTGAACGGATAAAGAAGATGTGATATATATATACAGCGGGATAAAAAGCCATAAAAAGGAATGAAATAATGCCTTTTGCAGCAACATGGGTGGACCTAGAGATTATCATAGTGAGTGAAGTAAGTCAGACAGAGAAAGACAAATATAATGTGATATCAATTATATGTGGAATCTAAAAAAATGTTACAAATGAACTTATTTACAAGAGAGAAACAAACTCACAGAGATAGAAAACAAACTTATGGTTACCAAAGGGGAAAGCTATGGAGGGAAAAATTAGGAGTTTGGGTTTAGCAGATACAAACTGTGTATAAAACAGATAAACAACAAGGACCTACTGTATAGCACAGGGAACTATATTCAATATCTTGTAATAAACTATAATGGAAAAGAATTAATATATATATATTTATATATATATATATAGGTAGATATAAACCTGAATCACTTTGCTGTACACCAGAAACTAACACAACATTGTAAATCAAGTATACTTCAATAAAAAATAAATTAAAATTTTAAAAAAGAAATTAACAAATGAATGGGTTCTGTTTTCCCTCACTAATCTGACCTCCTTCATATTTCACGCTTATCGTGGTTTGTGTCTCTCCTGACTCACCGATTTTCATAAATTACCAAGAAAGGGCTCTGAAGAAAAGCCAAAGAAATAAGGAACAATGTCTGAAAGGATTCCTCCTGACCAATCATGTCTCACACACATGTGGCATGCCTGGATTCAGGAAGCTAAGTAACAGACACAAATCTGGATGGATATAGTGCAAGCAGACACTTTCCAGAGATGCATAGTATTTTGCCATCGTTTTGATTAGAACATGCGCTTGTTATAAAGGCAGCAGAAGGAGCCTACAATTTAAAAGAGCATCCCATTTGCTTCAAGATAGGATTAAGGGAGGGAGGGGGAGTGGTGGATGCAGGTATGGGTGAAAACAGATTGGTATGAGTGGATAATTTCTGAAACTGGGTGATAGTACATCAGATTTCTTTATACCATTTGCTCTACTTTAGTATGTGTTTGAAAATTTCTATAATAAAACATGAAAGAAAAAAGGCATTCCAGAAGTTTCTGCTCACCTCCTTCCACCCCTACAAGACTGATAAGCTAATCAGGCTGCTTAGGTGTTGAGACGTCATTCGGGTAAAGTCAAGATACTGCTTTTTCAGATGCTTCCTCCTTGCTGACTATCCCATGTCCCTTTTTCACATCGTAGCGTACCACAGGGCAATCAGTAGGTTAAAATATGTACAGGAGAATACATCGGTCAACATCTATGTCTTCAATATAATAAATCCCAATTTTCTTCCATATTTTGCCATAAAGAGGAGCCCATGCCTGCATGCTGTGTCACCAGTGGGCAGGCGCAGCGCAGGAGGCATCTCTGTTCTGGTGCTGGAGACAAGAATAGGAAATGTCACAGTCCGAGCCTCCTGGCTCAGGAGTTGGATCTGTTGCTTGCCAGCTGGTGCACCTTGGCAAGTTACCTAACATGTATCTCACAGCGGTGGTGTGAAAATTAAATAAGGATAAAGAATCTAGCCAATTTACATTCCCACCAACAGTGCAAGAGTGTTCCCTTTCCTCCACACCCTCTCCAGCATTTATTGTTTCTATATTTTTTGATGATGGCCATTCTGACCAGTATGAGATGATATCTCATTGTAGTTTTGATTTGCATTTCTCTAATGATTAATGATGTTGAGCATTCTTTCATGTGTTTGTTGGCATTCTGTATATCTTCTTTGGAGAAATGTCTATTTAGGTCTTCTGCCCATTTTTGGATTGGGTTGTTTGTTTTTTTGCTATTGAGCTGCATGAGCTGCTTATAAATGGAGAACAGTATGGAGGTTCCTTAAAAAACTAAAAATAGAATTACCATACAACCCAGCAATCCCACTACTGGGCATATACCCTGAGAAAACCATAATTCAAAAAGAGTCATTACCACAATGTTCATTGCAGCTCTATTTACAATAGCCAGGACATGGAAGCAACCTAAGTGTCCATCAACAGATGAATGGATAAAGAAGATGTGGCACATATATACAATGGAATATTACTCAGCCATAAAAAGAAACGAAATTGAGTTATTTGTAGTGAGGTGGACGGACCTAGAGTCTGTCATACAGAGTGAAGTAAGTCAGAAAGAGAAAAACAAATACGGTATGCTAACACATATATATGGAATCTAAGAAAAAAAAAAAGGTCATGAAGAACCTAGGGGTAAGATGGAAATAAAGACATAGACCTACTAGAGAATGGACTTGAGGATATGGGAAGGGGGAAGGATAAGCTGTGACAAAGTGAGAGAGTGGCATGGACATATATACACTACCAAATGTAAAACAGATAGCTAGTGGGAAGCAGCCGCATATCACAGGGAGATCAGCACAGTGCTTTGTGACCACCTAGAGGGGTGGGATAGGGAGGGTGGGAGGGAGAGAGACACAAGAGGGAAGAGATATGGGAACATATGTATATGTATAACTGATTCACTTTGTTATAAAGCAGAAACTAACACACCATTGTAAAGCAATTATACTCCAATAAAGATGTTAAAAAAAAAAAAAGAATCTAGCCAAAAGTCTGGTATTTAGCCTCACTCAGTAAATGCAAATTATTGCCTTTCCTGTCGGAACCTGCCTCTTGGCAGCAGCAACAAATAGGAATGGAAGCTGGTGTGACTACCATCTATTTATAGCTGTTGTCCCAGCAGCAGCAGGGGACTGGGGAGGAAGGGCTTTCCCTCCTGGTATATTCTGGGTCTGGATAGGTTCCTTGGATTCGGGAATTTTTTTCTTCTGTTTACAAAAATACTAAATGATAAATCTGTAAAAATGTATAAAATACATAGACAAGCACAAGACAAAAACAAAAGAAAATAAGAACTATCCATAATCCTTCCAGTAACATAACCATGGTTAACATTTTGTGGTATATGATACATACATACATACACACACATAGATACAGATATATGCGCTTTTTTGTGAAAGTGAAACTGCATTCTACATACTCTATATACTGTTTGGTCACTGCTTTTCTCACTTAACAACGTATCAAAAGCATTTTTTTTTTTTTTTTTTTTTGCGGTACGCTGGGCCTCTCACTGCCGTGGCCTCTCCCGTTGCGGAGCACAGGCTCCGGACCCGCAGGCTCAGCGGCCATGGCTCACGGGCCCAGCCGCTCCGCGGCATGTGGTATCTTCCCGGACCGGGGCACGAACCCGTGTCCCCTGCATCGGCAGGCGGACTCTCAACCACTGGGCCACCAGGGAAGCCCCAAAAGCATTTTTCATGTCATTAAAATTTCTTCTACATCAATTTAAAACAGCTGCCTAAATTGTACATAATAATATACAATTATTAACACTAGTTCAGTGGATATTTTCATAAATATTGGTAAATAGTCACAGTAAATTAAGGTAAGTTCTTGGACGTAGGGTGCTGGGTCAAAGTATGCAGATATTCAAAAGTGTAAAACATGAAGTCATGTTACCCTCCAGAAAGAGTACATCAATGTATATTCCCAGAACATCATTCTCGTCTTCTCGGAACTGGGGAGTGATTTAAGTGTATGAATTCACTCATCAAATATGTATTGATGGCTTACTGTCTGGCTTTTTTGCCTCTCATGGGACCCTCCCCCAGGATCCACACCCACATCCAATCTTGGGCACACCCCCTACACCCAAAGTTTGCCAAGTTCCTGGCGCCTGCCTCAGCTGCCGAGTGGACTCCACTCAGCTCCCCAAGAGCCCTGCCTGCTCATCAGCCACCAAGCCGCCTGTCCTCCTTTTCTTTCTGCCTTTCCTCTGTGGTGGGAGCAACCATGGCCTGGAGTTTCCGTGGGAAAGCCCAGCTTGGGGGACTGCTCCTCTCTCTGCTTGGCTGGGTCTGTTCATGTGTCACCACCATCCTGCCCCAATGGAAAACTCTCAGTCTGGAGCTGAATGAAATGGAGACCTGGATCATAGGACTTTGGGAGGTCTGCCTAGATCAGGAGGAAGTTGCCACTGTGTGTAAGGCCTTTGAGTCCTTCTCGTCTCTGCCCCTGGAGCTCCAGGCATCCCGCATCCTCATGGTAGCCTCCCATGGGCTGGGACTACTGGGGCTTCTGCTCTCTGGTTTTGGGGCCCAATGCTTCCAGTTTCAAGGATCAGATGGGTATTCCAGAGGTGGCTTTGCCTCCTGGGAGGGACTTTGGAGGCATCAGCTTTGGCCACTCCCCTCTTTCCAGTCTCCTGGGTGGCCTGCGCCACAATCCAAGACTTCTGGGATGACAGCGTCCCTGAGATTGTGCCTTGGTGGGAGTTTGGAGATGCCCTCTAGCTGGGCTGGGCTGCTGATGTTTTCCTGGCCCTTGGTGGGTTACTCCTTATCTCCTCGGCCTGCCTGGGAAAAGAAGATGTGCCCTCTGTCCAGATGGCTGTCCCTACAGCAGCCCCACCATCCTGTGCTCCAGCGGAGGAGTCCGATCGCTCGGTTCACCTAATGCCAAGACCTAGGACCCTGTTCATCTAGGACAAGCTTTGCCAAGAAATCTATGGAACAGAGGAATGTCAGGAGAATCCTCTCTCTTCCTTATCCTCCATCACTCTATATTTGCTTGCCTCATTTTAGAGGTGGTAGTCACTGTCTCATTTGTTCAAGAATTTGACTATCTTGGTGATATGGTGATCCTAATTTCAGAATGAAAAATCAAGGCACAGTTTCTAAAGACATGTTTATCTGATTTAGATTTTATTTACATAAAATACTTTTAAACTCATAACATTAATTATATACTTGATTCTTTTATTACTAGGGAAAACATATTACAAAATAGCGTTCAACCTAGAAAACCTAGTCTTACTGGATATGAAGACAGAAAAGCTAAAGATATGCCTTTGCAAATGAAAATGAATTACTGGTGATATTATATCACCTCAGGACAGGGACCCTCCTTGGGTTCATTTTCAGTCTCGGGTGCACGATTTGAAAGGGAGCTTCACAATATATCAGTCCTTGTGGCTGTACCCAAGGACTGCCCAATGTGGGCGTACATGTGGAGAGAATTATCAGCTACTCGGAAATGTCTTTTACCATATGCAAAATCACATTATAAATCCCTTAAATTTTAACCTAAATGTCAGCAGAACTACCTAGGCTGTGGCAACCAGTAAAGTCCCTTTCACAACAGTGACCCAAGTTCCTTTGCTTCCTGACCGCCTGGGCCAGGTCTTCCTCAGGCATTTCTGCAAGTCCTCAAGGAGGAGCCTCCCGCTTGCTCATAAACCTGCCCATCAGCTGAAACTACCCTGCGTGTCCACCCTGGTCCTCGGCTACCATCTGCCTCCCACTGCCTTAATCAGTTGAGAGTCACCACTGACCCCGTCAACAATTCCCATAGGAGAACAGCTAAGGGTGATGGTTCCCAGTGTCCCCAGATATGCCCCTTTTCCGAGTTCAGAGGCACCTTTTGCTCGCAGGACTGAGGAGCTCCCTCCCTCCACACGCTGGTACTGTGCTTTGCCTTGAGGCTGTACTGCTTGTGCTCAGATGCCTCTCCTTCTCAATTAAATAACATCGGCATAGCCCTGGTATCTTGAGGTAGCCACCACAGAATACGCACGCACCAACACGAGAATAAACAAGTTTGCCAGCATAGCCCAGACCAGTTCCTTTCTTTTTTTTTCCTGAGGAAATGAGTCTGCTCAGGTGCAACTTCGTCTTCAGCACCTGACTCAGTTACCTTCTCACCCAGAATAGCATCCTCTAGGAGTCACAGTTTCTCCAGAAAGCTCCTTTCCCAGTATGTCCTTTTGTATATGTCCACTTGACATACACAAATCCAAATGACTCTTAGGTAAATAAATTTTTGAGTATAAAAGAGCAGTTTGCATCAAATTTGTTTTCCGGCCTTCTCTGGTTCCAATGCCCATTTTATCAACTACCCCTTCTTGATTATGTTTCAAGGATCTTTAGGCCAAGTTTCATTCAGGGGTGAAGCTCAAATATCCAAGAGTGATCCTTGGATCCCATAGGATCTACAAGAAGGACTCATTTTGTTATTCCTCCATCTGGCCGTTTATTCACTCTTTGAACAAATACTTATTGAGCACCTACCACGTGCTAGGCATTGTGCTAGCAACCAGAAATAAAACGGTAGGACAAAATGTATCCCTGCCCCTCATATAGGCAATTAGGGGAGACAGATATTAATGGGAAATCACATCAATGCAAATTGTAGTTGTGACAAACTTTACAAATCCTGAAAGGTACATGGTTCTATAAGATCATGCAATAGGAACAATTTAACCTAGTCAGGTTAAATGAGCGGGTACCCTAAGGAAATGATAACTGCCTACAAGCTAAAGGATGGATAGCAATTCTAGATAGAGAAAAAAGTAAAAGACAAGGCTGGTGAAGTAGGAAGGAGCATGTTGTCTCTGTTCTCAGAACCAAGGGAAGCCAAGCATGAGGCCAGGAACAGGAGGTCAGCTGACCGAAACAGTAGCCTGCTCCACCTTTCCTAACACCTTGTCCCTGGGCCGTATCCCTACCACACAGTTGTGTAGGGTTTAAGAGATGACAACGTACTTTCACATATCTTGTGTTTTATTTACTGTTATATTGAGGTTTTTTTTTTTTTTTTTTTGAGATTGGGAGAACAGATGTTATTTGTTTTGCTAATGAGAAAATGAAGAATTTAGGCAACATGCCCACGGTGAGTAATTAGCTGGATGAGACTTGAATCCAAGGCTTGGATGCCATGGCAGGCTTTTGTCACCCACCCCATCCTGTTGCTTCATGGGGATGGGTGATTGAGACAATCCACCAGACCAAAGGAAAAACTAGCACCCAAGCAGAAGAAAAAAACAAAGACCTAAAAGAAAAATCTTGTGCTCTGTGCATTTGTTGAGGTCTAAACAGGATCTGTGTTGCCAGGTGGCTCACCTGGTCCTGCTGGTGACCTGCAGCCCTCATCCTAATCCCACGTGTGCAGGCGCTGATGGTATTTTTCATCAGCATGTGATTATGGCTTCCTCTGCAAAGAAACTGGACACAAACTAAAGATTTATTAAGAAAAAAAATAGCCTGTTTTCCTAACTCTCCTTTATAAAGGACACAAAGGCATTGAAAAAATTTTTTTAAAGGTCTGCTTTTTTTTTTTTTTTTTTTTTGCGTTACGCGGGCCTCTCACTGCTGCGGCCTCTCCCGTTGTGGAGCACAGGCTCCGGACGCGCAGGCTCAGCGGCCATGGCTCACGGGCCCAGCCGCTCCGCGGCATGTGGGATCTTCCCGGACCGGGGCACGAACCTGTGTCCCCTGCATCGGCAGGCGGACTCTCAACCACTGCGCCACCAGGGAAGCCCCCCAAGGTTTGCATTTTTTAAATATTTACTTATTATTTTGGCTGCGGTAGGTCTTACTTGCGGCACGCAGGATCTTTTTAGTTGCAGCATGTGGACTACTTAGTTTCAGCATGCATGTGGGATCTAGTTCCTGGACCAGGGATCGAACCCGGGCCCCCTGCATTGGGAGCTCGGAGTCTTACCCACAGGACCACCAAGGAAGTCCCCAAAGGCATTTCTTAACACAACAGGAGTGGGGCAGGGACTGTTGACTGATTCCCAAGCAGTCAATAGCATGTCATCCCCTGAAGGAAAGGTGATCTGCATTCTGGCCAGAATCTACCCCTGAAGGAAAAGTGATCTGCATTCTGGCCAGAATCTACTTTTATAGAAAGAGTCTGAGGAATAAGATGCTTTTCACCAAAAACCGCCACTGTTTTTAATCTACCTGCGTTGTAGGGAAAAGAATGAGAAATAAAAATAGAACGAATTAAATCTTAGCTTCAGTTCAGCCTTTTCTCATGCATTTGTGGCAAATTAACATCAAAAACATTTCTTTATTGTGGTTACACATGGAGAGGTGTGTTGTCATATGTATTAGGAACAGAAAGGGACATCAATCAATCGACGTTCCAAGGCAAAAGCTTTTATTATGTGCAAAGCATTGTAAGAAAATAACCCGGGGACTCGCCAAACGTGATGCAGTTAGAATTTGGTATGTTCGGTGCTGTCTTCTCCTCCGGCCTTCCTTTGGGTCTGAACATTTCATCATTAGCAGAGAAGGCATTCCAGAAGGTCCCTATCAAAACATTCATCTGTTACCCTTCTGAGCCTCTGAGACTAGCTCTAAGGGAAAAGCCCCAAGGGTTAGACACATTTTGGGATGGGAGGAAAGTAAGGAATAGTTTTATGGGCTTCTGGACAGGAGACGTGTCTTAGCAGCCAGGGAGGGTTAGGATAATACAAAACTCAGAGTTAGGGAAATGTTTGCAGTCACTGGCCTCTGATATGGAACTGAAAGAAGCTGGGATCACATTCTACTCTACTAACTGATGGATTTATTTTTTTAAGCCAGTTGTTCTTGCTACCTTGCCACATTTATAGTATGTGTACAGACTGTTTTGTTGTTGCCCAGAATTTTGAATAGTGCCTCAAAGCCAAATCCCATGGGTGATACATGCCCTGGATTCTAAAGACAGGGGCTCACCACACTGCTGCTAAGAAGTAACCAGACTGGTGGTCAGCCTTCACACCCAACAACTACATAAGAGAAACACCCAGACTCATTAGGGAGGCTTCCCGGAAGGGAATTCGTAACAGTTGGGAGGACTGTGGTGTCTCTACCCTTCCCTGTGAGGAGTGGGGTGGAGATGGACCTCAGAAGAACCAATCACAGATGGAGCTGTTCCCAGCAGGGAAGATGGGTATCGGAAACACACCCATCACACCTGTGCTGAGCTGCGGAAACTCCTGGGCTATAGAGGCACGGAGGAGGGTGCCTGACCACCACCGGAGCAGCCTGCAGCAGGGGGCTGGCTCGAGTGGGGCAGCACCCGCCCTTCTGCCTTTTACTGGGGCAAGGATGGTAAGCTTTCTGTAGCCCAGATGGGTGCTGGGGCAGGCAGTCTGGGTGACACTGTCCTAGAGCACTGCTGGACGGTGTGAATGACTAGAGCAGGAGCTGAGAGGGACTGCAAGAGGCCAGCCAGGAAGTCCAAAAGCCATATCAGGGAATGATCTGGAAGTTTTCTACAGAGCTCTCTGAAGAACCCATAAAATACCCCACCCAAGAGCTAGTAATTGGATTCTTGCCATAACAAAGAACAAGAGTGTATTAGAAACAAAACTATTTCTTTAAAAAGTAAACACTGGGGCTTCCCTGGTGGCGCAGCGGTTGAGAGTCCACCTGCCGATGCAGGGGACACGGGTTCGTGCCCGGGTCCGGGAAGATCTCACATGCCGCGGAGCAGCTGGGCCCGTGAGCCATGGCCGGTGAGCCTGCGCGTCCGGAGCCTGTGCTCCGCAACGGGAGAGGCCACAGCAGTGAGAGGCCCGCGTACCGCAAAAAAAACACAACAAAAAAACCCAACCAACCAACCAAACAAACAAAAAAGTAAACACTGCCCTTTGCCTTCTTCTGCTATAAACTCTCCTCCCCCAGGCTCTAGGGCTGCCAGAGCTGGGGGTTAGGAGGGGAACGGAGCAGGGGAGTAGAAAAACATCCCACGGCTCCTTCCTTACTGCTAGCCCCCGAACTTCAGGCTGAGGCCTGGACTAAGATGAGGGGAGAAGCACTGAAGCAAATGGATGAGAGTGAAATTTTGATCTAGACTGGACCAGACGCTGTAATACATGAAAATTATTCTTTCCATAATCAAACGGGACAATAAAGTTCTCAGGGAAAGGACAGCCAAAGGATCATACTGGAAGGTAGCCATGGAAACAAAAAGAAAGCTATTGACTCACTGTTCCCTATCAAGTTTAGGCCATTCAATAAAATGATTAAAGAAAAAATATACCCAAAGCAAGAAAAGAACCCGACAGGAGATAACTGTAATTTTTCTATCCAGCATAGGCCCGGATCCCTTCAGCACCTCTCTTCCAGTCAGACTGGCTAAAATATGATCACATCCGCTTGCCAGAGACCTACAGCACCCTGGATGTCTACATTACGTCCCAGTTATTTAGCATCCACCTGTGAGCCCTACATAGGCCAAGGAGAAGCCTTAAAGACCTTGCCCCACAAGACATTTCCACACGAGACCTGCAGCTAACAATACTTTACACCAAATCATTGCTGCATCTATTGTTTCTTTTAACCCTTAGAACATAACGGCAAGGTTAAGGATTTTTTGGTTTTATAGACCAGGAAAGTAGGTTTAGCCAGTATTGGAACTCAGTTGTTAGCTAACGATGCCAATATTCTTTCCATGAACTACATCTTCCTGAGACACACTGATTCAGCAGTGGTTTATAAATCAGGAAAGCTGTAAAACTGTTCACCTCATGAATGAGGTCTGGTTATTCCCTAAGTAGAGACGGTCAAGATGACTTAGTGAATGATGATGCTACTCCTGGGTCATCATTGGGGGTTCCATCCTTACTGTTAAAATCTAAATGCTCATTTGGGAAGACCATCTTTGACATGAGTGATACCTCTAGCCCACCGTTAGGGCTCTAGATAGAAAACTGATCGTACCTCCATGAACATGATTAATACAAGGACCAGCACACACTCTTGGCAATCCCTCAGTACTTATGTAGCAGCTTATCAATTCCAAGTGACCTAAATTCTTCTTTTAAAAATTTATTTTGTCTTTGTCTGCACTGGGTCTTCACTGCTGTGTGCGGGCTTTCTCTAGTTGTGTCGAGCGGGGGCTACTCTTCGTTGCCCAAGTCACCTAAATTCTTTAGAAGGTTTCTGTCCCCTTCTCCTACTCAAAGTTAATATTCCTGCTTCATTGCTTAATATCACAATTTCTTGTCTTCCTCATAGCAGGAACAATCCAGGCTTATCTTATCTGAGAAGGGAGGAGACCAGGTCTCTACCTTATAAGACCCATTCACTTGTCTGTAAATGGCCAATCAGTTACACACAACAAGGAGGTTGCGGAATCAGGTAACTAGCCAACAGCCTATTGGGCAATGCAGCAAACAAGAGGGCTGAAAGGAGGAGGACATGAAAGTGCCCTGTAAATCTCTTAAGGCAGTTCCACTCTGATTTGTAGTAGATTACTATGTCAATTTAGTGTTTAATAGCCTAAGAGAATGTGGATAATTGTTTTAAAGGTTCAGGGAAAAGCAGTGTAATGACTGAATAGCTGAGAAGCTGAGCCTGTGAGCGAACTTTTAAGGAACTGATGTGTTTACGGTAATTAAAAGAAAGGTTAATTACACAGAAAAAAATGTATTTTTCTATATCTCCATCAGAGTTGAGCTTCACAACATGAGGAATACACCAAAGTTATAATACATTAACTCAGAAAGCATAAAAGCCTGTAAACTATCATTGCAGAATATTCTACAGACTTTATGAAACCACAGAACTCAGTGTGTTGAGGACAATGTAAAAGCCACCTTACTAGTAGGCATGGAAGTTCTATGAAGAAGTAGTTCTCAGCTGTGCCTGTATGTTTATCAGAATCACCTGTGATGCTTTCCAAGCATAAAAGCACCTGGGGTCCAGGGAAGTCTAATTAGTCCATATCTGCAGGGTTGAGGCCTTGTCAACCGGGGTTTTTAAAGTGACAGCTGATTCTGGATTGGTGACCAGGGTTAGGAATCACTGCCGAAGAGCTCTGAATTAAAAAGGTAGGAAAGGGAATTCCCTGGAGGTCCAGTGGTTACACTCTGTGCTTCCACTACAGGGGGCACGGGTTCGATCCCTGGTCGGGGAACTAAGATCCCACAAGCCTCATGGCATGGCCAAAAATAAATAAATAAAAAGACAGGAAAAAACTTACACAAGAGAAAAATAAATAAAAACAAAATAAAGTTGTTTGAAAAGACCAATAAACCTCTGGAAATACTAACCAAAAAGAAAAGAAGATACATGTCACCCAGTATCAGTAATGAAAAGGGGGACATTACGAAGATCCTGGAGCCATTAAACACACACACACACACACACACACACACACACACACACGAGGCTTTATTATAAACTTTTTGCCAAGTAAATTTTAAATTTTAGACATAATGGACATATTTCTCTTTTTTTTGGACGAATTTCTAATAATTTTCCAAAACTGACACAAGGAGTAACCAAAAAAAGTCTGAAAACCCTAAATGTATAAAAGAAGCTGAATCTATAATTAAAAGCATCTTTTCAAAACACACAAAAAAAACAACTCTGGGATCAGATGGCTTCAACAATGAATTCTGCCAGAAATTAAGGAAGAAACAATCCTATCTTATACAAACTCTTTCAGAGCATAGAAAATGAGAGAACATCCCAACTCATGCAATAAGGCCAGAATAATCTACACCAAAACTTTGATAAGAACATTACAAGAAAAGAAAATTAAAGGCCAATCTCTTTCATGAATATACATGCAAAAGTCCTAAATATGAAAAAATTCCATATGCATATCAAAAATATATCACAATCAGTTTCTTCTGGCAACATGGTTGGTTTAAAATTACTAAATGTAATTCACATATGAACAGAGTAAAGGAAAAGACCCATGTAATCATTTCAATAGATAAAGCAAAAGCATTTGATAAATTTCAACACCCATTCATAATTTAAAAAAAACTCAAACTCGGAATAAAAGGAATCTTTCTTTACCTAATAAACGGAATTTATAAAAAGCCTACAGTATGGTGAAATACTGAAAACTTTCTCCCTGATATGGGGGGGGGTGGATAATGACATCCACTATCACCACTTCTATTCAGCATTATATCAGAGGTCCTAGTGTGACCAGTCAAGAAAAAGAAACGTTGTAAGGACTTGAAATAAAAGTCATCATTCACAGATAACATAGTGTATACAGAAGATCTAAAAAAAACCTGATAAACTATTGGAATTAATAAGTAATTCTTACAGGCTTGATATAAAAACATCCATTTGTTTCCAGATGTCAGCAACAAACAATTAAAAATGGAATTTAAAAAAAAACACAGCATTTACAATAGGTTGAAAAACATCAAAGATCCAGGAATAAATCTTATGAAAGAGGTGGAAGACCTTTATACAGAAACTGAGGAAAACCTAAATAAAAAGTATACACAATGTTCATAGATCAGATGTCAATTCTCTTCAAATTATCTATAGTCACTATAAACCACATCAAAATCCCTGGAGATTTGTGTATGCATGTGTGAAATTGACAAACTGATTCTAAAGTTTATATGGAAATATAAAAAAATCAAGAATAGCCAAGATGATATTGAAGATGTCCCAAACTGGACAATTTATTGTACCAGATATCAAGACTTATAAAGCTACACAAATTAGGACAATGTGATATTGGTACAAGCAGACCAACAGGCCAATAGAACAGACAAAAGAGCCCAGAAGCAGAACCCTACATAGACACCTTATGACAAAGGCATAGCACTGGGAAACACAAAATGTTTTCAATAAATGGTGAGGGTCAGTCCACTAAATGTGAAGGGTAAAACAGTGAAACTTCTGGAAGATAACACAGAATATATTTATGACCTTGGAAATAATTTCCTCAAGAAGGCACAGTAGCACTAACCATGAAGGAAAAGACTGATAAACTAGACAACCTTAACATTAAAAACTTGTTTTGACCCAAAGACATCAAATGAAAGGCCAGAGTGGGAGAAGATATAGGCAATGCATATAACCAAAAAAGCTTCCATAACTGGACTATATTTTCAAAAAACTCCTATAAATCACTAAGGAAAAGAAAAAAAAAAAGTGGGCAAAAGACTTAAATACGTATTTCAAAAAACAGAATAGCCAAAGGCCAATAAGTATATTAAGAGATGCTGGACATCCCTAGGACACAGATGTGGACAAAAGAATGTTGCCTGCCATCCCAGGAAAAAAAGGAATGTTGCCCACCATCAAGCCATCAGCCACTGCAGCCAGCCCTGATGGTGCACCCTGAGGGGAATTCAGGACAGAGAAAAACAGGATACTGGCCCTAGATAGTTAAGGTGCATACCTAAGGAAAAATTTCAATGAGGCTCGCATCTTCTCATAGGTAGAAAAGCACTAAAATCATTAACTTGAAATGTCTGGTGTTTTTGAGATTAGTAGTAGTCTTTTAATGTTCAACTACATGTTTTCCCCTCCCTTACCTCTTTGGAACAGTTCCTCAGAGCTATCTGAGAGGATGCCTCCAGGGCCACAGTCCTCAGTAAGGTCCCTAAATAAAACATAACTTGCAACTTGTAGGTTGTGCATTTTTCTTCAGCTGACACAGGGGAGTGCAAATCAAAATGATATCATCACATGTCTACCAGAATGGCTATATTAAAAATACTGACAAAATCAAATCTTGACAAGGATATGGGGCAACTGGAACTCTTATAAACTGCTGGTAGGAGTTTAAATTGGTATAACTGCTTCGGAAAACTGTTTGGTAGAACCTAATAAAGATACATCTACCTATTCCTATGACCCATATATTCTAATGATCCAGTAATTCCACTCAGAATTACATACCAACAGAAACGCATTCTTGGGCGCATCAAAAGACATGTACATGAACGTTCCTGGTAGCATTACGGGTAGCAGCCAAAAACTGGAAACACTCAAATGACTATTAGCATAATAAATTGTGAGGTATATTCATCCAATGAAATATAATAAACCGAGCAAGGAAAATGAGGAAACTACAGCTGCAGTTAATTCTCCCTTCTATCCTATCCCTGCTACATCCCAGCCCTTCATTCAACCCTTGCCTCTTCTTCATTCATTATTTAAATTGTTCTATGTATCCACTTCACACCTCTTTCTTGAAGTGGGTAGGATAACAATGAGTTTATATGCTCCATAGTTCTTGACAGAGCCAATTAACAAATCCAAATGGAAAAGGATTGCAATTCCAGTTAACCAGGGAAAGGCTAAACCCAGTCTCCAGGGAATTTATGCTGAGGTCAAGTACCCTGCCCAAACTCTTGAAATCATTTCTGGTTAAGGGTCACACTGGTTCTTTCTCCCACCCCACCCCCAACATCCCTTCCCCTCATCCTTCTTTTTCACAACCCTTTAAATAAGTAAAGCCTTTCTTAGCTTGAGACAGTTTGCTGACCCTGAAAGAAACTAAGCTGTACCTAAGGCAGCACCAGTACCCGCCATGGTGGTCTGAGTGGATCCAACACTACAGATGTACAGCTAGCTGTTCCTTTCTTCACCAACTGCAGGTTCTCAAAAGCTCATCAGGAAATAACTAGTGTGGAAAGGTACAAAGCAAAAGATTTTACAAGACTTCCAAGGGCAGTCAAGCAGTTGTTAATATAGCACAGGCTATGAAGTGAGACACACCAAGGGTTAGTGTCCTGGCTCCACTACTTAGGACACCTATGACCTTGGGCAAACCATAGTCCCCGTTTTCATCCCAGGGTTGTTATATAACTGTGCACAGTAATCAGTAATGACAGGTATTTAAAAGCAGAAGGCAAATGGTGCTACTGCCTAGAATTTTATATAGTAAAAGGTAATCAATGGGTAAGAAAAGTGATTAATTTCCCATGAAACAGATCTTTGCAGTGAGCTTTAAAACACAAATCACCTCTGAATATCTGTAAAAGATGGCCTAACCATTAATTTAACCAAAATATAAGAATTTGGTTTCAAGAAAATAATTTTTTTGCCTTCTAAATCAGAAAAATTACAAAGTGGGTACACTTACATGCAATGCAACTAGCGAATGAGATGAAAAGAGATCAGTCAGCACTAGGTGAAGTGACCACTGCCCTTCATCCCCCTCAAGCTTCTCAACGCTCTAATCTGCCTTTTTCTTTTCAAGAAGAAAAGCTGAAACGTGAGAAACGCTTACTGAGTCCATCCATTTCCGAAACAGAAAATATATATTTAAATAAAGGCCATACTGCATACCAAAGGTAAAACAAATACTTTTATTGCACATTTATAAAATCTGCATTGTTGTAGTAAGTGTTTTTCCCTCCCACGATTCCCTCATTAATCTTAAAATTTGGATACCCAATTTGGAGCCTTTTAAAAATTATCAAGAGGGGATATTTCTCTCTCTACATATACATATATATATAGATTTTTTTTTTCTTTTTACAAACCCACATCCCTTATTTTTTAAAAGCAAAAAAGGGGAGGGGCATCAAAATGTTCTTCTGGGCCAGCAGCAGCCTTAGACATGGGTTTTGACAATTTTCAGACACTAGAAATTTTTACCTAAATGGTTGACTATGAAAACGTGATCTTTAGTCAAGTTTCACAATGTTGTTACTCCATCTGAAGTCCTTAATGCCTTCCTTTCTTTCACTCAGGACTGAGTATGAGGTTTTCTGGTTTATTTAAAAATATAAAGTAAAAGAGAGAGAAGAAAGAAAGGAGAGGCAGCTTTCTTTTGACTTTTGAACATCTTACTGCCACATGCATGACCTTATGTTCTACCCACGTGTGAAAGGGCAGTGGTTCATCAACAACGTATCTTGTCATCTCCTGTCAAGAGCCAGGCGAGGTGTATGCTTCTCCTCTCTTGCAGTTAAGAATTTTTTAATGTCATCTGTATTTGATAAAATAACTAGTAGCTGTTCATATGGTTCAGGTTCTGATGAATCACCCTTCTACTCTGCTGTCAAAAACACTTATGCCTGAAGGATAATTTTAAAAGTGTCAAGAGGCTTAGAAAAGCCCAAGCACGCCGGTAGGTACAAGAGGCATTTCAGGTCTTCTGCCATAAATCAATACCTTAATACACTGGTTCCTGCCTTTTTTAGTGAAATCGCTTTTATGATTCTGTACCTAAAAAGTGCAATTTTATTTTCAATCCTTCTTTACATACACAGTATGGTTGGGGTCTGGATCTGAATCTTACTTTTCCACCTAATCCCCTTCC
The DNA here is from genome assembly GCF_005190385.1 of Monodon monoceros. Taxonomy (NCBI): domain Eukaryota; kingdom Metazoa; phylum Chordata; class Mammalia; order Artiodactyla; family Monodontidae; genus Monodon; species Monodon monoceros. The sequence goes on along the minus strand of NW_021703784.1, from coordinate 18,112,284 downwards.
CAAGGTAAACACTGTGACAACAGACTTCTGTGCAACAGGCAGTCAACCAAAGACCAGGATGGGACTTGAACACGTGGGGGCTTATTTCACTGTCACAGTTGACACTCCTTGAATTGACTCCATGACAGCTGCAAACCTGCTACAAAGGTCATAGGGCGAATTGGGTCGAATAGTCGGAGGCTCCTTTAAGACAATGATTTCTGCAGAAGGATCTAGAAGTCTGGGTAGAAACTCCCCTAAGCACAGCTGCAGATTTTCTGTGGAGGAAAAATGGATGGTTACTGTACAGCTAAATAAATCTCTGAGTAAAAACTAAGTCTGCAATGATAGGAGAAGGTCTTTCATATAGCCATCACCCAACCTGAAAGGTTAAAGCATTGTTCTGGTCAGCTAATAACAAATGATGATTCCTTCAGGCCAAACCAGTAGCAAAGACCTATTTGCCAAATATACCAAAGTTTTAGGTCACTGTTTTAAGCCATGTGACGTGTGGCAGAATAACACTATATATTCACTTCATCATGGACACGTCTTCCAATCAATCATCCTTTAAAATTTGAGAAAGTACCATAAATATAACATACCGTAAATATACTATTGCCATAAATAAAATGCTGCTCTTTTCCTTCAAGTAATTAAAATATACCAGTGTGTACACGGCATTATGTAAAGCTATATATCACACATGGTCTAAATAAAAACTGAAGACATTAAAACAAAATTCACAGCTACTAATTATTATAGAATTTTTCAATAAATATTATAAACTTGAACACTTTAACAAGTCAATAGAATATCTCTACATCAGTGAGAAACTAACAAAGAGGATTCGTATTAGGATACGTAGCAACTTTCTAAATCTATCAAACTCACCTAAAAATACCTAGTTTTAGGCTCCCTCTCCAAAATGCTTTGGACATGCACAGACGTTCCATTTACTAATTTGTTAACCTTGAAGGCGTCACAGTTAATAATATGTTTACGTCTTGCAACTTCAAGTCACAGGAAAATTTAATTACGGCACCAACAGGTAATCAAGCTGCATAAATAGATTTTTATTTTTAAACTATAAAATTAAAGTTCAGATTTCGGCAGATGAAAAAGTAACAGCAGTCTGACATTCCTGGAGAGCAGTGATTTATTTCAAACAGAGCTGGCTGGCTGGCTGTGGAGGTGATTCAGCAGCCACAGAGGAGGTAAGGGGAGGCTAAGAAGGACAGGGGTGCAGGCTCCCATTCCTTGTTTCAATAGAGTAGATGTACTTTTGACTCTTGTATATTCTAGGGGATTCCAGTGCCTTAAAGTGGTTTGACAACCGGTACTACAAACTGAGTCCACTGTAATTTCTAGAATTCTCAAGGGCCTTAGAAATTATTGGAAGTGGCAACAACAGCACACCTGCAATATCTTGCCCAAGGTAAGAGCACCAGTGGTTTCTCATGATCTCAATGGCATCCAAGTCATCCTTGGAGATGTCGTTATTAATGATAAGGTGAATGCAGGGAATGATCAACTCATTCATCACATTAATACCCTCTGTTACAGAGTGCTCATCATTTGTTTCAAAGAGAGAAGCCGCTTTGGCATTCAGCTCCTATAGATAAAAAACAGAGTGAACAAAAATAAAAGTCTGAAAGAGAAGATAAGTATCTATTTTAGAAGAGCCTAAACAAGTACTTCCCAAACTTCACTGTACACTGGAAATGCCTGGGGATCTTTAAGAACTACCGATGCCCCAACCCAAGCAAGCTGACTGACTGGTATTTGGGTGACCTGGGCGCTGGGATTTTTTTTTTTTAATGCTCCCAAGGTGATCCGAATGCAGCAAAGTCTCTGACCCAGTGGCCTAAACTTACAAGTCAAGGTCATATTTAACACCCGCTTCTATCAAAAGGCCTATTCAATGGTTCTCAATCTTCACTGAACATCAGAATCACCTGCAGAAGGCAAGCTGGTGCCCAGGCGCCTCCCCAGGAGACTGGTTTAACTGTCTGGGGAGACGCCTGGGTCCCAACCATCTGAAAGCTCCTTAGGCGATTCTGACGCACACTGGAGGTTGAGAGCCAGAGGTGGAAAGACTCTAAATCCCTAGTACTGTCTCCCTGTGGCGGCTGAGCGGGATATTCAGAATGCAATCCGTATTTGGTGATTTAAAAAATAAACTCATGTCTTTGCTAAAATTGAGGCCCATCAAGTCTACAAGGCCCTGTTTTCGGCTTCGAAGTGCCCGCCATACGTGTAACTGATGCAGGAGCCCAAGTGCAGTCAGAAAATGGCGCTTCTGAGAGAATACATGTCATGACTTAACCTCCTCCACTTGGTATTAACGGAGGCAGTGGGAGAAACGCTGGCCTGACTCCTCCCGTGAAGGGGGATCCTGCCGGGTGTCAGAGAGGCTAAAGGCAAGCACGTGGGTCTGGGAAAGCCGCCTCTGTAGTTTCTGAAGGACAAGCACCTGCAGGAACCCCTGGGGAGGCAGAGGGGACATGGGTCTCCTTCCCACGTGGCGGCCAAATGCAAAATAGGTCAGGATAGATCTCCAGTGGTGTGTGACGAGGGTATTAACAGAATGGCAGGGCCGATCCTGACGGTTCATACCTTTAAAAAACTGGAATCTCTTTGGAAGTCACTAAAACGCTCATCTACTAGCTGAGCAGGGAACACAGGAAAAACACACATTTCTTACATGTTTACTCTGGGCCAGGCACCAAGAAAACAGCTGAATAAGAAGAGGATCTGTGCTCAGGAACTCACAGTCTAGTAGACAGGCCATGTGATAAAAGCTATAATGCAGTACATAGAAAGGGCACCGAAATGGGGATAAGTGATTCTCACCTAACTTCTATCAGGGGTGGAAGAAGAATGACATTCACTGAAGTAACTTAAAATAATTTGTTTCCATGTAAAACTACTCTTCAGAGTTTGGAAAAATCTAAAACCTGTTGGAGATTTTTTTAAGTTGTTATTTCTTCACGGCTTCAAGGAGCAGAGGTAAACACAATAGATAATTAAAAAGTCGTAAGGCTTTACAATCAGTACAAACCAGAAGGCATTTTCTTCGGTATAAAGCGATCACCGACTCTTTCACGCCCCGCCGGGGCCCCTTCGTCAGCAGAGCGGCATTGCTCTGGTAGGCGTACACCAGGTAGGAAAGCGCCTCTTGGTACCTTAGAAAGTGGCAGATAAAAAACAGCTCAGTGCTCCTTCCCCGAATCCAGGGCTTAGTCCCCACTGTTCCCTAATACAAGAATGCAACTGGCTGAGATGATGGAAAAGTCTTAATGATGGAGGCAGCATGGAGCACTGGGAAAAGCCTGAGGGCCAAAGACCACAGCCAGTCTCAGCTCCTCTGCAAACTGGCCGAGAAACCCAAGGCAAATCATGGAACTTCCCCGGGCTTCTGTTTCTCCCAACTCTAAAACAAAGAAGTGGACGAGAGGCTCACTAAGGTCCACACCAACTCTTAAAATTCACTTTCTGAGTTCATTTTCGTTTATCACAAAGAAAACCTGGCCATTATATCTCTCAACTAAGAAATCTATCATTATGTAAAGGATGAAAAATCATGTGTGATGTTCAGAGCAAAAGTGAAGTGAAACACTGGAAAAAGGTAGAGGCACAGGGTACATGTGAGAAGGGGGGTGAGGGTGCTGTGGTCCTCTGAATTCCTGATAGGCATCAATAAATAAGTGTCCTGACCAGTAATCTCAGTGACATAAGAGGCCAACTTACTTTCCTTTCTGATAGAGTTCCAGGCCTGTCAGGAGATACACAGACACCTTTCGAAACAAACTGTAATCTTCATGCCACTTCTGAAAAGGAATGACAGCCATTCATGATTATGACCACCACTGCTTCTACCCTTTCCGCCACAGTAAACTTCAAATACTCATTGAGCACACATGGCCAGGCACAAAAACAGGAGACACAAAGGCTTTCAGATAATAAAGTATTCGACATTTAGAATTAACGTCTACCGCCGACCTTAATTTTCCATGTCTTGCTCCTTCCCCCAAGGGACAGAAATACTCATTTCACATGAGCTTTAGAATTTAGGATCTTAATTTCCAACACCCACGTCAAAGTCATTCAGTTCTGGTATAAATGAACGGCCTCCCGAGTTCTGACAAAACCATCCAGATGACGGAAGACGGAGGGACACGGCCATTCCAACCTCACAGAACAACGCTAAGCTCAGTGGGGGTGGTGACATACTTTAGGTGGCACAGGACAGCGTCTTTCCTACAACACGAAGCCTTTTTTGAAAATCTGTAGTCATGCATGCATTTTAATGTGCAAAAATCTAATTTCAGATATAGAAATGTTAGAGAGCTAAATTATTTAAAGCAAAGCAAAGCCATGAATTCAAGAATTTTATTGCCCAGAACAGGGCTAAAGTGGGTATTTAAGAGGAATGAAGTGCTGATTCAGTCTAACAGAACAATGGAATAAAGAAACTGGCCATTCTAAGGGTAAGAAAAGATCATTCATTCATTCTCACCCAGCTTTCTCTGGGGGGTGGGCAGCGGGTGGTCAGTCTGTGATAATATAAAATTGTTGGCTTGGCCTTAACGTGTTTGCTTTGTAGATGTAAAGAGAAGATCTCACCTTGTACTCCTCCATATTCATGTCATCTGGACCAATCTCCTTCAATTTCGCTTGAGCCACCTTCATAATACTGATTGACCTGTGAACGAAGTTCAGAAAGCAATGAAAGCTCCCCCTTCAGAGGAGTTAGTCAAGCCAGGCCCAGAAGGAAGGGTGGTTCACCGAAGTAGCCCCTCCTCACCTTTCATCGTAGCTAAGATTTTTGTCCGCAAATTGTTCCAGAAGGGTCCGCTCTACTACCCTTTTCGGCGCTTCATTCTGGAAGAAGTAGACAAGCACATGCTGAAGTCGAGGATCACTGTGAGAGGTGGGGGTCTCTTTGGCGAGCTGATAGAGCCTGGAGTACTCTTCATGGAATGCCTGTTGAAGACAGAACTGGTGGTTAGAAAAGCGCACACTGTGACCTTCTACACACAGAAACTGACGCCTAAGTGCTACAGAGGTTTTCATCACTCCAAGAAGACTTCTGAGAAGTCCTTCTTACTGAGACATGACACAGGCAACTATGGAATCTGAAAGTTTTTTTCATTTCGTAAGGATAAAACTCCTCTGGCACCAAAGACATACTCACAAGAAACTCATCCTCCTCATAAAGTTCTCAGAAAAACAAGTATTTAGTTTTAATTGTTTCAGGCATATCCTTGAGTACCAAGGGCCTGACATTTAAAAACCGACATGAATGCAATTTCTTCAGGTACCTTAAATTTTATTCAAGTACCTTAAAAAGCATGGCCTTCATTCTTATATCATGGCCCCCAAATTACAAAGGCAAGGTCCCATTCACAGCTTTATGAACAGATGGCTCCTAAGAACAACAACAAGCCCTCCAGGCCGGGTGTAACACAGAACACCAAAGCCGCGTCGGTGCCAAGAGAGGAGAAGCCATCAGTGCTGTGAGGTGGCTGGGTCGTTAGCTGGGCAGGAAAGGAAGTTCTATGTTTTACTTCGATGAAAACCTTTTAATCCCATTTTTTAGCATCTAAGGAAATTACTGCCCCGTGTTATGATACCTGTGGTATAAGGATGAGAATTCAAAAAACAGAGATACCTTAATAAGCCCTGCTTCAGACCCATCTCGGTCAAAGGTCTGACGGGCTTTAGCTATGGCCAGGATGACCCCTTGCATGGCAGGGCTCAGCATCACCTACCACAAGAGGGCACAAAACAGAGAGAAAAAGGAGAGAAGAAAGGTTCAAAAGAAGACTGTATGAAAGAAAGGTGAACAGACAGCTGCAGGGAAGCATGGCAGCGTGCTCCGTGGCTGGAACCCACTGCGAGGCAACGCTCACACACCGGGTCCTACACACATTCACAGCCCTGGCCCTCTGCACAATGTCAAGACTTTGCCCAAGACAAGCTATTCCTACATATTCTCTCTAATTTAGCCAATGAATAAAGATGTATGTCTAAAAATACCTGTGATGTGGCGCTGCTACAGAATCGAGTTAAATTACAACTCTCAGAGGGGAAGTGTCTGAGGCGAGAGTTCCAACTGAGTTCTATAATTTGGGTGTATATCCTAAATACACCAGTACTTTGGAGTTTTACTACGATGAAGAGCACATTTTAAACAGTCTGGAAACTAGGGGATACACAAATAACACTTTACAAAGTGAAACTCTTACAATGATTAAAAAAATGCCCCACAGGAAAAAACAGAAACCTGAGGACAGGATTCCCGACAGTTAGTGTGTGGTGACAACTGTACAGGCGGCAGACAATGAACAACCCGGGATTCTACAGCTTCTCCCTAAAGCTTCAGAATTAAAAACACCTTCAAGTCACATCTGTTTTTTTGCTCACTAGACAACTGAAAACTTTATATTTGGAGGAGACACAATGGACTAATATGACCAAAGACAAAGACTCCTAAAGGCAATTTCTTTGCTCATAATACCAAACAAAAAACTAAATTCTGCCTTTCTGAGCCATCTGGCTCTGCAGCGGCCCTCATAAGGACAGGTCTGGGTAGGTATATACTGGCAGCAGTGTGCAGTGGTAACTGAGATAGGCCCTCTCGCCCATTATTTGCGTCAATGAGAAAACAGTAACTATTGCCAAACACCTCACACAACTATATTGAGTCACGTGAGAAGGAAATACAAGACTGACGACAGACAGCTAAACCCTGACTCATCTCTGTACCTCCTCATCATATCCATCTGCATCAGATCTAACCAGAATCCTTCCCACACTGGGAATCTCGACTTCAGAGACCTCAGCATTAGGCTGGGCAGCAGACTCTGCGTCATGAGCCTGTGTGGGCTGCTCGGGCTGCTCTGCAAGGTCTGTTTCCGGGGACATGGGCTTCTGGGGTTCAGCTTCCTTAAGCTGTGGCAGCAGAATGGAGAGAAAGAGTAAGAAAAAAACAGAAGAAATAAAGAGGGATTGGTTAAATGCAGCAGGCACAGGATAACAGAAATGCGAGAAACTGTGGCCGTTATTGCCAAGAGCCCACCCCTCCTGCACTTGGGCTTCTAAGCCATTCTCACCTCACTCAACGCTGCTTCCACACCACTCTTCTCGTAGGCGCGTGCCGTGTTTGCAATAGCCTGGGCGGTCTGCTCCTTCACGATCACGGCATGCTCGGAGGACAAGCAGCGAGCCCCGTGGGAAGAGGCGACTGAAGACTCTGATAAAGAACCGCACCAAGGAATGAGCATCTGATGAGAAGCAACCTCTAGAACACTCTGTAAACGGCAAGCAGGACTGAAACAAAGTTTCATGTGCAAACCTTCTAACAAACCTTCTAACAAACCTTTTTAAAAAAACCTAGAATTTCCCCTAGAAACTAGTGACTAAAAGAAATGGCTATTTTAGCAAGAAGCCACTGACGATGCTGTAAAGTTTAATGTGCTCCTGATGCTGTCATATTTCTTTATGCCAAGAAGCCTTCCTACAAACAACCATCTGTTAGGAAGATCACCTTTGGAGAATAGTTTTCATAAAATCTACCTATTAATCCTACGTAGTTTCTCCTGCAACCTGGGAAATAAGCAAAAAACGAAACAGAGTGAAAGTACGGGCAGCTAGTCTTTCTGCTCTTACTTCTGCTCAGCAGAAATGACAGTCTAGAGCCACAGGCTAGGCCGTCAGGTTGTGCAACACCAACTCTATCTGAACTCCAGTGTGCAGACCGTGGCACGGCTCACTCAGATGAAGTGCACGGGACTGGCTACTGGAGTGCAGCATGAATCCCACCAGATCACCGGCACAGATGCCCTTCTCAGGTACCTTGTGATGGAGAGAAATCCTGTGATGCTGAGCTGGTGGAAGACTCCATTTGAGGGATTTTGCAAGACTGCTCTTCTTCCCACTCCTCTACTTCCTGCTCAAACCTCCAGTTATCTTCCTGAATGTAATGCTTCAGTTCAACAGAGAGGGCTTCCACTTCTCCTGACATCTGATCTAATTCATTCGGGGCCGCCTCTGAGGAAGAACAAGGACAGAGTTTAAACGAAGTTCCACCAAGCAAAAGGTCTCAAGGAATCCAAAGGTCCTTTCTAGAAAGAAGGAAAATAAGACACTTTGTCTTTTTTTCTTACTCCTAATGAAAAATACATACACACGTACATAATCCATCTGAAGTACTGACAATATCAGGCCAACAGTCACAGCACCCCAGTAACAGTGCCTGGCATATTAGTAGGTAGGCACATTGAATATTTGTTAAACGAATCAATCGACGATAATGACTAAGGATTTGGAGTAGAGGCCAATCAGTGACAAAGTAGCAAGAACAAACCAAACATTTCTTGGAAATTGAGAAAATCATTAGATCCAATGGATATTTCAAGGTAGACAGTTTTATCAGTGTAACCAATGCTCCTATTACTGATAAGAATATCCATCTCAAGACGGTTAGAGATGAATTCCAAGACATTTATACCGCCTTAAGTTTCACACAATCAAATGCTATAAGAAAGCAAACTGATACAAAGGTTAGATGGTCAGTAATTCCTGGTTCATCAAAGGCTATGATGAAAAATGGCAAGGATAGCGAGGACATATTAAATCTCATCTCTAACCCTGTGACCAAAACAAAACATAAAAACCTACAGCAGAATAGCACATCCATGTACTCGTTGCTATTAACTAGTCTTTTCACTAAGCAAATGACAGTTTCCACTTTTTGTCTGTTTCTGTAATATAAAAATGAGCCATACGTGTAACAACAAGGCTCCTAGATACCACCAACAGCCTGCACAATTATTTGCACAGTAACTCCCACGAGCAGCTGTTCCTGCTTTCACACTGCAAACATGCAATTATGAAGATCAGTTACCGTTAAGTGATCATTCTCTCCATTGCTTATCCCTCAAGCACACGCTAACAAATCAGAAAGATCATTTGCTGCCCGGACAAAATGCCTTATGTGTTTCCTTACTTATGCAACACAGTGAAGTTTGAACACTAAAAGAAGATGCCTTCCATGATCTCAGATGTGAAAGGAAGAAAGAAAGAGAGAGTAATATAAATGGAAAACAGCACAGAACCTGGAATCAGAATATTTACTGGCTATAAGACTCCAGACAAGTGCAGAACCTCAGCTGGAAAATGTGGGTGATAAGAATTCCTGCCCTGCCTACCTCCCTTTTAGAGTTATAAGTTATTAGAGAAATAAAGTTTGAAAGTGTGCAATAAGGAGTAAAGTACCAACATAAATGATAATTATAATTGCTCTTAGCATTAGCAGTAGTATTATGAGAAGTATGAAACTGTTCAGGCAAATCCACTTGTAACATCTAGCTATTCTCCAAAGGGTGTAAAAATATGTGTGCAAGAATGTCACTAAAAGAGAAAAAAAAACTAGAGGCAACTTAAAAGTCTGTCAATGGGAGGCTGGTTTAACAGATTATATACGTATTCCATGCAATGGAATTATTATGCAGCTGTTAAAAAGAATAAGTTGGTTCTATTTATAAAAATATGCAGATCACTACGAAAAACAATTAATGAAAAAGACGCAGAACAGAATGGAAAAATGTCCCCTTTGGGGGGAGAAATCGGGCGGGAGAGAGATCGATAAATAAAATCTAGCCTCCGCATAGAACACTTCTTGAAGACCACACGTGAGACCTACGAATGGATACTCGTTGGGCTCAAGGACGGGAGTAGGAAAGCAAATTTATTTTTCCTTTTTAGTCTCCTTTATACTATTTGTATTTTTTAAATACATGATTACTTTGTAATAAATCTGAGTTAAAATTTTTATTTTAAACTACAAGATTGTTCCCTTCCCTGAGCAGTACAGATTTCCCCCACCCCTGGCTTCTGTTAAGGTGTTTTTACCTGCACTGAAGTGGGGTAGCTTGTCGTTAATGTACATCAGGCAGTAAGCACTAACATTTCTCAGGCCCCCATAGGAATCTCTTTCAAGTTCTTCCCAGGAAGACTCGGTAACAGAGATGTCGTTGTACTTGAGCCAGACTTGTCGGGGCTGATTATAGATATAGGCCCAGTAGTGTCCTGCATTTGCTTGTCCTTCATGAACAAGAACTGCATGCAAACGATAAGGCACCTGCAAATCACAAAGCAATTCCTGTATCAGGTTAATAAGCAAAATAATCTGACAAGACTTAGGTTACTAAAATTCAAAAGTATACCCAACTGTCAGACATCAGAAAACTGCCTGTTTATACATGTGTTTGATGTTAGGTTCACATCAAAACATCTTGCTGATTCAAGATGAACTAACAAAAACACAGCCTTGGAATCTCCTAATTACGTCCTGGTTCCTGAATCTTTAAAATCGGACAATTGATCTAGATGACCTCGTTGAGGCCCCTTTCAACTCTAAACTCCTATGATTATACGTCTAAAACGAAAGATAACTGAGACCTATTTATTCCACGAGTTCCAAACTCAGTTTATCTAAAAACAGAATCACCATGACTACTCATGTTGAGAAGATGTTTACCACACTTGGTACCTACAACAAGTTTAGCAGCTATCTTATTCTATGCCTATTTTATTTGTTAACAAAATCTAAGTTAGCATATTTCATTATTAGTCGGTCTCGTGGTCTCTATATTTCTTCTTGCAAGTTATCATCCACTTATCTGGGGGTGAAGACCCTTTTAACGACATACTTGTTTGTTTCAACATGTGAAAAGCCTTTTTTTCCCCCAATATGGGGAAAATAGAGCAATGCTTAAGTGCCAAGTAAGTACTGGTGAAAGAAAGTCAGCCATCGAACCAAAGTAAACTTACATTTAATCAGTACCTTGACATGTTTTTACTGGTGGTGAAATTTTTTAAATAACAGAAAAGAGAAAATGGGGAACAGACAAGATTTACATGATGCATTCCTGCTGTGCAACACAACTGTGCCTCCATGCGACCCTAGAAACAGAGCTCTCCTCCCGCGGCCTATCGTTCACACAGAAGCCAGTGGAGGGCATGCCCCTAACTGGAGCCTCTTTCCCCTCTATGCCCAGAATGTTACTCTAAACAAAAACATATGTGGAAACTAAAATTTCTGCCCTGCCTACCTCCCTTTTGGAATTACTAGAGATATAAAGCTTGAAAGCACGCTGCTAAACAAAGGATCACGAAGGATCATGGTACTTTGGAAAGGATGGGGAACCAGTTCCTGGTCAGGTTTCCCCCACTGCACTACTTAAATTAACCATTTTATGAGAAATTTTTATTAATATTTAATGACAAACTTTTCAAATACATGAAAAAAATACCATGTGGCAGAATCAAAACAAATATATTTTAGGTTCTGTTGGTGACAAGATACATTGCTTTTTTTTAGCCTAAAATATAGAATAATAGCTATTTCTTTCCTAAAGTTATTTTTATATCTCAGGGAAGTTTCCATTCAGTTTCAAAGAAAACCATCAACTTTTCTTTTTGTATCTACCATTAGCACCATTAGAACATGCCTTGACTACCTTCCCATCAATTTTCATTCTACCTGACGGAGGAGAGGATCACAGTACATCTGCTCAATAGTCTGGGTAGTGCTTGCAATACAGTTCTTTAAATCTGTTAAAAAAAAAAGAATACTTAGTTAAAATGATTTCACTACACGTCACCCAGGCAGCTTTAGCTCTGCGAAGAGTACTGCTTCTCTGCACCTGGGGTTCTGACCAGTTCAACTTCACTCTATGAACCACGAAGAAGGACACAGTTTTAAAGTAGGTGGAGCTTTAGGTTACAAAGGCTTTTAGTTTAATATAACTACATTAAGATTTTTAAAAAATCACCTCTTATAATTCACACCAGAATTTCTTAGAGAGAAAACAGTTTCTAGAAAAAGACCTTAATGGGGCACCTGGGAGGAATCTAGATTTGTATTATTTCTTTATTTACTGCTCCCTAGATAAAAGGAGAAAGAAGGGGAGGAGGGGAAGTCTGAGCAACAAGACAACGAGGCCAAAGGATTTTCGGAACAGAATCTGAATAATACGATTTTACACTGCGTGCATTACTCACATATTCTTTGCTTCATTAACCTTCAATAAAGCATACTTCATGTAGAAAAGACTTTAAAAGTGGTAATTCAGGAAAACAAAATTCTAAGTTTGGGTCAACTGAAGCCAGAGTTCAGATAAACTATGGGAAAAGAAAATCAGCAGATGCAGAAAATTCTCAGCCAAAGCTAAGTGTCATGAGTGTCCAAGCTACCCAGGATTTCCCAGAAATTTTGAGGAGGGAATCCAGGGGGGGAATCTTTTCATGGTTGTAAAACAGACGTGTGTGACCCAATCTCACAGGGAACAAAAAGTACCAAAGAGGTCACAATCCCCAAAATTCAACAGTATACATGGCAATGGCAGGACATGTACCCAAGGTACCTAACTTCCACATATTCAAACAAACAGAAAAGGCAAAGAGTAACTGGGAAGTATTGAAAGAGCCAACCTTGTATATCTTGTTCAATCTCGCTCCTCCACCTCTGAAGGCAGGTCTTAACAAAGTTTATCTCCTCCTCTGTGACCGTTCGAGGAGCTGGGTGTGAGGGCATTTCCATGGAAGATCGGGAAGGTGTAAGTGGCTGATTCGCCACCTTAGACTTGTGTAGAGAACCTTCAGAAGAAAAGGTGCTTTCAGCATCTTGACACGTGCTCTCTTTACTTGTACTGAAGGAAGATAAAAAACATGCTCAGATGATGATTTCCAAAATACGCCTTGGCCTAAATTAATGCGCTTTCTAAAGCAAGCTGCTACGTGGAGAAGTACAGCTATAACTCAGTGAGTGTTTACTCTGCAGTTACTGAGCCAAACCTTTCCTTTACATGCATCATCTCATTTAACACAACTTGCTCATGAGGCAGGTACTATGACCATCCCTATTTTACCAACTACAGACCTAAGATTTAGAGAAATAAAGCAACGTATCCAAGTTCACCCAGCTAGTAAATGACAGAGAGGGATTTACACCCAGATTCGCCTGGGTTTAAGAGTCTATGCCTCCTGCTCTCTAACCACTTGCCTTTTCATGAAGAAAGGATGAGAAGGAACATGGAGAAGAGAAGACTGGGACTGGAATAATCAAGGAATCAACTATAGTGTTTCCAAGATGCAACTGACTAAAGTGAGACGGAGAGACAGATGCAGGAACAAAATACACAGAAGAAAAATAGTATCAGCTCAACATCCAACTCACAGGAATGCAAATAGGTGGCCCCCTGGGAGAGCACAGGGTGCAGGACTTAAAGGCAGACAATCTCAGCTCTACCAGGCCTTAGCCAAATACCCAAGGAAAAGTTAGTAGCCTCAGGCAAGTAATCTATCTGATACCTCAGCTATGAAATGTGGGATGTTAACTTCTTTACATCCTTGTTGTAAACCAAGAATAAAGTATGTAAAGTAAATGTTAATTTATCTACTAATTACCTAATGCCAAACAAACCGCACAGAGACAAACCAGCAGGAAGATACACTAATCCTGTGACTGTGCTTAGGTTTCTGTTTCACACCAAAACTGAAGCATATAAACGTCCTACCTCTGACTTGAAAGCAACCCTCTCTCCCTTTCCCACCTGCCTTTCTCCCGTACACAGAGTAATGGAGAAAACCTCTTTTCCCTAAGGACCCATACATATGGAAAAATAAGCCCAACATAAGCAAACGAGCAGACATCTCAATCTCAGAAAAGATCACACACACACACAGAGCACTTTAACATCTAATATAGGCAGTACTATTTTATGTTATTAAGCCACTTTTTAAAAATTAAAACCATTTATATTTTACAAACGACATAAAAACATTCTACAAAAGCCCAAAGAAATACGCATAGGTAGAGTATAAAAGTAAAGGAACCCCCCACCCCTTGCCTCATGCCATCCCCTAGAGATAATCACTCCTACCATTTGGTATGTTCTATCCACATATGCACTTCTGCACAAACATCAATGAATGAGTATTAATACGTGTGTGCGCGGCGGGGGGAGCTGGAAGAATGATTGTTTTGTTTCGTTTTTTTAACATCAGAGTCTAACCTTTTCTACAGGTTCTAGTGTTTTTGTTAGCCAGGACACACACATCAAATTTGATCCGCGCTGGCCCCAGTGGCTCCTCCAGGCCACAGAGGGTGCTGTACACGGCTGAGCCGCAAGAGAAGCAAGGGCTCACGTGACGTGGCCTCCCTGTCTCTTTACTGGATAAACCCCTCTAGGCTGTCCTCTTCCATTTCGAGCCAGTTCTTTTCCATATCTTAATTTTCTATTTGTAAGTTCCCCTTCCCTTGATGTTTACTTAGTCATGCACACTTCTTCAGCAAACGAGAAAATGAGATGTTTTAGAAGTTCAGGGGCTGAGGTTTCCTCTGAGGAAGGCCTTTTGTGGCACCTAGCTTATAGCAAGCTCAAAGCAAGCTGGGCCTGCTGGAGAATGAACACTATTCCAAACAGCTCAAAACGCCTCTGAAATAATCCCAACTATCGTGTGGGCAAGACGAAGGCACCGGTGGGAATTATGAAAAATTCACCCAAGTGACAGTTGGCAAAATCCTTCCCTTTAAGACAAAGAGTTCACGGCCTTTGAGCTCTTACGGGGTGAGTGTTAATCAGGTGGAAAGATGGTGCACGGTTCAAATTAAACCAAAAAACCCATTACATACTATTTTTAAAACTTGTTTGCATTACCTTTCCTTGGATATCAGGTCAGAAGCCGGGCAGTGCTCAGAAGAAAGTGGTAACGTCATGCGTGCATCACTTTGAGATGCAGAGTTTTCTGAGGCAGGTTTTGTACTAGCAAATTCAATAACATATTTCAACATGTCCGGGAGTGGGAACCGAGCCGGGCCCGAGCCGTACTTCACATACCTAGGAGGCAGAGACAATGGTACTCTACTGCCAAGGCTGCCTTGTATTTTCAGGCTCGCTGACAAAAGATCTGTTATTTTCTGAAGAGTCAATGGAAAGGCTTATTCCTAAATGCCATACAATATTTAATACGTTAATCTATAGAGCAAAAAGTTCTCTAACTACAAAAGTGAAAACTGACAATAACCTAAATTTTTACACCTGGCAAAAAGCATTTAAAATGGGCTCCTAGTCAAAGCCACGCCAGTGATGCTTCCTCTTGATTCATATCACATTTAGGCTCTTGTCATAAAAGTAAATTCTGTTTCTTAAAGCAAAAGGGATATATTATCATTACTCAAATCTGAAAATAATGCTGGTGAACTAGTATCCAACGGTTTCTTCTCTGCTGCCCTTTAGATCAAGTACTCTGCAGTTAGGAAAAATGAGAGAGAGAAATCTGGAAATGGGAAGCAGGTATTGACAAAGGTCAGAGATAAGAAAACGCAAATCTTTCTTCTGCCGAGTCCTACGTACCCTATTATTCACATACTCATTCAACAGGCCAGGCCAGGAATAAATTATTGAAGATTTCTTTGGGATTAGTAAACAATAAATGTCTTCAATATGTAACCAAAACAACTGATTAATTATTTTAATAATACCCAATGTTCTGCCATTACTAGCACATGCTACACTCAGTAAAGCGATTTACTTTAGTGAATTCTACAGCTCACTGCAGAAGACAGTCTAAATGGTACATAATTAAGCTGACTCATTGGTACAGGTAAACTATAATCCTGGGATTCCATTTACAAAAGGATAGAGTCACTTCACATTTCTCTAAAGAAAGTGAAAAAAGAAACAGGCATAAAACTAGGAAGAAGGAAAATTGTCTGTTTCTATATCAAAAAGGACATTATGAAACAAACAAAAAAAATAATGCGACTCAAAATCAACCACGTTAGAGGGTATGCAGCAAAGACACTTCAGCTACTCTAATTGAAAGGAGAATTAGAATGACTTCTCCTGTGGATCTGCCTGCCACAGAGAGTTACAGCTTTCACTGAAAAGGATATTAAATATGTAAAACTAGAAGAACTTTGAAGAACTGTTCCATTCCTTACATTCCTATTTCCTTGGCTTAATTGCAGCTATCAGTTTACCTAAACTCAACTGGTCTTTCAAGATCTACTTTCTCCATGAAGTCTCCCCTCCATATGCCATGCCCCCAAATGCCAAAGGAAGATCTCCCCTCTCTGAACTCCTACAGTACATGAACTAAACCTCTTGTCTATCCCATAGACATGGTTAACATGTCTTCTTAAGCTTTCAGTGTTTGTTGAAAGAAGTTATTAATACAGCACTGGCTTGGACCAAAGGAAACGTCTTCTTACTGGCACAGCAGCACTGATAATCGCATAAGATTCTAAGCCGTTCTTTAACATCTGTAACTCTTCTCAGGCTCGCTGCATTTTAACGTGATACTTCTACAAAATTTCAGGAAAAAATTTTCTCTAAGAAACTTATCTTCAATTTTATGACAATCATTTTTCTGTTCTTCTACTGAATTCCTTTAGACCAACTACTTCATCCAATGCAGCACTTGTATTAATTTAGTAGAATCAGAGCAAAAGTAGTTTCAAAAAAGATGTCTACACTGTACACAAGAAATCTTACTTTTAATATTAGAGTACCTTATAGAAGAAATGGTGAACATTTTTATTTTTTTGAATAATAAAAGTAATGCATGCACCTGGTAAGAAAACAATTACAAAAATGTGTAAAACAAACCACAAAAGCCATCCACCCCCATCTCACTTCTACCACCTAATGGTATCCATTAACAGTGTCTTGTATAGATTCCCAGGATTATGTCACACACAGACAAGCAATTTTTTAAAAAAATTACCCAAGTAAAATTATCTGAAATTTTAAAAGTCACTTTATTTTAAAAAGAAAGTAGTATCATACTATAGAAAATGCTCCTGTACACTATTTTAAAATCTAAATAAGCCAGAATGCCTTGCTGGTTACTGGAAAATTGAGCATTTTTGAGCTATAATGCATCACGTATAACTGGTTGTATAAACACAGAACTTTCCAATCTTACAAAGTATCACTAAAATCTTAAAAGTAAAATATTGCCACAGGTATAAAGTCCCATAAGTCACTTCCAGGAGTATGTGAGGAATCAATCCCCAGCTTAAGTCTATATTTAGACAACTAGATGATGGATCATAATACCTCTTGGATAAGTTCTTCCTAAGTGAGAGAGAGGGAGCTGGAGAGGGGCACCTATAGGTACAGGGTCTTTCTCGGGCTGGTATGGAAGGTTCTTCCCGTCAGGGAAATTACTGAGCTAGCAATGAAGTGGGTAGAGGTGGGGTGGTAGCAGCAAAAATGCTAAGTAGATAAAGGGGGAAAAGCCACTGACAGTGTACTTATGATTTCTTTCCTGCACATTAAATCAGTGGGCTCTCTTCTACTAGAGAGAAATGACAATGACTCCTCCTTAAGAAGTCACGTGGCGAGTCCACAGAAACATTCCTTGCAGAACAGATGAACAAAAAGGGAAAGATCCCTCCACAGGAGAAAGGACTTGGTATGTGTCACAAATACAAGCCTTCAGTTTGAGTCAGCACCACTCTAGAGAGAACACCATTGTTTTACCTTCCCCAGGCACCTCAAAACTGCTTTCCCAAGACAAAGCGATTAGAGTTTTGTGGCAGTCACCTCTCCTGTGTTTGTGAAAAAGACGGCAAGGAGAGCAGAAAAAGTAAAGAGCTGTGAAATCAGAACTTGGGTGCCCTTCAGTACACTGCCAATTGTGTGACTTGGGACACTAATGTTCCCTGGGACTACTATTGCACATCTTAAAGACAGTTTCACACTTAGAAACACATTTTTCTTATCTATTTTATAAAATAACACTAGTTAATACTTAAAACTCTGAATTTTTAGATAAAAGCAAATTATCCGATTTGAGTATCCTACGCTATCTTTCACATTTCTAAGTACAAAGCTGTCTATGACTTACCTTTCCAGTTTTTGCTGCAGAACTTTTATTTCCTCTTTCAACTTTCGAATACACTCTCTTTTACTTCGAACAAGCTCTTTGCTCCTGTACATGTACCTGAGCAAATAATAATCCCACAAACACAATTTATATTTAAAAACATTAATGACACAAAGTTTCAGCAAACTTGGGATACAAGGAAACTGCCTTAATCAGACAAAGGATATCTATGAAAACACAGAGCTAACATCATATTTAATGGTGAAAGACTGAAAGCCTTCCCCTAGTATCAGGAACAATCCAAGAATGCCCACTCTTGCCTCTTCTATTCAATGTTTTACTGGAGGCATAGCCAGTGCAGTAAGGTAAAAAAAAGAAGTAAAAGTCATACAGATAGAAAAGGAAGAAGTAAAGCTGCCTTTAGTTGCAGATAACATGATCATCTACATAGGAAAAGTCAAGGAATCTACGAAAATGCATCAGAACTAATAAGTGAATTTCTTAGTAAGGTCAAAAGATGCAAAGTCAATTTAAAAAGAAAGAGGAAAAAAATCTATTGCATTTCTGTATACTTGTAAAGAACAAACAAAAAGTAAAGTTTTTTAAAAAGCCTTTTAATAACATCAAAAGCAACAATTATTTAGGGATAAACAATCGGATATGTTCAAGAACTGTACACAAAAAATTATGAATCACTGTTGAGAGAAATTAGCAAAGACTCAAGTAAATGGAGCTATACCATATTCATAGATTGAAGGACTAAAAACTGTTAAGATGTCAATTTCCCGAAATTGATCTATAGGTTCAACACAGTCCCAGTCAAAATCCTAATAGCTATTAGGGGTTTTGACAAGCTGCTTCTAATATTTAGATAGAAATGGATCAGAATAGCCCAAACAATTTTTTAAAAAGAATAGCAAAGTGGGAGGTTTACACTATCTGATGTCAAGATTTACAATAAAATCACAGTAGTCAGGTGGTTTGTGACCACCTAGAAGGGTGGGATAGGGAGGGTGGGAGAGAGGGAGATGCAAGAGGGAAGAGATATGGGAACATATGTATATGTATAACTGATTCACTTTGTTATAAAGCAGAAACTAACACACCATTGTAAAGCAATTATATTCCAATAAAGATGTTAAAAAAAAAATCACAGTAGTCAAGACAATGTAGCACTGGCATAAGATTATACAACAGACAGAATAAAACCTCCAGAAAAAGGCCTACAAATACAAGTTCAACTAATTTTTGAAAAAAGTACCAAGGTAATTCAATGGGGGAAAAGAGAGTCTTTTCAGCAAATGATGCTGGAATAACTGGACATCCGCATGCCGCCTTACGCAGCCTGCAAAAAAAAATCCCCTTACCTCATACCATATATGAAAATGAACTCTAAATGGGTCATAGACATAAACATAAGAGTTAAAATTACAAAATTTCTGGGAAAATATCGAAGAAAACCTTTGTGACCTTGGGTTGGCAGATTTCTTAATTAGAAAACAAAAAAACACAAACTATAAAAGGGCACTTGATACATTAGACTTCATCAAAACCAAAAACCCCTACTCTTCTAAAAATACCAGTAAAGAAATGGAAGAGACAAGTAGAGTTAGAAAATATTTGGATTTGTATCTAAAATATATAAAGAACTCTTACAACTCAGTATGAACACAACCAACCAAATTAAAAAGTGGACAAAAGATATGAACAGACACTTCACCTAAGAAAATATACAAATGACCATTAATTAAGCACATGAAAATATGGTCAACATTGTTAGTTATCAGGGAACTATAAATCAAAAGAAAAATAAAATACTACAAACCCAAGAGAATGGCTAAAACTTAAAAGACTGATAATTCCAAGTATCGTTGAGGATTTGGAGCAAATGTAACTCTCATACACTGCTGATAGGAACGCAAAACTGTACAGCCACTTTAGAAAACAGTTTGGAAATTTCTTATAAAGTTAAAAATATACTTTTCATACAACAGCAATCTCACTCCCAGGTATTTTACCCAGAAGCACTAAAAACCACACCAAGACTTCTTTGTGAAAGTTCACAGCAGCTTTATTCATAACAGCCTAAAACTGGATACATCTGAAATGTCCATCAACTAGTTGATGGAAAAAATACTGTGGTACCTCCATACAATGTAATACTACTCAATAACACAAATCACTGATATATGCAACAACATGGATGAATTCCAAATACATTATTCTAAGTGAAAGATGACGGCCACAAGAGGGCTCATACTGAATATTAATGTCCCTAATTATGACATTCTAAAAATGACAAAAGTACTGGGCCAGAAAACAACTGGTTGCCTGAAGGTGGAGGGAAGGGACTGACTGCAAAGGGGCACGAGGGAACCTTCTGGGTGATGGAAATGTTCTATATCTATATCACCTTCCGGGCGATGGTGGTATTACTTGGCTGTATACATTCGTTGAAATTCATCAGCTGTACACCTAAGAACGGTAACATTTCTTTGTATGTAAACTATATGTCAATAAAACAGACGTTAAGAAGATTAAAATTCTATAATGTAAGTCTGTCTAGGATTTTTTTCTTTTTTCAGGAATACAAATAGTATTAAATGAGCAAGAAATACACAGCAGCTACTCCAGATACTGTTCACCAGACAGCAGGGCTTTCACCTGAAGCCTAGCTACTCAAATTGTGGTCCAGAGATCAGAAGCATCAAACAGCATTGCCCTGAGAGCTTCTTAGAAATGCAAACTCTTAGGTCGCAACCTAGATCCACTGAATCTAAATATGTATATTATCAAGAGCTCCAGGTGAGTCCTATGTACAATACACTTAGTATATGCTCACTTCTACTGCTACAACACATTAAGAAGACAATCAACCACAGAACTCACCTGTCCATATAAATGATCTGAGGAAATTCCAGTTTATTGTGAATTTTCTCTGGCTGACCGAGGGACTGATTGAACTCAAATCTTGAGAGTTCAAAGGTCAATACTGGAGGTAGTTTTGTAAACCAACGCTATGTCAGGCGTAGAAATGCGGGAGAGAAAAGTTAATTTTAGGAACTAGCAATAGCCAGATTTAAACTGTCCCTCATCAGACTTTCTTCCTTTGGTAATGAAACTCATACTAGAGTTCTTTTTTTTTTTTACTCCAAACAGTAAAATGACCACTTAGAATCATGCCTTCTTAGAGAATATGGTTAAACACTTCTCAAGACTCCAAATTTACAAGCCAGTGAACAACATTTTAACTCAACTATCATCCTCAGACATGACGACCCTTAAATATGTGAACTTCACCAAGAATCTCCACATCATTCACTGCACCATCAGTATTCAAGAGGTTTAAAACCTGGAGAAAACGGCTAGCCTAACCAAAGAATTAGAAATTGTCCAGAAAGATTAATATGTGTACATATACTATATACTATTTACAGTCTATTAACCATAATTTGAATCCCCTTTATTTCTAAAAAGGAAACTTGAAATAGCTTCATGATTATGAGTTCTGAAGTTTCTGAGAAAATCTCTGGATTCCAAGAATTTACAGATCTCACAAAGGACTAGTCAAATCAACCTATAATGTTGCCTTGAGTTTCAAGAACAGAAAGCACTGAAATATAAAGAAGATCTCAACTGTCACTGATAGTGGATGAGGAAAAAGCTAAACCCGGAAAGGCATTTCTGTTCAATTCACCTGTATGCCAGAGGTCTGTATGAACAGCTTTAAAATGTTCCCTTTACCAAAGGTGCAAATAGCTATATTCCCTCCCCATACCCTTGTCAGCATGAGGTGAATCCAGACAGCCTGTCTGGCCACCTCAGAGCTATACCTAAATAGGCACAATTTTCTTCTTTTTTTTTTAAATAGAGAGGTCCCATTCTTGAATAGAGGTCTCCAGAGGTCTAAGTCGCTAATGAACACTCCTTGCCTTTTGTAAGAGCAAGCATCAGCTCTGCACAGATGGCACAGATGATATGCCTCCCAATCAGGAATTCATACTTTCCTTGGAAAGCTAGGGAGGCAGTAGCTCTCTCCCAGTTCCAACACTGCTCTACAGCTAATACACTTTTAACAAGGCTCAAGTCAGGCTCCCTATTTAATTCAAGAAAGATTTTCTTTCTCTTATAAGTAATTACTGAGTTGGACTCATATAAGGCACAATTCTGTTCAAAATGTATGATGAAAGGAGAATAATCCAAGCTGTGTGGTGTTGGCAATTATGCTACAATGTAACTAATTCTTAACGGGAACTTTGAGATATTAATTACCCTTGCTTGCCCTGTAATTCCCCCTTTCTTTCCAACCCACAAAAATAAATAAATGAATCTTACATATAAAAAATTTTAAAGCAAAGGCAGAATTTACAACTGAGAAAAGTAAACACTATAATAGGGAAAATATTCTAAATGGCATACCATAGGAGTTAATCACTGTACTTTTACCCTCCGAAAATATGGAGGCAGTGGTTCTCCCTACTCAGGTACAGGTAGGCTTCAACAGAAAGAGAGAAACTTGATCATACTTAAAACGTCAGAAGCAGCATACAACCTTTATACGATTAACTCAAATTCATACAAGAATTTATTCATCAAACACTAAGACTCACTAACTCTTATCAACTCATGAGAGACTTCAGACTAGTTCAAGTCCTGTTAGTGTAAAGTTATTTAATATGTGATGTGAAAACAGTTTGCCCAAAAGCTCAGTCCTATTTAACTGGCTTTGTCTTGGCAAAGCAAATAAAAATATCCAACTCACCTCTTGTCCATATTTCACTGAATGATCGGAAGGAAGCAGCTCAATGTCACCCTCCACCATGGCCCCTTCCAAACATTCGTCTAAGTTGCGATAACCATTTACCTGAAGGGGATACTGGCCGAAGGTCTCATTGTTACAAAAGGGCTTCCCTAGGCAAAGAAACAGATTGCTTTTTAAAAGACATCACTACTGCTATCGAAAGCTTTTTTCCTGGCACCACACAGACAGTATCTTCTTAATTCAGCAACTTGCTGAGAACTGGTTACAAGTATCCTTAGCCGGGATGGCTACCTCTAATGAACCAGCGGATCCAGGCATAGATCATTAACAACTGCTAACATCACAAAAAGAAAGACAACCAACTATGCCTCCTGGTCAAAGACTGTCCCACCACCTGTGAGTTAGTCTTGACTAATTAAAAAGCCTTACCTGAATCTGGTCAAACTCTAGATCCAACTATCAAGTTACAAAAAGAGGAGCAAAGAGGAACATGTTAAACTATATCACAGATACGCAAGCAGCAAAATTTTAGACTGTAGAGAATATAAGAGAACAAACAACCTAATTTCTTAAAAAATGTATTTCAAGGAAGAAAGAATGGAGGGAAGGGACGGTCTGCAGATTCTGAAAAGAACTTAAAAGACCAATCATAAATGAACCACATTTGCATCCTGATTAAAACAAACTGTAAAAAAGTATACATATGGGGAAGTGTATTTATTTTTACATATGTAAAATTATATATTTATATACACATGAAATTGTAAAACAAATTGGGCGTTCGAACACTTGACTAGTTATATGATATCAAGAAATGTTGTTTTTTGGGAGTGACGGTGGATTGGATTTTTTTTTTTTTTTTGGCCACACGGCATGGCATGCAGAATCTTAGTTCCCTGACCAGGGATTGAACCGATGCCCCCTGCAGTGGAAGCACAGAGTCTTAACCTCTGGACCACCAGGGAAGTCCCTGGATTAGACTGTTTTACAAAGGCTATCAGAGGGGTAAAAGAAGACAGGTGTTAGATGGAGAATGATTGGCCATGTGTCCAACACGCAGCTTAGATAAGCCCCTAGAGTAGACACACTTTTGGCAGCCTGACTCAATGAAACCTTGAGATTAGATAAAACAACAGAGAAAACTGATTAACGTCAGTGTGTGTCTGACATTAATACCAGATTTAGGCTGTGCAAATATTACACAATTCAATATAGCAACTCTGAGACGAACACTGTGCCCGTTTTACAGATGAAGAGACTGAGGATCCAGGATCTCATGTAATTTGTCCACGATCACACACATACTAAGAGGCAGAACCAGTATCCAGGCCTGCATTTGTCTGACTCTCAAGCCATTTCACAGTAATACAGATGTGGTCACAAGTCTAGAATTAACATTTAGAGCAGAGAATTTACCTTCATGAATCCCTTCAGTGAGGAAAGTACCGTAGAATAGCTGCACCATTGGATTTTCAGATTTGTTCCTGGGATTGCTGCTTTTAAAACAAGGAAACAATTCTGTATCATTTGGATCAGATAAGCAATACATTAAGCCAAACCAGCATTCAAAAGCAAAAATAATACATTTTCATCAACCCTCAAAGATCTAAGTATGCTCTAAAATAAGTAACGGATTAGTTCAGTTCAAAAACTCATTGAATAGCCAGGGCATGGAAGCAACCTAAGTGTCCATCGACAGATGAATGGATAAAGAAGATGTGACACATATATACAATGGAATATTACTCACCCGTAAAAAGAAACGAAATTGAGTTATTTGTAGTGAGGTGGATGGACCTAGAGTCTGTCATACACTGAAGCAAGTCAGAAAGAGAAAAACAAATACCATATGGTAACACATTATATATGGAATCTAAAGAAAAAAATAAAATGGTTCTGAAGAACCTAGGGGCAGGACAGGAATAAAGATGCAGATGTAGAGAATGGACTTGAGGACACGGGGAGGGGGAAGGGTAAGCTGGGACGAAGTGAGAGAGTGGCATGGACTTATATATACTACCAAAATAGATAGCTAGTGGGAAGCCGCCGCACAGCACAGGGAGATCAGCTCGGTGCTTTGTGACCACCTAGAGGGGTGGGATAGGGAGGGTGGGAGGGAGACGCAAGAGGGAGGCGATATGGGGATATATGTATATGCACAGCTGATTCACTTTGTTATAAAGCAGAAACTAACACACCATTGTAAAGCCATTATACTCCAATAAAGATGTTAAAGAAAATTAAAAAACAAAAAAAACCCTCATTAAACAAGTATATACCCAGCACTGTACCAAATTCTGGAGACACAAAGGCAATACAGGCATGATCCCTGGCATTACAGAACTGCAAGTCTAATAGGGGAGTCATACATGCAAATACATGTGTGTGTGTACATTCAATATATACATCTATATCCAGTGACAGAAATATATAAGGTATAGAAGTCATATAAAGGTAAGAATGAACCCTCTTGTTCAGTTTTCCAAATGAATATGAAAATGCTTTCCTGGTGGCACAATAGAGATGGAATGAAAACAGCTTATTTCTATAAGCCTATCTTAAATTAACTATGTAAGATGCTATTTGGAAAGCTGTTTTATGAGTTTAAAAAAAACTTAGGAAGCAAGTATCTCTGCATCTGTATTTGGCAAGGGCTATTTATATTCTTTGCTTTGAATTTTACTTCTGTCAGTGACTGAAATAATTAAATTCAATGTATTCATATTATACCTCCATTCTCACATCAAGGATTGATTTGTATCTTTCAATACTTTTACAGCACAGGTGATGGCTTTTAAAAAGTTAATAGTTATGACCCTTTTAGAAAAAAAGTTACAGATTAATATGATTATCTACAGGGGGAAAAACCAAAGGCAAGGGGGATAAACAATGACAAATATGAGTGGTTACCCCACAGGGTTTGGTAAAAATCAGCAATTTCTACTTGAGAAGAATAATTTCCCCCCAAATCATAATCCTCACTGGCCCGCTGTGAGTAGGAAGGATGTACAAACAAATCCTCAACACTCACTTAACATTAACAGCTAGCTGGAATGCGTCCTCTAGCCAATCCAGGAGCTTGTGTGTGAATTCACTCACATCTTGCTGTAACAGACGCACAAATTGCATGAGTTAGACCCAACAGTATACTTAGGGAAATGAAAATATGCCCTTATCCCACCAATGATTAAGATTCTATTACTACAAAGGATTTCTTTTTCAGGTCCAAATATCGTGAAGATACAAGGAACATTGGAACCCAGCTGCTGCAGACAACACACAAGACCCACTGGGCGATTTCTGATTAGAAGGAAATGGGAACACTACCCCTTCCAGCCACATCTATTTGTAACAAACTAACAAACAAAATCTTCCAGTTAGGCCTTGAAAAAAAGGTCCAAAGAACAGACTGAAGTTCTCTAGAACAATATGAGATCTGAATGGAGAAAGGAAGCCTTTATGAAATGTTTTGAGAATTCTGTAGAACTGCAGGACCTTTAGACAAATAGATAAAAAAAAGTAATTTTATGAAGAAGCAGCTGCTCTAATAGTGATAGCTTTGATCTGAATAAGAGGTAGGGAAAGGAACGTACTAGAGTCTAGAAGAGAAAGACTGCTCAGAAAAGCTACTGAACTCAGGTTTAGATCGTTTTAAAAATAGGATTTCTATTTGGGCCATCCCAAGACAAAGGTGCAGACAAAGGACAGACTTTGCTTTTCTCGGTGACCCTCTGCCATGATTTACTGAGATATTTTCCAATCTCCTCCTTTCTACTTCAACAGCCCCTGGGAAATTCTATTCTTTCTACTAATTTTTCTTCTTCCCTTTAAAACAGCCAGCCTCCCCCACACAACACGTACATGCACACACTTTGTTTTACTTGTTCCTTAGGGACTACAAAGGGCAAAAGCAGGCACCCGGAGTCCTGCATAGTCACATTCGTAGCTTATTACACAGCTGAAACAAGGCAACATCACAGTAGTAGTAACAAGGCATCATTGCAAACTCCAGAGTCGAGGGAAAGAATGAGGACTATGGGCTTCCTGTACCTGCTGCTCCTCAGGCGATCGGAATGCTCCCTTTAAGAGGTCCAGGGCTGCTGAAGGGTCTACAAACTTGCGATTTGATCCCATCATCAGAGCAAACAAATACTGAAGCTCCTGCATAAACACGATATTTCTCTTTTCCTGCAGGAAGGATAGCGATGTGTACTCTTATAACCTCATATTTGGAAAATTTGAACACATAAAGAAAAAAGTGGTCAACAATCTCTAATTTATATTTACGAAGTTCTAGATTGGAATCAGGTCTCAAACTGTTATAGGTACTCTGATAAAGTCTGTGTAGGGGACTGCCCTAAACTCGAGAATATCTATGTAGAAGCCAGAGAGAGAATAATGTCAGAAAGCAAAAGTGTTTATTTTCTAAAACCGTTGCCATCCCTCCTTTTGGGAAAGGCATCACCAAGGGAAATCCTGGGAAGGGTTAGATCTCAGCAGGAGGCTATATCCTTTGGCAAGAATGGACTAAAGACTCTTCTAAGAAGGCCCAGGCCTCCCGGCATCATGTCATCCACTCTGCATCCCTCAGCGCAAGCGACTAAAGGAGCCTGAAGAAGGCGCAAACAGACAGGGATTTCTAAATCTCCCACCCAGAGGCAGAAAAGCTGAGGCCATCAGGGTGACCTGCCATTTTCTTAGAACTGTTTTCCTAATTTTATTCCTGCTTAACTTTACATTATTTCTTGTCACAAAGAAAGAACAAGAGCCATTTGGAAATGAAAACAAATGTTGCACAAGCCAAAGAGCATAACAGTAACCAGCTTTAACCAAAATTAAAAGGCCTTTGGGAAGAATGGGACTAAACAACAGTGAAGATTCCTTGACGCCAATTTACCGTGTGACTTGGACAATTTTCAAGTACGTTCTGTGGTAGGCTATAGCTGAGGACAAGTCTTCGGAATTCAGGCAATTGAAACAGAGACTGAAATAAAGAAATGGATTAATAGCCTTTCTTTCAAAATAACTGCAGCAAAAAAATATTTTTTACCTTAAAAGTATGTATAACTGTCAACCTAGTAATTCTACTATGTCTAAGGAAATAATAATGGCTACACATAAAAATTTCGCCAAAAGAATGTTAATCCTTTTTAGGAAAAAACTAGAAAAAACCTAATGGCTAGCAGGAAAAGATTAAATCAACTATAGTACATCTGTATAACGGATTATTATATAGTCATTAAAATAATACTGTAGAAACAATGTTTTCATAAAAGGACAACTACACAGTAAAAATGAGTGATCAAGAGCTACATGTATCAACACAGATGTATCTCAGAAATATTCTGTGTGAGAAAAAGGTGTAGAAAGACAGAGTATTATATTGCTCATAAGAAGTTTAATCATATAAAACAACATGATACACTGTTTAGGGTTACATACACCTGTGGTTGTATCTGTGTGAAGGGGGTGGTATGACGGGCGATGGGTACAATGGGGACTTAATAGCACAGGGATTTGAAACATTTCTTTCTAAAGCTTTACTATTCGCCACTCTTTGCCTTAAATACTGTATTTTAAGCAATTTTAACAGATATCTCTGGCTGGCAGAATTAGGGAAAGGAATTCCTTTTTACTGTTTGTAAATCATACATTTTTCCAACTACGAATATCTTTTGAAAGTTAATGTTTTAAAAAATCTCTTGTACGGGCTTCCCTGGTGGCGCAGTGGTTGGGAGTCCCCCTGCCGATGCAGGGAACACGGGTTTGTGCCCCGGTCCGGGAGGATCCCACATGACGCGGAGCGGCTGGGTCCATAAGCCATGGCCGCTGAGTCTGCGCATCCGGAGCCTATGCTCCACAACGGGAGAGGCCACAACAGTGAGAGGCCCGCGTACAGCAAAAAAAAAAAAACAAAAAAACCTCTTGTATGAATATAACTCCTCATCCCAACATAATCCTCAGATGAAAAGCCCTCCAGCCTACAGACTGGAACTCTTGAAGCAGCATCCTGGGTGGACTATAAACCTCCGACTTCCCCCACTCCACGACAAGCTCTACCGGGATTCAGCCAACAGGAGGAATGTACACCTGGACTGGGAACTTAAGTCGGGTTAGGATGTGATACCAAAGTTCTATCTGGAGCCGGGGCTGGGATGCTCAGCTCTACAAGTAGCCCCATCTCTTCTCTTCCCACCTCCCATGTCTACCTAGCGCATCTCCATTCCTCCTGGTTTCACCCCTACTTGGCTGACTATCCCGTAACATGTTCCACCACTTCTGTTCTACCTTGAGAAAAATGGCCTTACGTTCTCAAGTCCCTTCACTCCACTTCCTCACCTTCACCAAAATCTGGCTTTTCCCAAAGATGCTATTATTCTTAAAAATTACAACAGTGTGAGCTGATGTTACTCATTTCCCAAACCAATATCAACTTGATCCTCCAACATCTGCTTCTTCTCCTGTAGTCTCTGTATCACTAATTACATCCTCCTCCTCCAGGCATCAAAGTTTAGAACTTCAGAATAATCGTTGTCTCCTTTCCCTTTATCAACCATTTACATCCAGTAAGAAGTCCCTTGCACTCTGCCTCTGGGGCGCTATTTTATTCATAACCACCTCCTCTCTACCAGTCCCTATCACCTGCTCTAATCAAACTCCCATCACTGCCCACCTGGATCACGGCACATCGTCTCCCTGCC
Source organism: Monodon monoceros (assembly GCF_005190385.1). Classification (NCBI taxonomy): domain Eukaryota; kingdom Metazoa; phylum Chordata; class Mammalia; order Artiodactyla; family Monodontidae; genus Monodon; species Monodon monoceros. The sequence continues at coordinate 18,082,932 of NW_021703784.1, read as the reverse complement.
TCTAGAACTTCCTCTGTACCAGCCCACTCTCCACACAGCTCCTTCTAACTATCTTTCTAATGTAACCAAAATAAAGCACCTGATTCACTGAAGACTGTCATATGGTGAGAGCTCTGCCATCCCAAGTCTGCCATCCTTACTAGGTGACTTTGGTCAGTACCCAGTCCACAGGACATCCTGTCAGCTCCGCCTTGGGAATAAATCAAGATTCCAACCTCTTCTCTATTTCCACGGCTACCAGCCTGGTCCAGGGCAGCACGGCCTCTCAGTGATGACTGCAGCGGCCCCCTTCATAGGTCTCTCCACTTGTATCCGCGCCCCCTCCATTCTGCTCTCCTCACAGTGGCCCGAGGGAGCCTTTTAAAACTCGAGTCAGAGTCCATTACTCCTCTGCTCAGAACCCTCAAGACTCCCCATCTCACTCAGAGCAAAAGACAAGTTACCTCTCCAACCCCACCTCCAGTGATCCTTGCCTCCGCTCCTAGCATTCCAGCCACTCGGGACTCTGATGTCCTGTGAACACGCCAAGCTCACTCCCACCTTGTGGCCATTGTTTGGTGCTTCCCCTTCTACATGGAACGCTCTCCCCCGACAGTTGCCTGGCTCACTCCCTCGCCTGCTGCGTCCAGGGCAACTGCTCCAATCTCATCCCCTCACACAGCCTAACCTAACATCGTAGTTTATGTTGGAACCTGCTCCCGTCCCTCCTGCAGCAATTCCAATCTCCCATACCCTGCTCTCTTTTCTATCACACTGACCAGAGTTTAACATACTATATAAACATCTATGTAGTTAACTAGTTAGTTTTTCAACTATTTATTGATTCCTATTTCAACTATTTATTGTTCCTTGTCTGTCTTGCCTCACAAGAATCTAAATCCCTAAGGGCAAGTCTCTGTCTTGGTTTGGTTCACTCCTATATCTCAAGGGCTTAGAACAGTGCTAGGCACACAGCAGGAGTCCAATTCACATTTTCTGAGGGAACACAGGTACTTTTGTTCAGCCGAGGGACCCCCCAGCTCCCATGAGCATCTTATGTCTCATGACCTATTCCTCCACTCCATCTCTACATACCCAGGATATGTCAATACCGGAAACACTGCCGCTTCTCAGATCACAAATTCAGAAAAACCTCCTCTTGAACCATAACCTGTCTTCTGGCTCATTTGTTCAATGACCCACAGGACACCTGTGCTTTGACGTCATCAGGAACCCAAGCAAACAGACCTCTTTCCTGTCCTCCCTTCCTGTCTTCATTTCTCCCCCTCCCCAGCTTTGATTCCGTGGTCTCTACCCATCTTTCATTAAATTCTCAAATTGCTCTTTTTTTTTGAAACAATCTCTTAGTTTTTATTTATTTATGTATTTATTTATTTGGTTGCACCAGGTCTTAGTTGCAGCATGCAGGCTCCTTAGTTATGGTATGCGAACTCCTAGTTGCAGCATGCATGTGCGATCTAGTTCCCCAGACCAGGGACTGAACCCGGACCCCCTGCTTTGGGAGCGTGGAGTCTCATCCACTGCGCTGTACCACCAGGGAAGTCCCTCAAACTGCTCTTTTGTCCTTTCATCATACCCAGCAAATCCTCCAACTTAAATGAATTTAATTTTCCACTTAAGCGTTTTGGAGAACTGCTAAGAGAAGAAGTCCCGAGCAAACAGGACATGTGGATACCACTATACATTTAAGGTCTACAACCTCAAGTAGACCTTCACATTTTCAGAAATCCTACCACTGTATTCTGGCGCCAACTGGTTTCCTGCTGTTTACAACAACCATTTAAACTTTCACTCCCTTTAAAACCTCATTCTGTCACTCTTCCACTCTGCCTCAAAAAATGGCTGCTTATTTCAGAGGAAAAAACGACTACTAGGAACTATTTCCACTTTAACTGGCAGTCATCATTTCCTCCTTGTCCTCTCCCCTGTTACCCTATTGCCCTCTTGCTGTCGGAGGCCAAGCCCTCCCCACACGCCCTGCTCTCTGTCCTGTCCTCCCATGCTTTCTCAGAAGCCTTTCTCAGTCATCCCCTCCATAGGCTCGCTCCTTTCACCATCTCTCACAGGAGGGAAGTGAATGCAGGGAAGGGTCTCGGTCTCAATCTCAATCTCTCCCTCTCTCTCAAAAGGAAAGAACTGACTCGTGTCCCTCATTCCCCAAGACCTTCCTACATCCTACTCTCAATGCAGAGGCCAGTGAGCCTCTTAAAATGGAAGTAGGATCGCAGCACTTGTCTGCTCCAAACCTTCCAATACTTTCCCACCTCACGTGATTCCTGAACCCTCATCACGACCCCAAGCTCCCCCTCCCCCGCCCCGCCTCCACCACCTCCCTGCGCTCACAGCCGTCTGTTCCCCCTCCTCGGTCACTCAATTCCAGCCTTCTCCCTATTTCTCAGCTCCTGACCTGAGTCTCCGAACTTGGTGTTCCCTGTCTGCAGTGTCCTCTATATAATTATATGAAACATTCTTCATGGAACTACATGGCTCATTCCCTCGCCTAAGTCAGGCCTCTACTCAGATGCCCACCTTAGCAGAAAGGCCATACGTAACCCCCCTATATAAACAGCACCCCTTCCCTCTCTAGCTGAACCCTTTCTAGCCCCTCTTGCCCCCGTTCATTCATCTTTATAGCACTTACTGCCATCTGATATATATTTTGTTTCCTGTCGGTCCCACTCTTTTCCAAGTAAACTCCATGGGAGTGAGGGCTTTGTTTTATCCACTGCTGTTTCCCCAGTGCTAAAACAGTCCAGGCACAGAGTAAGCTGACGGAACCCATGGATTTTATGTGTGTAAACGGAGGATTCCATTTTTGGCTAAGCAGCTGGGTCGGTGTCAAGTACTGTGAAGGAGAAGCTGGCAGGGCGGGATCAAGTGCTGCACGGCAGCCACGTTAAGTTTAAGAGGCAACACGCTCCCCAGGCGAATTCATCCTCTAGCTTGGCTTTATCACCATCTACATGCTACTGATTCCCAGAACTATATCTGCAGCCCAGATCTTTTTACTGAACAACAGATTCACATAGATAACCGCCTACACGGTATCTCCACGTGGACCCTCAAACTCAGCATGTATGAAGCGAACTGAAATCCCCCGTTTAACACTCACGCAAATTATTCTTCCTCCAGTGTTAAATGGCACTATCGTCCACCTGGTACCTCAAGCTAGAAACCTTGCAGTCTTTCTCAGCCCCTCCTGCACATATCCCTACCCAGTTGCTTATCAAATCCTATAGATCTGATCTCCTAAATACCTCGTGAATGCTTTGACTCCTCCCTTCCATGGCTTATGCCACTTCTCTATTCCAGGCCATCATCATTTCCTTCCTGCCTGGTCATTTATGATAGCCTCCCAAAGACTGATTTCTCCTTATTAGCTCTTGCTCTGCTGTAATACAGCATTCACCAAAACACCTCCTCAACCTATTTATAACCACAGAAGATTCCGTTTTCAGTACTGACCAAGCTAGACACAAGAGCATCTAGGTCCAAAACACAAGAAAGCAACCAAAACACAATAATGCCATGGGGAAAACCCTCCAGTTTTATTTATCTGTTTCCTTTTTTTTAAAGCTATGTTTCTTACATTTCAGTTTAATAAATTACAAAATCGTTTCCAGAAGACACAGTTGTCTCTTAATACCATACCTGAATAACAGCACTAAACCAACATGTATTGCCAACATTTTTCAGCCCAACGGGCCAACCATCAACTCGCCTCCAGTCATTGGGATTGGGATTTTCTCCCCAGACTTCACAGCGTTTTCTCTTTGAGCGTTTAGTTTCTGCAGAGGTTGCTTCGTGCATCCTATATTGTGCCAACATATCACACATCAAAAAAGAAAAGAGTTAAACAACAATATACTACATGGAGGATGTAGGTAAGCTTTCACAGGTAACTCAAAATGCCAGATAAACTATTTACTGGGTAACCGCTGGCTATATAATAACTATAAGGTTGCAACATAAGTGAAAAGGTTTAAACATCGAGTTGTTAATCCTGCCAAAGCAGAGATTATTACTAACAAGGGCCCTGATGGAAATGAGTTGAGACTCAAGACTATTTATGGCTACCATATTAAAAGTTTTACATTTCAACAATAGTGCCTTATCTCAGACCTTGCCATTGAAAGAGGCAGGAGAGACACTCTGCTAAAGATAAGAGCCTCGAAATTGCTTAGCACACAAACCATGGCCCTATGTTTCCCTGAAAGAAACAACTTGGCAGTATGAGGGGATAAACATGTCTGGAAACTGACTGGGCACCACTGGAACTGGGTATCTGTGAACAATACCAGACAATCACCAAATCAGTACCAATTCAAAACATATATCCTCCTAGTCCTAGGGCAGCTGAGTGATAACTTTCATTTTCAATAGCCAACAACAAAACATTCAAAGTTTACAAAGGCTCAAAGTTAATAAAGAGAATACATATTTATCAGATATTTGCCCTAGACAGTTTTTTCCCCACTAGCAAATATGAACTACAAAACCTTGCAGGCTTCTACTCAAAGACCACAGGCTGCAGTAAGACCCTTATCATATTTAGCTTTTTCAAAAGTGAACCAAGGAGTAAGTAAGCGAATGTGAATTTAAATTTTCTCATGAAAGAAATTTCATTTAGGTGCAATTAAAGAAGCTTGGCAGAACTGTTTCAGAGATACTGCCTTTGACCTACACACTGATGTGCAGAGCAAAGACTATAAATTAAATCAATAACCTGTTAAGATCTCTTCCATCAGCTTGAATTTTGGGGGACTCCAGCAGACTCAAAGCAATGGCGGCCTGAAGATCATCTTTGCTATCATGAGTAAGGTCTATTACTTCTGTAAGATAAATAGAAATTTAATTAGTCTACATGCAGGAAACATTGCCTTTCTGTTTGTATTGTAGGAAAAAAGGTAAAAGCATTCACAAAATTAGATACACTCCCTAACTCTCAATACAATGGCTCTTCTGTGTAAAAACAACTTTATTACTCTATGCTAGAATCAAATGAATAACTTACAGCTACACTGTAACCTTATGATTAGCTAACAGTACAGTAATAACAAGCTGCTAAAACGCAATGAGTCAAATACCCCCTTTTGCAGCCTTACTTCACAGAGTCAGAAATATATCCCATACCTGTAGGTTAAATAGTCTCTTTACTTACCATTGTAAACTATCAGCTAAAAGTTGAACATTCAAAGAATGGATATTTTCAATCTCACAGGAACTATTCTAGAGAACAGAGGATATACTCCTCAACTCATTTTATGAAGTCAGCATAACACCTTGGTATATCACAAACCAATCAAGAACAGTAAGAGAGAGGAAAAATGACAAACTCATGCATGATCACAGATGCAAAGAGCCTGAACAAAAGCAAATAGAATCCTGCTAACACACCAAAAAAGATTATATATTAAGACCAAGCTGAATTCACTGTAGGAATGAAATACTGAGTTAATGTTAGAAAACAGACCAGTAAAATCCACTATCTTAACAGTTAAAGGAAAAAATGATCATCTCAATAGATACAGAAAAAGTATTTTAAAACATTCAACCTCCATTAAGGAATAAAAACTCCAAGCCAAGTAGGAAGAGAAAAGAATATTTTTAGGCTGAGAAAGAATATCCATGGAAAGCCCACAGCAAACTTTACACTTAATCGTGAAATGTTACATGCATTTCCTTTAAAACCAAGACTAAGACAAAGATGTCTGTTGTTGAGGCCTTTTATTCACCATGGTTCTGAAAGTTCCAGGCAGTGTGATAACAAAATAAAATAAATTTTAAAAAAATAATAAAGATTGCAAAATAAGAAACAAACCTGTCATAATTCACAGATAATGATCACCTACAAGGGAAACCCAAAATAATCTATGGAAAATAGTTATAATTAATAAGAGATGGTTAACACTATTGTAAAGCAATTATACTCCAATAAAGATGTAAAAAAAAATAAGAGATGGTTAGATAAAAGATCAATGAACAAAAGTTGAATGAATGTCTATATATCAGCAATGAAATACTTAATTTATAAAGAAAAAAACCACAAAGAACACGAAACAAAAAATCAAGACCTTGTGCTACTGGCATAAGAACTAACATATGGATCGATGGAACAGAATGAGTGGGACTGAACTGACAGTCCAGGAATAAACCTCACAGTTATAGTCAACTGATTTTCAACACAGGTACCAAGACAATTCAATAGGGAAAGAGTGGCTTTTAACCCCTCCTTCCCATCATTTACAAAAATGAACTCAAAAGTGGATCAAGCCCTCAAGATAAGAGCTAAAACTACAAAACTCTTAGAAGTAAACAGGTATAACTTCATGACCTTGGATTAGACAATGGCATCTTCGAGAGGACAATCAAAGCACAAGCAGTGAAAGAAAAGATTGGTAAATCTGACATCATCAAATAAAAATCTTTGGGCTTCAAAGGACACCATCAGGATAGTGAAAAGACAGCCCACAGAATGAAAGAAAAGTTTTGCAAATCATGTATCTAGTAAGAAACCTATATACAGAATATATAAACTCCTGCAACTGAATAATAAAAAGACAAACAGCCCAACTTTAAAAATAGGAAAAGAATTTCATTAGACATTTCTCCAAAGAAGATACACAAATGGCCAATAAGCACATGAAAAGATGCTCCACATCCTTAGCCATTAAGGAAATGCAAATCAAAACCACAATGAGATTATCATTTCACACCCACTTGGATGGCTAAATAACAAATGTTGGTGAAGATGTAGAGAAGTTAGAACCCTGTGTAGTGCTGGTGCGAATGTAAAATGGTGCAGCTGTTGTGGAAGTTAGAAGAATGGAGGCTGGCAGTTCTTCAAAAAGTTAAACATAAAATGTTTCATGACATTGATTTCTTGGATATGACACCAAAAGCACCGACAAAGACAAAAATCAACAAATGGGACTAAATCAAACTTAAAAACTTTAAAGCATGAACGGACACAATCAACAGAGTCAAAAGGCAACCTACAGAATGGGAGAAAATAATTGCCAATCATGTATCTGATAAAGGGTTAATATCCAGAGTATATAAAGAACTGCTGCAACCCAACAACAACAAAAAATCAACTAATCTGATTTTAAAATGGGCACAAGGCTTGAAGAGACATTTCTCCAAAGATGATATAATATGGATAACAGACATATGAAAACATGCTCAATGTCACTAATCATTGAGAAATGCAAATTAAAACCACTATGTGATAATGCCTCACATCCATTAGAATGGCTATCAAAAAAACAAAAGCCAGAAAATAACAAGTATTGGCGAGGATGTGGAGAAATTGGAACCCTTGTGCACTGTTGGCAGGATTATAAAATAGTGCAAATGCTATGGGAAACAGTGTGGAGGTTCCCACACTTTTTAAAAAATTAAAAGTAGAACTACCATATCATCGAGCAATCTCACTTCAGGGAATATATCCAAAATGAAAAACCAGGGTCTCAAAGAGCTGTTTGCACATCCATGTTCAAATGGCACTACTCACAAAAGCCAAGAGGTGGAAGCAACCCAAATATCCATTGATGGATAAATGGATAAACAAAATTTGGTATATACATACAATGGAGTATTATTCAACCTTAAATAGGAAGGAAATTCTAACGTGCTACAATCTGAATGAACTTTGAAGACATTACGCTAAGTGAAATAAGCCAGCTACTAAAGAACAAAATACTGTATGATTCCACTTATATAAGGTACTGAGAGTAGTCAAAATCATAGAAAACAGAAAGTAGAATGGTGGTTGCTAGGAGCTGGGGGATGGGGTAATGGGGAGTTACTGTTTAATGGGTAGAGAGTTTCAGTCCTGCAAGACAAAAAAAGAGTTCTGGAGATGAATGGTGGTGATGGTTGCACAATGACATGAATGTACATAATACCACTGAACTTAAAGATGGTTATGATAGTAACTTTTATGTGATGTGTATTTTACCATAATTAAAAAAATTGAAAAGAAAAAAAAAAGGAAATCCTGTCACATGCCATTGCATGGATGAACATTGAGGACATTATGCTAGATGAAATAAGCTAGTCACAAAAAAATAAATCCTGTATGATTCCACTTATATGAGGTACCTAAGGTAGTCAAATTCACAGAAACAGAAAGTAGAAGGCTGTTACTGGGGGCGGGGAGGGAGAAAAGGGTTGTTTAATGGGAATAAAGTTTCAGATTTATAAGATGAAAAAGTTCTAGAGATCTTTTATACAATAATGTGAATATACTTAACACTACTGAACTGTACACTTAAAAATGGTTAAACTGTACATTTAAAAATGTGGGACTTCCCTAGCGGTCCAGTGGTTAAGACTCTGCTTCCACTGAAGCCGGCAGGGTTCAATCCCTGCTCAGGGAACTAAGACCCAGCATGCCACGTGGTGTGGCCAATACATAAATAAATTAATTAATTAAAATTGATGTCCCCCCCAAAAATATCCATGATGAAAAAAAATTTTTTAAAGATTAAAATGTAAATTTTATTTACATTTTAACTACAATTAAACTTAATTTAACTACAATTAAAAAAAAAAGAATTCCAACTAATAAATTATTAAGCAATGATAGATTAAATATTACCATTTTGAAATCTCCAATAAAATAAAGAATCTAAGCAATAATCACCAATGGTGGCTGGAAATACTAGGTGGGGAATTTTATGATAAATTAATCAAACTAACAATCTGAACACACTAACAATTTTAACAGCACAAAAAGATGGACCAGACATTATTTACTTCTTGATACGACAAAATAGAAGAAATACACACACCACTACCTATGACTTTGTCATGCCAGATAAGCATCTAAATTAATAGGAAGGACAGAGAACATAAAAATCCACTAAAGGATACCACAGGAATGCAATCATGTGGTATCATGCAAATCCTGTCAAATAAAATCCTGAAACAAAGGACTTTATTTCTTCAAACATTAAACTGCAAGAAAAAAAGAGAGGGGGACTATATAGATAAAAGGGATCTTAAAAAACATTTCAAACATACTTTAATGTTTTCATTTTATGTGGATCATTATTCTCACAAACCAATTACACACATATTGTTAGTGAGACAATCAGGGAAATTTCTACACTGGTATTTGATGAGATTAAGAAATTGTTATTAATTTTTAAGTGTGATAATATTGTTGCAGTTATGAAAAAAGAGTCCTGTTTTTTTTTTTAAGTTAAACACAGAATTGTTATATGACCTAGCAATTCCACTCCTAGGTATATATCCCAAAGAATTAAAAACAGATACTCAATGAAATAGAATGGAAACCATGAAAATCTGACAGTGGGTAAGTATAGCCTTTTCAATAAAAGGTCCTGAACCAACTGAATAGCTGGAGGAAGTGAGGGGGTGGATCGAACTATGTTTTTATCTTATGCCTTACCAAGATAATCCATTTCAGATGAATTAAAGGTTTAAATGTGAAAAGCAAAACATTACAATTTTAGAAGAAAATATAACAGAATATCCTATAACTTCACAGTATAGGAGTTCTTAAACAAAAAACACAAACCATAGCAGAAGATTAATAAGTGAAAGCTATTTGTTAGTTCATCACCATAGTGTAAAAACACAAGTCATCAACAAGGAGAAGATATCTGCAACACCCAAGTCCAGAAAAATGGGTTAATATCAAGAATATAAGGTCATTATCAATAAGAATATCAGGAATCAATAAAAAGAGGCAAACAAACAGAAAAACCAGCAGAAGACACGAAAAGAAACTTCACATGAGGAAACATGAATGGTCAAAAGGGAAAAGATGTTCAATCTCATTATTTAATTTTTAAAAATTCTAATTAAAAACAAGATTATCATTTCATATCAAAAAGACAGGCAACAATTTTACAATCTAACAAATTTGAGAGCAAGAGTTACTCTCAAACCCTGTTAGTGGGAGTATAAATATGTAAAAAAAAACACTTTGGGGACCTCCCTGGTGGCACAGTGGCTAAGACTCCGCACTCCCAATGCAGGGGGCCCAGGTTCGATCCCTGGCCAGGGAAACAGATCCCACATGCATGCCACAACTAAGAGGTCGCATGCCACAACTAAGGAGCCCACCTGCCGCAACTAAAGGAGCCCATGGGCTGCAACTAAGGAGCCTACATGCCGCGACTAAGACACGGCACAACCAAATAAATAAATAAATATTTTTTTAAAAAATCACTTTGGAAAATGTCACTAATAATAACTACTAAGTTGAAGATGAGCACATCTTAATACTCACCAATTACACTGCTAGGCATATACACTAAAGAAACTCTTGCATACATGCACAAGAAACATAAATCAAAAAAGCTCACAGCAGCCTTGTTTACAACAGCAAAAAAAATTCAAAACAACCCCAAAGTCAATCAACAAATATATCAATTCTGTTGTATATTCAGACCAAGAAATGCTACACATCAGTCAAAAGAAATAACTACAGGTACAACCAACATGGATGCGTCTCGAAAAGAAAAATGTGGATTGAAAAAGTCACTACGTGCACCGAAAGACATATACAAGAATATTCACAGCAGCATTATTCAGAATAGTTCAAAATTGCCAAAAGCTCAAATATCCATTAACACCACCTTGCGCAGCTGATAGATCCCTCCTCCTGGAAGCCTCTTTGGCCTCCATAGCACCACTCTCCTGGTCTTCCTCCTACTCCCCTGCCCCCCGCCCAGACATCTCAACACTGGAAGATCTACTGCTGAGTCACTGAACCTTTCCTGTTTTCTATACCCACTCCCTTGGAGAGCTCATCCCTTCTCATAACTTTAAGTACCATTTACAGGTTTATGATTCCAGGTTTTATCCACCTCCAGTCCAGATCTCTCCCTTGAACTGCACACTTGGACCTCCACTGCCTTTTTCATACTCCACCTGGATGTCTAACAGGCATCTCAAACTTAATATTGCCAAAACCGATCTCCTCATTTTCCACCCCAAATCTGCTCCATCTGCAATTATTCCCATGTCAGTTAAGTGCAACTCCATCCTTTCAGCTCCTTAGGAAACAAACCTGGAGTCATCTTTAACCCCTCTCTCTTTCACAACCCTCAGATCCTTTGTAAGCAAATCCTGTAGAGCAAGCACTTGTCACCCTTCCACTACTGCATCCTGGCCCACACCACCTTCATCTGCAATAGCTTCCTGAGTCGTCCTGGGCTCCCTGCTCTGCCCCATGCTCGCTACTCCCTCCCACACATTCTGTTCTCAACAGAGCAGCCAGAATGATCTTTAGCCAAAGGAAACCCGTTTACAGCATTCCTCTGCACCAAACTCTCCAATGGCTAGTCCTCTTAAGTCAGAGTAAATGCCAAGCAGCTATGAAGGCTCCGCAAGATCTGCCTCCCATTTGTTCCCTCAATGGCCTCATCTCTCACAGGGCAGCAATTCCTGTTTCTTTTGTTCATCTCCAGTGCCTAAAAGAGGGCTTGGCACATAATAGGGGTTCATTAAATAAGTGCCGAATGAATGGAACCATTTAAGCGCTGAGAATCGTGCCTGGCGCCTAGTAATGGCTCAGTAATTAGCCATTATTACTACTATTTCCGAAGGGTTGATGTGATGGAAAGGACACTCACGTAAACTCATCTCTTACTCTCCGCTAGTTCAGAGCGGGACCAAGCCAGGATATACCTACTTGCTAATTCTTCTTTGTTGGCAGCACTGCCCGCTACTTCAGATGGTTCTGTAGCAGCAGTCTCCTGGCTGGGCTCTTTAACTCTTTCATCAGTGAGAAGGCTGACTGCCTGGGTGATGTCACCATTACTGGCCTGAGGGGAGGAAAAAAATAGAAATTTCAAAAGTAAAGCATCACAGCATTTAAAATAAGCAGCAAGTTAGTCTGGGGGTTATAACTCTTACTACCCTGGTGACATACGGAATAAGTCTAGGCATAATTCTAGGGTATAAAGGAGGAAACAGAGTACAGTGGAGGATAGTAGGTCTATTATGCTTAAAGCACTGCCATTAAACTCCTAGTTACAGGAAGGGAGTTGCCATGCTCTGATTTCCCACAACATGCAAACGAGAATGAAATCTCACTGCTTTGGATACTATGCCGGCTGATTTCACAGAACAGCTACGGCATGATGTATCAAGAAGGGGGCTGGCGATTAACACAGAGATTCTAAGTGAAGTCAGCCCCTACGGTAAAGGTGCCAAACAGTTACCATATTCTATAGTGATGAAGTGATGACCACACTTCTATTTCATTTTAACTTTTTAAACTTTTCTTAGGAAAAAATTCTAACATACACAACAGGAGAGGGAATGTATAATTGAACCCCATGTGCCCATCACTCGGCTTCGATAATTACCGAGCCCTGGTCAGTCTTATTTTACCTATTCTGCCTCTCCTCCCCCAGATACTCTGAAGCAAACTCTAAGTGTCTTATCATCTCATCAGTCAACATTTCAGAATGTATCTTTTTAAAAAAATATAACCCATAATGCTATCCTCACACAAATAACCAGTTCAAATTTCCCTGACTCAAATACTTTTTAGTTCGAATCAGGATCCACAAAAGGTCCATACGGTGCAGTTAGTTGATAGGTACCTTAAATCTCTGTAGGTTTCCCCCCGCACTATGAGTCTCTCCCCTCCTCAACTTTTTCCTGCTCTTATAATTTACATGTTGAAGATACTGGGTCATTTGACCTTTAGAACTTCCGTCCTATACGTATGCACATTCATCTTGGCATAAATATAGCTTGAACTGACATAACTATGATATGAACAACAGTTTTAAAACCTGTTGAATAGAGGCCTTGAGACTAACCTTCAGAGCTTCATGAAGAAAAGAAGGGTCCTGAATGCCTGTGATCTCCCTCAGTTGATTTAACAGCATTTGGCAGCTCTGTATTTGAGAAACAGAAAGAACACACACACGTGTCAATCGGAAAGTAAACCTGGACACATTTAAAGAATAGACACCAGCATCTTGGGTAAACAGGCTTGAGACTTGCATTGTTTACTTTAAAAAACCAACAAGCTCCAAGGAACAAGGTACTTGACTGTCAGACACATTCTGAAATGCCAAATGTATTGCTCTTTCTAAAGCTTAATCATGGAAAATGCTTTTGGCATTTGTGGACGAAACATGAGTAAATAGCAAAACTACAAATACATAAAACATTTGAATGTAATATTCCAGCTTTAATGGATGCTTCAAGTGCCTCAGGTTTCTCTCTGTGAGCAGTATGTAAGTAGGTCATTATAAGGAGTCCAGGGAATTTGCATGGATGTGAAGATGTGCTATTTTAAGCTTCACTGCACATGCCATTTGTGTGTGTCATTTTTCACTGACATTAAGTTTCCAATCATGTAATTAACAAATGATACCACCAATGTCATATTTGAAACTTTAGGTTTGATTGCTTAAAAAAATGTATAGATAAAGCTAGAATTTTCTGAATTATAAATACAATTGCAGAGGGAATAAAGTATGGAATGTTTTCTCTTCATTAATCTGAATCATGGAAAAACCTTTCTTATTAACTTCCAGCTACAAGATCAGTTTATAACCCTTTTCAGCCTTAAAGTCTTCAACTGACAAGTTAACACAAAACACCTATTTACAAGTAAGCTTTTCAACAATTTAAACAATTGGCTGGCCCAAGTGAAGACACAGTGATCTTACAGATGAATGCTGAAAACGAAATAGCTCAAATTTAATCCAGCGAGAAGAAATCTAATTTATTCTTAACATTGTACTAGAATGAAGCCCCAATTCAATACTTGATGCTTGACCATTAACTGTCTTTCAGTTAGTACTATGTCTCCAAGAGGCATTAGGCAGTCTAGTTCACTGCCAGCTGTAACAGAAACAGTATCCTCTGTTCTTCAACAGCTGAGGGCCCAATGCAACACTCAAGCAGCACACCACTAGAAATAACGAACTGAAACACCCCTGTACAGTCCTTGGAAAAGCATCAACAGTCTTTCTGTTCTAGTCACAGGTCATCGTCATAGGCTAGAAATGGAACCCTACCCTGCTGAGCCCAGCAGCCCTGGAGGCTGTGAGTCTGTCAAAGGCAGTCACCGCCTGGGCACTGCTAGAGTGACTCTCACACTGAGAGGTATCCAGATTTAACCTTGGAAAACACTGAAAACACAGCATATGATTTTTAGAAAAATAAAGTATTAAAAAGTTTGTTTCCAAACAAATTCTAATTCCACTGATCGTATTGTGTAAGTGTGTGAATCTATATAGGTCAATCATAACCAATTTTCTAAAAAATCCAAATCAATGTACCCAAAAAAGGGTGGAATAAAAGGATGAGGAAATGCGTAGCATATCAGCCCTGAACTGGAACCAAGAAGGTAAGAGTGGATAGACAATCACATCTTCACCTCAAATTACTCTGTGTACCAACTGATGCAGGAGTCACAGAAGACAATCCCAGTTAAAATAATGGCTCACACCCACTGCTTACTTTTAGCCAGGTGCTGTTCCAAACACTTCATATGTATTAACTCATTTAACCCTCATAACAAACCTGTGAGATAGACACTGCGCCCATTTGACAGAAAACTGAGGCATAGAGATGTTAAGTAACTTACACAAAGTTATTGCTAGTAAGGGGTGGAGCTGGGATTTGACCCCAGGCTGCCTGACTCCAGAGTCTGCACTCTAACCTCTATGCCATGCTGTATCTGAGAAAACAAAGAAAACAGGCAAGAATACCTATTTAATGCAAAACAATGCAAACATTTTATTCTTATATTTTGACCTTGATCTCTGCATCTTAACAAGTTTCCTATTTTAGCTGCCCTTATATAATCACCATTTTGATTACTTAGTACAATCAGTTCCAAATAAGCTATCATCAGGAAGTAGAGAGGTAAACACTATAATGGACGGAATCTAAAGTGCCATCGGTTATAAAAAGCACCATTATTATGCACCACCAAAGACAAAAACGGCTGCCACTTAAATGCCTTCATGACAGTGAAGTGTGACGAAGTCCTTCGTGACAGTCCTAGGAGACACATGAATTGGTCACATCAGCTTCTTGTAGCTCCAAAATGTCTCATTTATGTTGAGAAATAGAGCAATTAACCCTACTTCCAGGTGCACTGCCTGGCATGCAATAGATAATTCTTTGGCATATTTCTCAGCAAAAACGAAAAAAAGCTTAAAACACCTATAGTATGTTCCTTTCTGAGGTCCCATAATGCACTTGATTGTAGCTTTGCAAGAAAATTTGAAACTGCAATCATTCCTCCAATGACAAATATTTTACTTCACATGAAATCAAATCTGTACCCTGCTGTTCTATTTCTATGCCTTTCTTCATAGTTTTTTCGATCTTTTTAAAGCCCTTTTAAATGGCAAGTAAACTAACCGTGCGGTACCAAGAGTGCATATAACCCGACTGCCATGACGGCAGGAACAGCTATGACTAAGCCCACACATGTGCAGACTATGGTAACTACACCACATGTGCTGCTTGGGTGATAGTAAACGTAAGGACCATCTCAATTTCAGAGATCTCAGAATGCCAAATAAATGCTAATCAATGAAATACGGTATGGAAATGATAAATAATTTACTAACCATTACATTTGGCTGTGGGTTAAAGTCCCACTCCTCTGTCTCCACTTTGTAACAGGTAGCAGTGGACATTAACACATCTAGAATAATACACTCAGGAAAGGAAAATAAACTCTTTGTTTCCCTTTTTTAAAAGCTATTGGGCAGAGATGACAGCTACATAAAATCATTTTGTACAGTGTCAAGAACGACATTATATTCATCTTACCTCCTTCAAGAACTCTGGTCCCTCACTATCCTCTCCCTTTCCCATGTTGAGGGAACGAATGAGCCTGCAAAGGAATAGGACTTACTGGCTTTACCTGGTATTTCTCACCATGTGGTTTCCTAACTGTTCTAAGTGAAATTCCTGCCTCTGTAAAGGCAAGAATCACACAACACACTAGCTGAATTGAATTAGCCATAGGACAGTGCTATTCACAACTGTAACTAACACTTACTGAACGCCTTTCTGTCAGGAACCTTAGATGCCTCACACGCACACGAAATCCTTGGAACAACCCTAAAAAAGTTAAGAATCATTATCTTCATTGTGCAAATTAGAAAACTAAGGTTTACAAAACCTATTTTGTCATCAAGTGTCTTGAATTAAAAGATTAATCAAAAATAACTATTAAGAGTCTGAATAACAAGTTTCACAAGGATTAAGCCATGCTAGTGATACACATGAACAACTGCTATGACATGACTCAGTCTTATAAATATTTAGGTAAACCTAAATTCTCACACAGACAACGCGATCAGTACTATATATGACATGTTAATTTTACCACAACAGACAAGCTAAGCTCATTAGGATCCTACGGTATTGCTAACTCACAGTTTCTTCTGGAACTTCACAGGAAGCTGATTTAAATATTAACTTCACCCTAACTATGATGCTACATATAAAGTACACACCCAACATGAGACAAGAGAAAGCCTGTGCTCCAGTCATAATGAGGTCAAATAACTGGCAAGAGCCAACGTGTTTGCACTTCCCTATAGCTAAATACACATTATTTTCATAAAACAAAGAGTACTCTCTTTTCTTGCCCAGAGGCAGTGAAAAAAGACAGGCACACAGAAATCTCTAGAAAGAAGGAACTCAAGCTTTCCGACCTCAACTACTCTGTGGTTTTGGTGCAAAACTTCTCAGGACTGAGGTTTTCTTAAAGCAAAGACAATAACTCACCTTATAGTAAGCAATAAACAGGATTAGTCACCCAGTAAAACATTAAACTATGAAGTTTTTTAGTCCTAATCCCACTGCAACTAAATTAAAATCTTTGATCAGCAAATTAGTGAGATTACTAATCTCACAATCTTCAAATACCCAGTTTAGCACTGTGATGCTAGATTTCTTTTTTATAGTTATTTCTTATTATAATTTCTAGATTATTCCATTCCTTCAAACAGGGATGCTATTTTCATCATTCTCATGCACACATTTCCTGATCTCAACTGTCTCTTTTTACAAAGCCATTTCTAAATTTAAAACTAAGTACATAATTGATAAATGTTACTTTACTCCAAAGAACTACCAAGGTGTGCCTAATAAAATTCCCTCCAAAGTTAAAGATCTCGTTTTCTAATTTTAAAATAAAACTTAAATACCCAAGGAAAGCAAAGGAATAACTTTAGGAGTCAAAGAAAATATACAGCAGCAACTCCAGAAACCCAACCTATACAACAGGGTCTTAACAACACAGTCTGAGACTGCCACTAACCTTTCCAACTTCCACGAAACAAGGAACAAGTCCACAAAAGCCCTGGTATTTTTTCAGTTTTTCTCCCAGCAACAACTCCATGTTGGTCCAATTTACTCATAACGTAGAAATCTAAAGTGCCTTATGACTCTACAATTGACAAATAGCATTTCTTTAGTGGATGAAACTAAATCCCCCGAAATGGGCTACTTGATAACTTATTTTAATGGTGCAAAAATTACGTATGTGATGAAAATCACTGTTTCAGTTCATCAACTGGCTTAAAGTTTTTAAAAAGCATTAAAAGTTTTTAAAAGTTAGCTAATTCTAAATGGTATAGTGGGGTTTAAACTAAAATTAAAAGCAAGAAAAAAAACCTAATCATTATTTACTCAAATTTTTTCATCTTTTTTTTTTTTCACATTCACTGAGTAGGAAATTCTAACAGCACAAAAAGATATAAAATGAAAGGGAAATTTCCCTCTTCCTCCCATCCAGTCCCATTTCCCAAGAGTAATCACTATTAATAGTTTCTGACATATCTTTCCAGAAATGGTCTATGCACACAAATATATTCTTTCATACTATACATCATGTCTTGCACCTTGTTTTTTTCTTACTTTTGAATACATTAAGACAATATTTTTTTCACTTCTTTAAATACATATGTGCCCCAACTAAATACAAGAAACAAGGCCAGGAAACTGTTACAATAAGGTCTTATGAAATGTATCTTCAAAAATTAAAGAAAATGCCATTCAGCAATCTACTGCTAAGGTTTATTGAGAAACTAAGAAAATATGGGAAAAGATATAAGAAATCAAGTTTACACGGTTATAGTTTTAGAAATCTAACAGTAAAATTTTAAGTTATTATTAGATAGGCCTCAGTGTGTAGTTTCCATTTTTGGTAAATAATAGGGACCAGAGAGGTGATGTGGGATTGGATTATGAAGGGTTCTAAATGTCAGGATGAGTTTAGACTTGATCTAATGAACAATAAAAAATTATTACAGGTTCCTCAGCAGGGAAGAAATATGAGGGGTAAAAAAGGTACTTTAAGGGGATTCATCTAGCACATGTCAACAACTAGTTTAAAGTGGGATGAGACTAGGGAAAGAAAGCTTAACCATGAGTTATAGGGGTACTGAATAAACCAAGTGTGATGACAGAGATAGGAAGCTGGCAGGAGAAATGGAAAGGTAGAGTATACTCTGCACATCTCAAAGAATGAAGAGATAAAGCTTAGCCAAATATTTGAAAATGGATGCCTAAGAAAACGTGATTGATGAAGACATGAAAGGAAACCAGTAAAAACCAACCAATGTAATATGCCACACTAACAGAATGAAGGGGATAAAAACACAGTTATCTTGGTCGATGCAGAAAAAATCCAACACCCTTTGATGATAAAAACAATCAGGAAACTAGGAAGAGAAGGTCATTTCCTCAACATGATAAAGAGCCTTTATTTAAAAAAACTCGCAGTTAACATCATTCACAATGGTGAAAGACCGAAAGAGTTCCCCCTAAAATCAGTATGAATACAAAGAAGCCCACTTTCACCAATGTTATTCAACATTATACTAGAGGTTCTAGCCAGAGCAATTAGGCAAGAAAAATAAATAAAAGACACCCATACTGGAAAGGAGAAAGTAAAACTATCTCTATTCACAGATGACATGATATGTAAAATCCCAGAGAATCCACAAAAAAGTCACTAGAGCTAATAAATAAATTCAGCAAAGCTGTAGAGTACAGGATCAACGGGCAAAAATCAGTTGTGTTTCTACACAGCAGCAATGAACAATCTGAAAAGGAAATTTAGAAAACAATTACACTTACAATAATATCCAAAAGTATAAAACACCTAGGAATAAATTTAACCAAGAAGGTGAAAGACTTGTACACTAAAAACTACGTAACAGTGAGAAAGAACTTAAAGGAAACCTTGATAAATGGAAAAACATCCAAGTTCATGGATTGGAAGACTGTATCAGTCAGAGTTCTCCAGAAAAACAGAACCAACAGGGCACATGTGTGTGCGAGCACATGAAGAGACCCTGTATTCCTAGTTTCCTGTGCGTGTGAATTAAGAAATTTATTATTAGAAATTGGCTCTTGGGATTACGGAGGCTGAGAAGTCCCAAGATCTGCAGTTGGCAAGCTGGAGAACCAGCCAAGGGTGTCATTCCAGTCAGATCTGGAAAGCCTGAAAACCAGGAGAGCTGATGATATAAGTTCCAGTCTGAGGGCAGGAGAAGACCTGCACCCAGTCAGGTGGGTAAAGTTTCCTCTTACTCAGGCTTTTTGTTCTATTCAGGTTTTCAACTGAAGGGGTAAGGCCCACAGACACTAGGGAGGGCAATCAGCTTTACTCAGCCTACCAATTCAAACGCTGATGTCATCCAGAAGCACCCTCGAAGACATACCCAGAATAATGTTTGACTAAATGTCTGGGCACCTTCTGGTCTAGTCAAGCTGACACATAAAACTAATCATTACAAAGATTTAATATTGTTAAGATATCAATACTACCCAAAGTGATCTACAAATTCAGTGTAACCCCTATCAAAATTCCAATGACCTTTTTTGCAGAAATGGAAAAGCTGATCCTCAAATTCATATGGAATTTCAATGGACCCTGAAGAGCCAAAACAATACCGAAAAAGAACAAAGTTAGAGGACTCACACTTTAACATTTCAAAACCTACTACAGAACTACAATAATCGTGACAGTGTAGTACTGGCATAAGGACAGGCATATGGACAAATGAAAAAGAAGTGGGAGTCCAGAAAAAAACTATACATCTATGGTCAACTGATTCTTGACAAGGGTGTCAAAACCATTTGATGGGGAAAAAATATTCTCTTCAAAACATGGTACTGGGGGTGCTGTAGGGATAAGATTGATGGTGTTTAAGAGTACAAACTTGTAACAAGTACTAAAATAGTCACAGAGATTTAATGTACAGTTTATTGAATGTAGACAATAATATTGCACTATAAGTATGTCATATGATAAATATCATTACAGGAGCAAACATCTGATAATATACAAATTTTCCAAAGTAACATGATGTACACCTTAAATTTACACACACCACAAACAAAAATGGTGCTAGGACAACTAGATATCCATTTCCAAAAGAGTAAAGTTTGACCCCTACTTCATACAATATTCAAAAACTTACTCAAAATGGATTAACAACCTAAATATAAGAGCTAAAACTATAAAACTCTTAGAAGAAAGTTAAAGGTAAATCTTCATTATCTTGAATTTGGCAATGGATTCTTCTTATATTATACCAAAAGCACAAGCAACAGAAGAAAAAACAGGTAAGCGGCACTTCATCAAAATTAAAAACTTTTGTGCATCCAAGGACGTTATCAAGAAAGTGAAATGACAACCTACAGGATGGGAGAAAATATTTTCAAATCATAAATCTGATGAGGGTCTAGCATCCAGATTATATTAAAATTCTTACAATTCAAACCACCAAAGACAAACAAACCCAATTCAAAAATGAGCAGAGGACCTGAACAGCCATTTCTCCAAAGAAGAGATGCAAATGGCCAATAAGCATAAGAAAAGATGCTTAACAACATTAGCCATTAGGAAAATGCAAATCAAAACTAAATGAGGAAGTGAGAGAGTGGCATGGACTTATATATACTACCAAATGTAAAATAGATAGCTAGTGGGAAGCAGCCACATAGCACAGGGAGATCAGCTCAGTGCTTTGTGACCACCTAGAGGGGTGGGGGTAGGGAGGGTGGGAGGGAGACACAAGAGGGAGGAGATATCGGGATATATGTATATGTACAGAGCTGATTCACTTTGTTATAAAGCAGAAGCTAACACACCACTGGAAAGCAATTATACTCCAATAAAGATGTTAAAAAAGCAAAAGCAAAAATGGACAATAACAAGTGTTTGGGGAGGATGTGGAGAAACTGGAACCCTTGTGCGTTGCTGGTGGGAATGTAAAACGGTACAGCTGCTGTGGAAAAGTTTGGCAGTTCCTCAAAACATTAAACATAGAATTACCCTATGATCCAGCAATTCTACTTTTAGGTATATATCCAAAATAATTGGAAGCAGGTACTCAAAATATTCGTACGTGAATGTTCACAGAAGGACTATTCATAAAAAACAAAAGGTGGGAACAACTCAAATGTCCACCAATGGAAAAACAGACAAGATGTAATAGATACATAGAGTTGAATATTAGCCATTATTGAAAGGAAGGAAGTACTGATACATGCTATAACTTGGATGAACCTCGAAAACATTAAACTAAGTGAAAGAAGCCAGACACAAAATGTCACGTACTATACAATTCCATTTACATGAAACATCCAGAACAGGTAAATGCAGAGACAGAAAGCAGACGGGTGTTGCCAGGGGGAGGGGGAGTAGGGAGTGACAGCTTAGCGGGTTTTCTTTTGGGGTGTTAAAAATATTTTGGAACTAGACAGAAGTGGTGGTTGTGCAATACTGTGAATATACTAAATGTACACTTTAAAATAGTTAATTTTATATTATATGAATTTATTCAACTGAATAAAAAGGGAAAGCTTTGCACAATCGCGCGCACGCATGTACACACACACACACACACACACACACACACACACACACGAAGAAAAAAGACACCAGGAAAGTACTAACTTGGGCTGGAATATTGAAAAAGGACATATTTGTTTAGGGCATCTCAAGTTTAACCTAACTACCAACCATCACGCTGCAGCTGCCAGCCCCTATTCACGCAGATCCTTAATCTGGCTTTGAATGTCTGGTATTTTGACCTCCCTTTTTATTATAAAGCCTTGATGGTGGAAATAGCACTAAGTAGCCCAGATTCTTAGCACACATTAGCCTCTAGGCAAATTTCAACTTTCTTGAGCATCAATTTCCACACCTGGAAAATAAAGTATACCATAAGCCTTGACAGCACTGGTGTGACTATGAAGTGAAGTAATGCATACAGGAATTGTTACTAAAATGAAAACATGATTTTTAAATGTAAAACATTGTGACCTGCCCATCTAACAAAACTCATCTAGAGGTCGTAGTAAAAATACTGATATCCTAGGAGAAAACTGCCTGTGCCAGGGTTCTGGTTTTAGCACTTACTAGCTGTGTCACTTTGGAAATTCTACTTCCTAGTCGCACTAAGTTTTACTTCATAGGGTTGCTACATGGATTCAATGAGAATAAATGTTAAAGTGCTTCATAAACTGTCAAAAAAGTCTGGAAGCAGGACAAGTACAAGCTGGCTACAACACACCCAAAATTTCTACATTTCTAACAAACTCCTAGGTGATGTGGATGCTGCTGGTCCATGGACCATATTCTGAGTCGCAAGGGAGCAGAAGTCAGTGAAGGTGCCTGAGGGTTAGGTTCGGATAAGGAAGATGTAAGAAAACTTAGGCATGTGAGGAGAGACATCTAAATCAGGGTTTCTTAAGCTCAAAATTATTGACATTTTGGGCCAGACAGCTTTTTGTTTAGGGGGGACTATCCTGTACACTGTAGGATGTTTAGCAGCATCCCTGGCTTCTACTGGAGCATTCTCCCCCAGTAGTCACAATCAAAAAGGTCTCTAGACACCAATGATTTAGATTCATCTCTAAGAAATGAAGGGAGAAGGGAAGGGTACCTCTTCCACTGAGAGAAAAAGGGATGCTAAAGAGGAGGGAAAAAAACCCAAATATGAGACAGAGAGCTCTTAACGTATCAGCAAGCTCAGTTAAGTAGAAAGGAAGGTTATCTATTTAGAAAGAGTGCAGGGAGGACTGGAAGTTTAAAACATCAGGAAGACAGTTCTAGAGAGTAATAGAAAGGATCTGACCCAAAACAATGGGTCCACTGACTAAGAAGTAGGATCAGGGATTTCCTGGGCTCCTTGGAGTCAGAAGCGCCTGGGTTCAATCCTGGCTGTACCATTGACTAGCTTGGTGACCTTCGGCAAATTATTTAACAAGAAAATTTCCTGGAGCTCTCATAAGTACTGAGATAATATATGTTAAAGTCGTAGCACAGGGTGTGGCATACAGTACATGATCAATTAATGGTATCTACTACTATTATCAGCGTCATTATTTTCCTTGAAAAATGTTTCACTTGGCTATTGCTTTAAATTTCTTGGATGAAACAAAATACATGGAAAGATCTTGCCTGGTGAGGTGTTACTTGTCAATGTGTTTTATAAATTTACTAAAAGTACTGTGTGAATAGGAACTGTTTGTAGCTGGAGGCATGAGAGTTGTGGAAGCCAACCAAGCACTGACTTACTGACGTTCCAAAAATCACAATTAATGAGACAAGGTAAAAGAGGGTGTAAAGGGCTTCCCTGGTGGTGCAGTGGTTAAGAGTCCGCCTGCCGACGCAGGGGACACGGGTTCGTGCCCCGGTCCGGGTGGATCCCACACGCCGCGGAGCGACTGGGCCCGTGAGCCATGGCCGTTAAGCCTGTGCGTCCGGAGCCTGTGCTCCGCAACGGGAGAGGCCACAAGAGAGGCCCGCGTACCGCAAAAAAAAAAAAAAAAAAAAAAGAGGGTGTAAAGCCAAAAAATCAAAAGAAAGCATTAAATTTTCACGGAAACTGACAGGTTTTCACAGGGCTTCAGTTAGCAGAACGTGTGATGAGCCCTGGTTTAGCTGCCAAGAACCACAGGTTTCTAAGAGCCAACCTGACTTCAAGTTGTAAACTACAATAACAGTAAACATTGCTGCTGGTTTTCATCTAAGTCAAGAATTGATTGAAATAGTACCCTCTTTTAGACTCGAGTACATACTGAGAACATATTTCAAGAGTACTACGTTTTTC
The DNA here is from genome assembly GCF_005190385.1 of Monodon monoceros. Lineage (NCBI taxonomy): Eukaryota > Metazoa > Chordata > Mammalia > Artiodactyla > Monodontidae > Monodon > Monodon monoceros. Next base: position 18,058,816 of record NW_021703784.1, on the reverse strand, counting down.
TTGCACTCGAATCTTGGACGGCTATCATGGGTTCTGCCTGTTCCATGTACAAATGACCAATGATGGAAGGGAAGCATTCTAGGTTTTAAATAGATTGAGTGTCAGGGGAGGAGAGCTCCCCTCAATTACAGCAATTAAAGATCCTTTAAGGGCAATGTAGAATGCTTCAGAGAATTCAAAATAGAGTCCATTCTAACATGAAACTTACGACGATTAGGAAGAAGATATTAAAATCTTTCCTCTGAGATGTGAAAGGTAATTTCCTCATATAAGACTCCTTCAGCCTAGCCTGCTAACTTCAAGCATTTTACATTAGCAAAAACAAAAAGGGCAAACATTATCAAGCATTCCAAGCTTATCAACTGTCTGTATGGGGCGAATCACTGAGAATAGCAGTAAATGTCATCACTCTGCAGGTTGCCAGGAATCAGGGTCCTCCAGCTAGCCACAGCCACTGGAGTTCCAAATCTTTCCAAAAACAGCTATGACTTATATACAAGTGTTCATCAAACACCTCACATACGAACTCTTAAACAGAGAGTGCTGAGACAATGGTCACCTATCAAACTGCAGCAGAGGTAAATGCAGTTGCTGCTGACCAAAAGGCACATGGTGTCAACCAACGAATTTAAATGACTTGCTCTCCCTTAAAAGAGTCTCTTCTCCAAATCAACATGACTGTCTCAAAGCTAAGATTTTCCCACCTGTTTTTAACTCACTGTCCTAAAAACAAACAGAACTGATCTCTGAAACCAAAGAAAATCCTGACTCAGGTTCCAACAGGCATTGGTAAACACCTAACAATTTTTCTATTACAAATCAGCACATGAAACACCATCTGCCTACTTTCATTTTTGAGTCCACGACCCAGAGGTATCTTTTACTACAGGAGTTTAAAAAGTAAGTGCGGTCACTTTACACACTATTGGTCTCCCGAGTGCCTGAAGAGGAAAAACAAAAAGGCATAAAAGGTTTCTCACGTGGAAGTATCTGACAGCTGTGTACTGTAAATATTTTATGAAATTCCTCACTTCCAAACTCGCATTTAAATACTTGGTACAGGATTCCAATTCTGTCTTGAAACAGCTTAGCACTTGACGGGTGACGGGTAGTCTTAAGTTATAACATTCCAAAGTAACATTAGAAGACTTTCTCAAATTGCCCACTTCCCAAGTTTTTTTTCGCACAGACATTAGCCGTTTGATTTTCTCTCAAACCAGTATTCTTTTACTCTCACCACCTTAGCCCAGAAATCCTCGTATTGATTTCAATCTTCTTAGATAATAGAAAAGGGAAAGCATTATCAGCATACCTTGTATTCATCGCGCTGTTCTGTTCCTCCCCCTTCCTTAAAAATCTAGAGTGATGAATGCAGTAATTGGGAAGGCTGCTTTCTGCTTAAAAAAATAGGGGTGTGTGTGGAAGGCATGAAGTGGTAACAAGGACCCCTGGTCTTTCACACGGTGTAGATAAATCCTGGCTTTAACTTAGGTAACTTCGGTCTGCTTTAGACTCTTAGAACAGCACTGCCCTAAAACGGATTCGAAAACAAAAACAAAAAACAAAAACCACCAAAGCTGCCCCTTTCGGAAGTTTCTCACCCTTGGTCGGGGGCCAGGAGCGCTCTTCTTAGAGATCCCTGATGCAGACAGCCCACGTCCAGCCCTTTATATTTGATTTTCCAAATTAGCTAATCTCCCTCGAACTTCAGCCCGTCCCCGAACCCGAAGAGGGTCCTCAATCTCTGCGACCGAGCCTTGCAGAGACTTCACCCTCCTCCTCGAGCCCCGGGGCTCACCCCGGCCGGCGCGCCGCCCTCTCCCCAGCCGGGCCCGGGAGCCCTCCGCAGCCCCCTCCCGCCTGGCCCCGCGCCGGAGCCCCGCAGGCCCGCCCGCCCGCCCGCGCCCCGCGCCGCTCCCGCCCCGGCCCCGCACCCCCTACTCCCGCGGGACCCGGAGCCAGCCCCCCCGGCTCCCGCCCGCCGCCGCGGGGCCCACCGAGCCGTGGCGGTCGGCTGCTCCGGCCGCGTCGTCCTGCTGCAGCTCCGCAGTCATGGCCGAGGCGCCGCTCCGCGGGTCACCCACCTCCCGCCGCCGCGGCCAGCCCAGCCTCGCCGGAGGAGGAGGAGTAGGAGGAGGAAGAGAAGAAGGAGGAGGAGGTGGAGGAGGTGGTCCTGCCCCCGCCCTCCACCCCGCTAGGGCCCCGCCTCCGCCCCGCCGCGCGCCGGCGGCTCAGCCCACACGCTCCGCCCCCGGTCTGCGCGCGCACGCCAAGCGCGCGGCCGAGGGCCGAGCCGCTCTTTACGTGCTCCCGCATACGCTGGGATAGGACCCGGCGCCGGTCACGTGACCGAGGCCCCGCCCGCGCCTAACGGTCGGCGTCTGCCCCCGAGCGGTGTGTTCTGGGCGGTTGACGCCCAGGAAATGGTGGTGTGCGTTGTGGACCCTGGTTTCCCAAGTCTCTTTCTCTGCCGTCGTCCCTCAAACCTGCTCATTTTTAGGACTCACCACCGGCTCAAGACTCCTCACAGACGAGTTCAGGCTGCTCCCCATTTGGGGAACCTGTCTAGGGACCGCGTAATAGAGGGTTTTCCACCTGGCGGTGGAGCCATTTCCAAGTCCAGTGACACGAAAAATTTATCATCCTGGAGAAAAGGAAAGGCAGAGGCTTAATGGAGTGGTCTGACGGGTAAAGCTAACCAAACGGACCAGTGCCTGGATTCACTGGTGCTCAGGGAAGTGCCCTAACACCGACCTGGGCATGGGGAGCAAGAATTGCCCAGTTTTCCCATTTTAGATTTTATAGCGTTCAAACTGAAATTTTATAGGGTTTTAAGTTTGAGCCAGATGCTTATGATGGCACATTAAGAGCTAAGGTGTCCTCAATTGGGTCGTGTTTTCAACAATTTGATGGAAATTGTAACTGCTAAACCCTGTCTCACGTTTATTCACATGTATCGCAATGACAATCCACTTGGCACACTTTGGTCCAAATCTGTGTGGAGGCTGGGTAGGGAAGGGCCTCTTTTAGAGGGTAGTGCTTATCTGGTTGCCCTGGTCTAGCCCTTGGGCAGCACCTTCAGTGTGAATTTTATGTGGATGGTGGCCTTTCCTGTGCTCATGTGATTGTGATGTTTCACCTGCAGGCGTTTCTAGTCTGCATGGAAGCACAGCTTGAGGCATAAGGAGACAGGTACAGAGCAGGTGCAGCTCCCATGGGAGACCTGATTATTCTCAGGAGCCCAGACCACGACTGCTGCTACTTCCTTCACCTGGAGATTCAGGGGGTCTCTTTTCCCTGGCAGGTAAACTGGCAGCGTGATCATAATCTTCCACGTTCAGCAGGCTATGTGTTTATGTCTGATGGTTGTAGGACTCTTTATGCTTGTGGCTTTGACTTTTTTTTTTTTTTTTCTCCTGGGTAATCAAAACGTGTGTTCCTGGCCTCAACCTGGGGGTCATAGCAAAATAAGTTGATTTCTCAGTCCACTTTCTTTGCAGCATTGCATACTTCTACATTGTCAGAAAGCTCTGTTTCCGTGTGTCTTTACCATGTCTCTGGAGCAACTCGTTTGCCTTTGCACATTGATTTTAGGAAATTGCTTATTTAATGTGTTTAAATGCGGTGGAAACCTATAACTCTTGTTTATGAAAATTTCCTTAAAAGACCTCCAGAGACCTTCTACACCTATATATCTGAAAGAGGTATGCATAGCCATTTTGTAAATACAGGCCCCTGAGTTTTGATTAAGTGTCTTTCTGCTATATGGTTCTAAACAGGGCTCCAGATCTAATAAATTTGTTATAATTTGAGAGCCGTAGATCTGGTAAATCCTCTTAGCCCCCTTGGGTTTAACTACCACTTGGTCCTGGATGTAGTAATCAGCTAGAGACCCCCCGTCCAACCAGAGTATTTAAGGAATACTCTATGTCATTGCTTGGCCATCAGCTGGCAATCTTCATGGTGATCAAATATAAAAAGTAGCTATCATGGAATGTCACTACAGAAAACCCCTTCTCATTTGTCCTTAAAACCATACTTGAAGGCTCCAGAATAATTGCGTTGTTAGTTGATAATCATTTGAAGACTATTCAGGAAAAAAAGAAATAATAACAAGCAGTAGCAAATAATTGACTTGTTTAAAAAAAGAATCATTTCCAGAGTATTTTCCCAAAGAGAAAATTTCCTCTCCTGGAAATCTTCTTGTCCCAATGCTAAATTATTTTCTGAGTCAATGAATTTATATTTCTACCTCTGATTTACCTCAATTCCAAAGTATAGTTTGTTTTAATGAAATGATCCCATTTCAGTGTTATTGAATACTGGTGTGGAGCTTGTGTGGGCTAAATGACAATGAAGGGGAAATGTTAGGAAAGGAAAAAAGGGAAAAGAAAGCAATGTGTACTTATATTTCTTCTCTGCTTCACTCCGTAAATAATTTTGCAACTGGATTTGAAAGCTGATGGCTGAGGCTGACTAACAGGTGTGACTGTTGTTTGAGCTATGGATTCCTTTCCAGGAATGATCTAGGCAGGAATGTCCTTAGAGCCAGCTTCTCAGCAGTTAGGAAAATGGCCTTTCTTACTATGGAGGAAAGAATATGGGTATTTCTGTTATAACCCCTAGATGAAAAAGTTAGATGATGTGTAAGGTTAAATATAGGTGTTAAAAAGTTTTCAGAAAAGGCTCTCTTTTGCTGGTTGAAAAACAAATGTGTTTCCAGCCTTTCTGAAATGTGTACTATAGGCAATGTATTTTGTGGAGAATTGAAACAACTTTCAGTAAAGTTAATGAGTTCATTTTAATTTGAGAAGTATTGGGCACTGGTATTCAAAATAACAACATCAGGTTTCCTTCCTTTTGTTTCTCTAGAAAATATAGAGAAACACTAAAAAAACAAAAAAACCTACTGAAATCTGTTTTCATAAAATACATGAAAACCTTAAACTCTTGGGATTCAATTTTCCTTTTATAAAAAAGTGAAAAACAACCTTAGCCTCCAGATGGAAAGGTAAAAATAGACAATTAGAAATAAGTCCATTTTTGCAAACTTGATTTTTGACAACATTGTAACCCAGTGGGGATAAGATGGACTTTTAATAAACGGTCCTCAGTTCTTCATATAAGAATTAGTTTTGGACTCTTACATTATAAACAAACATAATGAAAGGCTTAAATGTAAAAAAGCAAGATTTAAAACTTTTGAGACACTTCATTGGGGCGTCTCCTTAGGGCAGAGGGGAGCTTTCTTAAATCAGAGACAAAAGCACAGTCCATAAAAGAAAAGGTTGATAACTTAAATTACATTAAAATTAAGAATTTCTCTTCATCAAAAAGTACTACAGGAAAAATGAAAATATTAACAGAGAGAAAATATTTACAATACATATAACTGGTAACATATTAGTATCTAGGACAAACCTCCGGTTTCATTTGGCATGATTAACATATTGGGCCCCAATAATTCTTTGTTGTGGAGGCTCAACTTATTAGATGCCAGTAGCTCTCCCCTGCCAAGTTGTAGGACCATTAAAAATGTCTCCAGGGCTTCCCTGGTGGCGCAGTGGTTGAGGATCTGCCTGCCAATGCAGGGAACACGGGTTCGAGCCCTGGTCTGTGAAGATCCCACGTGCCGCGGAGCAACTAGGCCCGTGAGCCACAACTACTGAGCCTGAGCGTCTGGAGCTTGTGCTCCGCAACAAGAGAGGCCACGACAGTGAGAGGCCCACGCACTGCGATGAAGAGTGGCCCCCACTCGCCGCAACTAGAGAAAGCCCTCGCACAGAAACGAAGACCCAAAACAGTCAAAAAAATAAATTAATAAATTAAAAAAAAAAAAAAATGTCTCCAGACATTGTCAAATGTTTCCTAAGGAGAAAATTATCCTCCAGCTGAGAATCACATATCTAAACTAAGTGAAAAATGAAATGTCAGACAAAGACAGATACTGTACGTCAGGGGTCCCCAGCCAGTCGCGGCCTGTTAGGAACCCGGCTACAGCAGGAGGTGAGTGGCGGGCAAGCGAGCGAAGCTTCATCTGCCGCTCCCCATCGCGCCCCATCGCTCGCATTACCGCCTGAACCAGCCCCACCCCCATCTGTGGAAAAATTGTCTTCCATGAAACTGGTCCCCGGTGCCAAAAAGTTTGGGGACCAGTGCTCTACATTATCACTTATATGTGGAATCTAAAAAATAAAACAAATGAATATAACAAAACAGAAACAGATTCAGATATAGAGAACAAACTAGTGGTTACTAGTGGGGAGAGTGAAGAGAAGAGGGGCAAAAAAGGGGATTAAGAGATACAAACTACTATGTATAAAATAAATAAGCAACAAGGATATATTGTACAGCACAGGGAAACATAGCCATTATTTAGTAATAACTTTAAATGGAGTACAATCCATTGAATCACTACGTTGTAAACCTGAAACTAACACAGTATTGTAAATCAACTCTACTTTAGTTAAAAATAAAGACATCTCAAGATGATTTTAGTCCTTTTCTAGGTATGGAAAGATGCAAGTCTGGGCTCACTGAATTTATTCCTCTGATACGCATCTTACCTATCTAGGGCCAGTACCCTGTTTTCCTCCATCCTGAATTCCCCTCAGGGCACACCAGCGGGGGCTACCGTGGCTGATGGCTTTATGGCTGCAACATCCTTTGTTTACTGAAATGGCAGGTGGGACCTTCTTTTCCACATGCGTCAAAGCTGGGGCCTTGCTACAGAAACCAAAAACATGACTTAGGATAAAAACCAGAAAGCCACCCAGGAAAAGTAAATAGAAACTTGTATAATGCAGCAAGTACTGGGACATAAATTGGGACTCCAGGTGACTTAATTTTTTTTCACTCAGGACCACCACTGAAGGAAAATATCCTCCTCAAAATATCAGGATTTGAAAGAATAGATGAGGCAAAAGTAACTTATACAATTTTGCCTTTAGAAACACAAATTTTTTAGTGATCTGATACTTGACTCTGGTAGGAAAAAAAAATATTTTTAGAGGAAGTGATAGCTAACAGTACTGAGCACTTACAACCTAGTGCTGAGTGCTTTGCATATATGAACTCATTTTATCCTCACAAGTAAGTACTATTATTATTTACTACCTGCTTCACAGATAAGAAAACCACCACAGAAAGGTTAATTTGCCCAAAGTCTATCTACTAATAAAGGTAGAGCCAGGATTCTAAGCGAGAGCAATCTAGCTCTCTTTCTGTAGCCTGGGTAAAAGTTAAGAAGATTCTGGCTTAGAGAAACCCAGTCTGGGAAAGATGAATAATTAGAGAAGAAACAGCCTCTAAAGACTTCTCTGAGGAGGTGCTATTTGAATTGAGAAAGACAGGGAAGGCTGAGAGAAAGACAATGGGAGTTCAGGCACTCAGAAGACCAGTTATAGTTGGGGTAAGCACAGGTCCCAGTTTGCCTGGTGCAATTCTGATTTACCCCTATTTTCCCCACATGATTATTAGTAGCTCCACCCTCCTCAAACTTCCAGGTTTGGATGATAAATTACGTGTTCACCCTCCTTATGGAGCATTTTACCCTGAACTTAATTTAAGCAGTGATCCTAGAGAATTTTACCATAGTATTTCCCAAAGTGTTTCAGACTAGCTAAGTCTGATAAGCATGCATCATTCACAAGAATTTGTTTCATTTCTAAAGAACACAGCCAGAGGGAATAGAGGGTACCCTACTGTGAGTGAATTCCCGGCCTTGAGTCCCATGCCCTTAAGGGACTGTAGCTTTTTCACTTTTGTAAGCCAACCTCTACTGGCACTTAAGGCCTAGGTGCCTCAAGGCCATCCCTGAAGAGATGGAGCTTTGTGGAGTTGTGGGGAGTGGGGGGGGCAGGTAATAATTGATGGTCTCTGCCTGAGGGGTAAAAGCTAAGGGCAGAAGTTGAATGGGGCTTTACTTCTGTCCGGTTGGAGGAAGAGTTTAGAATTTCAGACCTGAGGAGACAAAGGTAGGAACTCTGAAGCTCTGAAACAGTTGTATTTATTGTCTCTTACACTTCTCCAGAGTAATCCATAGCAAGCAACTTAAAACCAAAGGAATGGGGTGCTGAATAGACTGTCTGGAATCCAACCATTTTTTGTGAGGAGCTGCAGCCCTGTAGAATGGGTGACAGTGTCTTTAGGGAGTACAGGTTAAGTATTGCATTACTGGGGCCAGCAGATTAGAGAGCTGGTTTCTGCAAATCAAGGAGCTCTAGTACCAAGGAGTTAAAAAGCTTTAGGAAAGTATTTCAGCTTAAAATTGTTAGTCATGTTATTTGAAGTAGAGGATTCTCAAGTTTTGTTCCTTCAGCTTTATGAAAAGATGAGCAGTGATCCCAATGACTGTTATTTTATGCTAAATCTCATTATTTCATTGGCAAGACAAAGAGAATGGGCTGAGGGCAAACCAACACTCCGACTTGTATCTGAATGAGCTGGTTCTGAGCTCATCTGATGAACATGAAAATATTGTGACATTATGAACAGACACTTGAATGTTTTGATTTTTACAAATGCTAAATATGCATTGCTCAAACTGGATAGGGTAGTTAAAGAGCCCCTATTCCATCAGCCTGTGGACATTACCAAGTAAGCCTACACCTTCATAGCAAATTCTAGAGATTGCTTGAGAGATATTTCTTGAAGCAAAAGTTTGTTAAAGTGACATTTTTGTTTCCTTTCTTGGTTAGCAGTATTTAGCCATACTAGAGGGGGAGGGATAAATTGGGAGTTTGGGATTGACATATACGCACTAATATGTATAAAATAGATAACTAATAAGAACCTGCTGTGTAGCACAGGGAACTCTACTCAATACTCTGTAATGGCCTATATGGGAAAAGAATCTGAAAAAAAATAGAGCGGATATATGTATATGCATAACCGATTCACTTTGCTGTACACCTGGAACTAAAACAACATTGTAAATCAACTATACTCCAATAAAAATTGAAAAAATAAAGTGTCTATGATAACTATGCTTAATGAAGTAAAGGAAAACATACATGTAATAAATGAAAAACTGGAATACCTCAACAGATAATTAGAAAATACAAACAAGAACCAAATGAAAGGGGCTTCCCTGGTGGCACAGTGGTTGAGAGTCCACCTGCTGATACAGGGGACACGGGTTCGTGCCCCGGTCTGGGAAGATCCCAGATGCCGCAGAGCAGCTGGGCCCGTGAGCCACGGCCACTGAGACTGCGCATCCGGAGCCTGTGCTCCGCAACGGGAGAGGCCACAACAGTGAGAGGCCCACGTACCACAAAAAAAAAAAAAAAAAAAAAAAAAGAACCGAATAAAAAATTTAGAACTTAAAACATTCAGTATTTGAAATAAAGTAATTGAACTGGCTTTATAACAGGCTACATATTTTTATGTAAAGGAAAAACTATAATATTTTCACATGGAGTATATAAAACAGAATACATATGACAATAGCAGGGGCTAGTAAATTGAACTAAGTGATTGCAAGATTACTACATTTCATGGGAAGGTACAGTTCTAATGCTAAAAGTAGACTGTGAAAAGTTAAGAATGAATATTTTAATCCCTAGTGTAACCACTAAGAAAATTATGTAAAAGACATAGCTAAAAAGTCAATAGGTAATCTTAAATGGGAGTTAAAAAAAAATCGAAAAGGAGGAACAGAAAAACCAGAAAAATATAGAAAACAAATCATAAAATGGGAGACCTAAATCCAACCATATCAATAATTACTTTAAATGGATCAAACATTCCAATGAAGAGGCACAAATTAACAAAATAAAATTAAAAGCAAGACCCAACTATGCTATACACAAGAGATGCACTTTAAATATAAAAACACATGTAAATGGATTGGAAAAAAGGGGTGGAAAATGAACTGAATGTTTCTGTCCCCCTAAAATTCATATGTTGAAATCTTAACCCCCAATGTGATGGTATTAGGAAATGGGGCCTCTGGGAAAGTAATTAAGTCATGAGGGTAGAGCTCTCATGAATGAAATTAGTGTCCTTATAAAAGAGGCCCTAGAGAGATTTCTAGTCCTCTTTCTACCATATAAGGATACCAGAGAAGTTGGTATTCTGCCACCCAGAGAGGGCCTTCACCAGAACTTGACCATGCTGGCACCCTGATCTTGGACATCGATCCTCTAGAACTGTGAGAAATAAGTTTCTGTTATTTATAAGCCACCTAGTCTTTGGTATTCTGTTTTAGCAGCCCAAAATGATAAAGACATAGTGCAAAATAACCATAGGAAGGCTGGAGTGGCTATTAATATCAGACAAAATAGATCTCATTACACAGAGGGTCATTTTATACTGATGAAAGCATCAACTCATCAGGAAGCCATAATAATCATAAATGTGTACGCACCTAGTAACAGAGCTTCAAAAATACATGAAGCAAAAATTGAAAGAATAAAATGGAGAAACAGGCAATTCTACAAGAGTGGCAGGAGATTTTAACATCTTGCCGGAAGGGGTAAAACAAGAGGCCACCCCCCCAAAAAAAATCAGTAAAAATATAATCTAAACATACAGTCAACCACCCTGATCTAAGTGATATTCACAGAATGCTACATCCAACAATGACAGAATATACAGTCCTTTCAAGTGTACGTGGTGCTTTCACAATAGTAAGTCATAGGCTATGCCATAAAACAACTCTCAATCAGAATGAAATTATTGAAATCATATGTATGTATGTTCTTTGACAAAATTAACAAAATTAAACTGGAAATCAAAAGCAATATAAATTTAGAAAACATCCAAAATTTAAAACAAACAACTCATTTCTAAATAATACATGGCTCAGGAAAGAAATCACAAGAGAAATTAGAAAATATTTAAAACTGAAAAATAGTGAATATACAACATATCAAAATTTGCGCAATGTCACTTATGCAGTGCCTAGAGGAAATGTATGGTTTTAAATGCTTATGTTAGACAAAGAAGAAAGGTCTTAAATCAATGAGCTACTGTTCCACTGTAAGACAATAAACAAAGAAGAGCAAAGGAAAAAAGTAAGTGTAAGGAAGGAAATAATAAAGATAAGAGGATAAGACAATGAAATAGAAAACAGACAAAAGAAAGAAAATAACAAAGCCAAAATCTGGCTCATTGAAACATACTTTAGAAAACTGATAACCTCCTATGTTATCAACTGAATTGTGTTCCCCCAAAATTTACACACTGAGGCTCTAATCCCTAATGTGACTATATTTGAAGATAGGACATTGAAGGAGATAATTAAGGTAAATGAGGTCATAAGAGTGGAGCCCTAATCCTATAGGACCGGTATCCTTATAGGAAGAGGAAGAGACACCAATGATGTATGTGTACAAATTCACATATGTCATGTGAAGACATAGCAAGAAGGAAGCAATCTATAAGCCAAGGAGTGAGGCCTCAGGAGAAACAAACTAGGCATACCTTGATCTTGCACTTCCAGATTACAGAAATATGAGAAAATAAATTTCTGTTGTTTAAGCCACCCAGTCTATAGTATTTTGTTATGGCAGCCCTACAAGTGCTATATAGGGACAGTGAGAAACTGGCCACCTGCAATCCAGGAAGTGAGCACCAGGAATCAATCACTTTGATCTTGGATTTCCCAGCCTCCAGAATTGTGGGAAATAAATTTCTACTGTTTAAGCCACCAAGTCCCTGCTATTTTTATTACAAGAAATAATAAAAATAGTCAGCCTAAGCTAAGACAGATGGGAAGATTCAATAATTGTTATGTTGTTAATTCTTTCCAAATCGATCTACAGATTCAACATAATTTCATCAAAATCTCAGCAGGATTTTTTGTAGAAATTGATAAGCTGATTCTAAAGCTTGTACAGGCATACCTCATTTTATTGCACTTCGTTTTATTGTGCTTTGCAGATACTGTGTTTTAATACAAACTGAGTTTGTGGCAACCCTGCATCCAGAAAATCTATTGACACCATTTTTCCAACAGCCTTTGCTCACTTCATGTCTCTGTATCACATTTTGGTAATTCTCACAATATTGCAAATTTTTCATTGTTATTATATTTGTTATGGTGATCTCTGATCAGTGATCTTTGATGTTACCATTGTGAAAAGATTACAACTCACGAAAGGTTCAAATGATGGTTAGCAAATTTTTTAGCAATTAAGAATTTTAAAATTAAAGTGTATAAATTGTTTTTTTAGACATAATGCTACTGCACACTTAAGAGACTACAGTAGAGTGTAAACATAACTTGCATATGCACTAGGAAACCAAAAAATTCATGTGATTTTCTTTATTGTGATAGCCACTTTTTTGTGTTGTCTGGAACCAAACCCAGATATCTCTGAGGTATGCCTGTATAGAAAAGTGGAGGAGCTAGAATAACTAATATAATCTTGAAAAAGAACAACAAATTGGAGACCTTATACTATATAATTTCAAGTCGTGGCAAAAGGATATGCAGTGGCTCTCCCAGGGACAATTTTGTCCCCTAGGAGACATTTGGCAATGTGTGGAGGCATTTTTGGTTGTCACAATTAGGGGATGGGTACTACAGGCATCTTATGAGTAGAGGTCAGGGACACTGCTAAATATCCTATAATGCACAGGACAAACTTCCCCACAACAAAGAATTATTTGGCTCAAGATGTCAGTAGTGCTGAAATTGAGAAACCTTATGGTAGACAAATATATCAACACAACAGCATAAGAGAGTCCAGAAACAAATTCACAGAGTCAATTGATTTTCAGAAAACTGCTGATGCAATTCACTGGGAAAAGAAAAGTCTTTTCAATAAATGGTGATAAACAATGGATATTTGTATAGAAAAAATGAACCTTGGCCTTAATCTTATATACAACAACTAATTCCACATCAGCCAAAGATCTAAATGTAATACTAAAATTTTAATGCTTCTAGAGACAAGACAACATAAGGGAATATCTTTTCTACCTAGATATAGGCAAAAATTTGTTTGACAGAACATGCAGTACATTAAACATAAAAGAAGGAACTGATAAATTGGCTTCATCAAAATGAAAAATTTCTGCTCCTCAAAAAACTGTTAAGAAAATGAAAAGGTAAGCCACAGACTGGGAGAACATATTTGCAATACATAAATCTTACAAGATTATTCATAACCGGATGTATAAAGAATGCCTACAAATCATTAAGAAAATCTCATTTTTAAAAGGGCAAAACACTTGAACAGATACTTTACAATAAGATATATGAATGTCCAATATATAATTAGTCACCAGGGAAATGCAAATTAAAACTACAATGTGATACTACTACACACCCACTAGAACAACTAAAATTTAAAGGACTTTATAAAGTGTTGGAAAAGATTTGAAGCAACCCAAACTCACATATAGATACAATGTGGGAGTATAAAATGGCAAAACCACTTTGGAAAACTGAGAGTTCCTTATATGTTAAACATACACATATCTTAATACCCAGCAATCCATTCCCAGGTTTTTACCCAGGAGAAATGAAAAGTGTGCATCCATAAACAGACATGTACAAGAATGTCCATAGTATCTTTATTCATAATAGTACCAAACTGGAAGTGACTGAAATGTTCATAAACAGGAGATTGGATAAACAAGTTGTGTAATATCCATATGATAAAATATCATTCAGCAATAAAAATCAAAGATTTATTGTTATACATAACAACATATTTGAATTTCAAAAACACTTAATTGTGAAAAAGAAGCCTGGCACAAAAGAGTACATACTGTATATGATTCCAATTATATGAAATTCTAAAGGCAAAGATGTGTTAAACAGAACATGAAAAGAACATGAAGGAAATTTTTGGAAATGTACTGTATCTTAATTGGGATGTTGGTTACATGAATGTATACATTTTTCAAAATGCATCAGCCTGTACACTTAAGATCTGTGCATTTTAGCATATGTAAATTATTATCTCATTTTACAGTAACAACAAAGCACAAAAAAGAAGAATTTAAAAGTAAAAGAATTAAAAAGTGAGCTGGACAAACTGAGGGTGAAAACTAGAATAAAAGCCTTTTAAAAAACCATTTCCATAGGAATTCCCTGGTGGTCAAGTGGTTAGAACTCCATGCTTCCATTGCAGGAGGCACAGATTCAATCCCTGGTCAGAGAACTAAGATTCCTGCATGCCATGCAGCGTGGCCAAAGAAACCAAAAGCCAAACAAACAAAAAACCTGGTTCCAAAAATCACATGATCATATCAATAGATGCAGAAAAGGCATTTGACAAAATCCAACATTCATTAATGATAAAAACTGTCAGTAAACTAGGAATAGAGGAAAACGTCCTCAACTTGATAAAGATTATCTACAAAATACTTACAGTTAACAACATACCAAGTGGTGAGAAACTCTAAACTTTCCCACCAAAATCATGTAGAAGGCAAGGATGTTCTCTCTTACCATTCCTTTCAAAAACATACTGGAAGATCTAGCTAATGCAATAAGACAAGAAAAATAAATAAATGTATATAGATTGGGAAGGAAGAAATAAATCTGACATGATCATCGATGTAGAAAATCCAAATAATTGTCAAAGATACCTCCTGGAACTAATGTGTGATTATAGCAAGGTTTCAGGACACTTTGTTAATATATAAAAGTTAATTACATTCCTATATACCAGCAATGAACAATTGGAATTAGAAGTTATAAGCACCATACTATCTATATTAGCACTCCCTCCCTCCCAAATTAAATACTTAGGTATAAATCTAACAAAATATGTACTAGATTTACATGAGGAAAAATTACAAAACTCTGATGAATTAAATCAAAGAAGATCTAAATAAATTTTGAGATAGTCCATGCTTGTAGATAGGAATGGTAAATATTGTCAAGATGTCAGTTATCTCCAATTTGATCTATAGATTCAATGGAATCCCAATCAAAATCCCAGCAAGTTATTTTGTGAATATCAACAAACTGATTATAAAGTATATATGGAGAGGCAAAAATTCCCAAAATAGCCAATACAATATTGAAAAAGAAAAAGTTGGAAAACTGACACTACCCAACATTAAGACTTAATATAAAGCTACAGTAATGAAGACAGTGTAGACTCAGAAAAAGAACAGACAAATAGATCAATGGAATAAAATAGAGAGTGCAGAAAAAAACCCACCTAAATATAGTCAACTGATCTTTGACAAAGGAGCAAAGGCCATACAATGGAGCAAAGGTATTCTTTTCAATAAATAGTGCTGGAACAACTGGACATCCACATGCAAAGAAAAAAATATCCTAACACATGCCATACACTCTTCACAAAAAAGTACCAAAAATGGGTCATAGACCTAAATGTAAAACATAAAACTATAAAACTCCTGTACAATAACATAGGAGAAAACACAGATGACCTCGGGTACTTTTTAGATACAACATCAAAGTCACAGTTCATGAAATAAATAATTGATAAACTGGACTTCATTAAAATTAAAACCGTTCTGTGAAAGACAATGTGAAGAAAATGAGAAGATAAGCCACAAACGTGGAGAAAATATTTGCAGAATACACATTTAATAAAGGACTGTTATCCAAAATATGCAAAGAACTATTAAAACCCAACAATAAGAAAACAACCTGACTAAAAATGGGCCAAAGACCTTAACAGAAACCTCATCAAAGATATACAAATGACAAACAGGCATATGAAAAACTGCTCCACTACATATGTCATCAGGGAAATGCAAATTAAAACGAAAATGAGGTACCAGTACCTACCTATTAGAATGGTCAAAATCCAGAATACTGGATCAAGATGGCGGAGTAGGAGGATGTGAAGCTCACCTCTCCCACAAACGTATCAAAATATATCTATATGTGGAGCATCTCTCACTGCAAATAACATGAAGACTGGCAGAAAAGCTCTTCTACAACCAAGACTATAAAAAAGATCCACATGTAGTCAGGTAGAAAGGGAGGAGAAGTAATTGGATCAGGAACCACACTCCTAGCATGGGGACACAGAGGAGGAGGGGAATATGTTGGGCTTGGCGATCCTCCCTGGGGAGTGAGAGGTTCAAGTCACAGTTTGGGCAACTCAGCCCTGGGGTCCAACAGCAGGAAGACAAGTCCCCTTAGCTGGTTTGGAAACCAGTGGAACTTACAGGAGGGTTGTAAGAAACCAAGACTCTGCTGTTTGGGAGTGGACACACACACACTTGCTTACCCCCAGGGAGAGCATGGAGGCAGCAGGTTGAAAACTGCCTGGGCTCTGACCAGCTTGCTGGGACCACCCCAGCATGCAACCCAGTCCATATCAGGCACCTTCTCTGGCCCCTCTTGCTCTGGCTCTGCTAGTGTGGAGGTGCTGTTGCTAAGGAGAGTGTGCACACTTAAAGGGAATGGAGCTGGCTCAGACCCAACCCTCAGGACTTCCACTCCAGTCCCTTGAACCCCACTCCCATCCCTGAGAAGGCAGTGACTGCCATTGAGCAGAGGAGAAGCCCTAGCTTACACATGTCTCTGGCCCTAGCCCTTCCATCTCCAGCCCTACCTCCTACCAAGGTGGTAGTTGCCAGCATACCCTGGGGGAAGATTTAGCCCATGATTGCTTCAGATTCAGCTCTTCCACTAAAGCCACTGAGCACAAGCAGATTGTATAAGGATACTCCCACACAAGGGCACCCCTTCAAGACTGGGATAGGTAACCATTTCACCTAATTTCATAGAGACAGAGAAAGATAAGCAAAATGAGAAGACAATGGAATATGTTTCAATTGAAAGAACAAGAACACTCGCCCCCCAAAAGAACCCTAATGAAATAGAGATAAATATTGAATAATTTACCAAATAAAGAGCTCAAAGTAATAGTAATAAGAATGCTAACTGAACTTGGAAAGAGAATATATGAACACAGTGAGAACTTTAACAAGGAACTAAAAAATATAAAAAAGAAACAGAGCTGAAGAATACAATAACTAAAATGAAAAATACAGTAGAAGGAATTAACAGCAAACTAGGTGATACAGAAGGATAAATAAGCAATCTGAAAGACAGAATAATGGAAATCATCCAATCGGAATAGCAAAAAAAAATTAAAAATGAGGACTTTTAAGGGACCTATGGGACCATATCAAGCATACTAGAATTTGGATGGAGAAGAGAGAAAAGGATAGAAAATATATTTGATGAAATCATTGCTGAAAACTTCTTGAAGATGATGAAGGAAACAGATTTCCAGGTACAGGAAGCACAGTGAGTCCCAAACAAGATGAACCCAAACAAACTGACACCAAGATGTACCATAATCAAAATGACAAAAAGTTAATGATAAAGAGAGAATTTTAAATTCAGCAAGAGAAAAACCAAGAACTACATACAAGGAACCCTCATAAAGTTATCAGCAGATTTTTCTGCAGAAACTTTGCAGGCCAGAAGGGTGTGGCATGATATATTTAGAGTGTTGGAAGGTAAAAACCTAAGCCCAGGATACTCTACCCAGCAAGGTTATCATTCAGAATTGAAGGAGAGATAAAGAACTTCTCAGACAAGTAAAAAGTAAAAGATTTCATCAATACTAAACTGATCTTATAAGACATGTGAAAAGGTCTTCTTTAAGTGGAAAAAGGCTACAACAAGAAGTAAGAATTTATAGGAAAGAAAAAATCCCACTAGTAAAGGCAAATATATGGTAAAGGTTGTGGATCAACCACTTAAATAAGCTAGTATGAAGAATGAAAGACAAAAATTGTAAAATCAGCTAGAACTACAATAAACAGTTAAGGGAAAGACACAAAGATGTAAACTATGACATCAAAAACACAAAACATGGGGGAGAGGAGTAAAAAATGTAGATCTTTAGAAAGTGTTTGAACTTAAATGACTGCCAGTTTAAAACAAGTGGATAAAGTTATCAGTCAACATACATGAACCTTATGGTAACCACAAATAAAAAACCTTCAATAGATACACCAAAACTAGAGAAAAAGGAACACAAGCATAGTGCTAATGAAAATTGTCACACCACAAGGAAAAAGACTAAAAGAAGAAAATAACAGAAGAACTACAAACACAACCAGAAAACAAGTAATAAAGTGGCAAAAAGCACATACCTGTCAGTAATCACTTTGAATGTCAATGGACTAAATGCTCCAATCAAAAGACAAAGGGTGAGAGACATTAGCAACCAAGATGGCATAGTAGACAAACTGCTCTCACTCCCTCTTGCAAGAACACCAGAATCACAACTAGCTGCTGGACAATCGTCAACAGGAAGACACTGGAACTCACCAAAAAAGACACCCTACATCCAAAGACAAAGGAGAAGACACAATGAGACGGTAGGAGGGGCACAATCACAGTAAAAGCAAATCCCATAACTGCGGGTGGGTGACTCACAGACTGGAGAACACTTATACCACAGAAGTCCACCCACAGGAGTGAAGGTTCTGAGCCCCACATCAGGTTCCCAACCTGGGGGTCCAGCAATGGGAGGAGGAATTCCTAGAGAATCATACTTTGAAGGCTAGTGGGATTTGATTGCAGCACTTCAACAGGACTGGGGGAATCAGAGACTCCACTCTTGGAGGCCACACACAAGTATTGCACAAGTATTGTGCGCATCAGGACCCAGGGGAAGGAGCAGTGACCCCAGGGGAGACTGAACCAGACCTACCTTCTACTGTAGGAGGGTCTCCTGCAGAGGAGGTCAGTTGCTGTGGCTCACCATGGGGACAAGGACACTGGCAGCAGAAGTTCTGGGAGGTACTCCTTGGTGTGAGCCCTCCCAGAGTCTACCATTAGCCCCAACAAAGAGCCCAAGTAAGGTCCAGTGTTGGGTTGTCTCAGGCCAAACAACCAACAGGGAGGGAACCCAGCCCCACCCATCAGCAGTCAAACGGATTAAAGTTTCACTGAGTTCTGCAACTCAGTAGAGCAACAGTCAGCTCTACCCATCACCAGTCCCTCCCATCAGGAAACTTGCACAAGCCTCTTAGATAACCTCATCCACCAGAGGGCAGACAGCAGAAGCAAGAAGAACTACAGTCCTGCAGCCTGTGGGAAAAAAAACCCAACACATTCACAGAAAGATAGACAAGATGAAAAGGCAGAGGGCTATGTACCACATGACAGAACAAGATAAAACCCCAGAAAAACAACTAAATGAAGTGGAGATAGGCAACCTTCCAGAAAAATAATTCAGAATAATGACAGTGAAGATGATCCAGGACCTCGGAAAAGGAATGGAGGCAAAGATCGAGAAAATGCAAGAAATGTTTAACAAACACCTAAAAGAATTAAAGAGCAAACAAACAGAGATGAACAATACAATAACTGAAATGAAAACTACACTAGAAGGAATCAATAGCAGAATAACTGAGGCAGAAGAATGGATAAGTGACCTGGAAGACAGAATGGTGGAGAAGAAGGAATTTTATAGCTATACAAGCCTACCAGAAGAAACAAGAAAAATCTCAAATAAACAATCCAATCTTACACCTAAAGGAACTAGAGAAAGAAGAACAAACAAAACCCAAAGTTAGTAGAAGGAAAGAAATCATAAAGATCAGAGCAGAAATAAATGAAACAGAAACAAAGAAAACAATAGCAAAGATCAATAAAACTAAAAGCTGGTTCTTTGAGAAGATAAACAAAATTGATAAACCATTAGCCAGACTCATCAAGAAAAAGAGGGAAAGGACTCAAATCAATGAAATTAGAAATGAAAAAGGAGAAGTTACAACAGACACTGTAGAAATACAAAGCATCCTAAGAGACTACTACAAGAAACTCTATGCCAATAAAATGGACAACCTGAAAGAAATGGACAACTACTTAGAAAGGTATAACCTTCCAAGACTGAACTAGGAAGAATAGAAAATATGAACAGACCAGTCACAAGTAATGAAATTGAAACTGTGATTAAAAATCTTCCAACAAACAAAAGTCCAGGACCAGATGGCTTCACAGGTGAATTCTATCAAACATTTAGAGAAGAGCTAACACCCATCCTTCTCAAACTCTTCCAAAAAATTGTGGAGGAAGGAACACTCCCAAACTCATTCTATGAGGCCACCATCACCCTGATGCCAAAACCAGACAAAGATACTACAAAAAAAGAAAATTGCAGACCAATATCACTGATGAATATAAATGCAAAAATCCTCAACAAAATACTAGCAAACAGAATCCAACAACACATTAAAAGGATCATACACCATGATCAAGTGGGATTTATCCCAGGGATGCAAGAATTCTTCAATATACGTAAATCAATCAATGAGATAAACCACATTAACAAATTAAAGAATAAAAACCATATGATCATCTCAATACATGCAGAAAAAGCTTTTGACAAAATTCAACACCCATTTATGATAAAAACTCTCCAGAAAGTGGGCATAGAAGGAACCTACCTCAACATAATGAAGGCCATATACAACAAACCCACAGCAAACATCACTGTCAATGGTGAAAAACTGAAAGCACTTCCTCTAAGATCAGGAACAAGACAAGGACGTCTACTCTCACCACTATTATTCAACATAGTTTTGGAAGTCCTAGCCATAGCAATCAGAGAAGAAAAAGAAATATAAGGAATATAAATTGGAAAAGAAGAAGTAAAACTGTCACTGTTTGCAGATGACATGATACTCTATGTAGAGAATCCTAAAGATGCCACCAGAAAACTACTAGAGCTAATCAATGAATGTGGTAAAGTTGCAGGATACAAAATTAATGCACAGAAATCTCTTGCATTACTATACACTAATGATGAAAAATCTGAAAGAGAAATTAAGGAAACAATCCCATTCACCATTGCAACAAAAAGAATAAAATACCTAGGAATAAACCTACCTAAGGAGGTAAAAGACCTGTAGTCAGAAAAGTATAAGACACTGATGAAAGAAATCAAACATGACAAAAACAGATGGAGAGATATACCATGTTCTTGGATTAGAAGAATCAATATTGTGAAAATGACTATACTACCCAAAGCAATCTACAGATTCAATGCAATCTCTATCAAATTACCAATGGTATTTTCTATGGAACTAGAACAAAAAATCTTAAACTTTGTATGGAGACACAAAAGACCCAGAATAGCCAAAGCAGCCTTGAGGGAAAAAAACGGAGCTGGAGGAATCAGACTCCCTGACTTCAGACTATACTACAAAGCTACAGTAATCAAGACAATATGGTACTGGCACAAAAACAGAAACATAGATCAATGGAACAAGATAGAAATCCCAGAGATAAACCCACGCACCTATCGTCAACTAATCTATGACAAAGGAAGCAAAGATATACAATGGAGAAAATACAGTCTCTTCAATAAGTGGTGCTGGGAAAACTGGACAGCTACATGTAAAAGAATGAAATTAGAACACTCCCTAACACCGTACACAAAAATAAACTCAAAGTGGATTAGAGACCTAAATGTAAGACTGGACACTATAAAACTCTTAGAGGAAAACATAGGAAGAACACTCTGTGATATAAATCACAGCAAGATCTTTTTTGATCCACCTCCTGGAGTTATGGAAATAAAAACAAAAATAAATAAATGGGACCTAATAAAACTTCAAAGCTTTTGCACAGCAAGGGAAACCATAAACAAGATGAAAAGACAACCCTCAGAATGAGAGAAAATATTTGCAAATGAATCAATGGACAAAGAATTAATTTCCAAAATATATAAACAACTCATGCAGCCCAATACTAAAAAAAAAAGAAACCAGTCCAAAAATGGGCAGAATACCTAAATAGACATTTCTCCAAAGAAGACATACAGATGGCCAAGGAGCACATGAAAAGCTGCTCAACATCACTAATTATTAGAGAAATGCAAATCAAAACTACAATGAGGTATCACCTCACACCAGTTAGAATGGGCATCATCAGAAAATCTACAAACAACAAATGCTGGAGGGGGTGTGGAGAAAAGGGAACCCTCTTGCACTGTTGGTGGGAATGTAAATTGATATAGGCACTATGGAGAACAGTATGGAGGTTCCTTAAAAAACTAAAAGTAGAATTACCATATGTTCCAGCAATCCCACTACTGGGCATATATCCAGAGAAAACCGTAATTCAAAACGACACATGCACCCCAATGTTCATTGCAGCACTATTTACAATAGCCAGGTCATGGAAGCAACCTAAATGTCCATCGACAGACGAATGGATAAAGAAGATGTGGTACATATATACAATGGAATATTACTCAGCCATAAATAGGAATGAAATTGGGTCATTTGTAGAGACGTGGGTGGATCTATATACTGTCATACAGTGTGAAGTAAGGGAGAAAGAGAAAAACAAATATCATAAACTAACACATATATGTGGAACCTAGAAAAATGGTACAGATGAACTGGTTTGCAGGGCAGAAATTGAGACACCAAGGGGGTAAAGTGGGAGGGAGGTGGTGGTGGTGGTGTGATGAATTGGGCAATTGGGATTGACATGTATACACTGATGTGTATAAAATTGATGACTAATAAGGACCTGCTGTATAAAACAATAAGTAAGATAACATTCAAAACAAAAAAAAAAAGACAAAGGGTGGCTGATTGAATAATAATAATAAAAGATGAATCTCTACACTTCCTACAAGAGACTCACTTCAGAGCTAAAGGTACACACAGACTGAAAGTGAGGTGATAGAAAAAGTTATTCCATGCAAATGGAAATGCAAAGAAAGCTGAGGTAGCAATACTCATATTAGACTAAGTAGACTTTGAAACAAGTCTATAACAAAGGACAAAGAAGAACATTACATAATGATAGAGGGATCAATACAAGAAGATAACATAACTTTTGTTAACGTATGTGAACCTAAGGTAGGAGCACCTAAACTTATAAAGCAAGTGCTAATAGACATAAAGGGAAAAATAGACAATACAATTCAATTTGATTCAATACAATACAATAATAGTAGGGAATTTTAACACACCACTTACATCAATGGACAGATCATGCAGACAAAAAATCAATAAGGAAACAGCGGCCTTAATTGAGACATTAGACCAGTTGGATTTAATAGATATCTACAGGACATTCCATCCAAAAACAGCAGAATACACATTCTTTTCAAGTGCACATCATATGTTCTCTAAGATAGAACACATGCTAAGCTACAAAGAAAAAGTCTCAACAAACTTAACGTGATAGAAATTATACTAAGTATCTTTTCTGACCATAACTATATGAAACTAGAAATCAATTACAGGAAGAAAAAGTGGGGAAAATGCAAACAGGTGGAGACTAAACAACATGCTACTAAAAAACTAATGAGTAAATAAAGAAATTAAAAGGAAATCAGAAAATACCTCAAGACAAATGATAATAAACAACTTTCCAATATCTATGGGACACAGCAAAAGCAGTTCTAAGAGGGAAGTTTACAGTGTTACAGGCCTTCCTCAAGAAACAAGAAAAATCTCAAAGAAACAACCTAACCTACCATCTAAAGGAATTAGAAGAAGAAGAACAAAGCCCAATGTTAGCAGAAGGAAGGAAATAATGAAGATCAGAGCAGAAAATCACATGATAGTATATATAGAAAACCCTAAAATCTCCACCCCAAAACTATTAGAACTAGTAAATGAATTCAGCAAGGTTGATGGATACAAGGTTAATATACAGAAATCTGTTGTTTTTCTATACAATAATAATCAACTATTAGAGAAAGCAAGAAAATAATCCCATTTAAAATTGCATCCAAAAGTATAAAACACTTAGGAATAAATTTAACCAAAGAGGCAAAAGACCTATACTCTGAAAACCATAAAATGTTAATGAAGGAGATTGAAGATGATACAAAGAATTGGAAAGATATCCCATGTTCATGGATTGTAAGAATTACTATTGTTAAAATATCCATACTAGGGGACTTCCCTGGTGGTCCAGTGGTTAAGACTTTGCCTTCCAATGCAGGGGGGTGCGGGTTTGGTCTGTGGTCTGGGAGGTAAGATCCCACATGCCTCTTGGCCATAAAAACCCAAAACATAAAACAGAAGCAATAATTGTAACAAATTCAATTTTAAAAAAACTTTAAAAAAAGTCCATACTACTCAAGGCAATGTACAGATTTAATGCAGTCCCTATCAAAATACCCATGACATTATCCAAAAAACTAGAACAGATAATCCTAAAATTTATATGGAAGTACAAAAGACTCTGAATAGCCAAAGCAATATTTGGAAAAAAGAACAGAGCTGAAGTTGTCATGCTCCCTCAATTCAGACTATACTACAAAGTTTCAGTAATAAAAACAGCATGGAACTGGCACGAAACAGATATATTGATCAATGGAATTGAATAGAGAGCCCAGAAATAAACCCATGCATATATGGTCAATTAATCCACGACAAAGGTGGTAAAATATACAGTGGGGAAAAGACAGTCTCTTCAACAAGTGGTGTTGGGAAAATTGGAGAGCTACATGTAAAAGAATGCAATTAGAACACTTTCTCACAACACATACAAAAATAAACTCAAAATGGATTAATTAAAGACCTAAATGTAAGGCTAGAAACCATAAAGCTCCTAGAAGAAAACATAGGCAGAACACTTTTTATATAAGTCATAGCAATACTTTATTTTTTTTGGATCTGACTCCTCAGGCAAAGGAAACAAAAGTAAAAATAAGCAAATGGGACTTAATTAAACTTAAAGCTTTTGCACAGCAAAGAATACCATCAACAAAATGAAAATACAACCTACTGTATGGGAGAAAATATTTTCACATGATATGTCTGATAAGGGGTTAATATCCAAAATATATAAACAGCTCATACAACTCAATATCAGAAAACAAAGAACCTGATCAGAAAATAGGCAGAAGACCTGAACAGATATTTTTCCAAAGAAGTCATACAGATGGCCAACGAGCAGAAGAAAAAATGCTCAGTGTCACCAGTTACCAGGGAAGTGCAAATCAAAATCACAATGAGATATCACCTCACACCTGTCAGAATGGCTGTTATCAAAAAGACCACAAATAACAAATGTTGGTGAGGATGTGGAGAAAAGAGAACCCTCATAGACTGTTGGTGGGAATATAAATTGGTACAACCACTATGGAAAACAGTATGGTGGTTCCTCAAAAAACTAAAAATAGAAATACTATATGATCCAGCAGTTCCACTCCTGGGTATATATCCGAAAAAGAAAGAAAACACTAATTCGAAAGATATATGCTTCCCTATGTTCGTAGCAGCATTATTTACAACAGCTGAGATATGGAAGCAATTTGTGTCCATCAACATATGACTGGATAAAGAAGACATGGTGTATGTATACAACAGAATGCTTCTCAGCCATAAAAAAGAATGAAAATTTGCCATTTGCAACAACATGGATGGACCTGTAGGGTATTATGCTTAGCGAAATAAGTCAGACAGAGAGAGACAAGTACTCTATGTTATCACTTATATGTGAAATCTAAAACATAGAACAAACAAATAAATACAACAAAAGAGAAACAGACTCACAGAACAAACTAGTGGTGACCAGTGTGGAAAGGAATGAGGGGAGGGGCAAGATAGGGGTGAGGGATTAAGAGGTAAAACTGTTATGTATAAGACAAATAAGATACAAAGATATGTTGCACAGCACAGAGAATATAGCCAATATCTTATACTAACATTAAATGGAGTATAATCTATAAAATATTGAATCACTTTGTTTTTCACCTGAAACTAATATTGTAAATCAACGATAAAAAAATATCCAGAATACTGACAGCACCAAATGCTGGTGAGGATGTAGAGCAACAGCAGTTCTCCTTCATTGCTGGTGGGAATGCAAAGTAGCACAGCACTTTGGAAGACAGTGTGGTAGTTTCTTATAAAGCTAAACATAC
This sequence comes from Monodon monoceros, assembly GCF_005190385.1. Lineage (NCBI taxonomy): Eukaryota > Metazoa > Chordata > Mammalia > Artiodactyla > Monodontidae > Monodon > Monodon monoceros. Next base: position 18,032,993 of record NW_021703784.1, on the reverse strand, counting down.
TCTTATCATGCGATCCAGAAATTGTGTTCCTTGGTATTTATCAAGAGGAGCTGAAAATTATATCCATACTAAAACCTGTACACAATTGTTTATAGTAGTAATTATTCATAATTGCCAAAACTTGGAAGCAATTGGACTGTTTTTCAGTAGGTGAATGGATAAATAAACTGTGGTACATCCAGACAACGGAAAATTATTCAGCACTAAAAAGCAATGAACTCTCAAGGCGTGAAAAGACATGAAGGAACCTTAAATGCATATTCGTATGTGAAAAAAAGCCAATCTTGAGTGGCTACATACTGTATGATTCAAACAATATGACATTCTGGAATAAAACTATGGAGACAGTAAAAAGATCAGTGGTTGCCAAGGAGTTGGGGGAGGGGGCATAGGGGATAGCAAAGTACAGAGGAGTTTTAGGGCAATGTAAATACTCTGTATGGTACCATAATGATTAATACATGTCACTCATTATGCATTTCTCCAAACTCATAGAATGTATAACATCAAGAGTGAAATGTAGTGTTAACTACGGACTTTGGGAAATTATGACATGTCAGTGTAGGTCTATCAGTTGCAGTAAATGTTGCACTTTGGTGGGGGATGTTGATAATATGGGAGGCTATGCGTGTGTTGGGTGGGGCAGGGTGTGTATGAGAAATCTTTGTACCTTCCCCTTAATTTTGTTGGGAACCTAAATCTACTTTAAAAAATAAAGTCTTAATTTAAAAAAATAATGAAGCAAAAATTTAAAAACTCTATCCATACTGGTTTTAATAATAAGATTATGTGCTGGGAACTTACCTATTTTTCTGAAGTGTGTAGCCTTAGATTTCCTCTGAGGGCTAATCATATAATTTGGAGTTAATTCAATCTCTAAGATTCTCTGAGAGTTATAAACTAAGAATATGAAGGAGTTGGCATATTTAGCAATGACGGAGCACCCTAGAGTCTTTAGTTTGAAGGATCACACTCGACCTATTTCATCACAATCAATAAAAGTGAGTTGAATAAATAAATCAGCACACATTGTGATGGGCTGAATTGTGCTCCCGCCAAATGTGTATGTTGAAGCCATTACTTCTAGTACCTCAGAATGTTACTATGTGGTCAAGTCCTTCAAAGAGGTAATTAAATTAAAATGGGATCATTAGGGTGGCTCTTAGTTCAATACGACTGGGATCCTTATAAGAAAAGATTAGGACACAGAAACTTACACAGACCAAGGGGCAACCAGATGAAGACACAGTGAGAAAGTAGCCACCTGCAAGCCAAGGAGAGAGGCCTCAGAAGAAACCACCCCTGTTGACGTCTTGATCTTAGACGTCCAGCTCCAGAAGTGTAAGAAAATAAATTACTTAAGCCCCACAGTCTGTGGTATTGTGTTATGATAGCCCTAGCAGACTAATATATACATATTCTATTTGACAAGCCTCATAGTTGAATTCAACAATCATGTACTGAACCTTCACTGTACCATGTTACTGTGCTCGATGCCAGCTGGATGAGTAAGGCAGAGCCTCTCTTCCTTAAGGGCCCTCTAGTTCAGTGAGGCAGTCAAACATGGTGATGAAGAATGATTCCACACAGACTCAGAAATGTATACGCACTATGGGCTCATATACTTTACCTAACGGAAAGTTATTCTGGGGCACAAACTTAGCACATGGCCAAACTACCATTGTTTTAACAAAGGCTTTTTAGTTGTAAGTAAGAGAAACCAGCACAAAGAAGCTCTAAGTAAAAAGGGGCGAGGAGGGCTTTTTTGGAAGCCACAGGGCAACTTCTTGGTAACACAGCTGGGCCACACGAGCACTGAAACCAACTCTTGGAGAGTCATCAGGAATCAGTTACTCTTCTCTTTGCTGCCACGTGATTTCTCATCCTTGATCTCTCTACAGGTCTGTTTTCTTCTCATTCTCTGTCGTCCAGTTGCTTCTCTGTGGAAATTGACATTTCCCCAACCCCAGGTCCATGACACTTTCCCAGCCCCAGCACCACTAACCAACTGGCCAGTGACTTATCCCCCAAGATTTGGGAGAGAGTCTAGTGGTCCACTTGGACCAGATGGCCACCCCTTGTCCTATTGGCTTTGGTCAGAGTGGCTGGGAAAACAATACACACATGGCCATGGGAACTGGAGAAGGAGGCAATTATCAAAGAAGGGAAGTGTACACAAGGCAAATATCCTGACAGTTTCTTTTTACAAGCGGCAAAGTAGAATTCAATGATAATTGAATGAAGGGAAATTCATTCCATCCATCTACAAGTGCATCTATTTGCACTGATTTAAACTTGTGATTTTCAGACCTGGTTGCACATCAGAGTCACCTGTGGAGTTTCAAAAACATGCCAGTGCCTTGTTCCCACTTGTTACCTTAACATCAGAATCTGTGAAGTTGGGGCCCACGTAATCACTGTTGTGGCCTCTCCCGTTGCGGAGCACAGGCTCCGGACGTGCAGGCTCAGCGGCCATGGCTCACGGGCCCAGCCGCTCCGCGGCATGTGGGATCCTCCCAGACTGGGGCATGAACCCATGTCCCCTGCATCGGCAGGCGGACTCTCAACCACTGCGCCACCAGGGAAGCCCCCCACATAATATTTTTAAAGTTTTTAAGCACTGCAATGATCCCAGTGTGCTGCCAAGGTTGCAAACTTCTTGTTTAGACTTCATGCCACTATAATTTAGACTTACGATTTTATGGTTTCATATCTTATTCTTTAATACTTAAAAATATTTATTTATTTGGCTGCGCCAGGTCTTAGTTGCAGGACACAAGATCTTCGTTGCGGCCTGCAGGATCTTTCTTTTTTGTTGTTGTTGCTGCATGCAGGCTGTTAGTTGCAGCATGCAGGATCTAGTTCCCTGACCAGGGATCGAACCTGGGTCCCCTGCATTGGGAGCACAGAGTCTTAACCGCTGGATCACCAGGGAAGTCCCTTCGTATATTATTCTTAAAAGATGTGATTAAGTTAGGAATCATGTGCCTCTGCTAAAAGTTATGGAAAAATCATCATTGTATTTTGGGGAGAGAAGAGCTTCCTTCAGGGTGGGGTAGTATTAATTTGAAGGTACCTTTTTGTTTTATTTTTAAAAATTTTTTATTGGAGTGTAGTTGATTTACAGTGTGTTAGTTTCAGGTGTGAAATGTAGCTTTTTACATTTCTGTATGATTAGGCTCTGAAACAAAGTTGATCATCAGGTTCCTTAGAATGTAACAGTCTTCTGGAAAAATAAGAAACGTAGTATCTCCAACAAATCTTTGCTGACTCTTCAGTGGAAACCTTCAGTGATCTTCCCAGCTCTTCTCAGATCCCTTTTTACTGTTTCTGTGCTCCCTTATCTCAACTTCTATGTGCTATTGCTTCCAAATGCCAATACCTAGAACTTTCGTAGAACTTTCCTTGGGCTACTAAAGTTTTGTCTGCCCAAGAAAAGAGCAGAAAATGCCTGGGAGTTCACTCCATCACCCCTGCCCCCAGGCCCAAAGCCAATGACAGACAGGTGTGAGTATGCCGCCACCAGGCTCCCTTACTAACGAACAAATTCTTAGTGTAGGTTTCTGTCAGTTTCCCTGCAGTGTGAGGCTATAACGATTGTTTTTCCTTAGCTATTTCTGTTGTGAGTACTTCTACAATAAACACGTGTTCACAAATCCTTATCTCAGGTATGTTTCAGGAAAACCCAATCTAAGACATTCAGCTTTATGGAATTTTATACTTTCTGTCTAATATTAAAATTCTACATGAATTTTAATAATACTGTTTATAACTTTTCAGACGAGGAGCATCAAGGTTTTACTTATTCCTGCTCTTAGGAACAGAGTACGGAAGTCACTGAGTCACTGGGAAACTCCCAGAAACAAAGAGTTTGGAGGAACAAACATAAGTGAGCAGGGAGGAATTTGTTGACATTTGTAAGCAGAGTGGAAATAGATTAGACAGGTTGGTGTGAGTTGATGTTGGGGAATCTAAAGAGGGATAGTCAGAACAAAGAAAAAAGAGTGGTGACACGAATAGAGGCGGGACGTGACTTTCAAGTCACGTAAAAGTGCACTGTGTAATAAAATAGAAAACAGCTTGGCGTTTCCTGGGGCTGCAGGTATGACAGCTGCCACAAGGCAGCGCTCTGATTACATTCACTTTGACTTCCAAGTAGCTTTCCCTTTTCCCACTCTGCGGTTTTTAAGGGCTCTGACTAGAGGTCTGTCACACTCCAGCCATAGTCAGCCAGCCTATTATTAGTGCCAAGCCCTCCTCCTGGAGCAATGACAGTGTAAATGTCAGCAATGGCAGAAAGGGGACAAATACAGCTGTTGTGCATTTTAGAATAATTGCTACAGGCCATTTGGAGACAGCTTTATAACAACAGCCCTTATACAGACTTATACAGTATTTCACTTTTCCGTTTTATTCTCTCCTCAACGCTTTTTAACACGAACTTATTAATCCACTCAACTCATGTGAATCTGGGATTATCTGCCTCCCAATTTTACGCAGTGAGGCTTGCAGCTCCCTGGAAGGTACCATGCTCTTTCTTTTCTTTTAGTTTTTATTGGAGTATAATTGATTTACAATGTTGTGTTCGTTTCTGCTGTGCAGTAAAGTGAATCGGTTATACATATACATATACCTACTCTTTTTGTAGATTCTTTTCCCATATAGGTCATTACAGTGTATTGAGTTCCCTGTGCTATACAGTAGGTCCTTATTGGTTATCTATTTTATATATAGTAGTGTGTACATGTCAATCCCAAACTCCCAGTTTATCCCTCCCCCCTGACCTTTCCCCTTTGGTTAACCATAAGTTTGATTTCTATGTCTGTGACTCTATTTCTGTTTTGTAAATAAGTTCATTTGTATCTTTTTTTAGATTCCACATGTAAGTGATGTCATATGGTATTTGTCTTTCTCTGTCTGACTTACTTCACTTAGTATGATAATCTCTAGGTCCATCCATGTTGCTGAAATGGCATCATTTCATTCTATCATGCTCTTTCATCTCACCGTCCAGCCTTTTCACAGGCTATTCCTTCCGCTCTCCTAGTTCTCTCCTCACCTACCTATCTTTACCCAGCACAAATGTCACTTGTGAAAAGCGTGTCCTCACCTCACCCCAAATCTGGGCTCCATTTTTTTTTTTACTTCTATTTTCCCCCACTTCACTCATCTGCTGACATTTATCTCATTGTATTCTAGGTGTTTCTTACCTATTACCTCCATCCCAATTTCCTTGAACTCCCTTATCTTTATATCCCCAGTGTCTACCACAATTCTCCACAGAGTGAATGAATGAATGAATAAAGCAAGCTCTAAAAGATCAAAGCCCTTGCCCATCTTGAGTGCACAGCAGAGATAGAAATATCCGGAAATTTAGACCAAACCAGAATCTCTTACTGGTTTCTGAGAAATATCCAGAAATTTAGACCCAACCAGAATATCTTACTGGTTTCTGTGATTGACCATATCCAGGCCTCTCCACAGAAGACTCCTAAATGAACCTAAATGGAAAAGTCCTGGGCTCTGCGGTGAGCCACAGGTCACGAGAGCTTCCCCAGTGCTGGCACAGCAAGACTTGAAGGCTCATGATCTGTGCAGAAGGCCTGACCAGCATGGCATCGTGAGTCAGACTCTTTGCTTCACACTGCAGTCTAAGCAGCTTCCTGGAACTGCTGTCACTGAAGAAATACACAGAAGCAACAAGCCCCCAGGTCTACATTCCTCTGGCTTCTGGGGGGACATCTCACTCCTGGTGATCACAAGACCCCCAAATTTTAGGTACCCTCTGAGAGACTCAAAGAGAGGCATGAACTTCCTGCATTTGTGTCCCATGTTTATCCTTTTCACGGCTTGCTGGCCAGTTCTGGAGCAAACTAAATAAAAGCAATCTTGATCTGAACCCAAGTCATTATTCTCACCATCCTTTGTGAGATGGGTAGTGAAAGGTTAGCATATTATATGTGGTTGTGAAAAAGCTAGGCCCTTCCTGGTGCCATCTTTCCTGCATAAACCAAAATTCTTTTCTGCCTATTTGTTAATTCCTTCCTTCCTCTCCTCTTTTCATCCTTCTCAAACATTTAATGAGCACTCACTAGGTACCAAGCTCCGTGCTGGAGATAGAAGGATGAATAAGATACAGTGCTCTGCCTTCAAGGAATCCACAGAATTCTGGAAGAGATAGGAAAGTAAACAAATAGTCATAATACACTTGAATTAAGTGCCATAATGGAGGTGTCTATGAAACCCTGTAAGTTCAAGGGAGTGCGCCCTGGGGTGCTAGTGGGTGTTTAGTAACCAGCTGGTCGGAGGAGACCTGATTTTTAGTGTTTGCTGGTTCCTGTGTGGCAGATACTTCCATCATGGCTGATTTCAAGCTACTAACCTGAACACAGAGTTGGGAAGGGACGTACACAGTTGCCCCCCCCCCCCCCCCCTTTTTTTTTGGCTGTGCAGGGCTGCCTTTGGGATCTTAGTTCCCTGACCAGGGATCGAACCTGTGCCCCCTGCAGTGGAAGCACAGAGTCCTAACCACTGTACCACCAGGGAAGTTCCCACAGTTGGCCTTTCTGATGCAGTAAGAGCCAGCTCCAGCATACCACCATGATTTCTGCCTTGTAAGATCCTGAGCAGAGATTTTATCCCTGCTGTGCCTGGGCTTCTGACCTACAGAACTTTGAGCTCACAAATGAGCTTTGTTTTAAGCTGCTAAGTGTGTGGTAGTTTGTTATGCAACTATAGAAAACTAAACAGAGCCTACTGTACCCTTTTTACAGTTGTGAAAACTGAGGCTTAGAAACAGTAAGCAATTTGACCAAGGCCATGAGCAGCTAGCAAGTGATGGAGCCGGGAGGCAAAATGAGGTGTGTCTGACTCCAAAGCCTGGAACCTTAGCTCCTATGTTCTCATGGAAAACAATGTCACATAACCACGAAAGGCCAGGGTCATGGCAGACCATATTTCTTTGTTTATTTTTAGGGACCAGAAAATGTGCATTATTACTAAAAAATGAAATCCTGTGCCAGGAAAAAAAAGCAAATGTTCAATGTAGCTTTGGACTTGAAGTGGTACCCAAGTGGTTACCTTGATATTTATTTCAGAAGGCAATGCTATGGAATAAAAGAAATTTCATATGGCACTCTACTCATTAAATATTTGAGTTTGGCTAGAGTGTCCATTTCTGCTTTTCTCCTCCAGCCTGACCAGATGTGCTCAGAAAATTTGGTTCTCCCTGAATATGTACATCTGTCAAAATTCCTGTCAATTTTAGCACTACTGCCAAGGGAGTGAACAAAGAGAGTTAGCGATTAACTTCAAACAACTTTGTTGGAGAGGAATAAAGATATTTAAGGTCTATTTTGTCAACTAATTGCATTTGCATATTTATGGGATTTACTGACATAGCAGCAATTAAAAACTGTTTAGTAGTCTTAAAGGACACATAACTCAGTCGCTGTTTGCATAATAAACACTTCCTTATTATGTTTGCATAATAAACACTCTCCCCCTGCTTCTTCCAAAAAACCGGTCCAAGAGGTGTCACATCTTACTCGGAAATAATGGAAAATCAAAGTGCAAGGGCTCATGGGAATGTGGAGAGGGGACTTCTGAAATAAATATATTTCTAGGTACTCTCTTAATGTTAGGCCTGGCCTGAACTGCTCTCAGAGAATGGCAGATTCAAACTTCAGATTAATAAGTCTTTTTTTTCCCAGGTGATATTTAAGAAGCCTGAATGCTTATCCCCTGACAATTCCATTTTCTTTACTTTAATACCCTGACCTGTTTCAAGGGTCTGAACAGGGTTCACCCTGCATTCATCCTTCCTAAAGAGATGTCTAAGGGGGATGAAATCTTTGACTAATGGATTGCAAAAAATAATGTGAGTAAACAGTATTGAATTTAAGGAGTTGAGAAGAGATGGTTTTCATGGAAAATTAAAGGTTGAGCAAGGAACAGACACCAAATGTAAAGGCATTGAGTATATAAACTAAACCTAGACAGGACAGTAAGGTTGGGAAAAGAAAGCTCTGAGCCATCTGGTGGTGCAGAGCAGGGCAATCAAGGGAAGATCAGGAAATATCTGTATATAAACTACTTTGAAGACAAGTCACTCACACAAACCTTTCTTGTCTTTGCAAAATTCATCAGCCAATAAAGAGCTGTAATGGGCAGGATCACCAGACTGTTGTTAAATTAGCTAATGAAGGTTGTAATGTACCTGTATTACACGTCATTAGCAGTGGCCTTCCAGTAACAGATGGGTATATGAGAAAGTGAGCCAGAAGGGAGGGCAAGCGTGTCCCAGGAGGTCTGACTTAGAGTCATGGCTTACTAACATGTGTGGCAAGAAGATAATGTTGATTACCATCTCAATTAAAGCTTTGCATAAAGGCAAGCTTCTGTGCTCCCTGCCCATAAAGAAAAAAGGTCTGCTGCCTGCAGCTTGCCTTTCTCCTGTCCTAATTCATCTCATAGGTAGAAGCCAACAATTCAAAGCATTGATGGGAAGTGATGGGATTTTGACGGCCGGATCAGTCCTTCATGATCTTACCTCTTGATGAAGCCCCATTTATTTTTCTACCCTATCTCAAGGGCATTTCTCAAACTTTCCATAACTTTGTATCCAATTTCCTCTACCAGGTTATATTTCTTTTTTTACTTTTTCTTCTGAAAAAGTAAAAGTATTTTCAAATGCCCAGCAAAGCTAGAAGCACAGGAAGTAGAAAGAACTCTCCACCCCCACCAGCCATGTGAGAATTTGTTGCCAACATGATGACCCTTCACCTGTGATTACTTAGAGCATTACTCTTACACACAAGGACATTATTTTACATAATCTCAATACAATCAAAATAAGGAATTCAGCATTGCTATATCACTACCATCTGATCCACAGAACGCATTTGAGTTTCACCAGTTCTCTCCAAAATATTCTTATGACAAAAGGATCCACTGCAGAATCACACATTGCACTGAGTTGTCATGCCTCTTTAATCTCCTTTTGTTTGATACAGTTTCTCAGTCTTTCTTTAACTTTCATATCCTTGACACTTTGGAAGATTACATGCCTGCTGTTTTGTAGAATGTCCCACAATACGGGGTTTCCTACTGGATAGATTCAAGTTATGAGTTTTTGGCAGGATGATAACAGAAGGGCTGCTGCATCTTCTCAAATCTCGTGGTGCACAACTCCCATAACTGGTGATGCTAATTTTCATCATTTGATAAAGGTGTTGTCTGCCAGGCTTCTCCACTGAAAGATTATTAAAAATTAATTAATTAATTAATTTTTGGCTGCATTGGGTCTTCTCTAGTTGCAGCTAGCGGGGGCTACTCTTTGTTGCGGTGAGTGGGCTTCTCATTGCGGTGGCTTCTCTTGTTGCAAAGCATGGGCTCTAGGCGCACGGGCTTTAGTGATTGTGGCGTGCGGGCTCAGTAGTTGTGGCACACGAGCTTAGTTGCTCCGCGGCATGTGGGATCTTCCTGGACCAGGGTTTGAACCTGTGTCCTCTGCCTTGGCAGGCAGATTCTTAACCACTGCGCCACCAGGGAAGTCCTGAAAGATTTTTTTAAATCTTTGTATTTAATAAGTATTTTGTGTTAATGTCCTGCTCCTCATCAAACTTTTGCCAACTAGTTTTTATCACCCTTTGATGTTTCTTTTGTGAATTAATTATCACTATAAAGATTCCATTATTTCTTCTACATTTATTAGTTGGCAATTCTAATTTAAGGGAAAAGTTTTCTCTTCTTCCCATTCATCTCTTTATTTAAATCAGGATGGCCTCATGGATTGTTATTCTACTTCATGAGTTATAATTCTTTGCCATCATTATTGATTTTGATGCTTGAATCATCACAGATTTGGCCAGTGGGAGCCCCTTCAAGCTGACTCTGTCCTTTTATCCTGTCCGCATGATTCTTTTAGCACTTCTTTACTTTGTGATACAAGGAGGCATTCTAGGCTCTTTTTCTACTTTCCTGCCCTGGCCCTGGCATCACGCATTTCTCCATTTCTTCCTTGTAGGTATGTATGCTATTTAGAGACCAAGATCTGGGTGTTAGCTGTACTTATTTTTTTGGGCTGTTCCTGCTCTCAGGCACTCTAGTGGACAGAGCTAGGAACATATGCATGTATGAACACATGTACACACACGCTTACATTTGTATGTATTTCTATATTTAGCTACATGTATCGAAAACCAAGAGTTCACTCTGATACTTCCAAAACCAACTCAACACTACAGGGTTCATCCTAGTTTTCTCCCTTTCCATATTTGTAACTGCTTTCACCAACATCTATATTTTACTGGTAGATGAAAATTAAAAACAGAGCTTCATGGATTCTAAACAAAGGGACCAAATGATTAGGAGAACAGGGATCAGGTATATACTTCCCCTCCCTCAGTCTGTTGTGTGAAAACTTATCTCAAACCTGTTCCTCTACATTCCATCTATAGTAAAAAGCGGGCAGATGTTGGAAATGGTATGAAATTTAATTTTTGTTTCTAGAGCATCTAGGGGTCTACCAATGCAAGATAGAGTTATGTGGAATGATGCATCTTTTTCCTTAATAATGAAAAGTGAATGGGGCTCAATCAAAAAGTGAAAAAAAAAACCCAGTTTTTATTGAGTGATGTTAAACTTTAGTAGTTTTCATCTTCAGTAAGCCTAGACGCATTCTCTCTTATGTAGTTACTTTCTGAATTGTGGGCAGTGAGAATTTAAGAAGCATTTCTATTTATCAAAAATCGATGTTTCTTTTAATGAAAGGGGCTTAGGAGAAACAAAAGACACTCTTCCCACTGTACTGTTAGCAGTTGCTCTTCATTTGACGATACCAGGTTTCCATTAGCTTAGTGTAATTCAAGAGTCCAATAATCATAGTCAAATGTTGACGATGTTACTGCATAAGTCTGATTTAGATCAGCTATTTGGATCTCAATTATTAATGAAATTAGTGTCCTAAATGTCAGCAAGGGCACTGCCTTAGATAAAGGCTGTAAAGGAAATCACATTAGTGTGGAATTTCCCCTGCTTAGGGGCTCCTCTTAGATTACATTATTCACTTAGCTATCTCCTGTCAGGGAAATTGAAATGTTGGCCAAGATCTGATCCTGGGGCAGAACCAAATGGAGAAGTTAAGAGGTATTGCAATGGCATCAATTCCAAAACATTTGTGTGGTGCTGGTACTGCCTTTGGTCCCATTTAGTGTTTACAAAATAGCACCAGCAAGGACAGCATAAACTGGCAAACAGAGAACGGAATGGAAAGGAGGTCTTTTAGGAAAGATTGAGCGGCATTCCATCCAATAGGCAAGTTTGTGTTTCTCATCTTCTGGAAGTGCCTGGGGAACACTGCCAAGTTCAATGGCCCCTCTGTGGCCCTTGGTCCTGGTGGCCGCCTCAGGTGAGTCCTTTAATGATATTACTAGGCTTTGAATATTAACGCCTAGAAGCTAGAGACATGGTTTTCTACGTTGTGCTGTATAACTCGTCACAGGTGTTTGTTTTTATTTACCATCTGTAAAATGTCAGTCCTGTGAAGCTACACGGAGACCAACAATTTGTTACGACTTTGCTCCTACAATTATAGATGTATATACACATAGAGTCACACAGTGAGGCTTTACACATGGCTGAAAATATGCTCTGAAATGTTATAATTGTCTGATAAATTTCTGCTTCCTTAGAAATCAAGCTTTCTTTACAACAATTGACATTGAGGGTTTGGGGTATTCTCTTTCAGATTTACTTTTATGTCTGAATAGTACATTTTTATTATCCAAAGTAGTCTTGGCTTTTAGTAGCCCAGAGAGTTCATTCCTTGGATCCATCATAGCTACAGAAACCTGGATGTCATTTTGGTATTAGGGGCTTTACATCCAGCCATACAAAGTCTGTGTAGGTGATGAGTGTTTCTCTAAAGACGAGCTCTATAAACTTGCATGTTTTGAGTGTACAATTCCCCTTAAAAATACTTTAGAAACTAATATATATATATATATATATGTATATATGTTTTCTTTCCCTAAATTTCTGAAACTAAAATTCCATAGTGCCAGTATTAACTCTACTGAATTGAGCCATTTGAATAGGATACAATTGGTTCTTAGAAAATATACACAAATCAAAAATTTATGTTTATGCTGGTGTTTCCCAACACCCCACTTTCTTGAGGGTTCTCCTAGAGCTCGTATCTGAATTTCCATGTTTTAAAATATAACTGAAAGTGGAATGAGTCAATTACGGAGATGAGGAAGGAATTTGGTAGCCAAGCAGCTGGCAATGATTTTTTTATTGGATAGAGAAGAAAAATAGCCACTTATCATTAAAGAATAAAAATGCTGGGTGTTGAACTTAAAGGATAAAAGCATATCTTAATTATAAAAATGAAAACAGAGGGAATTTCATTAAATGTCAAATGGGTTTCTTAGCAGAAAATAATTGCGAACATTAAACTAAGTAAGATAAAATAGAAAAATGAAGGTCTGAAAACAGAAGAAATTCTTCTTCAAGATTTCTCTTTCTAATGTTTTGCATTATGCTTGATTTTTGCTCTAACTGTGGCAGAGAAAGTGTTTTAATAGTGTCTCGTAATCAGTGCTTGACCATAAATCATACTGAGAACATTTGTTGCAGAAAAATTCATCCTTTGGAATTTTTACTAGTTTAATATCAAGATGATTTGTAAACATTAAAGCCCTGAACCAACCACCAATTCACCGCTGCACCCAGGAGACAATGTGCTAGGGTAGGGGGCCTGGATTAGAACCATCTAGGTCCTGCCACTCTACTCACCAGCCACGTGACCCCGGGCAAGTCAATTAACCTCTTAGAGACTCTGTTTCCCTATAAGTTAACTGTTTATTTTGTATATTCATGAAGACCGAATAAGATAGCATTATGAAATTGTAAGCTACAATGCAAATGTAACATATCACTGACCTGAAAACACACAAATGGCAGTCCAGTGGCTAAGACTCCGTGCTCCCAATGCAGGGGACCCAGGTTCGATCCCTGGTCAGGGAACAAATCCCCCAGGCAGCAACTAAGGGTTCACATGATGAAACTCAAAGATCCCGAGGGCCGCAACGAAGCCCCGGCACAGCCAAATAAATAAATATTCTTAAAAACCCCACAAACACAGAAAATAACAATGCGCTGTTTCTGTCCAAAAATGTACAACATGCAACTCTTCCTTTTGAAAGGTTACTCACCTAGTATTCTCAGGGAGCCAGTTCAGGGTAGTGCCAGAGTAAGAGCTTGACCTTTGCATCCAGATCAGTCTCGTTTAAATTCTGGCCTCCTCACTTACAAGCTGTGTGATCTTCAGTGGTACTAACCTCACTAGGCCTAGAGTCCCTCACCTGTAAGTGACCCTTCACGGGGCTGTAGAGTACCTTCTTGTAGAAGTTAAATGAGATAATTCATGTAAAGGGCTCTTAGCCCAGTGCCTGGCACACAGCTAATTATTTAATCAGTATTAGGTATTCAGTAGTACCATGCCCCCAAACCTCTGTTTCCTTGTAACATCTCAGATATATGTATTGTTACCAACCAGGTTTCTTGGCCTTCCTTAATCAATAGAAATTGATAAGAGGCCAGACAAGAAGTTCAGGCAAGGCTCTATTGGGACTCTTACTATATAGCAGGGAGGAGTAAAAACAAGTAACAGGTTCCCTTGCTCGCTCCCTGAGGTGGGAGGAGCTGGTTCCTTAAATGGCGTGAGGGTAGGGGTGTGTCCAGGGGTCCAGCCAGAGGGGAGGCTTAGGTGGTCTGCCCACCCCCTTGGTGGTGCTGCGTGCAGGGGCATGTGCAGTACCCTGCTTTTGCTCCCTGCTCTTCAGAAGTGGAAGTTGGGTTTTTTTGGTCTTTTTGTATCTTGTTGTCCATAATTTGCCCTAACTGCACATGCACGCAGTTATTTTTAGTCCCTTTTAGTTTCTTTGTATTTTGCTTCTTAAGGAGACATTTGTCCAGGTGTAAGCACTGCAGCAAAGGGTCCTAGGTCCCAGGTCCCAGCCTGTCTCAGTATCATTCTCTTATAATCCTAAAGGTGGTATACTCACTAAAGCAAAAAGAGCTCTTTTCATCAAAGTGCCCAGAACATTCTAAGATAGGCATGTGTGTAACTCGTTGAAATAAGGAAAACAAAGGAATAATTCTATTGTATCCTTAACTTTTTAAAATCTCTCTTCACCAAAAGTGCTCCACAGCTCAGTTCCTAACACATTCTACTTTCCAGAAATTTACAAGTGAATTATTTGAAGCTGATTATTATCATTCAAGGAGGCAGAGCTAGTGAGGAATCTTTCCTGGGTCTGTTGATAGTTTACATCAGTGTCTGTTGAAACATCACTGAACTGTGAGTCATTTAGTGCTTGTGTGAATGTCACATTAGCTTTCAAGGGGCATAATTTACTGTTAATTAATGGTCACTTAAATCCTTAATCTCTCTCCTCTAATTGATCTTTCTCCTCAGGCAAATTTGCACTCATAGTAGAAATGTAATTTATTATTTCTTCCCATTTTAAACAAAGAACTCTTACCCTCTGTAGTTTATTTAAGCATACTTCCGTTTGCTTCTGATCTTTCTCCAATCATTGCCTGCTTCTCTTTTGTTCCTATTTCCAGCTTCCAGAACATTCTCTTTTTACCCAAAGACTATGACACATTCTAGAAAGTATGTGTTTATCCATAGGGGACCTATGGATTGTTTCCCAGAAAAGGTATCAGAGGGGAATTTGACTCTCCATGAACAGAGGGTATAGGGAGCACACATTCACTTCTCAGAGTTATGTCTTAACTCTGTCTCAAGTGGTTTCCTGTATTGAAACAGGCACATTTCAGTGGTTCCCCAGCTGGGACTTGAATTGGGAGCTTCCAAGGGAGGTAAGAGTGAACTTGCCCAAAGCGAAGTTCTCAGGAAAAGCACCAGACCAGCTTTGCTTTGGGCTCCAGAAATCTCTACCCGCAGCGTCCGCCAGCAAGAAACAGTCTCAGGTAGAGAGATTCACAGCACACTTTTTGACAATCACAGTTCACAAAAACTAAAGATGATGCCTGATGCAAGTCACCCACCTTAGTCCCGCATGCCAGAATAGATGTTAACACTTCCGGCGTCTTGTCGGGTGAATAGTTAGGGAGTTAAAACGCTAATTAGATTCCCGGTTCAGGTGATAATGAAAGTGAATATTCCACTGCCCACAATGAGTCTGGAATTGCACCTCCAGCACCGTTGTTAGCATTTTGGTCACACTGACATTGATAAATATAGAAATTGCTGACTGCGGCAGCAAGTGACCCAGCATCATTCATAAAGAGATGGGTATAAACAGGATTGTCGCATGGGGAGACGATATCTCATTTACAGTTTCCTGCTGGATCCCGCGTACCTTCAGCAGCTCATCAAAATAACCATCAAAACCGCTGAGAGCCGAGGTGAATTCACACGCAGGACACTACAGATAGATTTCACTCAGGCGCTGTTGGCGGGAGGTGTGCAATTTGCTTCAGTCCAATGACTTAGCGAAGCTTTGAATCCCCCAGGGGCCGGCAAAGCTGGTGAACAAAATATCTTTTTGCAATTCTGAGAAAGCCCTCACAGATTTGTCACTTCCAATTGCTGGTGCTCATTTCTCTTGCTTGCTTTCCCCTGGCCTTCTCGGCCTCAACACCAATCACGGCTCCTCTACAAATCAAGATTCCTGGGTCATAGGAAATGGTTGTTCCCTGGAGCCACAGAGAATTTTCCCAAAATGAAGATCTCATTTTCTGACAAGTGCATTTTAAGGCAGAGTGAGAGAACAGATATATTTTTGAGGAGAAAAATATGAATTGGAATCTCACTAATCCCATTATTCAGAAATCCACACAAATTTTTGTGTTCAACTGGTTTGTCCATGTTTCTGCTTTGGGCTTTCTATGTGATTTTGAATTACGAACAGAAAATCAAAAGAAAAATCCAAAGAGGAAGTTAAATGTTGGCTAAGTGCATAGGAAGTTTTCTCCTATGTACCGGGAGGGGGTGATACAGGAAAAAAGAAAGGATGTTGTCTCCAATATGCAAGATTGTTGTACAAATGGAACTGTAAGTGAAAGTTTGCATCCTCAGAGATGGGGTTGATTTATTTATCTTTACAATGAGATTTCTCCATTGAGCACTTAGACCATCAGCTTACTTTGCTTTTTTTTTTTTTTTTGCTTTTTAATTGAAGTATAGTTCATTTACAATGTTTCAGGTGTACAGCAAAGTGATTCAGTTATAGACACACACACACACACACACACACACACACACGTATTTTTTTTCAGATTCTTTTTCATTGTAGGTTATTATAAGATATTGAATATAGTTCCCTGTGCTATGCAGTAGGTCCTTGTTGTTTATTTTATATACAGTAGTGTGTATCTGTTAATCCCAAATTCCTAATTTATCCCTTCCCCCTCTTGCCAGTTTGGTAACCATAAGTGTATTTTCTATGTCATCAGCTTACTTTAAACAAGTGTCTGCCAATAAACCCGCTAGTTGGCTGTGAACTTAAGCAGTTCGGATGAGCTGAAAACTATATCCTGCTAGGAGCCACTGAGTCCTGAGCAGTCTGAAGTGTCCTAAAGATGCTAAGTTCCTTTTATTTTCATAAACGATGAAAACGATGATCGTTTTCTTTTTCAGGAATCCTGGCCATAGATACCCCTCATCCCAGGAGTTCTGCTCTGCATCATCTCACCGAGAAGCTATTACAAAAATATCGCAAGGAAGTGAGGCCAGTTCACAACGGGACACAGGCCACCACAGTATACCTGGATGTGTTTGTCCGCGCTGTGTTGGATGTGGTAAGGACCATCTTACCATCTCCTAGTCCCACCACTCCTAGTCCCATAAAACTACCTGCTGTTTATGCAGGGGTCTAGGAGAAGTTTTATTCTTGAGACTCGTTGAGCTGATAGAGAAGTTGTGCTAGGCTCAGCAGTGAGCCTGGGGTAAATATTTATCAGGCAAATCATGCTTTCTAGCCCCCGACTTACACTGTGAGGGCAGATATAGAAACAGGAATTTCTATATCTAGAAAATGTTCCTAGAAATAGGAATTTCACAGAAATAAGATGTTTTAAGAATTGTGGTCATAGGTCACAGAACATATTTTATGAGCATTGCTGAAACCAAAAATGGTAATAGGTGTTATTTTCTATGGTTCACATTTCTTAGTGATAGTAGCAGGTTTATGAAACAACTTCTACAACTTACTGCCTGAAATTTTAAAAGGGGGAAAAAAGTGCCTTGCTATCCTGAGTTTTTAAGGGAATTTATACCTAAGGTATTTGCTAAGGGTAGTGGGAAGATTTGTTTATTAAAGCACATCTTTCCTACTATGTCTGAAAAATGGGTTGTTGTGGGTATTAAATGAGAAAGTGCATGTAAAGCAGTTAGCAGAGGTCTTAGGAAGCCCTCAGTGATGGCCCGTATAATTATCTCTGCTTCTTCTTTCTTCTTTTTCTTAATCACAAAGTCTTCAGTATCAATAGATCCCAAATTTCTTTTGATTTCTTTTAAAAGCAGACTTTACTGAGCTTGTTTGCTAAAGTAGTTTAATAATTGTTTTTCAATTTACTTCTCAAAACTTTTTTTCCAATTGAGGTATAATATACAGATATTGAAATGCACAGTATGAGTTTTGATAATTGCATGCACCCACATAATCCATATCCCTATCAATATGTCAAACATTTCCATCACCCCAGAAAGATCCCCCATTTCCTTCCCAGTCAATCATCATCCCCTCCATCCACAAGGACAACCACTGTTCTGATTTCTTTCATCATAGATTATTTTTGCCAGTTCTAGCACTTCTTAAGAATGAAAATTTACTCTATGTTCCCTACTGTGCCTGGATTTTTCACTCAGCATGTTTTTGAGCTCCATTCATGTTGTTGTGCATATCAGTAGTTTTTCTTTTTTATTGATAAGTAGTATTTGGTTATGGCTATACCATGATTTGTTTATCCATTCCCCTGTTGATAGGCATATGGGTTGTTTCCAGTTTTAGTGTATTATGAATAAAGCTGCTGTGAATATTTCTGTACAAGTATTTTGGTGTATATATGTTTTTATTTCTCTTCAGTAAAACCTAGAAGTGGAATAACTGCCACTTCTCATAGGATAGATGTACATTTAATGAGAAACTGCCAGACTGATTTACAAAGTGGTTGTACACTATACACTCCCGCCCATCAGCTACGAGAGTTCCCATTTCCCCACATCTTCACCAACATTAGGTGTTATCAGTCTTTTTAATTTTAGCCATTCTGGTAAGTGTGTAGGGATATTTCATTGTGGTTTTTCTTTATACTTCCCATGGCTAATAATTAGGGACTCTTTTTTTATGTGTTTATTGGCCACTTATATATCTTTCTTTGTGGAGTACCCGTTTAAGTCTTTTCCTATTTTTTATTGTGTTGGTTGTATTTTTATTATAGATTAATAGGGATTGCTTATATATTCTGGACACAAGTCCTTTGTCATCTATGTATTGCACATGTTTATTCTCAGTCTGTGGCTTGCCTACTCATCTTCCTAATGGGTCTTATGATGGACAGAAATTTTTAAATTTAATGAAGTCCATTTTTTACCAGTTCTTTATTTATGGTTAGTGCTTTCTGGGTACTGTCTAAGAAATCTTTGCTACTACAAGTTTACCAAAATATTTTCCTATATTTTCTTTCAGAAGATTTATAGTTTTTAGCTCCTTAGATTTAGTTCTGTGATCTTGAGAATTAATTTTTGTAATGGTGTGAGGCATAGTTCAAAGTTTTTTGCTGTTGTTTTGTGTTTTGTTTTGTTTTTGCATTTAGAAAGGATTTGTTCCATCACCATTTTTTGAAAAGTCTTCCCTTTCCCCATTGAATTGCTGTGATGTCTTGGCTGAAAATTAAGTTAACTTATAAGTGTCAGACTATCTGATATCTTGAAATCAGATAGTGTAAGTCCTTGAACTTTGTTCTTCATTTTTAAGATAGTTTGGCTTTTTAGAACCTTTGTACTTCTACATAAATTTTATATTCAGTTTGTCACACTTCATTAAAAAAAAAACCTGCTGGGAGTTTGCTTGGAATGGTGTAGTACCCACAGAGAAATTTAGGGGAGAATTGACATTTACCAATACTGAGTTTTCCAGTCTTTGAATATGGTATGTCTCTTCATTTATTTGGGTCTTCAGCAGTGTTTTATAATTTTAAATGTAGAAGTTTTATACATATTTCCATTAAAGTTATCCCAAAGTATTTTTGATGTAGCTATAAATATTACTTAAAATTTTAAATGTTCTAGTTATTTGCTGTCATTATAAAGAAATAGGATTCATTTTGTATGTTGACTTTGTGTCCTGTGACCTTGCAAAATTCACTTACTAATTCTAGTAGTTTTTCAGATTAATATTTTCTACATACACAATCATTTCATCTGCAAATAGTTTTACTTCTTTCTTTTTTAGTCTGTGTACCCTTTATTCTTCTTGTCTTATTGCATTGCCTAAGACCTCTACTACAGTGTTAATGGAAGTGGTGAGAGCAGACATTTTTATTTGTTTCCATTCTTACAGAAAAATCTTTCACCATTAAGTGTGACATTAGCTATAGATTTTTCATAGATGATCTTTATCAGGTTGAAAAAGTCCTCTCCTATTTTCTATGTGCTGAGAGATATTTTAAAAATCATGAATGACACTAAATTACGTCAAATTTTTTCTCAATCAATTTGAATGATCATATGATTTTTCTGTTTTATGCAGTTAATGTGGTAAATTATTTTTGATTGATTTTCAAATGTTAAACCACCCCTGCATTCCTAGAATAAACCCCACTTGATCTTGATATATTATCCTTTTTATATATTTCTGGATTTGAATTCCTACTTATTGTAGGTTGCTTCTATGTTAATGAGGAGTATTGGGCTATAGTTTTATTTTTTGTAATGTATTTTTCTGGTTTTGGCGTCAAGGTTATGCTGGCTTTATAAAACTAGTTGAAAAGTGTTCCCTCCTCAATTTCCTGAAGGAATTGTGTAACATGGATAATTTTCTTCCCTAATGTTTGATAAAATTCACCAGTAAAACTACCTGGGACTGGAGTTTTCTTTGTGGGAAGGTATTTAAATATAAATTCAATTTCATTAACATATATAGGAATATTCAAATTTTCTATTTCTTCTTGTGTCCGTTTTAGTAATTTGTATTTTTCAAGGAATTTGTCTGTTTCATCAAAGTTACAAATTTATTTATTCATAATATTCTCTTTTAATTCTTTTAATGTCCAAAAGATCTCCAGTGATACTGCCTCTTTCATTCCTCATGTTGGTAATTTGTGTTTTCTCTTATTTTCCCTTGACCAATATTGCCAAATGTTTATCAATTTAATTTATTTATTTAAAGAACCAAATATTGGTTTTGAATTTTCCTTATTGTTTTCTATTTCACTGATATCTACTCTTATCTTTATTTCCTTTCTTCTACTTACTGTGTACTTAATTTTTTCTTCTTTATCTTGTTTCTTAAAGTGGAAAGTTATATCATTGATTTTAAACCTTTTTTCTTTTATAATTTTAGCATTTAAAGTTATAAGTTTTCCCCCAAGCACTAATTTAACTGTATCCTATGAAATTTTGATGCATTTTAAAATTTGAGGTAAAAATTATATAGACTGAAACTCATCATTTTTTTAAGATTTATTTATTATTTACTTTATTTATTTTTAGCTGCATCAGGTCTTAGTTGTGGCATGCGGGATCTTCATGGAGGCATGCAGGATCTTTTGTTGCAGTGTGTGGGCTTCTCTCTAGTTGTGGCATGTGGGTTTTCTCTTCTCTAGTAGTGGTGCGTGGGCTCCAGGGCTCCTGGGCTCTGTAGTTGTGATGCACAGTCTTAGTTATCCTGCAGCATGTGGGATTTTAGTTCCCTGACCAGGGACCAAACCTAAATCCCCTGCATTGTAAGGGGAATTCTTTACCCCTGTACCACCAGGGAAGTCCCTGAAACTCATCTGTTTTAAGCCAGTCCCTTCCCCCTAGCCGCAGTCTCTGGCAAACACAGATTTTCTTTTTTCTCCCTATAGTTTTGCCTTTCTAGAATGTCATATAAATGGAATCATATTGTATTTTATTCTTTGGTTTTGGCTTCTTTCACTTAGAATAATGCCTTTGAGAGCTATCAGTGTTGTGTTGTTGCATATGTCAGTAGTAGTATTCTATTGTACAAATGTACTGCAATTTGTTTACTTATTTACCAGTTGTTGGACATGTGATGTGGGTTGTTTCCAAATTGGAACAATTATGAATAAAGTCACTATAAACATTTGCATACGTTTTCAATTCTGTTGGATAAATACTTAGGTGTGGGATTGCTGTGTTGTATAAGTCTATGTTTAACTTTATAAGAAGCTGCCAAACTGTTTTCCAAAGTGGCTGTGTTGTTTTGCATTCCACCTGCAATGTCTGAGAGTTTCAGTTCCTCCACATGATTGCCAGCACTTGATATTGTCACTCTTTAAATTTTAACCATTCCAGTAGATTTGTCACCACAAAGTAGATTTGTGATATCTCGATATGGTTTTAAACTTTCATTTCACTAAAAACTAATGATGTTGAACATCTTTCCATGAGCTTACTTGTCAACTGTATATCTTTTAAAATAGAGTATTCACTCAAATCTTTTACTTTTTAAAAAATAGCGTTGTTTATTACCTTATTATTGAGTTGCAGAAGTTCTTTATATAGTTTTGGTCTACTTTTAGATTCTATTCTGTCCAACTAATCAATATATTTCTCCTTACACCAATACACTGTGGCAATTACTGTGCATTACAGAAGTCTTGAAATCAGATAGTGTGAGTCTTCCAACATTATTCTTCTGTTTTAAAATTGCTTTGACTCTTCTAGGCACTTTGCATTTCCATATAAACTTAAGAAAATTCATCAACTTCTATTTTAAAAACTACCAGATTTTTATTGAGATTGCATTAAATCTATAGATCAATTTAAAGAGAATCAACATCTTAACAATAAGCTTTCAATCCATGACAACAGTGTATCTCTCCATTTGTTTAGTTCTTCAATTTCTTTGCATAATGTTTAGTGCTTTTCAGTGTTCTACACATATCTGGTTAAATTTATCCCTAAGTATTTCACATTTTTGATGCTATTATAAAAGATTTTTTTTTTTTTTTTTTTTTTTTTTTTTGCGGTACACGGGCCTCTCACTGTTGTGACCTCTCCCGTTGCGGAGCACAGGCTCCGGATGCGCAGCTTCAGCGGCCATGGCTCACGGGCGCAGCCGCTCCACGACATGTGGGATCTTCCCGGACCGGGTCACAAATCCGTGTCCCCTGCATCGGCAGGCAGACTCTCAACCACTGCGCCACCAGGGAAGCCCTATAAATGATATTTTTTAATAAGAAAGAGAATTAAAATTTTAATAATATAAATGTTTTTTAATTTTGGGTCTCTGTTACTTACTAGCATACAAAAATATAACTGATTTGTATATATTGGCCTTGATCCTGTGACCCTGCCATCTAATTAATTTTTGAGTCTTTTTTGTATATTCTTTCAAATTTTCTCTGTAGAAGATCATGTTGTCTGTGAATAATGAAAGCTGTATGTCTTTCTTTCCAATCTTTATAGCTTTTCTTTCCTTTTATTGCCTACTGCCCTGACTCGAACCTCTAGTGCAATGTTGAATAGAAGGGTGCACTGTTTTATAAATGTAAATTCAATAAATGTGTTTATAGTATTGTTAAAATCTCCTATAACAATTTTTTTGTCCAGTTGTTCTTTAATTTTGTAGAGAGGGGTATAACAATCCCCAATTATAATTGTGGTTTGTCTATTTCTCTGCCCTGTTATTAGATGCATACACGTTTAAGATCATATGTCTTCTTAACAAACAGAACCTTTTACCATTATAAAATACCCTTCTTTATCTCTGGTAATATTCTTTTTCTTGAAGTTTTTTTCTTGCTTACTTTTTGCATGGTATGTATTTTGCCATCCTTTTATTTTCAATTTCTGTGGTACTCAAAATCATCTCTTAGACAGAGCATGTAGTTTGGTCTTTCATTTTGTTAAACTTTTTATTTTGAAATAACTATAAATTTACAGGAAGTTGCTAATAAATTTATAGGGAGGTTCTGTGCACCCTTCACCCCCAATGCCCCCCAATGTTAACATCTTGCGTAAATACAGTAGAGTATCAATACTAGAAAATGGACTTTGGTGCTTATTCAGATTTCTCCAGTTTTACATATACTCATTTGCATGTGTGTGTATGTTTCTCTATAATTTTATCATACGTGTAGCTTTGTGTAACCACCACTACCACCACATCAAGCTACACAATCATCATCACAGGGCTCCCTGGTACTGTTGCTTTATAGCCGCAATCCTTTCTCCCCTCTAACCCTTAGCCCCTGGCAACCAATAAATCCCTTCTCTATCTTTATAATTGTGTCATCTCAAGAATATTATATAAATGGAATCATGTAGTATCTTACCTTTGAGGTTGGCTTCTTTCATTCAGTGTAATTCCCTTCAGGTTCATCCAAGTTGTTGTGTGTGTCAATAGTTCACTCTTTTTTGTTGCTGAGTAGTGTTCCAGGGTATTGCTATTTTAACCTGTCAACCTATGCATTTTAATGGAAGTGTTTTGTCCATTTACCAATACCATCTTGCTATTTGTTTTCTAGCTGTCGCATCTGTTTTCTGTTTTCTGATCCTCTTATCCTGCCTTATTTTGGATAAATTAAATATTCTTTAATATTTGATTTTAGTTCCTCTGAAATCAAATTAGCTTTTTTGCAATCCCTCTGTGTATTATTTTTAGATGTTATTTTAGGGATTTCCATATCCATGATTAACTTAATACAATGTATTTAGAATTAATGTTATTACACTTCATATAAAATGTACAAATCTTACAACAGTAAAATTCTATTTACCTGTTCCCCTTACATTTACATATATAATATGCCCTATAATATAGTGTTATTATTTTACTGTACTTTAAAAAATAATTCAATAATTTCTCTTTAATTTATTTTAATGAACGTGTTTCTCTATGTTAATATCTTAGTGCTGCACTATGAATCATAGACTCTGATTTTTTGACTGAGACTCAGGTATTGAAATTGATGAAAAATACTTCAAAACTGGAAGTATAAATTTTCTGTTATAACATGGTTTAAATTATTTTTTATCCAATGAAGTTATTTTAGCATAATTTTCCTCGAGCTTAGATAAACCCCTACTCATTATTTCTTCGTAAGCAGGTACATTTATTTATTTATTTTTAACATCTTTATTGGAGTATAATTGCTTTACAATGGTGTGTTAGTTTCTGCTGTATAACAAAGTGAATCAGCTATACATATACATACATCCCCATATCTCCTCCCTCTTGCGTCTCCCTCCCACCCTCCCTATCGTACCCCTCTAGGTGGACACAAAGCACAGAGCTGATCTCCCTGTGCTATGTAGCCATAAGTAGGTATATTTAAATGCAACACAAAAAATCCTCCTTTTAGCACACAATTTCACTTTTCTCAGCTTTATTTTCCCACTCACACTAGTAAAAGTACTCTATCTAAGATCCTAGAAAATACTGTTTAATTAAATGCCAGAAAACGGCCACCCTTACTATCCAAAAGACCTAGTCTTATACAAAGCCCCAATAGAAAACTCCTTTAAATCTCTTTTCTATTTGGATGTTGAACTAGAATTTGGGAGACAATTTTCTGGGGCTGCATCTTCACTTACTTAAGAGATATTAGTCCTGGCTCTTTAGTTGTCAGTGGGTTATTATGTCTATATTGTTTATCGGACATTGTCCAAAGGGAAAAACATGATTTGAATAAAGACGCAATATGAACCATGTTATATGAAACTCCAGGGAAGAGATAGAATCAGCCTTGAGTTAAGAGCTGAAGACAGGTTTCTAGGTCTCTCCTCTTTCTTTTACTTTCTGAGTTCATATTGGTGAAGGTGAAGTAGAATTGCTCAGGCTTTCATTTAGAGGCTTATTTGGAGATAAAGAAAAGGAGTAAAGTCTTTATTTTACTAATTCCCTTGGAACAACTGTATCAAATTGAAAGTTTTAATCTAACTCTTTCTTCCTACCCCAATAAAAGAAAATAAAATTATATCCCTTATGGTGGGTAAGGAGAACACCATTAGTTTTTCAAAGATATGCTTTTCTCCACTGTTGTGAAATATACTAATTTTTTACAAAAATATGTTAGACATATTTTATTGGATATGGAAAACTTGCCTTCAGAAATATGGAAAAATCTTATATTCCATCCCTCTAGTTTTATCCCTATCTACTGTCTTAACTTTATCTTCTACATGTACTCAATGCTACAAGGAACCTGAACTTCTTGTTTCCTGCCTATATGCTGTTAATTCTGCTATTTCCTCCAATGCATGTGTTTTCCTCTTCATTTGCCATCTATCAAATATTATAGTCCTCAAATCTCAGCTCCTAAGAGAAATTTTCCTCAATTCTCCAAACTGACAGCAATGTCTCCCTCTTTTGAATCCAACGAAGTATGTGTATTTCTTAATGCCCATAGTTAGCTGTTAAAATGTCACATACACTAATAGCTACTTGAGGGAAGGATTTTCTAACTCATGGTCCTATTTCCCACAATATGCAGCATAGTATACCTTACTTCAAAGCTACTGGGTAGATATATGTCTAACCAACTAATTAAGATATGTGAGTACAATTCTAGGGTTGTCTTTATGAATGACTTAGTCTAATATAATTTGCAAATGTCTCTATTACATTCAGGTGGGCTGCTCCTAAAGTTCGTTCCAGAGGCAGGGCTGGTTTGAAGGACTTGATAAAAATCACTCACAAATTCTGCTCAGACAAGGACACTCCCAATGTGAACAGATAACTTGTTGGATACATCTACCAACAGCTGAACTGCTGGCAACTTTTGTTTGGAGTGAAGAGCTTTCAGCCCAGCTTTCATCAGTGCACCTCCCTTCCGTTATGTTTTGCCTCCTGTTTTGTTTACGTGAAAGACTACAGTCTTGTCTTAGAATTTCTGGGTATTATGTGTACCTTAGGGAAATCTGATTGTAGAGATAATCTACTAACAGGGAAGAGTTTCCATTTGTTTCTATTGAGTTTTGTCAATTCTGAATCCAAGATTCCTTTGTATTCCAGTCCATTGACTAGAGACTCCCAGCCAGACGTTGAGGCATCTGTTTCTATAGTCTTTGGAACTGGGAAAGATAAATAAGAATGTGCAGGAATTATCTGTATATTTGCTAACCACCAATTTAGATCTAAATAGACTCCCTCTGTTAGGAAGGCTAATGAATTCCAATTCTCTGAAATATCCTTTGCTTTTAACAAACAAGATGGAAGGCATCTAAAAAAAAAAAGAAAGAGATGCACAGAGGGAAAAGCTGTGAATAATGCCACCAGAGAACCAATTATGTTCACCAGCTGGCATTGAGAAACTTGTTTCCCTTGACAAAAAAAAGACTTCAGTTTTAGCTTCAAACTTCTTTTTGACATTGTGTTCTTTAGGGCTGAATGACAAATCTTCCCAGACACCCCCATAAGATATTAGGAAAAAAATTCTTAACACTATTGTTACGTGTAACATGACAAAGGGCTTGGCAGGAAGAGAAAAACAAGCGAAGGCATCAACATGGCAGTTAATAAGAACCAACTAGGTAAAATGACAGTGAAAATGAAACATTAATACATAGAGACCTTCCTCCCCAGCCACATGACTGAGTCAACGAGTTATATTCACAACTTGTCATGACAGTGATAAAGAAACTGGTTGGGACATTTCATAGATGTAAAAGTATATTTGTTATGAAAGAGTAGCTAAAAGCTATATTTCTCAGTAATAGAAACAACATTTTGGACTTTTTCCATTGTTAAGGGGGGACCCTCTTTGATTGCAGCTAAGCCTAGAACTGTGCCTTTTGTGTGTTAGTGGGTGAGATATGATCTATTTCAGGCTCTCTCAGCCAGTAAAACTTGGAAGAAAGTGGTGTCACCCAATCTTGGGCTCTCAGTAGAGGTCTTTTTTTAACTGCCCTGAGCCCCTCAGAGCCTATCTTGGCTGGGAGTCCTCTCTGTACCTCCTCCAAGCTGTTTCTTAAGGAATTACTTGTGAATTCAGTGTTTACATTTTGTACAGTCAGTCCTCCATATCCGTTTTGTATTTGCAGATTGAACCAACTGTGCCTCGAAAATATATTTTTAAAAAATTCCAGAGACTTCCCTGGTGGCGCAGTGGTTAAGAATCCGCCTGCCAATGCAGGGGACAAGGGTTCGATCCCTGGTCCTGGAAGATCCCACATGCTGCGGAGCAACTAAGCCCGTGTGCCACAACTACTGAGCCCATGTGCCACAGTTACTGAAGCCCACGTGCCTAGAGCCCACGGTCCGCAACAAGAGAAGCCACCGCAATGAGAAGCCTGCGCACCACAACAAAGAGTAGCCCCTGCTCTCTGCAACTAGAGAAAGCCCGCACACAGCAACAAAGACCCAAGGCAGCCAAAAATAAATAAATAAAATAAATAAATTTATTTTTAAAAATTCCAGAAAGTTCCAAAAAGCAAAACTTGAATTTGCCACGCATCAGCAACTATTTACGTAGCATTTCATTGTATTGGGTATTATGAGTAATCTAGAGATGATTTAAAGTATACTGGAGGATGTGTGTAAGTTACATGCAAATACTTCTCCATTTTATACATAAGGGTCTTGAGCATCTATAGATTTTGGTATCTGAGGGGGTTCTGGAGCCAATGCCGCATGGATACTGAGGGACAACTGTATACCATTTTAAAACCTGCCTTTCTCATGTATCTATTTGAAGTTCATAAAAATCTGCAGAGCAAGTTCACTCCAGCTAACCTTTGCTGAACCACTGAAGTAGAGTCCCTCTGTATCTGTGCACAATCCCTTTTTTCTCAAGGTATCTAGAAATGTTTATTCAATAGCAACTTGCTTTTTTGATTGCAAAAAGGGGGAACTTTAAAAAGTTTATTGTTTCTCTTTCAAATGATGCCATCCTGTGTACACCTGTATAGTCTGAGCACTACACAATTCCAGGTGCACCCCCCGCAAGAAGTAAATGACAATGGCTCCTCCCTACCCCCCACCCAGCCTGGATTGAAGAGAGTGGTAGTCTTGACCCTACGCACAAAGATTATATATATATATATATATATATTTTTTTTTTCGGTACGTGGGCCTCTCACTGTTGTGGCCTCTCCCGTTAAGGAGCACAGGCTCTGGACGCGCAGGCTCAGCAGCCATGGCTCACGGGCCCAGCCGCTCCGCAGCATGTGGGATCTTCCTGGACCAGGGCACGAACCCGTGTCCCCTGCCTTGGCAGGCAGACCTCCAATCACTGCGCCACCAGGGAAGCCCTATTTGTCCTTTTGTGACTGGCTTATTTGTGACTTTGCATAGTGTCTTCAAGGTTCATCCATGTTGTAGCATGTGTCAGAATTTCCTTCCTTTTAAAGACTGAATAATATTACATTGCATATATATACCACATGTTGTTCATCCATTCATCCACTGAGGGACACTTGGGTTGCTTCCACCCTTTGGCTATTGTGAATAATGAACATAGATGTACAAATATCTGTCCAAGTCCCTGCTTTCAATTCTTTTGGGTAAATGCCGAGGAGAGGAATTGTTGGACCATGTAGTAATTCTATTTTTAAGTTTTTAGGAACTGCCATACTGTTTTCCATAGCAGCTGCACCATTTTACATTCCCAACAATAGTGCACAAGCATTCCAATTATCCTCACCAACACTTATTTTCTGCTTTAAAAAAAAATAGTAACCATCCTAATGAGAGTGAAATGGTATTTCATTGTGGTTTTGGTTTATATTTCCCTAATGATTAGAGATTATATCAGCCAGCTCCAACTGCCGTAACAAATACCATAGACTGGGTGGCTTAAACAACAGAAATTTATTTCTCACAGTTCTGGAGGCTGGGCAGTTCAAGATCAAATTTCCAGCCAATTTGGTTCCTAGTAAGAGCTCTCCTCCTGGCTTGCAGATGGCTGCCTTCTCACTGTGTCCTCACAGGGAGGAGAAAGTGAGATCATTCTCTCTTCCTTTCTTTCTAAGGTCACCAATCCTATTGGATGAGAGCCCCACCCTTTTGACCTCATTTAACCTTAATTATCTCCTAAAAGTCCTATCTCCAAATACAGTCATATGTGAATTTTGGAAGAACACAGTTTGGTCCATAGCTGTGATGTTGAGCATATTTTCATGTATTTATTGGCCATTTGTATATCTACTTTGGACAAAGGTGTATTCAAGTCTTTTGTCCACTCTTAAATAAGGATATTGGTTTTGTTTTGAGTTGTAGAAGTTCTTTAATATTCAGGATAATAACCCTTTATCAGATATAGGATCCACAAATGTTTTCTTCCATTCTATGAGTTGCCTTCTCACTCTGTTGACTGTGTCCTTTTTTTTTTTTTTTTGCGGTACGCGGGCCTCTCACTGTTGTGGCCTCTCCCATTGTGGAGCACAGGCTCCAGATGCGCAGGCTCAGCGGCCATGGCTCACGGGCCCAGCCGCTCTGCGGCATGTGGGATCTTCCCGGACCGGGGCACGAACCTGTGTCCCCTGCATCGGCAGGCGGACTCTCAATCACTGCGCCACCAGGGAAGCCTTGGTTGTGTCCTTTGATGCTCATTTTTAAATTGGGTTATTTATCTTTTTATTGTTGAGTTGTAAGAGTTCTTTGTATATTCTGGATACAAGCCCCTTACTAGGTATATGATTTGCAAATATTTTCACCCATACTGTGGTTTGTCATTTGACTTCCTGATGATGTCCTTTCAAACACAAAAGTTTTAAATTTTGATGAAGTCCCATTTACTTTTTCTTTTGCTGCTTGTGCTTGTGGTGTCATATCTAAGAAATTATTGCCTAATTCAAAGTCATGAAGTTTACTCCTATGTTTTGTTCTAAGAGTTTTATAGTTTTAGTTCTTACATTTTGGTTTATGATCCATTTTGAGTTAATGCTTGTATATGGTATGAGATGTTCCTTTTCTTTTAATCCCTAAGAATATAATCATTTTAGCATGTTTTTACTAGATTCAATATGAAAAAAATTAGTAAAGTGGATTTTTTTGTTTGTTTGGGGAGATCCTTTTTTTAAATCACTGACGTGGGAAGCCACATCTATTTATATCACCAAAAATATACCTCACTTGGATTAAGCTCATTCAGTCTGTTTTATAAGCAGAGAAATCCAAGCATAAGGTAACAACAGGAATGGCTGCCAATGGCAGTTGAGATAACACTCATTGAAAGATTATGAATAACATCTTGATTACAAATAAAAGTGTGGTCTCATCTTTTTAGTCCAAAATTGGCTACGACTACATATCATCTTTTAGTCTGATTAATGGCAGGGTAACAATTAGAGTAGGAAAGAGATTCACAAATCATTTAAGATGTCAAGTGCAGTTAGTGTGTCGTTTTATCATAGATAATACAGTAAAGCTCATAGCGACAGGTGTATGTAATAAATAAGAACTGAGAATACTCAGATATTGAAAAGTCAAGGTAATGTTTCTAAAATCAGCATTATTTCGTTGGATTTGATTTTCTTCCTCTGAATTGTCATACTGTTGAACTGGGCTTTGATTTACTGACACTCTAAGATTTGGTGTGTATGTTCTTTTTGCTTTGCAGGATGCACAGAATCAAAAATTAACGACAAGTGTATGGTATCATGAGGTAAATGATTATGTTTTCTTCCGTGCATGCTGGACTCCTGAACTCGATCTCTTGCAAGATGTAATTATTCGAAGAAATAGATACTATCTTGTGTTTCTAGTTCTTTATGTCTGCAGCAGACCTGATTTATTAGAATCTGAGTAAGATACATGGCTGTGGTTTCTGGTTGGGGCAACCCTCTTTAGGAGTTGAATGGAAAGTCCTCTTCCCTGACAGATAGAACCAACGGGCTGTTCAATTGAGCTATTCATCCGAATCCCTCTTCAGTTCTTTGATGAGATTGGCATTGCCCCTTTGTGATGTTTCCTTTTTGGATACAGGTTTGGGATGATGAGTTTTTATCCTGGAACTCCAGCATGTTTGATGAGATTAGAGAGATCTCCCTACCCCTAAGTGCCATCTGGGCTCCTGATATCATCATAAATGAGTTGTAAGTGTGCTGGGGTGTGTTTCTGTGGGGTTTAGACTGCTTAGAATATTCAGGCTGGTTGCTGCTTCCTTTAAGTCATTGTTACTATTTTTTGTTTCTCAACTTGAAGAAGAGCATACTGTTGGGAATATTCAGGTTAGAAGTACCATGAGTTGACATCATTTAAGATACAGATTTGATTGCTAATGCTTGATGTTACTCATGGATTATGTCTGTGTGTGTGTGTGTTTGTTTTATACATTTACTTATTTATTTATATTTTTTATTTTTGGCTGCATTGGGTCTTTGTTGATGCGCGTGGGCTTTCTCTAGTTGAGGGGAGCGGGGGCTACTCTTCGTTGCGGTGCGTGAGCTTCTCTCATTGCAGTGGCTTCTCTTGTTGCAGAGCACGGGCTCTAGGCATGCGGGCTTCCGTAGTTGTGGCACGCAGGTTCAGTAGTTGTGGCGCACGGGCTTAGTTGCTCCGCGGTATGTGGGATCTTCCCAGACCAGGGCTCGAACTCATGTGCCCTGCGTTGGCAGGTGGATTCTTAACCACTGCACCACCAGGGAAGTCCTATGTCTGTGTTTTTTTTTCTTTTTTTTACATCTTTATTGGAGTATAATTGCTTTACAATGGTGTGTTAGTTTCTGCTTTATAACAAAGTGAATCAGCTATACATATACATATGTTCCCATATCTCTTCCCTCTTGCGTCTCCCTCCCACCCTCCCTATCCCACCCCTCCAGGCAGTCACCGAGCTGATCTCCGGTGAGTTGACTTACAAGGCTGTCATTGCTGAACCCACCTTTGCCAGGGTGGCTATCTCATGTAAAGTGTGATTCTGTCTTTGCACTTCTAGGCTAGTCTTGGGTGTTACGGTCACTATCATCTCATAATCAGTTCTGCTTATGTATTGGAATGACTAAAGCCCTTTCTGTAACAAAGATCTTTTGTGTTTCATATAGTGTGGACCTTGAAAGATCACCTGATCTTCCCTATGTTTACGTGAACTCATCTGGGACCATTAAGCACTCTAAGCCCATCCAACTGGTCTCTGCATGCAGTTTAGAGACATACGCTTTTCCATTCGATATCCAGAACTGCAGCCTAACCTTCAATAGCATTCTGCACACAGGTAAGCCATGAGAGGTGTAGCCTGCTAGTGGGCAAACACACTTGTGCTGGGTTGGCACACATAGGTGAAATGATTACATTCTGCTGTCCCTCAGGTCTATTTTATTCTTGCACATAATTGACTTTTTATAAAGCTAAATCTCTTCTTGTAGTTATTTGGCTCCTGCTGTAATTCAGACTAAGTACAGTATTGTGCCCAGAGATATTGCCCTTTGCTGCTGTTGGTTTGAAAATACAATATTAGGCCTCTACTGCCATTGAGAACGTTATAGAAGTCTCATTCTATCGACAATGGAGTACAAACCCTCAGTTCATAGCTGCTTTTTTTCATGACCTGAAAGTTTTTATCCCCCATCCCTACCCCTAATTCAAAATGGTATATTGAACCCCATCTCCATAAGATTGTCCATGTGGGGACAAGAGTAAAAAGGAAGGATTTGAATTGTGAGTTGGAAAAGTGGGTTAATATTGGTGCCTCTCTCCATGGGAAGTCAAGTGTTTCTGTTGTTTTCAGTGGAAGATGTAGACCTGGCCTTCCTGAGAAGCAGAGAAGACATGACACATGACCAAAAAGCATTTTTGAATGATGGTGAGTGGGAACTTCTTTCTGTGTCCTCAACATACAACATCCTGCAGAGCAGCGCTGGAGATTTTGCACAGATTCAGTTTAATGTAAGTCCTCCCCCTTCCTGTCCCTGTTGCCCACTTCTCTGCAGTCTTTCACCTTCTCTATTGGGCTGAGGAGTCTCTCTCCTGCATCTTCTCATTCATTACCACCTAAGTACAGGAGATTCCAATGGTTCCATCATCCACTTGCATTTTGGCATTTCAGAGACGAGAGATTCAGCCGTAGATCCTGGACTCCTGCTGTAGCTATTCCATATGTGAATATAAAGAGAATGGTTTTCAGACAGAGACCTGAACCAGCCCCTACAGCAGGAATCTCCAAGGCTTTCAATACATGTAACATCCTCACTTTTAATTGCTACTGAGAGAGAGAGAAAAAATACCCCACAACAACAGCAACAAAAAATTGGGAGAAGAGTGTCTCTTCAACATTAATGTCCTGTTTGCAATTGAGTAAATTATTAATTAATCCCAGACTCAAGTGCATAAAATTATCATATTATTAACTTGAGTATCTTGAGGTATTAGCTAACAAATCACCTGCAGGATCCACAGAGACCACTGGTGGTTTCCAGATCAGAGAGAACAACTACTCTAGAACGACGTGATAAGAACCCAAACTTCTCAGATGTGTCACCGGGAATGTCCTTGGCTGCACTGTTCCTGGGGAAATTTGTCCAGCAGACACCTGGGAGGCAGTTGGGAGCAGGACAGTGAAGCCTGATACTTTGCAGCAAGTTTCTGCAGCCGGCAGACTTGTCATTAGTATTCAGCCCTGCTTTTCTGCACAAAGTCAGCTGGTGATGGGAGCTGGGGGCAGTGGGAGGGTCTTTCCTGACAGGTAATCTGATTGAAAAGTAGAGACTACAGACAGGTCAGGATTGCACAGATGAATTCACACAGATGAAGTCTCCTGGAAACAAACCTTTTGAATAAGAAGGAAAAGTCAGACTAGACTAAGGTACTACGGTTACAATGGATGATCATATGCTAAGGCGAGTGGTGGGGATGAAATAAGCGATTATTGAGGGCATGGAAGTCCTCCATTGGTTAAAAGGTGTGGTATGCAGCTTTCTAGCAAAGCTCTTGTTAAATCAAGGCCTCTTAGACACAGCTGTGATTTGAACATGACTAATGTATAACTCCAGGCACCAGCTAATCCCAATTCATACCTTCTTTGCGGTAGGGCTTGGGTTCTTGCCTATTCTGCTTGGTTTTTATCAAAGCTTGCATCGTGGCTTGTTTGTCCACTTTTTTTCCAAGAGAAAGGGAGGGGAAAAAGAAAGCTTTTTTAATTTCAATGAGTTTCTTGGCTAAGAGTAAACACCTCATTAATTTTAAAGATATCAGCCCACAAACATTATTAATGCAGCCCGAATAATGGAGATCATTAAAGGGAAATGTGAGGGAGTAGCACATGCAAGGTGGAACACAGTCACCTATCAAGCACTCTGGAGAACGCTGCACACACCATTACCTACACTGCACGGAGGAGACAAACAAAGATGGGAGACGGGGCAGGTAAACAGGAGTCTGTGTTCCCGCGCACACAAACGCACTCTCTCCATAGAGCAGCCATTATTTGTAGTTACATGTCACTCTTTACCCTAAATATTAATTGTCTTCTCAACAGTGGCAAGAGGTTTTCTTTTTTTACTTTATTTATTTATTTGTTTGTTTATTTTTGGCTGTGTTGGTTCTTCGTTGCTGTGCGCAGGCTCTTCTATAGTTGCATCGAGTGAGGGCTACTCTTTGCTGCTGCACGTGGGCTTCTCGTTGCGGTGGCTTCTCTTGTTGTGGAGCACGGGCTCTAGGTGTGCGGGCTTCAGTAGTTGTGGCACGTGGGCTCAGTAGTTGTGGCTCGTGCACGGGCTTAGTTGCTCCGCAACACGTGGGATCTTCCCGGACCAGGGCTCAAACCCGTGTCCCCTGCATTGGCAGGTGGATTCTTAACCACTGTGCCACCAGGGAAGTCCTGGCAAGAGGTTTTCTATGTCCTAGCTCCATGTAAATATGATGAACAGAGGCGTAAAAGATTGTTAAAGGGAGAAGACGATCTCCTCCCTGGATCTCGGGGACCAAGGTCCCATTCGTTTGTTGTCTTCACTGCCACCCTTCTTTTCCATTCAGTGTTTACATTGAGTGGGGCTGGAGGGGACATCGGTGCGAGATTTCATGCTCTTGGAACTTCTCCCTGGGGACCTTTGCCCTGGAGGTTAAGGTTGGTTATCTAGCAGGCTGCCTTCCACCCTGGCCCTCTGGAACGGAGTAGGGAAAGAATCCTGAGAAGAGCCACAGATCGTGTTTGGTAAGGCAGGGAGTCAGACTCAGGGGCATTCCTGCAACTTTGGAAGACAAAGTAGATTGAATGACTCTCCAGTTCAGTTCTTTGTCCCCCTCGACCTCGTTCAGCCTCCCTGACTCCCTATTCCCACTATGTGCACCGTGTCGGCCCATGTTCTCCTACTCCGTGCCGGACATCCTACTCTGAATTTAGCAATCAAGTCACCCTGGTGTCCTTCAATGACCTTTAGACAATAATGTGAAATTCAGAGCCCAGTTCCATGCCAACAATGGGCCTGCCAGGGTCCTGACAGCAAAGGGCCAACTCCCTCTTAATCTAATCACCTCCTATGTCCAAGTCCAGGCTACCCAGCAGCGGGTAGGGAACAGGTGGGGCAGGCAGGAGGAACAAAGATCTATTCTAAGTATGTCATCAACCTGGGCCTGATGTACATGCTGCCATTGATACTGAACCAAATGCTCCGGGTGCCCCATTAGTTCTGGCTAATGTGCAATCCTGTCTGCAGCTCTAGGACATGTATTGTTGATCAGAGGGCACCGGTGACACTTTGGGTCAGGCTGCATTCCACAGGGGGCCCAGAGCACAGGCACCTCTGCCTACGAGGATGTCTGTGTGCAGCCTGGCACCCGATCCAGCAGCCATAGGAGGGGAGGTTTCCTCCAACACATTGCCAGAGGTGCTGGTTCCCAGAAAGAGCAGGGTGAACATTTGATTTCTATATGGTAGTGTTTTGTTTCTTTTCTGTTTGTTAAAGAATGAGGGTAGAAGTGAGAGGCGGTAGAAATAAAATTTGAGAACTCACGTTGGATAGAAAAAGGCGGACCGTGGGAACTAAAGTGAGCCGGACCACAGATGTCCTCTCACTGACTAAATGTTCATGCGGCCAGAATTGGGAGGCCCACAGGGGACTCCTAGAAAAATGCAGAGGGGCATCTGGGAAAGAAAGGTGCCTTGTTTACCCTCACTTTCAGATGTAATTTTCCTTTCTAGAGTAGGGTAGATTAATTTCATTGAGATATCCTTTGAATGCAGCTCAGAAACTTGATAGAGGATCCTTCTAAGCTCTATTAGGTCACTCCAGAGACAGAGATAAAGAGAGGAGAGAGACACACGCACACACACACAGATATATAGATAGATAGAGAGATAGAGAGATAGAGAGAATTTAGACCCCTAGAAACCCTTCCAGGGTCACTCAAGTAACCCTGGAATCACGGACTTTCTGCTAATCCAACACGACCCATGATCTAGTTCCAAGAAACTCTCACTCTTGTGCAAGGATCTTACTTAAATGGCCGCAACTTTCCCATTCTTTCTGAATTGGGAATGTTAGGAGGGGCTTGGGAGAGGAGGAGAATGGGCTTCTGTATGAAGCATGAGTCTGGGCGTCAAAATTCCAACTATGTCATAAAGATGGTCATGCAAAATTGAGTACTGGTGAGGTCTACCATCAAGGAGGCAATTAGAGGCTAACCTTGGGGCCTATTCCATCTCCAAGGAGCTCTCCACATACACATTCTGAATTAGATTGATCTCTTTCATTAACATCGATAGGCTCCAAATACCTTTGTGTACTTATTATTACCTGGCTTTAATGGATAATGAAATTGTGGCATAATACTGCTAACACCTGAAGGGTGTCTAATGGAGAATACGGACTGAAACCAAAGTGCTGTTTCTTCCCCTTCTGTGGAATTTAAAGGCACCAGCTCCTTTAGTCCATTAGAAATGACGGGCTCTAGGCAGGGGCAGTTCTGCAGAGAGTGGTGTCTCACTGAGCTGGTGACATACCGTCCCCTGGCATACAGGGGTCACTGCCTGACATGACCTGCAGAGAGGCAGCCCTCAGCACACTGACCTTAAGATGAGAGCCCCCCGTTGGGCTCACTCCACTCTCCCACCCTACTGGAGCTAAAAGAAGCATTATTAACAGACTCTAATACAGCTCAATGAACACCTTTTGTGTTCTTATCATGCACCAAGCTCAATGCTGAGCACTGAGGACACAACCATGAATAAAACAAGTCTCTTGGTTCCTATCACAGGCCTCAAAATCTGCCCAGGGAGACATGATAACAGTAACCACAAAACCAAGCACTAACTCCAAACCAGGCACTGTTTTAAGAGGTCGTACTGTAACCCTCACATCTCTATGAGATGCAGCCTCTAAGGATCCACATTTTTACAAGTGCTTGAATTGGGGTGCAGAGAAGTTAAGTATCTTAACCAAGGTTATAGGGTGACTGGTGGAGCCTGGACTTGACTCCAGAAACTATGTGCCTAATCCTATATGATGGTGACACACAACTAAAGACAAGCAGTAATATTCCAGTCCAGTCTGTGGCATCCTTCCACTGTGTGTTACCGGCCAAGTCGCCTGTATTAGTTTCTTAGAGCTGCTATAACAAAGTACCACTTTAAAACAATAGAAATTTCTTCTCTCACAGCTCTGGAGGTCAGAAATCTGACATCAACGTGTTGGCAGGGTTGGTTCCTTCTGGGCACTCTGAGGGAGAGACTGCTCCATGCCTCTACCTTAGCTTTTGGTGGTTGCTAGCAACCTTTGGCTTTCCTTGGCTTGTAGACATATCACTCCAATGCCTGCCTCCATCCTTACATGGCATTATCCTTTGAATGGATACAAAGGATATCCATTTTTTCTTCTTCTTACAAGGACATCAGTCATATTGGGTTAAGGGCCAACCCTATTCCATATGACCTCACCTTAACTAATTTCATCTGCAATGATCCCATTTCCAAATAAGGTCATATCCTGAGTTTCTGGAAGGACACGAATTTTGGGGGGCATTATTCAACCCAGTACCATCTGCACCCTCTGACTCCCCCAAATTCATGTCTGTCCCATGTGCAAAATATAGACGCCCTATCCCAACATCCCCAAATGTCTTAACCCATTCCAGTACCGATTCTAAGACCAGAATATCACCTAAACATAAACTCAGAAAGTCCCAAATCTTGTCATCAAATCAAGTATAGACCCTGGGTATGGTCCATTCTGGGGCAAACTTCGATCTGCAGACTTGTGAAATATCTAACCATCAGAATCTGGTTCCTGATCCCATAAGACATGGGTTGGGGGTTTGCGGGGCAAGAGTAGAGACCTGTCCTGTCACCAGTTCTAACTCTATCATTTAGGTTAGTGCCTGATACTCTCTTCATGCTCAATTCATGTTTCTTGAGCGGGGGGACAGAGGGCTTTGAGCATCAAAGGAGATCATGAAAACAAAACATTTCTGAAATCTGTGGGATAAAATTAGAGTTTCTTTAGGCTGTACTGGGCTTGTAGAGAAAATTAGTCTAGTCCATAGGTAACATTGCCCCCAGATCAACTTAAAGTAAAAGGTGGGTCCTTTGTGCTTGAAGAAAACCAAAACTGTAGGAACTATTTGATCTGTTTTAGGAATTGGAACATCCTTGCTAAAAGGCAGAAAAATGGCTAAGGTAGTTCTGGAGGGTCTGTCTCGTTTCACGATTTTACAAGCCAAACAGACATAGAGCTTTCTGCTTTATGTCACAGCCCAAGCTAATCGTCCACCCTTGTACCTACCTGTTTACTTTCAGCTATTGTTGATAGCCAGTGAGGAGTATCGTCACAACAGGACAGGCTACATACTTTTTGGGGCCTCCTGCAAAGTGAAAATGCAGGGTCCCTTGCTTAAAAATTATTGAGAATCTCAAAATGGCACAAAGCCAAGCATGGGCCCATCTCAGCGCCGGGCTCCTTGTGACTGCATGAAGCTGGCGTGCCTCTCAGCCTCTTAGCTCTTGCCACGCCTCTCCCCTGGCACCTTGGAGAACACGAGGTTTGGTGAAACTGCACTTTCCTAGGAACCAGGGACCCTAAGGAGCCACACTGCCCATGCTTGGTTCCGTCCCAGATTTCCATCCACTCTCTGCGTCAGCCTCTGGGTGGAGAAGAGTCATCTCAGCATATGCACTGTTTACACGGGAACTTTATTTAAAGAGTACAACAGCTAATCTCAATTGTACCCAAGATGCTTGGCAAGGCAAAAGTAAACTGCTTTTTTAAAAAGGGAAAAATCAAGGCAAGGAGAGGTTCGATACCATCCAGAATCACTTGAACCAGCACATCAAATTGAGAAGCTTAGGAACTCTGCTGTTCCTTTGACTCTAAGTCTGGGCTCTTTCTGCTTAACCAACATGCCTACTGGTACTTTTCTTTAGGGTGGTATTCTTATTCCTTTCATCTCCTTTATGTAACATCCACCACGAAGTCTCTGGGGGTCTTCCCACTTCTACCCTCCAGAGACAGCAGGCTTGGTCGCCCCCATCTCCCCATATGGCTAGATCACCAACAGCCCAGGTGGGGCTCACAAAACAAGAGCCCCTGTGGACTCTGGCGCCTTGACTCCCTTCCCCCTGCGCCTCCAAACACGGCTATGTCTGTCACAGCACAACGAAGGGAGTAGAAAGGTGCAGGTTGATGACAGGTCATGGTTTTCCTTGTTGACTGCACTTGGGTAAAAATGTATTTTAACCAAATGATTGCAAAGCAGTGAGTGTCACTCTGGTTTAGATATTTGCAGCCAGTTATGTCTCATGTGAAAGACAATAGCCCGACTACAATACGCCGAATGGCTCTGGTCTGCAGAACTCCCCTGAGTCAGGACACGCTTCAGGACCCAAAGGCTGGGGAGGCCCTGCTCTCACCAGCAAGGTGACATCTGGTCTCACCCAGCCAGGCTCTTCGCCCACCACCTTCTGCTCTTTCCCTGGTCTCTGACCTGGCTCCCTCTATGTGATCCTCGTCCAGAGAGGGAGGCAGAGGTGAGAGAGAAGACCCTGAACTCAGCTCAGAGGTCTGATCAGACCAAGAGTAGGCTGTATGGGAAAGAGCACAGTGCTTGGAACCAGAAGATGTGGGAGCACATCCCAGCTCTGCCACTTACTCAGCTTACTTAGGGGGTTGAGCTTTATTTTTAAAGATCTATAAAGTGGGGATGCTCTATTACCTCCCAACAAACTGACAGTGAAGAGTAAATAAATCACATCCCATGTGAAAAAGTATCTAGCACACTAACTGACACGTAGAAATCGTTCAGCTGTTTGGTGAATCAGAGAAATGGGAGATTTCAGACATTATTTTTTTCCATATCTAACAGCAACATGGCCCAGAACATTCATTTGTTCAGTAAACATTTATCGAACACCCACTGTAAGATAGGTATTATTTCTGGCCCCATGAAGGATTAAAAAATGCCATTTTCACCCTCAAACGGTCATTGCAAAGCAGTAAGTGTCTGATGGGGGAAACAGCCCTGTCATATCATAGTTTCTCTCCAGGAAGGATGAGAATAGATTTTGGGTTAATTACAGACATCTCCTATTCCCATCCCAGAGAAGCTAGGTATAACAAAATGGCAACAGCAATCATTGTAATTTTATGAGTCTTAAATTCCCAGCTAAAAAACCTGCTCAGCAGCTCCCTGCCCAGCCGTGCTGCAGGCCCTGCTGGGTATCTGCATTTGTCCCCACCTCACGTCTACTTTTGCTCCTGGAGGCTGGTCTACGGCCTGTAGAGTTGGGACTCCTCATCATGTTTGGCCAGTAGCGGGCAGGGGAGGCAGTGGCAGGAGATTGGAAGGAGGGGGAGAGTCAGTGGGGCATTTATCTCTCCATTTCTCCCCACCCCGCGGTGTCTCCGCCAGCTGGCTGTGCTCCTACGAGGAAGCCACAAGTCCAACCAGCTTTCTGTCCCCTCAAGTTCCAACCACATTCCCGGTCTTTGGTCCCTTCAGGCCTAAGGGTAGGAAGAGCTGACGCAGTCCCCCGAATCCCTGGGGCACTGTCCTCTTCCTTGTGGTTTCTCTATGTCCTGTCCACACCTTGTCAAGCCCTCCTCAACTTTCCTAGTTTAACTGTGCTCTTTGTTCCTAACAAGACTCTGACAGATACACAGGTACTAAGGTGTTTGCATCCCAGGTAAGAAGAGAGACTAAACCAAAACCAATACAATATATTGCAAACTAAATGGTTTAAAAAGAAAGATTATGGTGTAAGACCTGGTTTTAAAACAGTTTCTCACTCACCAGTTATGTGAATTTGGAGAAGCAATTTAATCTCTAGGAACCTCAGTTTCTCGGTTTGTAAAATGGATATAATAATACCCAGCCCTGTGAGAGAGTGGTAGTGTATATATGGACATATATACACTACCAGATGTAAAATAGATGGCTAGTGAGAAGCAGTCGCATAGCACAGGGAGGTCAGCTCGGTGCTATGTGACCAGCTAGAAGGGTGGGATAGGGAGGGTGGGAGGGAGGGAGACGCAAGAGGGAAGAGATATGGGGATATATGTATATGTATAACTGATTCACTTCGTTATAAAGCAGAAACTAACACACCATTGTAAAGCAATTATACTCCAATAAAATCGTTAAAAAAAAAAAAAATAATACCCAGCCCTCAGAGCAGCCCTCAGAGCTGTTGTGAGGATTAAATAAGAGAAATCATATGAAACACTTATTCCAGTGCCTGGCACAGAGCAAGCGCTAAATAAATGGTAGCTTCTTCTTATAATGGTTAATAATATTAATATTAGTTCTATGTAAAAGCTTAAAGGATTTTTTTCTATTTTCTAAACCACAAGATAATCTCCTATTCTAAACTACATAGACTTTTCATATTATGCAGAAATGTTGGGATGGCAGAAAGTGTTCTTGGCTAAGTGTTCTTTGGCCAAACATTTGTCCATTGGCTTAGACCCTCTTGGCAACAGATTCCTCATCCCTGTCCAGGTGGTGATTCGCAGGCGCCCACTGGTCTATGTTGTGAGCCTGCTGATTCCCAGCATCTTCCTAATGCTCGTGGACCTGGGGAGCTTCTATATCCCGCCCACCTGCCACGCCAGGATTGTGTTCAAGACCAGCGTGCTGGTGGGCTACACCGTCTTCAGGCTTAACATATCTGATGAGGTGCCGAAGAGCGCAGTGACCACCCCTCTAATTGGTAAGCAGCTCCGGGGTCGCTAGGTACCTGTCTTGCATTACTTCTGTCCAAGATCTGATGTTGCCTTTCAGATGGGGAAGGAAGAGGCCCAGGGACCCCTGCTAACTCCACCTCCATTGGCTCCTTCCCTCAGGGGTCTTCTTCACGGTCTGCATGGCCTTCTTGGTCCTCAGCTTATCCAAGTCCATCCTGTTGGTCAAATTCCTCCATGATGAGCAGTGCAGCCGGCGGGAGTGGACCTTCTTGTGCCTTCGAGGGGACACCGATGCGGAAGGGTCTAGAATGGATCCCTGGGCCCAGCTCACCGGGGTAACAGGTTTGTGAGAAGTCTTGAGGTCCCTGCCTGGTTCTGCTTTACCACCCTCAGCCTTAGTTCCCGTGGGTGGAGTACCAGGCCGTCTTGAGTCAGCTGTATAAAAAAATGGAAACACCTGCTTCTTAACCTCTGCCCTGCATATTACATTACCTCCCTGGAGACTGAAGACCGTCTCCTGCTGGCTTGCCAGCAAGCCACATGTCAGCCTAGAGATCAGGGCCTCAGTCCCCTTAGCTTGTTTTATTTTCCAGTTTGGAGCCATTGACTCCAGAATAGCAGAGTGCGTGCATGTGCACGTGCGCGCGCACACACACACACACACACAGTTTGTATACATGTGGGATCTGATCGCTTAATGTGCAAAAGTATACAAATCATCCCAGTGTTCCCTTTGGCAACACATACACTGGAATGATACAGAGGTTAGCATGGCCCCTGTGCAAGGATGACATGCAAAGTCATGAAGCAGTCCATATTTTCACTGTATCCTTGAAAGTTGCCGAGAGAGTACATTCCAAAAGTTCTCATCACAAGAACAAAAATTTGTAACTGTGTGGTGATGGATGTTACCTAGGCTTATTGTGGTGATCATTTCACAGTGTATACAAACATTGAATCATTATGTTGTACGCTTGAAACTAATATAATATGTCAATTATACCTCAATTTAAAAAAAAAAGAACCATTCCAGCCCCTGAAGCTCTAAGTCAATGTGGGCTGGCTGCTACCTCAGAAAAATCT
This sequence comes from Monodon monoceros, assembly GCF_005190385.1. Taxonomy (NCBI): domain Eukaryota; kingdom Metazoa; phylum Chordata; class Mammalia; order Artiodactyla; family Monodontidae; genus Monodon; species Monodon monoceros. Next base: position 17,989,651 of record NW_021703784.1, on the reverse strand, counting down.
CCCGGATAGATGTAGCCTCGACACCCTACTTACACAAACACGCTACTTGCTGTGTTCTCCAGGGGTTCCTTCAGCACAGTCTTTCCTCCCCTCAGCAGGTAGGGAGAGGGTCCCCAATCCTAACTAACCCACTGCCCAGTTTTGCCCACCACCTTTCTTGAAGGTTGAGGCCATCGGCTTCAATGGGAAGGCTGGGGGAGCCTTGGTAGCCCCTGGCTCACCTAGAGTGTCTTCCTCTCATGTAGAGTCCCCCATCTGTCAGGAGCACCAGGCCCAGCCATGGACCCTGAGGGAAGTCTGGTCCCAGCTTCAACGTATCAGCAGCTACTTCCAGACCCAGGACCAGGCGGACCGACAGGAGGCTGGGTGGCTGGCCCTCCTGGAGCGCTTTGACCGATTGCTCTTCCAAAGCTATCTTGTTGTGCTGGGGTTCTACACCATCACCCTGTGTTCCCTCTGGGTGCTGTGGAGTGGCTTATGAAGACCCAAGCTTGCTGGTCTCCATCAATGTGTTTGCATGGCACTTGGGGAAGGCTGAAAAGTTTTTGTGGGGATATTGGAAGGGGACAAATGATGGGGTAAAATGTTCTCCAGCCCCAGTTGCCTCTTTTCATTCAGCCCAGGGATGCACATCATCGAATTAGCTATTGAATGACCCAGGAGTAATGCATTCATGATGAAAATGCATAAACAGTACGAGGTATCCAGTGAAAAGTAATCCTGGCCTCTTACCCAGTTCACTCCCCAGAAGTAACCACCGTTAGCAACCTCTTTCAGAAAATTTCTAGCACATGCAAGCATACGTGTGTGTTTAAATGGTTTTTTAAAAGGTGTAAGAGCACTCCATCTCCCAGTCCTGTCTTGGTCACTTATTCAGTCGGTCGTTCAACAAAACTTGTATTGAGTGTTGATTAAGTCCTAGGCCTTGTGTTAGGCACACCAGAGAGTACAAAATAAGTCAGTTTCAGATCATTCTTCACTTGACTTGATCCCTAAGGAACATTGCTCCAACCAGAACACAAAGTTCCCACCTTATCTATATCCTGGAGCTCTTGTTCCCTTCATCCCAGGTGAGTCTATCTTCCCCTGTGCCTTCTCAGCAGTGCATTCCTATTGGAGGGGATCCAGATCTAGCACAACATTTCATCAACACGCACCATGTGTAAGGCACTGAGCTGGGGGATAGGCTTAATGCATGGCCCTTGGGTTCAAGGAGTTTATTATAATCTGCTATCCTTGTATTAGTCTGCTCTGGCTGCCATAACAAAATACCACAGACTGGGTGGCTTAAACAGAGATTGATTCTCTCATAGTTCTGCAGGCTGGAAGTCCAAGATCAAGGTGTTGGTAAGGTTGGTTTCTTCTGAGGCCTCTCTCCCTGGCTTGTAGATAGCTGCCTTCTTCCTGTGGTTCTCTTCTGGACACATATGTGTCTAAATTTCCTCTTCTTCTAAGGACACTAGTCACACTGGACCAGGGCCCACCTTATGAACTCATGTAACCCTAACTACTTCTTTAAAGGCCCTGTTTCTAAATACAGTCCCACTGTGACGTATTGGGGGTTAGGACTTCAACATATGAATTCTGGGGGGACACAGTTCAGCCCATAACACTCACATGATTGTGGAGGCTTGGCAAATCCATAATCTGTAGGGTATTCTGGCAGGCTAGAGACTCAGGAAGGAATTGCAGTTTATGTTCATAGGCGGTCTGCTGGCTGGATTTTCTCTTCTGGAGAGGTTGGTCTTTTTCTATTAGGGCCTTCAAATGATTGGATGAAGCCCACCCACGTTCTGGAGGACAATCTGTTTTACTCAAAGTCTACTGGTTTAAAGACTTTAAACATTTAAGAGATACCTTCACAGAAACACCAAGAATAATGTTTGAACAAATATCTGTGGCCCAGCCAGATTGACACAGAAAATTAGCCATCAGAGTCCCGATGGCTCCTTAGCTCCCCATCTGTGCCCACAGCCATCTGTCCAGATAGAAGAGCCCTGATCACCTTGCACTTGGGTAACTAATCAACTGCTGGTTCATTCTCCTCAGTAGCCAATTCTGTACTGATTATCCTATCTTATGGCAGTTCCTGTGGCCTCATAACCTGAATCCTAAGATCAGAATTCACGCCTTCCACAAAGTTTCCCTCCCCTTATATTTAACTTTCTTCATTTCTCATTGCTTTCTATTACAGAACCTTCAATCTAGCCAAGCCAGCCTGCCTACCATCCTGCTCAGGAAGGGGTTCATTTCCATCTAAGCCTCTATTTCTAGTTGGCACAGTCTTCTTCTGTTTCACCAATCTGTAGGTCCTTGTATAAGACCTGGCTCAAAAAACAGCCTTCCTGCCCCACCCTTACCACCTGATCACCCTATGACTCTGTCCCCTCTCCTCTAACTTCAGACTTACATTATCTCCTATCCTTCTCCCCTTGAATGTTTCGTGGCTCTGGCTCTGTGTGTGTGTGTATCACTTGTCAAATAGATCGCACACTCCTAAAACAGAAATCTTGTTTTCTATTTCTAGGTCATCCTCATCTCTGCCCAGGTCCATACAGAGTTTTTTTCATGGTGATTCTGCCATAACTATTGCAGAGAAACTCATTCTAGCTCATGGCTGATGATAGACACATTTCTACCATCTACCAGTGTGTTTCCCCAAGTCTGAGGGACTGAATCTGCCCAGGGTCAGACACCCAGTCCCTCAGCATCCCTCACTCAGGGCAACCATCAGAATTTGGTGGGTAGAAGAACACCATGGGCTGAGGGTAAGGCATTACTCCTAACACTGCTTACAGAGGACTGCTGTTTGCTAGGAACTTTTTCCAGCACTAAAATTGCCTTTAAAAATATCTGCCCCCCCATCCCCCCAAAGGAAAAGAATTTAAATTCAAACAGTCTTTACCGCATCCTCCCTCTCTCATTACCTCCCAGTTAATGCTCAACGCCAATTGTCCATGAAATTCCGCTGCTGCTGTTAATGAAATGAGGAGCGTAAGAAGTTTGTGAACAGGAAGTGTCCATGCAAACGTCCACCTGTTTCCCTCCTCGCTTCCTACTTCCTGCTCCTGGTCTCCTCTGCCTCGACCTGCTCAGTTAGCCTCTAAATTGATCCCAAATCTTTCTTCACTGTCTCGGTTATTAGAAAAGGAAAAGATCTGTGGTGAGGTCCCCACTACAGTCTCCTTCCTTTCCACCCCTGTCTTGGACAAAGCACCTGACTTTGCTCCTGGCTCCATCACTACATAGCCAGGGGACCTTGAGACTGACCTCTCAGAGCTTCGGCTTACTATTTGACGTCGGGGCTGCTTATACTTATTCTACCCATATCACAGAATTTTGAGGCTCAGAATGAAGCAATGTATTTAAGAGTACTTGGAAAAGTAAATCATATATTGCGAAATAAAAACACCTGCCTGCTGTCAACAGACGGATTCCATTCTTTAGTCTTTGCTGTGAGGTCCTCTTCCAGCTACCTCTATCAGAACCCATTTATGGACTGGATGCCCCAGAAGGGCCTTTATTCCAGAATCCAAAGGCCAAGGGCTGAAGCCACCATATGCCTCCTTGTCAGGGACTTGGGCTGCAGGCCGGGCGAGGGGTGGGGTTGGGTGCTGCCCAAGGGACTTCCCATTTCACTTCCCATGCAGCTCACCTTGGCTTTCTCCCTAGGGAATCTCTCCCAGCCTCTCTATGTCAGCAGGCGTTCAGGAGTGAAGCCTGGCTGCTGAACCAGGCCCCAGTGTGTGGACCTCCTCTGTCCAAGTGCCAAGTGGCCCTGATGTCAACATGGCAGCCAGGGACTCATTCTAAGCCCTGGGCCAGGGCCTGAAGCAAAGCTATCATTAGCGAATGGCACTTAGAGCCCTCCTCCTGGAATAGTGTCCCTCTGCAGTGGGACGAAGATAGGGCACCAGCAGCCCTTCCTTACAGAACAGCATTGGCTCAGCCTCTCCAAGTGTTTATGCCTTTCATGATTCCCATTTCATAGAGCAAGGCAACTGAGAAACAGAGCAAAAATGGGATTTTCCCAGCTGTGAATGCTCCTACCGTCTGCTGTTTCCCAGAATCTCAGGTAGTTTCAGCACTCACCAAGAAATCACAGCTCCAGTTCTGGGGACTTCACTAACATCTAGAATAAAGAGTTAGTTACGCACAGCCCCTGGCTAGACAGGCAGCCCTCTATTTGTCATTATATCCAGAAAAACTTCCAAGGGCTGCTGCCACAATCTCCCACAGTCTCTGCAGCCTGTTGGATGGCCAATAATTCGATGGCAGAGGTCTCACTTTCCTCCCAAGACATCCCCACCTCCTTCTCCAGTTGTCCTAGAGGAGAGGAGCTGTGTGGTTAAGGATGCTGAGACCCTCGCCTCTTACATCTCCATGACTCAGCCAGTCTCCCGGGGTCCAGCTTTAAGCCTCTATGGGCCAGACCCATAAACGAACCGAAGAGCCGCCCTGCAGGCAGCCAACCTGAAGCTGCCCGAAGGCATTAGCTCTCCCCTCGGCAAAGCCCCGAGGCTTCCCGGGCCTTCTCACTCCTCAGGGATCTAATTATATATCTAAAGGCAAGGTTAGTAGGAAGGGGTGGAACTTAAATTTTTACCCTATCCTGTGGCTCTGAGGTTCCAGAAAACTTCAGGTCTTGGGTTTTCCTTTTTTTTCTTTCTTTCTTTCTTTTATTTTTAAATCGAAGTATAGTTGATTTACAATGTTGTACCAATCTCCGCTGTACAGCAAAGTGACTCAGTTATACATATATAGACTTTCTTTGTTTTAATATTCTTTTCCATTATGATTTATCCCAGGAGATTGGATATAGTTCCCTGTGCTCTACGGTAGGACCTTGTTGTTTATCCACTGTAAATGTAATAGTTTGCATCTGCCAACCCCAAAACTCCCAGTGCATCCCTCTCCCGCCCCCCTTCTCCCCCTCCCCCTTGGCAACCACAAGTCTGATCTCTATGTCTGTGAGTCTGTTTCTAGGTCTTGGGTTTTAAGACCAGTTCCCAGATGGTAGGTGGTCACCCCAGGGCAGGGACAACAGTCCCTGTGTCCCCTCCAGGAAGGCTGTGCTTCCCTCCCTGCAACCCCATCTGTGCCCCAGGGCCCATCTCAGGTGTTGCCCTGTCCAGTTCCCAGCTCACACTCCATCTCAGCAACCAGAAGCTCTTAGTCCTGAGTTATTCACCTGGGAGACAGTAAGAGATTTGCAATTAGCTGAGCACCAGCATGGAGGCTTTTGGGAGCTGCCACGCCCCCAGCACACTCCGGAATTGAAATGACCCATGCCAGTGATTAGATTAGGGGCTGAAGCCGCCCAGCGTTCCACTCCAGCCCCTCCCTGTCCTGTCAGGGGGGTGATGTAGTTAAGTTTGTGCTTCATTTGGCAGAGGCCATAAAGTGGGAATTGCAGCCAGGCTTTCTGCTGGGCAGGAGGGGACTGCTGGGCAGTAGGTGGGCTCGATAGCAGGCAGTAGAGCCGGGGTGGGGAGCCCTTTGCTCACCCTTTACCTCACCTTCTACCTCTCCCCAAGCCTAGTGCCAGGCTCCAAAGACCTGGGGCCCACGAGGGCCTAGCAGGATTATCAGCCCTAACTGGTGTCACTAGGGACAGACCTGCATGGGGGTGGCCAGCCCCCTGCCCAGTCGTCTTGCTCATCCTCTTTAGAAAGCTCCAGGCCGACAGCAAGGGAGTTGAGCAGCTGTTGGTAGTGCTTTCCCTCCCCACCTCCCTGGTCAATATTGGCTTCTCGGCTCTTCCCCATATGAACCTCCCTCTGTCTCTGTCCCATCTGCCTCCTCCTGGGTGCTGACACCACAGGCTTTGAGGTCAGAAATGTTCATTTGTTCCATGATTACTCAGAGCTGACATAGCTTTGGTGTCAGTGCAGACAGAGGCTGCCTGGAGTGCTGTCTTAAGACAGGTTTTTTGGACAGAGGCAGGCTCTGCGGGAAAGAATGCTGTGATCAATTAGTGATGTCTGCCACAGGCAAGAGAAGGGTAAGAGGACAAGCAGAGCTAGTATTCATTGAGGGTTTTGCCATGTGCCAAGCACTGTGCTGAGTGCTTAGGAGGTATCAGTCTAGGACCCCTAGATAGCAGGGGGTTTATTGTGCTTACTGCTGTATTTCCAGTGCCTACAGCAGTGCCTGGCACACTGTAAACACTCAATCAATATGTCAAGACGTGTTGTGTGAATCACACTGGGTTCAAATTCCAGCTCTGTCACTTATTAGCTATGTGATTTGGGGCAAGTTATTTAAACTCTGTGCCTCGGTTTCCTCATCTATACAATGTGATTAATATTAAACCTAGCTTATAGAATTATTATGAGAACTAAATGAGTTACTACATGTAGAAAAGTGTCTGACACTTGCAAAGTCTTTGATTGAATGACAGTCTTTATCTTTAGTATCAATATCCCCATTTCACAAGTAATCATATCACTGATATTTGTGCCAGGCACTTTTCTAAGTGCTCTCTGTCTATAATCTCATTGGACAGATAATATAAAAATGAATAAACAGAGACCTTAATGAATCTCGAGTTGAGAGGTCAGAAGGAGGAGTTCTCACACCCTGGATGATAGCAGAGCCCTACAGGAAGAAGAAAATCTTTCTCTTCTAGGCTGGCAGGAGCTCAGCCAATGAAAAGCCACTATGCTTTGAACTCTCAATTCCTCCAATGGACTCTACGTTTACTATAGCCCTCCCAGCTTCCTTTCCGCCTCTATAAAAGAGTTCTCCTCTCTTTGTTGCACAACACTTACACATGGCTCATCATGCTTGCAGACCCCAAATTACAATTCTTTGCTGATCCTGAATAAACCCATGTACTGCTGAAGAAATAACTGTCTATTTGTTTAAGGTCAATGATAGATAGATAGATAGATAGATAATACTATGGTTATTATGAGGATTATATATATTATGAGATGCATATATAATGAGATATCATAGTATCTACAGTGTCCCTTGGTATCTGAGGGGCATTGGTTCCAGGACCCCACCCCCTTGGATACCAAAATCTGTAAATGCTCACGTGTCTTACAGTCAGTCCTCTGTATCTGCAGGTTCCACATCCATACAAAAGGCTGACTGTATAATCCTCATAATAACCCTAGTATTATCATTGCCATTTCAGTTAAAGAAACTGAAGCACAGAGAGGTTAAGTAAGTTGTCCAAGATCATTAAGCTAGCAAGTGACAAAGCTAGCATTCAAATCTTAAGAGTCTGGGTCCAGATTCTTGGGCTCTCTGCTAAAGTCAGGCACACTCTGTCTCCAGAACTTACACCCTTGACCATTACTTTTTAAAAGAAGCTTAAATTTGCCAACCTTATATATAAATAGAGGAGGGACCAGTGTTAGAAGATGGAAGTTTGAATTCCAACTCCACCGCTCATTGGGTTCGTGACCTTGGCAAGTTATCTCAGAATGTCAACTTTTTTCTCACCTGTAAATTCTGAGAAAGAGCTCTTTTGCTGAGGTGCTGTGAAGATTGAAATAGGATTTATGAAATTCGGGGTTCAGTGTCTTGCATTGGAGGCAATGAGAATGATATACGCTACTACCATTATTATCATTACTCTTTCCACAGGGCTGTTATGAGAGCAGAGATCGTATACATAATAATGCTATGAAAATTCTAAAGGTGTCCTACTCAGAGCATTGTCCCTTGCATCAGCAGCAGCAACAGTACCGGGAACTGGTTAGAAATACAGAATCTTGGGCTCTAAATTGGAATCTGAATTCTAACCACATCCCAGATGATTCACTTGCTTATAACAGTTAGAGAAGCGTGGATCTAAAGAATGATGAAGGGAAAGGGGGACGGTCTGAGTTTTGGGAAGGGGACACACAGGAGTCCCGGGAACTGGGGTTTCTCGGGCAGTACAGCGTCACATGGAGCCTGCCTCTGCTACCAGGGCAGCCGGGCCCCCCAGGCACCTGCCAATCACTTCACTCCACTCAGTAATCTGCCCTCCCCACAACCAGAGCAGCCAAGCACTCAGTGCAGCTGGGTGGCTGAATTACAGGCTGTGGGCAGATGCTGGAGATGACTCTGTGTATGCCGTCCAAAGAGAGAGGGCAGTGAAGGGAAGAGAAGGCCCCTCCCACTGCCCTCCTTCCCCTGACAGCAGACACCCTCTTTTTTGGAGAACCAAGCTGCCGATACCAACCATCAGGTGGCCCCTTTCCCCCAGAGCCCACTCACCGTGGAGCAAACTCAGTGCAGCAAACCCCTGAGCCCTCCTGCCGGCCAGGTCATGGCCAGAGTATCTCCATGGACCTCCATTGTGTGAATCCTTCCCCTCGCAGGAGGGGCTTCCTCTAACGGATTGGCCTCTGACAGATGGAGCAGGTTTGCTCACCCAAATCCTCGCCACTCTCCAGAGCTTGGCGCCTCAGAACACCGGGCGAAGGTAGACCTGCGACCAGAGCTGCAGTCGCCCTAACCGTATCTGGCATGTAATCACAGGCCCGCACAGCGTGGGGCACTGGGAGTCCTGGATGTAGGAACATGTGCTCCAGTTTCCCCGGAAGGCAGCCGGCCAAGCTACGGTGGGGCAAGCGCTTTGCTGCCATCTTGCATCAAAGCGCTGGGCCCCGGGGGTGGGGACGGGAAGAACCCCAGGTGACAAGGTGCGCCGTGCTGCCGTCACCGCTCATTGCCTGCCTTCCAGAGGTGCCAGTTCTGGGAGGAGGCGACGCTCAAGTGGAGACGACGCTCTGTCTCCCCACCCAGGTCTCCCTGCCACCATGTCTCAGCCCCAGTTGCGGGGAGGGATGAAAGCTCTCTCCAACTCCCAGACCTTCCCTGGCTGGTGATATTTCAAACACCCATTAGGTTTTACGGGGCACTGATTCCAAGTGATGGCTCTGGGGCTGCACTCCAAGACCTTAGGTCTCCCTGCACCCTGCTAACCCTTCTGGGCATTTGGCCTGTTTCTCCCTCACCCTCTATCCTCTTGCCTTTCAGCCGCCATGACACTCTGCCTACTCCCTGAACTTGACCCTTGAGGGTAACTGAGCAGAGCTCAGGCTTGTCACTGTGGCTTTGTAAATCTGGGGTCCCCTGCGCTGCCTCTTTGAGCAGCAGGGTGTGTGTGTGTGTGTGTGTGTGTGTGTGTGTGTGTGTGTGTGTGTGTATATGTGTGTGAGTTTGAGGGAGTCACTCAAATTTGGAAGGGAATTAGACCATCTCGTTCAAAGCTCTCATTTTGTAGATGAGGCTGGGAGAAAATAACAATACCATAGATAGTGATAAAGATGATGGTAATGATACTGATTACTGACGGCTACCACCTATGGAATATTCACTAAATGTGAGAACTTCCCATATTGCACATAAGTGAGTCCTCCTGATAATCTTACAGGGTCGAGTAAATTTACAGATACAGAAACAGAGGCCCAGAGAGGCTAAATAACTTGCCTAACATCACATAGTGAGTAAGAGAAAGAGTAGAATTTGAGCTCAGGATTATCTGACTTAACACCTATTAGCTTTAGTATCTAGATGTCAGTATCTAGGTGCATCTAGTATCTCTAGAGTTTAGGGAGGTGGTGATGATAACCGGGGCCCTCCCTGTCGCAGGGAGCTGTGGCAGAGTTAAATCAGCTCCTGAGGGGATGGGAGCTGCAAACATGAGGGGTTATTATTCTCAAGTGCAGAGCCCAGAGGAGAGCTGGGGTCTTCTGTTTCCCAATGCAGTGCGCCTCCCCGAGGTTAACCCTGCTGGGAGAGAGGCCCTGCCCCCGTGCTGTCATGTTAGAAGATGCACACACCGTCCTGGGCTAGAATCCTGAGGACCCCCTGTGCTCCCCTGCCCAGGTTGAAGAGAAGCTGGTGGGAAGGGTAAGGGAAGGGGTCAGATATGGGACTGGGCTACCGCAGGTCAAGTCAGGATGGGCCAGGTCCAGATTTAAGGAGGAGGCTAAGAAGGCTGGCACTGTAATGTGACAAGCCATGCTGCTCTGGGGAAGTGATGGAACTAGTTGGGGCTGGAGTAGAGGTGCAGGGCTTAGGGGTGCCCAGGGCTGGGAGCCTTCTCTTTCAAAGAAAATAAAGAAGATGATGGGGAGAGAGTCATCCAGGGCTAAATTCAAATCCTGGCTCCATCATTTAATGACTCTGTGACCTTAGAAAAGTTAAATAATTCTCTGAGCCTCAGTTTACCCATCTGTAAAATATGGATACTTCTGCAAAAAATGCCATTGGTAATTTGCTAGAGAAATGCAAATCAAAACCACAATGAGGTATCACCTCACACCGGTCAGAATGGCCATCACCAAAAAATCTACAAACAATAAATGCTGGAGAGGGTCTGGAGAAAAGGGAACCCTGTTGCATTGTTGGCGGGAATGTCAATTGATACAACCACTATGGAGAACAGTATGGAGGTTCCTTAAAAAACTACAAATAGAATTACCATATGACCCAGCAATCCCACTCCTGGGCATATACTCTGAGAAAACCATAATTCAAAAAGAGTCGTGTACCACAATGTTCATTGCAGCACTGTTTACAATAGCCAGGACATGAAAGCAACCTAAATGCCCATCGACAGTTGAATGGATAAAGAAGATGTGGCACATATAACAATGGAATATTACTCAGCCATAAAAAGAAATGAAATTGAGTTATTTGTAGTGAGGTGGATGGACCTAGAATCTGTCATATGGAGTGAAGTAAGTCAGAAAGAGAAAAACAAATACCATATGCTAACGCATATATATGGAATTTTAAAAAGCGGTACCGATGAACTTGGTGGCAGGGCAGGAATAAAGACACGGACGTAGAGAACGGACTTGAGGGCACAGCGGGGGAAGGGGAAGCTGGGACGAAGTGAGAGAGTGGCATTGACATACATACACTACCAAATGTAAAATAGATAGCTAGTGGGAAGCAGCCACATAGCACAGGCAGATCAGCTCGGTGCTTTGTGACCACCTAGAGGGGTGGGTTAGGGAGGGTGGGAGGGAGACTCAAGAAGGAGGGGATATGGGGATATATGTATATGTATAGCTGATTCACTTTGTTGTACAGCAGAAACTAGCACAACATTGTAAAGCATTTATACTCCAATAAAGATGTGAAAATATAAAATAAAATATGGATAATGATGTCCAACACATAGGATGAAGAAAATTCGGTCCCCTTTTCCTTCCTGTACCTTACCAACAGTCACTTCTAACTAAGGGGACTCTGGGCAATTAACTGAATTTCTTTTATAATAATAACAGTAACAACAACAACAGTGACTACAGCTTCCATTTACTGAGCATTTACTATGTGACAGGCACAGCACTAAGAATTTTATTCATATTATCTTGTTAAATCCTCCCCCAAACTCTGTGGCAGATGCCATGCATCCATCCTGCCAAGATCTAGAGAGGCTGACTGACTCATCCAAGGTCACATAGCTAGAAAGTGGCAGAGCTGACTTTTAAACCAGGCAGTCAGGAGAAGCTAGTGGTGGCCACATGACCCCCAGCTCTCAGTGGCTTACAGCAGCATGCTGTGTTCCCGCCTTGGATCAGCCCCAGCTCTGATCCATGTCCTTCCTCTGAGACCCACATGGATGGAGCAGCCTCCATCTGGGACATCGTTGGTCACCGTGGTAGAGAGAAGAAGATCTCACAAGGGTCTTGCCTGGCCTGGAAGACAAACGTATGTTTTCTGCTCACAACTCACTGTCCTATTGTCCTCAATCATGCAACCTGCCCAACCACTGCAAGACCAGGAAGTGAGATTCTTACAAGTACCAGAAAAGGGGACATCTGGAACATATGGAGCATAGCTCTAATGGTCACCATATCTGGCTTCTAACCACCACATTCCACGGTATCCTGAGCCTCAGATTCCTCATCTATAAGGAGGGAATAATAATTCTACCTTTCAGGATTGTCATGCTGACTTGTTTATAAAAAGCCCAAGTCTGGGAACCCTGCATCATGGCGATCTGTGTTTATGGGAGAATTCAGGAATACTCTGGGGCTGATCAGTTCAACCTTCATTTGGTGGAATGACAAATAGAGCTATAGAGTTTGGAAGGTTCCCAAGAAACAAGAGGATGTGCTTTGGAAAGTGCCGCCGCTCTCAGTGTGCCTGCAATCACTGCAGCGGAGCCAGAGGGGAAGGAAAGTTTCCAGGATGACCAGAAGCAACAGCAACCACGCAAATGTGATTATGTCGGCAGATGTGCAAAGTGCTCTTCACTTTTGGAGGATTCTTCATTTAGAACTAATTAAATATTTAGAAGCAGGAAGATGCAGAGGGTCTTCTCAGGGAAGCTATTCCAGGCCAGCAAGACCTTTGGTAAAGCGTTTGGAAAAAGCTGCAGAGGAGGAGAAAGAGGGTGGCTCAACTTGGAACAACACAAGGTTGTCAGGGCTGCCATCACCTGGGACACTGCAGGGTCCTCCTGCCCCAGTGTGGGTCTGAGGTTCCGTGTGGTGTGAGAAAACACACGTGGGGTTTGTGCTTGTGGTTGTGAAGGGGAGCTGCCAGTGGAATGGCCTGTAGTAGGTTCCTATGGCTGCTGTAACAAATTACCACAAACTTAGTGGCTTAAGACAATACCCTTCCCTTCCCCCCCGTGTCCACACATCCATTCTCTACGTCTACGTCTCTATTCCTGCCTTGCAAATAGGTTCATCTGAACCATTTTTCTAGATTCCACATATATGCATTAATATACAATATTTGTTTTTCTCTTTCTGGCTTATTTCACTCTGTATGACAGACTCTAGGTCCATCCACATCTCTACAAATGACCCAATTTCGTTTCTTTTTGTCTGAGTAGTGTTCCATTGTATATATGTGCCACATCTTCTTTATCCATTCATCTGTCGATGGGCATTTAGACTGCTTCCATGACCTGGCTATTGTAAATAGAGCTGTAATGGAACATTGGGGTACATGTGTCCTTTTGAATTATGCTTTTCTCAGGGACAAATTGGGAGATTAGGTTTGACATAAGTACACCACCATGTGTAAAATAGATAGCTAGTGGGAACCTGCTGTGTAGCACAGGGAGCTCAGCTCGGTGCTCTGTGATGACCTAGTTGGGTGGGATTGTAGGGGGTGGGAGGGAAGTCCCAGAGGGAGGGGATGTAGGTATACATATAGCTGACTCACTTCATTGTGCAGCAGAAATTAACACAACATTGTAAAGCAGCTATACTCCAATTAAAAAAAAAAAAGACAACAAAGATATGTTCTCTTACAGCTGTGGAGGTCAGAAATCCAAAATCAGTTTCACAGGGTTAAAGTCAAGGTGTTTGGGCAGGACTGGTTCCTTCTGGAGGCCTTGAGGGGAGAATCCATTTCCTTGCCTTTTTTCAGCTTCTAGTGGCCACCTGCATTCCTTGGTTTGCATCCCCTTCCTCCCCCTCCAAGGCTCACCACTCCAGTTTCTGCTTCTGTCATCGCATGGCCTTCTCCTTTTCTGTCATAGGATCTCCTTCTGCCTCCCTCTTATAAGGACACTTGTAATTACATTTAGGGCAGATTGGGATAATCTCTCCCTCTCAAGATCTTTAACGTAATCACACCTGCAAACTTCCTTTTGCCATATCCAGGATCCAGGGATTAGGACCTGAGTATCTTTGGGGTCATTATTCAGCTTACCACGTGGGGCATCTGAGATGGGTTGGAAAGCAAAGGGGGCAACCATGAACCCAGTCATACTGCAAAGATCTCCTGCTGCGGCCTGGCATAGAGGGCACCCACTAGGCCATGGCCATGGGTGGGACCTCTGTGGCAACCACAGGAGAGCCTGTGTACACACCTCTTCCTTCAGCTGGGTAGCCAGTGCCCAATACACAGTGCTACAGAACAGCAAAGACATGTCATGTAATCAATCAGTCTATCTATTAATAAATGTGTATTCAGCCCCTACTGTGCCCTGTTGGCAGCCGATTCAGACCTGGGGCCCTGCTGCATTCTCTGAGTAGGACATTCATTCAACAAATATTTACTGAGCCCCTATTAGGTGTCAGGCACTGTTTTAGGTATTTGGGATACATCAGTAGACAAAGCCCCCAAAGATCCCTGCCCTCACGGAGCTAACATTCTATCAGTGGAGACAGAGGATAAAGAATCAACAGGAGTCAATCCTGTAGAATATTAGGAGGTGATGGGGCTATGGGAAAAAGTAGGGCAGAGTAAGAGGGATCAGGTGTGCTGGGGTGGGACTGGGCAGGTGAGGGTATTAAATGGAGTAGTCTGGGTAGGTTTCACTGAGCAGGTGAGATTAAGGCAAAGACTTGAAGGAGGCAAGGGGGAATTAGCCGAGTGGGCATCTGTGGGGAGAGAGCCCTGGGCAGAGAAAACTAGAGCAAAGGCTCTAAGGCAGAGTGGACAGGATGATGGGAAGGGCCACAGGAAGAGGAGCAGAGCAGATGAGGACAGAGGGAACAGGGGCCAGATGGGCTACGAGGCCAAACCCGAAAATAAAAGACAAAGCAAAGCAAGGTCTCTAAACATTCTGGTAGGGGACTCTGGAAAATCCTCTGAACTGGAGCTAGTTCTGGTGTGAAGAGCTGATGGGCTTGCGGACATCACTAAGCCTCACTGAGATGCACTTTACTTGAGAAGCTTGCACCGGATTCTTTGACTCATCCATTCATTCAATGGACTTGGTCAAGCACCCATGAGGCCCCAGGCACACAGCACAGCACTGCAGACTCTAAGGCGGGTCATGCATGGCCTCAGCCCTCCCTGTCCAGGGTCCTTCCTGCTCTACACTCTGTGCTGGAAGAATTTAAGGGCATGGCCTATAGAAGAGAAGGCACGATGATGGAATGACTTTGATACTGAAAAGGAATTTGCCTTCCTCTGAGTAGTCCCAAAGGAAGGTCTGGATGGGTGGAAGGTTTTGTGTAACCGATCTGGGGAACAAGAAAGACTTCTGCAAAAATACAATGGGCTGTCATGAAAAGTCTCCTCATTGGACGTCTGCAAGCAAAGGCTGGAAGATCATTTGCTGGAGATGTCATAGAGATTTGGGTGCTGGATGGAGGCTGGACTAGGTGGTTTTTAAGACCCGAGGGAGTTTTCTCTATCTGCCACTCTGGAGGACGTTGATACAAAGGCAGATTGAGTCTGTTGGGATGTGGTGTGGGCCTTGCTTTGAGCTGAGAGGCAGACTGCTCTCCTATAAGGAGAGCTCCTGTGAGGGCTTGCTGCCTCCCCCTTGTCAGGAGTGAGGCTGGAGTTTCTCTCATGCCTGTCCTCTCCCCATTGTCCCATCTCTCTATCTACTCACACAGGACTATAGGCTCTGGGTCCCAGAGTATTTTCTTACTCCAGGTAATGGTATCTCAGGGGGCCCAAATGCTCCCCATTCCAAGAAATGTGTTATTACACAAGCCACCCAGTGGTCAGCTGAGTCCCATGTGTCCAAGAGAGCAGCAGACCAGAGTCATGGCAACAGTTGGACCATGACAGTGTGCTCAGTACATCCCCAGAACCAAAGAAGGCAGCCAAGGATCCCAGCTCCAGGGCTGGCAGCATCCTCTTACCTCAGTTGACAGGCCCCCCAAGGAGGTCAGGAGAGCTCCAGAGCACAGGAGGATTTTGATAGAATAGCCCCATTTTTCTTCCCTTCTGCTAATGCCAGTAATTCACTCACCCAACAAATAGTTATTGAGCATCTACTATGTAACAAGCACTCTTCCAGGTTCTGGGAATTCAACAATCAACACAGCAGATTAAAAAACTCCCTGCCTGTAAAGGATAGTCTCTTCAATAAATGGTGTTGGGAAAACTGGATATTCACATGCAAAAGAATGAAATTGGACTCCTATCTTACATCACTCACAAAAATTAACTTAAAGTGTATTAAGGACTTAAATATAAGACTTGAAAGCAGAAAATTCCTAAAAGAAAACACAGGGAAAAAACTCCTTGACGATGGTCTTGGCAATAATTTTTTTGGATATGACACAAAAAGCACAATCAACAAAAGAAAAAATAAACAACTGGGACTACATCAAACTAAAAATCTTCTGCACAGCAAAGGAAACAACAAAATGAAAAGGCAACCTACGAAATGGGAGAAAATATTTGCAAACCATATTATCTGATAAGGGATTAATACCTAAAATATATAAGAAACTCATACAACTTAGTAGCAAAAACAACAAATAACCTGATGAAAAATGGACAAAGGACTTGACATTTTTCTAAAGAAAATGGCCAATAGGTACATAAAAAAGTGCTCAACATGACTAACCATCAGGGAAATGCAAATCAAACTACAATGAGATACAACTTCACATCACACCTGTTAAGATGGCTGTTATCAAGACAGGAAATAAGTGTTGGTGAGGATGTAGAGAGAAGGGAACCTTTGTACATTGTTGGGGGGAAAGTAAATTGGTACAGCCACTATGGAAAACATTACAGAGGTTCTTTAAAAAATTAAAACAGAACTACCATAAGATCTAACAATCCCACTTCTAGGTTACATATCCAAAGGAAATGAAATCAGACTCTCAGAAAGAAATCTGCTCTCTCATGTCTAATAGCCAAGATTTGGATAAGACCTAAGTGTAAAGAATATGTGGTATATAAACACAATGGAATATTTATTCTTCATCCATAAAAGAGGAAATCTTTCCATTTGTGACAACATGGATGAACTTGGAGGGCATTATGCTCAGTGAAATAAGCCATACAGAGAAAGATAAATACTGTATGGTATCACTTGTAGGTAAAATCTTAAAAAAAAAAAAAAAGTTGAACTCATAGAATTAGAGAGTAGAATGGATGGTGGCTATTAATTCTATTGCTTCCCTTTTATTTGTAATAAGAAGGATACTACACAGCTTTTGAATATATACTAGGTCCTGGGCATTGTGCTACATGCTTTACATCACCACCTCATTTAATTCTCACAATGACCTTCAGGGAGAAGTATGGTACACTCAATTTAGACACGAGAAAGATGAGGTTGGACACTTTAGGTATCTTGACCAGGATCATACAACTAGTAAGCTGAGCAACTGAGATTTGAGCTCAAGTCTGACTCCAGGTTTGAGCTCAAGTCTGACTCTGAAAAACTCTGTGGTTTTTCATAACACAGACTGGTTATGAATTATGGTTTTCATAATTGTGTAGTGGGGAAGGGGGAGCAGGTATCAGAATACCTGGGTGGAGGGGCATGTGTAATTTCAACCAGGTGATGCTGATACTGTCTTTCCCATTCCACATTAGTAGTTACTGAACGATTACTCTCAAAAAAAGTCCTGTGCGTTTGATAGACAGGTAAATGCAGTAGTCAGGGCAATTACTCCTTATCCTCATTTGATAGGTGATAAAACCGAGGCATAGACAGTTTAGCTGACTTACCCAAGGTCACTCGGATAGATTATGATGGAGCCATGACTAACCGGCTTATATTCCATTCTTCCCATAGCTTCTTTTTAAAAACTCATTTTTTGAATAGGTAATATATTTACATGGTACAAAATGTAAAGGCTTAATAGGTAGATACAGAAAAACTACCTCCACATCCTGCCTACCCTGTTTTTAGATCCACATTCCACAACACCCTAGAGGCAATGGCCATTACAGTGCATTGTGTTTCCTTCCTCTTTGCTTCTTACCTCAGTGGAAAAGGTAGATGACAGCATCCATTTTTCATGAGTGTAGCCCTAGTTGGCTTAGGGTTCCTAGCAGACTTGGCCACCTATTAGCTGAGTGACCTTGGACAAATTACTAAAAGTCTCGATGTGGTAGTTCTTCATTTATAAAATGACGATAATGTCACCTACCTCAGAGTGCTCTAGTGTATTTCAAAGGGAATGAGAACATGCATGAAAGTGCATTGTAATCCATGCAGTGCAGTACAAAGTTTGGTAAATGTTATTATTCTTTGCCTCTGCTTTCTTCTCTCTGGAAGAGTCCAGAAAAGCGCACTGTGTTCTCACCGCCTCTCAGAGATGATGGATGGAGATGCGACTCATTTCTACAGGATAGAAGGAAACGATTCAAAGTGTACCAAGTGCAATTAAAGTGAGATATTAGAAGAAACTTGGTTTTGGAATCCCAGAGGGGCTTGTGAGGTCTCTTTCTTTGAAAATTTCTCGAAGAAGGACCTTCACAATGGCAGAGAAGTAAGACGTGAGATCACCTTCCTCCCTACAAATACATCAAAAATACATCTACATGTGGAACACCTCCTACAGAACACCTACTGAACGCTGGCAGAAAACCTCAGACTTCCCAAAAGGCAAGAAACTCCCCCACGTACCTGGCCGTGTGGCTGACAGGGTCTTGGTGTTCCGGCCGGCTGTCAGGCCTGAGCCTCTGAGGTGGGAGAGCCGAGTACAGGACATTGGACCACCAGAGACCTCCAGGCCCCACGTAATATCAATTGGTGAGAGCTCTCCCAGAGATCTCTGTCTCAATGCTAAGACCCAGCTCCACTGAATGACCAGCAAGCTCCAGTGCAGGGCACCCCATGCCAAAAAACTAGCAAGACAGGAACACAATCCCACCCAATAGCAGAGAGGCTGCCTAAAATTATAATAAGATCACAGACACCCCAAAACACACCACCAGACGTTATCCTGCTCACCACAACGACAAGATCCAGCCTAATTTACCAGAACACAGGCACCAGTCTCCTCCACCAGGAATCCTACACAACCAACTGAACCAATATTACCCACTGGGGGCAGACACCAAAAACAGCAGGAACTACGAACCTGCAGCCTGTGAATCGGAGACCCCAAACACAGTAAGTTAAGCAAAATGAGAAGACAGAGAAATACATAGCAGATGAAGGAGCAAGGTAAAAACCCACCAGATCAAGCAGATGAAGAGGAAATAGGCAGTCTACCTGAAAACGAATTCAGAGTAATGATAGTAAAGATGATCCAAAATCTTGGATATAGAATGGAGAAAATAGAAGAAACATTTAATAAGGACCTAGAAGAACTAAAGAGCAAACAATGATGAACAACACAATAAATTAAATTAAAAATTCTCTAGAAGGAATCAATAGCAGAATAACTGAAGCAGAAGGATGGATAAGTGACCTGGAAAATAAAATAGTGGAAATAACTACCGCAGAGCAGAATAAAGAAAAAAGAATGAAAAGAATTGAGGACAGTCTCAGAGGCCTCTGGGACAGCATTAAACACACCAACATTCAACTTATAGGAGTCTCAGAAGAAGAAGAGAAAAAGAAAGGGACTGAGAAAATATTTGAAGAGATTACAGTTGAAAACTTCTGTAATATGGGAAAGGAAATAATCAATCAAGTCCAGAAAGCACAGAGAGTCCCAGGCAGGATAAATCCAAGGAGAAACATGTCAAGACACATATTAATCGAACTGTCAAAAATTAAATACAAAGAAATAATATTGAAGGCAGCAAGAGAAAAGCAACAAATGACATACAAGGGAATCCCCATAACGTTATCAACTGATCTTTGAGCAGAAACTCTGCAAGCCAGAAGGGAGTGGTAAGACATATTTAAAGTGATGAAAGAGAAAAACCTAAAACCAAGATTACTCTACCCAGCAAGGATCTCATTCAGATTTGATGGAGAAATTAAAACTTTTACAGACAAGCAAAAGTTAAGAGAATTCAGCACCACCAAACCAGCTTCACAACAAATGCTAAAGGAACTTCTCTAAGCAGGAAACACAAGACAAGGAAAAGACCTACAATAACAAACAAAAAACAATTAAGAAAATGGTAATAGGAACATACATATCAATAATTACCTTAAATGTAAATGGATTAAATGCTCCAACCAAAAGACATAGACTGGCTGAATGGATACAAAAACAAGTTCCGTATATATGCTGTCTACAAGCGACCCACTTCAGACCTGGGGACACATACAGATTGAAAGTGAGGGGATGGAAAAAGATATTCCATGTAAATGGAAATCAAAAGAAAGCTGGAGTAGCAATTCTCATATCAGACAAAATAGACTTTAAAATAAAGACTATTACAAGAGACAAAGAAGGATACTACATAATGATCAAGGGATCAATCCAAGAAGAAGATATAACAATTGTAAATACTTATGCACCCAACATAGGAGCACCTCAATACATAAGGCAAATGCTAACAGCCATAAAAGGGGAAATCGACAGTAACACAATAACAGCAAGGGGCTTTAACACCCTACTTTCACCAATGGACAGATCAACCAAAATGAAAATAAATAAGGAAACACAAGCTTTAAATGACACATTAAACAAAATGGATTTAATTGATATTTATAGGACATTCCATCCAAAAACAACAGAATACACTTTATTCTCAAGTGCCCATGGAATATTCTCTGCGATAGATCATATCTTGGGTCACAAATCAAGCCTTGGTAAATTTAAGAAAATTGAAATTGTATCAAGTGTCTTTTCTAACCACAATGCTATGAGACTAGATATCAATTACAGGAAAAAAACTAAAAACTACAAACACATGGAGGCTAAACAATATGATAATAAATAACCAAGAAATCACTGAAGAAATCATAGAGGAAATCAGAAAATACCTAGAAACAAATGACAATGAAAACACGATAATCAAAACCTATGAGATGCAGCAAAAGCAGTTCTAAGAGGGAAGTTTATAGTAATATTATCCTACCTTATAAAACAAGAAACATCTCAAATAAACAACCTAACCTTACACCTAAAGCAATCAGAGAAAGAAGAACAAAAAATCCCAAAGTTAACAGAGGAAAGAAATCAGAAAGATCAGATCAGAAATAAATGAAAAAGAAATGAAGGAAACGATAGCAAAGATCAATAAAACTAAAACCTGGTTCTTTGAGAAGATAAACAAAATTGATAAACCATTAGCCAGATTCATCAAGAAAAAAAGGAAGAAGACTCAAGACTAATAGACTAATAGACTATTAGTAATAGTCTAATAGTAATAATAATAGTCTATTATAGACTAAGACTCAAGATTAATAGACTTAAAAGCTTTTGCACAGCAAAGGAAGCCATAAACAAGATGAAAAGAATGGGAGAAACCCTCAGAATGGGAGAAAATATTTGCAAATGAAGCAACTGACAAAGGATTAATCTCCAAAATATACAAGCAGCTCATGCAGCTCAATATCAAAAAAACAAAAACCCAATCCAAAAATGGGCAGAAGACCTAAATAGACATTTCTCCAAAGAAGATATACAGATTGCCAACAAACACATAAAAGGATGCGGAACGTCACTAATCACTAGAGAAATGCAAATCAAAACTACAATGAGGTATCACCTCACGCCAGGCAGAATGGCCATCATCAAAAAATCTACAAACAATAAATGCTGGAGAGGGTCTGGAGAAAAGGGAACCCTGTTGCATTGTTGGTGGGAATGTAAATTGATACAGCCACTATGGAGAACAGTATGGAGGTTCCTTAAAAAACTATAAATAGAACTACCATATGACCCAGCAATCCCACTCCTGGGCATATACCCTGAGTAAACCATAATTCAGAAAGAGTCATGTACCACAACGTTCATTGCAGCATTATTTACAATAGCCAGGACATGGAAGCAACCTAAGTGTCCATCGACAGATGAATGGATAAAGAAGATGTGGCACATATATACAATGGAATATTACTCAGCCATTAAAAGAAATGAAATTGAGTTATTTGTAGTGAGGTGGATGGACCTAGAATCTGTCATACAGAGTGAAGTAAGTCAGAAAGAGAAAAACAAATACTGTATGCTAATACATATAATGGAATCTAAAAAAAAAAAAAAAAGGTTCTGAAGAAGGTAGGGGCGGGACAGGAATAAAGATGCAGTCATAGAGAATGGACTTAAGGACCCAGGGAGGGGGAAGGGTAAGCTGGGACTAAGTGAGAGAGTGGCATGGACATATATACACTACCAAATGTAAAACAGATAGCTAGTGGGAAGCAGCCGCATAGCAAAGGGAGATCAGCTCGGTGCTTTGTGACCACCTAGAGGGGTGGGATAGGGAGGGTGGGAGGGAGAAGCCAGAGGGAGGGGATATGGGGATATAAGTGTAAGTATAGCTGATTCACTCTGTTATACAGCAGAAACTAACACAACAATGTAAAGCAATTATACTCCAATAAAGATGTTAAAAAAAAAAGATCATTTCTCAGAAAATACTAATAACAATATATTAAGACTCTAATCTTCCCGGAAACAAGAGGATGGATAAAAAGGCCACTCCAGTTCCTTCCTTGATAGGAATTAGAATTCAAGTAAGAGAGAAATTTAAGCCAAAACGTCTCCATCCCTAGGCCCAGCTCTGGGGTGTCCAGATGGACTAATGGCCACTCACTAGGAATAAGGTGTCTTCTCTAGTCCCTTCCTCCCTGGAATTTAGTAATTCTTTTGAGTGAGAGAAATGTAAGCCAAATGACCTTCTGTCCCCAGGTCTAGATCTTGGGTGACCAGATGGACTGACCCATAACCAGCCCCATTAAGGCCTGGCTTTTGTTACTAGCTTGCTAATTCTAGATGCATTTCCAGGACCTTCTACCTTGGAGAAGTTTCTCTGTTTTGGGGGGCACAGAAGAAGAGATTCCATCTCAAGGAGCTGAAGAAGCTAGAACTTGATGGAAATTTAGGGAAAAGGGAAGGGGAAAAGTTTCATCTTTAGGAAGGAGACATATTCAAGAGGCTGGAATACCCCCCTCTTGGACCTTTGCTAGGACTTGAGTGAGACCTCCATCCTTCTTTGCCAGAAGGACCCTGCCTGTTCTGCTGTTTCTCACACCCATGACCCCACCACCACCACCATGGATTGTGTGAAGGATTACCAGCTCCCTTGTGAAAACAAGTCCCTGATCTCTGAAGTTTAGCAGCAGGAAGATGGTCAGGCAGGTGAGGCAGTGGGACCAAGCAGCCCATCGTGGTCCCTTGGGTTTCACTGTTCTCAGTGCTTCTCTCTCAGACCGTCGCTGCTGCCACCACACTGGCTTAATCAGTGGTAAACTCCCCTTCCTTCTCCTCCCCTTAGCGTGGAGGATGAAGGTGGGG